>NC_087266.1:14939987-15539987 GCF_015220805.1 Pogoniulus pusillus | reverse complement strand
AGAAAATGAAAACTGATTACTAGCTAAATTGCTCTTGATATTCTGTAAATAACTCCCATTCAGAGGCAATTTCCTTGGAAGAAGTAACTCAGGTTATTTCCTTCATAGTAAGAAAATGTCTTCTTAGCCAAAAATCATGAGCAGACCTTTTGCTATGTACAAGTCTTAACAGGTTTTTACATTAGTTTGTGAAGGATTAGGGTCATGTATTGAAGTCATGAGGGAAAAAGATCAAATGCAAATTGGTTGAAACCATGAAACTTCTGTACCACATAAAGGGCAAATAAAAATATAGTATATGCTAGTTACATGGAACATTAGCTCTGTTCTTCTGTTGGCAGACATATAGCTAACACACTGACTTACAGGCCAGAATACAAATTCATGGCAACTATGCTTACAGTCAGGAGCTACAACAGAGTAGTATTTCACTATCTGACAGTTTTGCTGTTATGCACTTTGCATTTAAATGTTGTTGTTGCTTGCCTGCCTTTTCCCTCTCTGTCAGCCACTACTCTTTGTCCTATCACTGTGGGCCTTTGTAAATAGTCTCTCTACATTCTTCTTGTGAGCTCCCTTCAGGTACTGGAAGGTTGCTATTGGGTGTCCCCAGTGCCTCCTTTTCTCCAGGCTGAGCAACCCCAGTTCCCTCAGCCTGTCCTTGTAGCAGAGGTGTCCAATCACCTGATCGTTTTCATGGCCCTCCCCTGGACGTGCACCATCAGGTCCATGTCCTTCGTATATTGAGGTCTCCAGACCTGGATTTAGCACTCCAGGTGAGGACTCACTAGAGCAGAACAAAGTGGCAGAATCACTTCTCTGGATCTGCTGGCCATGCATCTTTTGATGCAGCCTGGGATGTGATTTGCCTTCTGGTTTGCAAACTCACACTGTCTGCTCAAGTCCAGCTTCTCATCCATCAACACCCTCAAGTCTTTTTCCACAGGGCTGCTTTCGGTCACCTAATTTCCCAGCCTATATTGATAGCAAAGATTGTTCTAGCCCAGGTGTAGGACCCTGCACTAGCTCTTCTTAAACCTCATTAGGGTCACCTGGGACCATCTCTCCAGCTTATCCAGATCCCTCTGGATTACATCCTGTCCCTCTGGCATATCAACAGCCCCACTCAGCTTGGTGTCATCTGCAAACTTGCTGTCGGTGCACCTGATCTCAATGTCTATAGCACTGATGAAAATATTAAACAGCAGAGGTCCCAGTACAGACCCCTGAGGGGCACCACTTGTCACTGCTCTCCATCTGGACTTCAAACCACTGAGCACTACTCCCTGGATGTGACCATCCAGCCAGTTTGTTACCCACTGAACAGTCCACCCATTAAATCCATATCTCTCCAACTTGGTGAGTAGGATGTTGTGGGAGACCATGAGGATATAACCAAGTGGATTGATGATGGCAGGGCAGTAAATATGGTTTATCTTCATTTCAGTAAAGCATTTGACACAGTCTCCCACAGCATCCTTCTGGCTAAACTAAGGCAGTGTGGTCTGGATGATCAGGTAGTGAGGTGGATTGGGAACTGGTTGAAGGAAAGAAGCCAGAGTTGTAGTCAATGGGATGGAGTCTAGTTGAAGGCCTGTAATTAATGGAGTTCCGTTGAATGTATTCATCAACAATCTGGAGGAGGGCACAGAGTCCACTGTCAGCAAGTTTACTGATGACACCAAACTGCGTGAAGTGGCTGACACACCAGAAGGCTGTGCTGCCACTCAGTGAGACTTGGACAGGATAGAGAGTTGGGCAGGGAAAAATTGAATGATGTTCAACAAGGGCAAGTGCAAAGTCCTGCACCTGAGAAAGAATAACTCCACGTATCAATATAGGTTGGGGACTGACCTGTTGGAAGGCAGCAAAGGGGAAAAGGATCTGGGGGTCCTAGCCAGTGGGAGGTTGATCATGAGCCAGCAGTGTGCATTCACAGCCAGGAGAGCCAATGCCATTCTGGGGTGTATTAGAAGGGCTGGCGGTAGTAGGTCAGGAGAGGTTCTCCTGCCCCTCTACTCTGCCCTGATGAGGCTGCATCTGAAGTACTGTGTTCAGTTCTGAGGCCCCCAGGTCAAGAGAGACATAGAAGTGCTTGAGAGAGCCCGGTGCAGATCCACAGAGATGATTAAGGAAATGGAACATCTCTTTTATGAGAGGCTGAGCGAGCTGAGGAGAAGAAGAGACTGAGAGGTGACTCCGTCAATGTTTATAAATATGTAAAGAGCTAGTGCCAGGAGGATGGAGCCAGGCTCTGCTTGGTGGTACCTAATGACACGACAAGGGGCAATGAGTGGAAGTTGAGGCATAGGAAGATCCATGTTAAACATGAGGAAACATTTTTTCACTGCAAGGGTGACAGAACACTGGAACAGGCTGCCCAGGAGGATTGTGGAGTTTCTCCTCTCTGGAGATATTCAAAACTCACCTGGACATGATCCTGTATGATCTGGTATAGGAGATCCTGCTCTGCAGGGGTGTTGAACTAGATAATCTTTCAAGGTCCCTTTCAGCCCCTGTAAAACAAATTAAAAGGTGGTCCTGCTCTGGCAGGAGGTGGGACTAGATGATCTTTTGAGGTTCCTTCCAGCTCCTACCATTCTGTGTCAAAGGCCTTGCAGAATTCCAGATAGATCACATCCATAGGTCATCCCTTATCCATTGATATAGTAACTTTATCATAGAAAGCCAGTAGATTGGCCAAGCAGGATTTGCCACTTATAAAGCCAGACTAGACTCAGCCAACTCTGGGAATATGAATGAAGCTATTTACAGCTGGCACAATATACAAGCAGATATTTACAGTATATACAGTTATATACAGAAATATACAAGGTAAAAGGTAATACAGAAACACAACTCCCCTCCCAGAAACCTGAGTCCCCAGGAGGGGCTCTCAACCACCCCTGCACCTTCCCCCCTGCCCCTCTCAACCTTACCCCAGTCCTAAGGAAGAAAAGAAGTTCAGCCAAGAGGTTAAGAAGCAAAGGTGAGTGGCAGGAGAGGTTAGGAAGATGCAGCTCAGTCCAAACCCAGCCAGAGAGTGGAGACAAAGTGGCCAGAGTGTTATCTGATGTTTACTTTCTTGTTCCCATACATCTCAGCGAGACTGTGAGGGGAGTAGACATCACCATTGTTTTCCTTTCATAGCCTATGATCTAGTTTTTCTCACCACAACATTCTAGCCTGCCTCAAACTAGCACATGTCATTACAAGACCTTGTAAACAGTCCCTCCCCAGGCTTCCTGTAGATCCCCTTCAGATACTGGAAGGCCGCTACAAGGTCTCCTTGAAGCCTCCCCTTCTCCAGGCTGAAGAGTCCCAACTCACATAGCCTATCCTCATAACATAGGTGCTCCAGCTCTCTGATCATCTTCCTGGCCCTCCTCAGGACTTGCTCCAGCTCTGTCCTCTTAGGCTAAATGGACTATAAAGATCAGTATCCATAAGAGATGGCAAACAATTTTGTGCCAGAGGACCTGCAACCTGCCATCATACTGGAAAACTTCCTGTGTTTAACAACCAAGAAACACAGTCTGAAATTTTCCATAGCAGATTATCTTGGATTTGTGTATGTTCTGTGAAATGCATTTAAAGAGAGTGAATATCTTTAAGGTTTCTTCTAGACCTGTGCATAGATACGAGTGGCTTATAGAAAGCAACACTGCTAAAGTGAAAAAATAACTATGAGTCAAATCCACAATAAATAGATAAATGCCATATAAACAAAAGCTTTTTTGAAATGAATAAATGTGTAACCTGTGATGTTAAGTGCAATAAATATTTCCCCCCCCCCCCCCCCGATGGATGGAGTGTCTTGTCTTTGCTGAATGGGATGAGTGTCTGGAATGGAAGACATAATTTGTCCCTTTGGGCAATAGCTGTTGGTTGAAGACAGAATCAGGCAGTGTTCTGATTAGGCATATTTCAAATTGGCCACTTCTGTGCCCATTAACAGCTGGAGGAAGAAGGGAGTCCTAATTAGGGAGAGTGTTGGAGGTTTTTAAAAATAAAGGCTGGGAAATTTAATAGCTGAGTGAATAAATTGGGAATTAAAATCATGTTGTGTTCTGTTGCTGTCTAAATGTGAATAACCCATGTCACAAGAGACTCTTGGATAGTGGTTCAGCATAAACTAGAGCAGACATTTTTGCCCTTTCCAGTTTCCTTCACCAGCTCACATGAGATTTGATCCCAGATACTGGGATTGTCACAGAAGTAGATAAAACTACCAGACTAAAGTTGTCATAAGTGTCAGGAACTTGGAAAATTGTCTTTATCAGATGCTAAAACTACACAAGAACCAAGTTCACAGAATCACAGAACTGGACACAATATTCCAGATGTGGCCTCACCAGGGCAGAACAGAGCCGGAGGAAAACCTCTCTCAACCTATTAAGCGCAGCCCTTCTAATACCCCAGGATGCCATTGGGCTTCTTGGCCACAAGAGCATGTTTCTGGCTCATGGTCATCCTTCTGTCCACCAGGACCCCCAAGTCTCTTTGCCCTTTCACTGCTCTCCAGCAGGTCAGTCTCAAACCTGCTTTCCCAGGTGCGAGGCTCTACACTTGCCTTTGTTGAAATTCATCCAATTTTCCCCTGCCTGTCTAGGTCTTGCTGATAGTAGCACAGCCTTTCCCAGGTGTAAAACTCTACACATGCCCTTGCTGAACTTCATGCAATTTCTCCCTGTCTGTCCAAGTCTTGCTGAATAGCAGCACAGCCTTCAGGTGTGCCAGCCACTCCTTCCAGTTTTGTGTCATCAGCACTTTGCTCCTTCATCCAGGATGTTGAAAATATTGGATAGTACTGGTCCCAGTACTGAATAATATATCCCATAATATTGTAGCAGCATTCAAACTGCAGTGCTTCCTTCTGCTTGGAATTCAGCTCAGAAACAACACAGTGGCTGTGGGCCTGGATTAGTGTACAAAAACGTGACCTCCTACTTCCCCCAAGATTCAAATCCCAAAATAGCTCATCCTAAAGAGAAAATGCAGGAGGACAAACAGGACATAAAAAAGACATAATAAATACTGATAAAAGGTTTTTTGAAGTTTTGTCTTCCTACTGCCACTCACTTCTCTATTGCATTTTCTCCCCACTGCATTCTACAAAATGACAAAAGCTCTAAACCTCTGTATTTTAGAAATAGGCAAATAAATTTGTAAATAAATATGTAAACACCTCTGAATAACAAAGGCTCAGAATGTTTCTCTAATAACATTCTAAGCAATGTCTTGATTATCTGCAAGCATGCAGGAGATTCTCTAGGTCTAAACAATGAAACTTTTCAACACCAGGTATTGCTAACTTCAGGGTGAAAGAAAAGTGCCTTTTTTCCTGATTCAGAATGGTCATTCTATAAAGTATGTCATGCTTCAGGTAGATTAAAGTTTATTTTAATTCGTTTCAGAGCAGATAGGAGTTCAGATATTTACTGAGCAGAAACCAGAGGCTTATTCCAAGATATAAAGCAGATAAAAAGCGCACAGCAGTGTAACTCTTCTGGGCTGCCAGACACCATCACTGTCTGCAGTGACAAGGTAATTTGCAGCAATACAGTTGAAGTTCATAAAAACTTTTAAGACAACAGAATAACTTCCACTAATTTTGACAGGAATGGGGAAAGATGAAAGTTAAGCTTTTCTTAATGTCAGATGTGATATACATAGGCTTATACATGTCCTGCCTTGCCTAGGTATGTTCTTCTGCTCCACCAGAGAGGCAAGCATGGGAAAAGGACACAAAAGAACCTGGAGCCACTGAGTCTGGCCTGCCCAGGGTCCTGTGGTAAACAAGGTATACAACAGAGGGGAAAGTCAGCTTAAAAAGAAGCTGCACTTATTGCCCTTAATGTTTCTCCAGCACAGTGTTTCCTATTTGTGATGGTTTGGGTGTTCCCTGCGCCCCCACACTTTATAAATCACCCAGACTAGACTCAGCCAGCTCTGGAAATATGAATGAAGCTTATATTTACAGCTGGCACAATATACAAGCAGATATTTACAGTATATACAGTTATAGACAGAAATAGACAAGGTGAAAAGGTAATACAGAAACACAACTCCCCTCCCAGAAACCTGAGTCCCCAGGAGGGGCTCCCAACCACCCCTTCACCTTCCCCCTACCCCTCTCAACCTTACTCCAGTCCCAAGGAAGAATGGAGTGGAGGTTCAGCCAGGGGGTTAGGAAGCAAAGACGATTAGTCCCAAAAATGGAGGGTGAGGTTAGAGAGATGCAGCTCATCCAGGAGCCCCAGCCCAAGCAAGAGTGATGCTGAGTGTCTTATCTATGCTTTGACTTATGTTTTTATACATCTCAGCAAGACTGTGAGCAAAGTAGACATCACCATTGTTTTCCTTTCACAGCCTGTGATCTAGTTCTTCTCACCAAAACATTCTAGCCTGCTTTATACTAGCACACTATTCCTTGAAATTCCATAATTTCCAGTCTGTTCCCTTTTTTTTTTTTTCCTTTCCCCAATGCATTATGACCTAGGATTGAAAATGGAAAATTTGCCCAGAAATATTGCTGGGCAAGCTGCTCCACCCTACACAGCTTCCACGTAAGCCAGGGAGGATTTCCTAGCATGTATGACAGTTGATTGGAGTATTTTCTCTAGTGAAGTATTTAAGCAAGCCATTGTCTTGTATGTTGGCATATTGACCAGCTCATACTTTTGAAAAAAAGAAATCTTTATTTACAGGAATTGCAGATTTGTGAAGCAGTTACAGCCTTTGTGCTATTACAGACCTGAGATTTCACTGCACACCTATCAGACTTTCTATGCAAATTTCATGTGCTAGTTTGAAGCTAGCTAGAATGTTTGGGTGAGAAGAATTAGGTCACAGGCTATGAAAGAGAAACAATGGTGATGTCTACTTCACTTATAGGCTTGCTGAGAGGTATAAGAGCAAGAATGTAAATATAGATATGACATTTGCCTGCGCTTTATGCATTTCTCTCTCTCTAACCTGACCTGCTGTCTCTCTGATTAATCCACCTGCTTCTTAATCCCCCTGGCCAACCCTCCATTCTTCCTTAGGCACAAGTTAGCATCTGGGGTAAGGTAGAGGGGTGTGGAAGAAGGTGGAAGGGCAGTTGGGGGGCATGAGTCACCTTCCCAGACCACTGGACTCCCATCATCATGGAAGGAGTCAGTGTCTCAAGTTGTGCCGGGGGAAGTATAGGCTGGATGTTAGGAGGAAGTTCTTGCCAAAGAGAGTGATTGGCATTGGAATGGGATGCCCAGGGAGGTGGTGGAGTCACCATCCCTGAAGGTGTTGAAGAAAAGCCTGGCTGAGGCACTTAGTGCCATGGTCCAGTTGACTGGCTAGGGCTGGGTGCCAGGTTGGCCTGGATGATCTTGAAGGTGTCTTCCAACCTGGTTGATTCTATGATTCTGTGGCATCATTATGGGATGCAGGAGAGGAGAATTTGTAGATTACACATGAGTTCTAATAAGTCTGTTAAATACTTCAGAATTGTGAAGCAGAACTGGACTATATTCATTAAAAATTATTCTTAAAAGCTTAAGTTTATTGTTATGTCTTCTTCACTCTGTTACCAGCCCTCATGATCTTATCTTAGAGGTTCTGCAGTTTGGTGCTTTTATTTGAAGAGCTTCACAACTATAGCAGATGTTCAAGTTTTCACTAAAAATATATAAAGCAAGCTTCACCCTTCAAGCCTGGAAGTACCAATATAGAAGCTACAGAATTTGAAAACAAAGGCAAGTCCTGAGGATATTTATTACCTTCTGAAAACTCAAAATTCTGAAGTCACCTGTGAGCTTGGTACATTTGGGATTGGTGATATTGTATCTACCTCTTCATTTTAAGTGTCAAATCTATTCTGAGCATCTGGCCATGTTTTTTCCCCTTAAATTCCAGAAGCTTGTAACTGCTGTCCTGCTGAGAACTGATTCCTCTCTGGAAGTCCTCAGTTCTGCATAAATAAAATAAGACAACTCTGGAATCTGTGGAATAAGATAGCAAGGTTTATAAAAAACTATTTAGGACTGCAATTCTTTGTGATTGATAGTCTATTTACTTAACTAATTAGGCCTGAATTGTTGAGTTCACATAACCTTAATGTAGCACACTCTAGTGCCAACTCCTCAAATAACCTTGCCAGGTTTGTGATTCAAACATCAATGCTCTCTTGTATGGGGCTTCGTGTGGGAGTCAGCTCTGCCTTTAAGGCTTTGCAGAAGCATTCTACCTTTGGGTCCTCATTGGAGCCACTTGCCTTGTGAATAGGTGCATTTAGGCTGTCTGAGGAAAGCAGCTCTGGGATAATCAGAATTTTTTCCGTGTGGCACATATAACACAGGACAAGGCAAGAAGAGATTTTCAAAGGCACTGAAGACCATTACAGAGAAAAGTCATTGACAATTCCATGTGTGACAGGGGCAGAATTTATTGGAAGTCCTCTTCTACCTTAAACTGTCTTCTAATTTTCCACTTCAGAAGTTTAAAGTATGGCAAGAGTCAGTTTCCTTGTGAGTAAAACTTTAGGTTCAGCTGAAACAACCTTTTTATTATTTTCCAGATGGAAATATTTATCAGTGTTTACCTCTAAAAACAGATGTGCTCATCACAGTCATTCCAGAACAAGTACACAGGGTGAATACATAGAAATGGTTAATGTAATGAGCTGCAGGATAAAAGGCAATGTGTCCTGATACTGACTCCTCAAGCCAGAAGTCAAGCATACAAGGGTGAGAAACTGAAAACTAAAGATAGGCTCTCAAAGTAAAGTGATGTGCTGGTTTGAGGATAATTGAAATATTTTAATGAGAGAAATTAGATCATTGGCTGTGAACAGAAAATAATGATGAGGTCTGTATCATTCATTGGTTTACTGAGAGTGATAAAAAGCTAAAGTGTAAATAATCTTTCTCAGTCTGTTCTGTGTCGCTGGATCACTTCCTCTTAAACCCCATCTGATCTAATATCTCACTTCTAATCTCAGCTAACAATTAACACATAACCCTTGCTGGTTTCTGCTGGCTTCTGCTAGTTTTGTTTGTCTGTCTGAGATAAAGAGGGAGAAAGAAGGGGGTAGCTTTGAGCCCTTCTGGGCAGTTTGTCTCTTTTGTCCAGAAGGGTGTATGGATTTCTGTATCACTTCTAATTTGTATATAATTGTAAATACTTGTAAATATTGTGTATATATCCTTGTAAAATTTGCCATGCTATAATTGTAGCTTTATCTGCCTACTTCTGCATCAAGGCAATCCCAAGCACAAATACAGGCCAGGCAGTGAGTGGCTGGAGAGAGCCCTGAGGAGAGGGACTTAGGAGTACTGGTGGCTCAACGTGAGCCAGCAGTGTGCACCTGCAGCCCAGAGGGCCAACCAGAGCCTGGGCTGCAGCAGGAGAAGTGTGGCCAGAAGGTCAAGGGAGGTGATTCTCCCCCTCTACTCTGCTCTGCTGAGACCCCACCTGAGTACTGCATTCAGTTCTGGAGCCCCCATTACAAGAAGGATGTGGACATGCTAGAGCATGTCCAGAGAAGGGCCACAAGATTGATCAGAGGGCTGGAGCAGCTCTGCTGTGAGGACAGACTGAAAGAGTTGGAGCTGTTCAGTCTGGAGAAGAGGAGGCTCTGAGGTGACCTTCTTGTAGCCCTCCAGGATCTGAAGGGGGCCTACAAAAAAGCTGGGGAGGGACTTTTTAAGCTATCAGGTAGTGACAGGACTAGGGGGAATGGAGCAAAGATGGAGGTGAGGAGATTCAGACTAGATGTGAGAAGGAAGTTGTTCAGTGTGAGAGTGGTGAGATCCTGGAATATGTTGCCCAGGAAGGTGGTTGAGGCCCCATGCCTGGAGGTGTTTAAGGCCAGGCTGGATGAGGCTCTGGCCAGTCTGATCTAGGGTATCACCACATACAGCCCCTTCCATGGCAGGGGGGTTGGAACTGGATGATCCTTGTGGCCCCTTTCAACCCTGACTGAATCTATGACCTTACTTCTGAGTCATCTGAGTTATTCTGGCAATTACAAATAGTGTGTAAGTTCCTAACCCACGTCAAGTGGGAACTGAAATGTCATCGAACTTCTTTTTTAGGTACAGTAAAAGAACAGAGGAGTTTTCTTCACTGATATGAGGGGTAAGCATAAACCGAGCCCCAAATATTTCTTGACACTAAGAATTAAACCTAAAATTAAGAAGCTGGACTTCAGATTTTGAGGAATATCTCCCTTGACTTGTCCTTGCTCATTTCATAAAACAAAAAGAGCCTCAAGTGTTAGGCAAGAGCCTTTTTGCTGAGATCTATGGCAAATACATATATTTATCAGGGATATATATCACAAAGTACTCAAGTCTGATATGTCCTAAAGTCTGAAGAACAATCTAAAATCCATTATCTTTTCCCAGCTGAAGCACAGAAGCCAAAGGCAAACTGCAGCAGAGTGAATTTCTGTTGAAGCTCACCTAAGGCTGGTGATCCTGCATGACAGATCTGCTGCATTCCTGCTCTTTTCAATTCACAATGCCTCCCTTCAACAAGACTTCATTCCCAAGAGCAGGAGCTATATTATTTATAACAACTATTGCTTTCAGAATTATACTACTGTCCAGAGGCGCTAGACTAAGAGAAGGCAAGAAGAAAAAAAGGCATTAGACAAAAAGAATTAGAGTTGAATCTTGAGCTGTATCAAAAGACTGGATGGAAAGCAAAGATAGCTTGCAGGAGCTGAAACTGGACCTTCCGTGGTATCAAATCACTCCAAAGACCACTAAAAGCACTTAAACAGAAACTGACCTCCACCAAAACCCAAACATAAAAATATGCAAGCTCAGACCTCCTTGATGCACCGATAGTCTAAATTGCATGGGGCAAAGCTTCATGTAAGGATGACTGAAATGAGCTTCACTCTCTAAAAGACATATCTGCCATTTCAGCATGTCAGAGCAAGCTGTAGCAGGACCAAGTTCAGTTGTTTTCCCTGTATTTAGCATGTAGGGAAAGTTGGAGACCACTGTTTTAATTAACTCTTTGGCAGCTCTGACTGAGCCATCATCAGAAAAATTGCTGAGTCACTGAATGGCTATTGCTGACATCAGCACAACAAGGTGTGTTTGGCTGTTCTTACCTTCAAGAGCCCTGCAGAATCTGAACCTGTATGAATATGTGTGTGGTAGCTCCTGCTCCTCCTTGTGCATCATGAAATGAAGCCCTGTAGGACTCCATAAGTAGAAGGCAACAAATCTGTCACTCATAACTGTAAGAACTGCTGACAGCAGAGGGTGTTACAGAAAGCATTCCCTGAGCTGCTGAATTTCGGTCCCTGTGGAGACACCACTAGGAGGACAGAGCCTAGTTCAGCTCTGTGTGTGCTTCACAGCCAGAATGAACACTTCTTTCCCTTATCTCGAATACAGTCATTGAAAAACTGAGACACGACAATATCGAGACTCAAGAGTGAAATGCAGACAACGGAATTAGGTGCTGAGGTGATGTTTACCTAACAGAGCCACAGTTAAAAACCCCCAATAACAATTAATCAATCTGTACAGCCAAAGGGGGCTCATCATTTCAGCACATCGTTTCCAAATTTCTCTGGAGAAAAGTAGGAAGTGCAAGCAACCACATCATGTTTGTGGGAGCTTTACTAGTGCAATCTGGTGATAACCCGAGCTGTTATCATGCCATATAAACAGAGAGCCCCTACATAGACAAATTAAGGCATCAGTTAGAGTCTAACGGAGAATGTTGATGAAATAGGATGTCTGCCAACAGAACAGATAATTTGTTTGCCAGATAGGCAGCAAACTCAAAACTCTACTCAAACCAACAGGTATGCAGTTAGAGTCATTCTCACCCTTACCACCAATAAGGCGGTCATGCCCTCGCTAACAGATGCCCTCATTTGCACAGGCACTAGTCAATTTGTTATCCTAGGTACCCTCAAATGAATGTAAATTTGAGTGACCTTCACAAACTATTTGCTTCTGTGCAATTCACATCTCTGAAGGTGCCAATTAAAAAAGACAACAAGGCATGAAAAAGATGTTGGTTTAGGCTGGTTGCAGTGAGAATTTGCTATTAGTTACTGAAGATTTCCAACATGACAGAGGCTTCTTGAAAGCGTCATGTAAGTCAGAGATGACTTTAACATTACACACAAATATATTTTCTACCTAAGTCTTTTTGGATTTCCTTTGCATTTAAATTTAGATTTCATTATACCTTTGTATACATTTTAGTGGCTATACAGATTTTGTAACAGCTTTCTCAGACTCATGGGCCAGAGATTAAATACACAAATTTGCTCCCAACAACCATGCTGTAATAGAACCTGGAGATGAAAAAGGTCTATTAGTTCACCTACTCCATTTTCTTGGCCACTCCAAAAGTATTCCCTAAAGTGTATTTTGAAATACTTTGTTCAAGCTACTTTTATTTGACCAAATAGATGAGCAGCTGACCACTGAGACATTTGGGACGTTTTACCACAGCTTAATGAGCTTCACATTTAGGAATTCTTTTTGCAGACATTCAGTCTTGTAGAGTTTCTTTCCTTTTTTATAATGGCTGTTTATAACATACCTCACATAACTAATTGAAGCATTTGCCTAAGTTATACACTTACTGAATGTGAAAAACATTCCCAACTGGATACATGACATATTTCCTCCTGCCACAAACTTGCCAAAATTTACATTTTCCTTGTCAGTAACTGGCTTGTATATAAGATAAGAATCTGCTGTTACCAGCACTTTTTTTAGCGATTCTTTTTGTTGAAAAGAGTGGGCATACATTTTTCAGATACATCTGATACCCAGAAACTAAAAAATGGCCAAATGTGCCAGAGAAGGTCTAGGCTGGATGTTAGGAGGAAGTTGTTGCCAGAGAGAGTGATTTGCCATTGGAATGGGCTGCCCAGGGAGGTGGTGGAGTCGCTGTCCCTGGAGGTGTTCAAGAAAAGCCTGGATGAGGCACTTAGTGCCATGGTCTAGTTGACTGGCTAGGGCTGGGTGCTAGGTTGGACTGGATGATCTTGGAGGTCTCTTCCAACCTGGTGGATTCTATAAGTCTATGAAACAAACAAAAAGTCAACCACGGAAACCAAACCTCACACACCTAAAGCAGCCCTTACAGAGAATGCACTCAGGAAAGTCCTGAATGGAAATCTTGAAAGATTCTGGCTCAGCTGATGTGCAAATCTGAAGCTGTAGTCTTTGCAGCAGTATCTCTTCCAGTGTGAAATGTCTCTTCCAGCCTGAGGAAATCTTGAAATAGACCAGTCAATTTAATTTGAGGCCTGCATTTTCTCAAAATTGAAGGATGTTTGGATCTAGGGCTTTAGTTCTTATTTATCTGTGAAGCTAGAGGAAAGTGTATACTTCACCTATATTTTCAGTAAGGAAGTCTCTGCACTCTTCAACTCTCGCTTACAGTTGCTTTGTCACTTTAGACATGGCTCACTAAAAACGGTAGATGAGGGCTAGAGTGAGTGGAGGCAACCACTTAACTTTTAGCACAATTCATTGTGTGCTATTTTCCAGTAGAGTACATTTTTAAACAAACAGTGCAGTAAAAAATACAAACATACAAATCCATATATATAACTTTAAAAAATGTAAAAAGTGAAAATCCAAACCAAACAAAAAGAACAGTGGTGCACAGGAAAGTGAAATGTGGAAAGAAAAATGATTAAGAATAAACAGGTCCTTGCATATTGTGCTACCCTAGACTCACAGAGTCACAGGATGTTAGGTGTTGGAAGAGACCTCCAGGCATCGTCAAGTCCAAATTCTTGGCAAGTGTTGGAAAAGTAGCATGGTTAGTTGTAGGCAATCCAGGAGGCTCCTGGAGTGCCTTGATGACTTCTTAAGGCAAGAAATTAACAGACCCTACACAAGGGAATGCGTTATTGGACCTGTTGGTCACAAATGCAAGTGAAGTCACCAGGGATGACAAAGCTGAAGGCAGCCTGGGCTGCAGTGATCATGCACTAGTGCAGTTCACAACCCCAACCAGATTCATAGTTAAGACTCTCAAGTTTAGGAAAGCAAGCTCCAGCTCTTTAAGGAGATAGTAAATAGGACTCTGTGGGAAATTTCCCTCTGGGACAAAGCAGTAGAACAGAGCTGGCAGGTCTTGAAGGATGCTTTCTGTAGAGCACAAGAGATCTCAATCCCTACATATAAGAAATCAGACAAGGAAGGCAGGAGACAACCATGGCTGGGTCAAGACTGATGGTCAAACTAAAAGGCAAGTTGGCACTACATAGGAAATGGAAGAAGGGACAGGCATCCTGGGAAGAGTATAGGGATGTTGCCTGGTTGTGTAGCTTCAAGGTCAGGAATGTCAAGCCTCAGCTGGAACTGAACTTGGCAAGGGATATAAAAAAACCAAGAAAGGCTTCTACAGATATGTAAACCAAAAAAAGAAGGTTAAAGAAAGTGTACACCTCTTGTTGAGCAACAGTGGGGAACTAGTATCAGTGGGTGAGGAGAAGGCTGAGATTCTCAACATTTTTGCCTCACTGGCAAGCTCACTCCTCATGGCTCTCCTTTTGGTGATCCACAAGATGGAGACCGGGGTGACAAAGTCCCTCCCACTGTAAGTGAGCATCTGAGGATCCTGAAGATATACAAGCTCATGGGAACTGATGAAATGCATCCCAGTGTCCAGAGGGAGTCAGCTGATGTAGTTGCCAAGCCACTCTCCATAACATTTGAAAAGTTGTAAGTCAGGTGAAGTCCCTGGGGACTGGAAGAAAGGAAACATTACACCCATTTCAAAAAGGGTAGATAGGAGGACCCTGGCAACTACTAACCTGTCAGCCTCACCTCCCCACCTGGGAATATCATGGAACAGATCCTCCTAGATGCCATGCTAAGGCACGTGGAGGACAGGGAAGTGATTCAAGACAGCCAGCTTGGCTTTACTAGGGGCAAATCCTGCCCGAGTAACCTAGTAGCTTTCTATGATAAAGTGACAACCTATGGATGTGATCTATCTGGAATTCTGCAAGGTAGAATTAAAAAGTCTTATGACACAGTCATAAGGACAGGCTGAGGGAGCCGGAGTTGTTCAGCCTGGAGAGGAGGAGGCTCCAAGGAGACCCAATAGCAGCCTTCCAGAACCTGAAGGGGGGCTACAAAAAGGATGTAGAGAGACTGTTTACAAAGGCCTGTGGTAATAGGGTGAGAGCCAATGGCTTCAAACTAGAGAAGAAGAGATTTATATTGGATGTTAGGAGCAAGTTCGTTACCATGAGGGTAGTGGAACACTGGAACAAGTTGCCCAGGCAGGTGTTTGGGACCTCATCCCTGGAGATATTTGAGATGAAGCTCAACAGGGCTCCGAGCTATTTCATCAAGTTGCAGATACTTCTGCTTATAGCAGAGGGGATTGGACTGGATGACTTTTGGAGGTCCCTTCCAACCCAGACCATTCTGTGATTCTATGAGTCTGTAAAATTGAAGAAAAGAGCCGTTATGAAAAGAGCTCCTCTTTGCAACTTGCAGTTCCTTTGTTACTTTCAATTTATTTAACTTTTCTACCTGTGACACTGTAACATTACTCCCATGTTATGATTTCGTCCTTTTCCTAAATTTGGATCCCTTCCATTCATATGCACTTGTCTGAAACTAACAGTTTTGCAGCACCACGTACAAAGTGACACTTTAGGTGTGAGTAATCATTGCAGAAATTTATCTTGAGTAGAGAAGTTAAAGTGAATTTAACTCATTTGTGCTTTTAGGAACAAATATGCAATGCTCCTGTGACAGTTTGGGTGTTACCCACCCCCTCACACTTTATAAATCACCCAGACTAGACTCAGCCAGCTCTGGAAATATGAATGAAGCTTATATTTACAGCTGGCACAATATACAAGCAAATATTTACAGCATATACAGTTATAGACAGAAATATACAAGGTAAAAGGTAATAGAGAAACACAACTCCCCTCCCAGAAACCTGAGTCCCCAGGAGGGGCTCTCAACTGCCCCTTCGCCTTTCCCCTACCCCTCTCAACCTTACTCCAGTCCCAAGGAAGAATGGAGGTTCAGCCAGAAGTTAGGAAGCAAAGTGGGTTAGCCCAAAATGGAGGGTGAGGTTAGAGATGCAGCTCAGCCAGCAGCCCAAGCGAGAGTGGTTATCTATGGTTTTATTTCTTGTTTCTATAGATCTCAGCAAGCCTATGAGTGCAGTAGACATCACCATTGTTTTCCTTTTGCAGCCTGTAATCTAGTTCTTCTCACCAAAACATTCTAGCCTGCTTCAAACTAGCACAAATATGCAATGCTCCCAAGAGGTGCTCTTCTACAACAGCATAATTTGTACATTATTTCTTCACAAACAGCTGCATAAGATGCCTGACAAAATCAGATTTCTTTGGTGCTCCAAATACCCACAAAACTTTGGATCCATGCTCGTGTTCAGGTTGCTTCAATTTCCTTTCCCTCCCCACTTCTTTCATTAGAAATGGGATTTAAGAATGGAATTTCCACACAGGGCCACACCTGAGTGCTGTGAAAGAGCCACAGGAGAATTGATGGTAACTGAATTAGAATAAATACATGCTGCAGAAATCTCAGCTGTGGAAATATCCTGAAACTGTTGGGCTGCACAATACTGAAGTGTGTGCTGGGCTACTTGTGTCCACACTGCAGCCTCAGCTGGGCAGAGGCAGAGCCACAGCTCTAGTACACTGACATCTCCTGAAGTCAATACCAAAGCCTTAAAGGCAGTACCACTGTTTTCAGGCTGCATTAGCAGATACAGCATTTCACCTAAGCTGTGCTGGAGGGAAGCTCAACATTCCCTACACAGATGATTTCTGTGCTGAGGGGAAGCAGCAGTCACCGAGGTTTTGCCCTGCAGCATATGGTGGAAAGCACTTTAATCCTCAAGAATTTGTTTCTCTAGCTTGCTGTCTGTCTGAGCCAAACTGCAGTGTCCCTAAGAACGGTTAACCTCTGACAGAAAGGAGGAAGGTTGCACAGGGAGCCTTCCTTTTTTATTTTTATTAAACTTCTAGATGAAGAAAACAGATGTCTGTATGTGGTATCAAGTCTTGCATGCCTGGAAGATTATCTGTATTCTTAATGGCATACCATAGGTGTTACAAAAGCTATAACCACTGTCCCCAGTCCTTCCATTGTTTATGTCCTTAGACCTTCACAGCTATAGAAATATGTCACTATATGAACAAGGCTGTTGTTGGCATTGCCAGATGACATTTGAGATAGCTGGCAAATGTCTTCCACATGGATCTCACAGACACCACAAAGACTATCACTGCTCCTGATCACATTATATGTGAAACAGCTGGAAAGAGAAAGAAATTATACTAATCTCATGTCACCTTCAATTACTGAAGGTGTCATTAAAAGCAGTTCAGCTGTGCAGGTAGATGAGTGAAGAATTCAGTGCTAAGTAGGTTGGCTCTTTCTGCCTCTCCTGACAGAGATGTCAAAAATGTCTACATTGCTCAGTGGCCCCAAATGAAAGGTTTCTGAGTATTATTTGGTACTGGGGGAACAGGAATAGTGGCATGGGGAGGTGGCAGTGGTTGTGCTCAGATCTACTCCCCCTAGTACTTCCTTCCCTGCTCTTAGCTGGCAAAGTGCTGCAGGGTTTCCTACGGGCTTACTTGATGCACTCACTCTGCTGGTGGGTATTGAATGTCGGTTGGAGAGGTTGAGACATGATTTGCAGCCCCCTTTGACACTATGCACATCTCTTTCTGTGGGTCACTCTGTGATGTCAGTGCTGAAAGACTTTGTCAACTAATGCTTGTTTTGGAGATCTTCCTGTCACTGAAAAGCATTGCTTAATTCATCTTCTCAAACAAGAAAGGTATTTAGAGCAAAGTTGAAGTGCAATAAAAAGTCTGTGCAGATGGAAACTGCTTTTTTTTTCAGCTATTATGACTCTTTTTTTTTTTAAGCTGTCCTCAACTCAGCTTAACTTTGCCTCCAGAGCTGTCAGCAGCTCCCAGAACTGTAACCCTGTAACTTAGGGGAAGTCCAAGGGAAGCTGATTTACACAGAAGACAATGTAGGGGATTTTCATGGTAAAGAAAACATGTCCTCTTTAATAGCACTCATAAGTGCAGGGTGAGGAGACAGATGAAGAGCCACCTTGCAGCTTGGGATGCAGGTTCAGGGAGAGGGTAAGATTTGTAGCATGGGCTGCCTTTCGCAGATCAGGAAACGCTTGGCCCTTGAAACAGTGCATTTTAATGTGAGGAGTTTTGCAGTTCTTGTGCATGTGTACATCCCACTGCTTTTTGAGCACACAAAGGATGTTGCCTCCTTGAGTTGTTCTCCAGGTATTCTGCAGAAGAAACAGAAATCCCTGTTAGACAGCAGCTCAGCAACAAGCACAGGCAATGTTATTTGTGCTTGATTTTTTCCCTGAGATATTCCCCAAAAGCAAATATTTTTATAGGTTAATCATTTCTACCATTTCCTAAAATATCCAAAGTGAGTTGCCTAGAGGAATATGTTGACACATGCCCCTATGCCTGATCCATTTTCCTTAAGAATCACTAGCATTTTGGGAAGATATGCAGCTGAGCACAGGAACTTCTGTCCTAAAAGCATGACTTCATAGGCAACTACATGAAATCATTTGTTTTCCATGTCTCTCCTCAGTTGCAACCTTGCTGGAACCATATGCCCTGTTTCACCTTGATACTGCCCATGGTGAACCTGTGACTTTAATAGAGTGCCAGAGAATCTAATTCTAGTTTGCTACAATAGATCCAATGCCAACAAACAGCAGACAAGAAATGAGAAGGTTTCTCATTGCCTTTCAAACAGAAGTTTGTGTAAGCCTAAACACTCCTAATAATCTGGCATTTGAAGATATCTTGGACCAGAGACCTCCATTCTCTTCTTTTCCCAACAAATGTACATGAGTTTTATACTAAGAGTGGGGCACGGATGCATTATTTCTCTAGTCTTACAGAAGTTTATCCATCATGATTTGACTTACTGATTAAGAAATTCTGACTGTTTCAGCTTCTTTGGAAGCACTTGAGCCTGAAATGTGATACCCACCTACAAGAAGGGTCACAAGGAGGATGCGGGGAACTGCACATCTGTCAGTCTGACCTTGATGCCAGGGAAGGTTCATGCAGCACATCATCTTGAGTGTCGTTATGCAGCATGTACAGGGAAATCAGGTGATCAGGAGCAGTCAGCATGGGTTCATGAAGGTCAGGTCCTGTCTGACAAACCTAATCTCCTTCTATGACAATGTGACACAATTAGTGGATGAATGAAAGATCGTGGTGAGTATTGTTTATCTGGACCTTAGTAAAGTATTTCACAGAATCGCAGAAACATTCTGGTTGGAAAAGACCCTCAGGATAACCAAGTCCAAGCAAGATCCCTATTCTAAAAGGTTCATTCTAAACCATATCCCAAAGAACCACATCCAAATGACTTTTAAACACATCCAGGGTCAGTGACTCAACCACGTCCCTGGGCAGTCCATTGCAATGTGTGACCAAAAGCCCCTTGAAGTATTTGACACTGTCTTGCACAGCATACTCCTGGACAAACTGTCTGCTCATGGCCTGGATGGAGTGATTTGCCATTGGAACAGGCTGCCCAGGGAGGTGGTGGAGTCACCATCCCTGGAGGTGTTCAAGAAAAAAAATGGATGAGGCACTTAGTGCTATGGTCTAGTTGACTGGATAGGGCTGGGTGATAGGTTGGACTGGATGATCTTGGAGATCTCTTCCAACCTGGTTGCTTCTATGATTCTGTGACACTTCACTGGGTTAAGACCTGTCTAAATGTCCAGGCCCAAAGAGTGGTGGTTTAATTTTTTGGTTTATAGTGGTTTTGTTTTTTTTTTTTTAGTGGTGATTTTTGTTTAGCCCAACAGAGCTGAACCCAGTTGGCAATTCGCTACAATTTGTTTCCCAGTGCTCAGTTTTGGGACCAATCTTGTTCAACGTCTTTATCAATGGTCTGGATGAAGGAATTACGTGCATCCTTGGTAAGTTTGCGGATGACACTAAATTGGGTAACAGTGCTGATCTGCTCAAAGATAGGAAGACAAAATAGGACAGGCTGGGTTAATGGACAAAGGTCTATTGTATGAGGTTTAACAAGGCCAAGTACTGGGTCCTGTGCTTGCATCACAACAACCCCATGCAATGTGGGTTAGGGAGAGGCTTTGAGGAAAGTGGCTGGAAAGCTGCCTGGCAGAAAGGGACATTGGTGTGCTGGTTGACAGTCAGCTAAACATGAGCCAACAGTGTGCTCAAGTGGCCGAAAAGGCCAACAGCATCCTGTCCTCTATCAAGAAGGTGTGATCAGCTGAAGTAGGGAAATGATTACACCCCAGTACTTGGCACTGGTGAGGCCATACCTCAAATACTGTGTTCAGTCTTGGGCCCCTCACTACCAACTGAGGTGCTGGAGAAGGTCTGGAAAAGGAAAACATAGCAGATGAAGGGTCTAGAGAACTAATCTTGTGAGGAGTGGATGAGAGAACTGTGATTGTTTAGTCTGGAGAACAGGAGGCTGAAGGGAGACTTTATTGCTCTCTGCTTCTACCTGAAAGGAGGTTGTAGTAAGGTGGGTGTTGGTCTTTTCTCCCTAATGATAGCCATAATTTACTCCAGGGGAGGTTTAGATTGAGTATTAGGAAAACATTCTTCACTGAAACAGTGGCCAAGGTTTGGAACAGACTGCCCAGGAAAGTGGAGATTTCACCATTCCTAGAGATGTTTTAAAAAATATACAGACATGACCATGGTGGTGTTAGCTTAACAGCTGGACTCAATGATCTTGAATGTCTTTCCAATCAAAATGACTTTCTGATTCTGTAAAATAGGCAAGTGTAAAACATAAACAACCAAAACAGAGAGGCCAGCCTAAAAGCTAGTATTGTCCAGAAACTAACCAGGAGTTTGCATTCTTCCTTTCTCTGATGCTGAATCACTGGCTGATACCATAGAATTTGCTTCCTTAGAACCTATATCCTCAATTCTAGAAAACAAGTGCAGGCAGCAGTGCCTCCAGTACCCTTCTTAGTACAGTGCAATAAACTCTCCAGAGGCAAAACATAAGATGAATGCAATATGATGATGGAAAAAAAATTATCTGGATTTTTCTGCTTATTAAGCATTCATAAAATTCTAACTTCTGGGAAACATCTGCCTCTGTGGACTTCAATTCTTAGAAAAGCTGGTCCTGTGTTCTTCAAGGCAGAGGCCCTTCTGACTGGCTGGACTGGTTCACTTAAAATACAAGTCTACATCACATCATTATGACTTTGTCATGTAGACCCTCTGTTGCTCTCTGGGAAAACAGTGGGAAAAAAAATAAACCAGAACAGCTCCTCTAAACAAGTATTTTTGTTTGTTTAAATTAAAGCCACTTGCATTTTTAAAGACAAGACAGAAAATTAATCCTAATTCGAACAAATATTCCATTCTCTTGTATTCATATGTAAATAATTTGGAATTAGCTAATCTGACTGCTCCTAAGGGAAAAGTGTGTATCTAAAATTCATGCACTGTGTTAGAGCAGCAAGTGAGTCTTTACAGTTGAAAACAGAGGTTTGTAATGGAAGCTGCAGCTCATTCTTAACTACGCCAATATGAGCATGCTGTTCTAATATGGACAGTAAAATAACAAGACTGCAAAGTTTACTGCAGCAACTGTGCATTAGCAGGCAGTAAAGCACATATCATTTATACCAAATTCAGTCAGTTATAAATGTCAACACTTACTGCTCTTTTATAGTATCTATAATGAATGCAGAGCTGTGATTTGCATTCAGATTATGCATATAAGAAGCAATTCAGGAAGCCATGTAGTGCTTTCATGAGCACAAAGCATGGTTCACTGTCGGCTGCTGAGTACAAATTGTACAAAGGCATGAGGCAGAGTTTCTCCAACACTTCCAGTAAAACACAGTGCCTCTATCTGTCAGTCAAATGCATTCTACAGTCTCGAAATAATAGGAGTTACATCACAGATGCTGCAGGAACAGCTTATCCTTCTTGAAATGAGAGTTGGTGCAAGTGAATACAGAGTTGCAGAACTGGTAACAAGGCAAGGCCGTGTCTAGCTGTAGAGAAGACATTAAGTACACCACATTGACTCTTTAGGTCTGTCAATCTCCTCTCCCTTTCCTTGTTTACAGATTTAGAATTATATATTGCTAATATTAATATCTGTGTTTAGGTCACTGAAAGTATTTGGGTGGTTAAATGCTCTGTTCAGGTTCAGCTGTGGAGGGTATTGTCCTCCAGCTGTCCACCACAGTATGTCAGCTAACTGCTGGTCATAGAGGAAACAAGGGATGCTTTTGGTCTGCATATGTACCATAAAACCCAGTAATATGATTTCGTTCCTGGAACCAAGCACAAAACACAACTGTCTTCTAACCTCACCATGTGGAAACTTGAGCACAAAGCAGCTCCTGCTGCTCCTCTCTTATTCCTCAGAACACATTCAAGAAGCCTGCCAGGAGACACTGGGGATTGTGAGTAGCTGTCATCTACAAAATAATCAGAAAAAATAGCAAACCATAGTAACCATAACCATGAAATGAGCTTTTGTAATATTGAGTTAAGCAGTTAATTTCCTGACTGAGTTTAAGTCTATTTCAGATAGATTCATAGAACCACAGAATGTCAGGGGTTGGAAGGGACCTCAAAAAATCATCTAGTCCAATTTCTCTGCCAGAGCAGGATCACCTATACCAGATCACAGAGGAAAACATCCAGGTGAGCCTTGAATATCTTCAGAGAGGAAGACTCCATAAACCCCGTGGGCAGCCAGTTCCAAAGTTCCATTTCCCTCACAGTGAAAAAATTCTTCCTCGTATTTACATGGAACTTCCTATGCCTCAGCTTCCACCCATTGCCCCTTGCCCTGTCATTGGGCATCACCAAGAAAAGCCTGGCTCCATCCTCTTGCCACTCACCCTTTACATATTTATAAACATGAATGAGATCACCCCTTAGTCTCCTCTTCTCCAGACTTAAGAGACCCACCCTCCTGAGTCTCTCCTTGTAAGATTAGACACCAAGTACTCTGTTTACTTGTACCGGATCTAGCTAGTATGGAGTTAAGTTTTTATAGCATCCCGTATGGCTTTGTGCTTTGGATCTGTGACTCACTATCTGGTGATAACACATGAATCTTTTGGCTGCTGCTGAAAGGTGCTTACAGAGCATTTAAGGCCTTCTCATTTTGCTCCCATGGCCAATAGGGTTGGGAGTCGACAAGAATTTAGTGCAGTTGTGACATATGACTCAAATTAGCCAACGGGATATTCCATACCATATGGAGGTGATTCTTCCTCTCCCCTCTGGTCTCATGGCACCCTCATCTAGAGTATTGTGTTCAAGCTCTGGATCTCCCAAATGAGGAAGGACATGGAACTCTTAGACCATCTGTTCAAATCTCCAGCCTGTCCAGGTTGTATTTAAAGCTATTGTGGTGGCAGAGAGATGTGTGGAAGCATTTCTTGCTGGCAGAGGACACAATTTGATAAACATGAGTAACCATGCTGTGAGGAGCGTCCTTGAGCCCATCTCGGAGTCAGGAACTAAGGCGATGAAACAACCCCCACGTCCAGCTGCAAGGGGGCAGGATCTGCTGGCCGCAGGAGGCTGACCCTATAATTGTTTTCTTTAAGCCTTAACCTATCTGTGCCTCAACACATAGCCTTAAACCTATCCATGCCTTCCACATGTACCAATCTTAAAGTAAGTTAGCTGTGCACACCTCTTCCAAGTTAGCATATAAGACCCTATACCAGCACAATAAAACGGAGAACGATCTCACCATATTGGTATCCACCATTACTCTGGCTGTCTTTCCACCGACAGTGATGTTATGAAGCATCAGTGATATTGTAGGTGGAAAACTAGCAAGATTACCTTTATATTGATAGAACAATTCTACACTTCACCTGTACAGGTGAACTGTAGTGAATAGCAATAATGAATTACATTTCCAAATTTCAGATACAAAAGTAAGGTATGGTTGTGTATTAACTACTTGTGTGCCAGTTTCCAGTACTGTAAGACATCTTAGCACATTTCCCAGAATAGGACAAATTACAATTACCAAATGCACTCCAAATACCTGCTTCTGAGCTCTCAAATAGCTCATCAAAAACCTGGGAAGTGCAATTGAAAATAATCACACAGTATCACAGTATCACCAAGGTTGGAAGAGACCTCATAGATCATCAAGTCCAACCCTTTACCACAGAGCTCAAGGCTAGACCATGGCACCAAGTGCCATGTCCAATCCTGCCTTGAACAGCTCCAGGGACGGCGACTCCACCACCTCCCCGGGCAGCCCATTCCAGTGTCCAATGACTCTCTCAGTGAAGAACTTTCTCCTCACCTCAAGCCTAAATTTCCTCCGGTGTAGCTTGAGGCTGTGTCTTGTTCTGATGCTGGCCACCTGAGAGAAGAGAGCAACCTCCTCCTGGCTACAACCACCCTTCAGGTAATTGTAGACAGCAATAAGTTCTCCCTTGAGCCTCCTCCTCTCCAGGCAAAACAATCCCAGCTTCAGAGACATAGAAAAGTAAGATTTTATAATATATAAAGTGAAGTTTCCTCACTAGAGAGGTGTTTGTTTGGACAGGAAATGCGAAAACACTGTGGAAGAAACAAAATACTGAGAAATACTGCAGAAAAGCCACTTGATTGGCAGGTTTCCAGCCAGCAGAAGCCACTCATTTTATCACTGCCAATTCTAAGAGCCAGTCTGAAGTTTTGGTCTCTGACACATCACTCACCTGTCAAGCGAGTTTCTGCAACTGAGCACATGCACTGTCCTGGTAACAAAGCAGAATGCACTTTCTTGATGTCAATAAAAGAATGGTGCCTGAAATGTATGCAAATAAATATTTCAGTGCTTCTTATTGGAATCTAATTATCTCACCTACTCTTCTGCACTAGGTACTTGCAAGCAAGCTTAATAAAGATTAAAATAAATTAAAAAGAGAGGGAGATTAAAGCCTTGTGGAAAGTCGGGTAGGGTGAAACTTTTGTGTATTCAGAAGAAACTGATGGCAATGACTAGAATTCAAGTAGACTAAGATTATAATAGAAGTGTGTGCACCTAAATCTCTCTGCCTTATTTACTAGAACATACCACACATTTCAAGTTAAACAAAAATTCCACACAGATAAGATAAAGTATTGACAGGGCATGGACTACTGGAAAACAGACTGATGAAATTGTCATTCATTTTGACACATGAATGCATTTTTAGTGCTTCACTCCCCTCCTTAGCTGTAGTGAATAAGATTCATTTGGATTTGCTCTAATAAGCACATCCTAATACAAGTAACTGAGTTTACTCAACTGAAGGGGTGAAACAGCTGTAAAGAGTTTACATTTGGCTATTATCTTTTCCCTTTTATAGCTGTCTAGCATATAGGCTGGCTGACAGACTGCAGCCCTGTAAATAGCAGCTCCTCTTGTTGCTGGAATTAAAATTACTTCCCTGGTGATTTAATGTTTTTCCTGTGGAGCAGGGTCACTGAGACATCACACGTCATTTTCTGGCTGCAATCTATCATCATCTGCACCAATTTCAACATTTTAAATAAACATTACCAACTGTTCAGCTTCTTGAGCTCGCAATTATATGTAACTAATCCCTGGCTGTTGGTGTGTTTAGGCACCAGCATTGCCAGCTCAGCCACGCACACGGCATATGTGAGAGCACTCAAGGGCTCTCTGCTGTGGCTCAGGCTGCCACGCATCATTTAACTTGGGGCAGCATGATACCAACCATGACAGCCCTGATTTTTCTGATGGAATGAAAAAACATTGGCAAAGCTATTGAAGAGAAGTAAAGATCATCCAACAACTGTACCGTATTAGTCACTTGGTTGAAAGGACAGAATTTGACTCACCATGAGGAATTTGACTTCTCAGCCACATGTGCACAGTAAGCAACTATTTGATCTTTGCAATCAGCTCACTTCTCAGCTTCAATGAATAGTCTGGAAGCACTTCTAAGGAGGAATCCATATTTTCGGTTTCCTGAGCTCATTACAAGACCAACTGGATTTCCAAATCTGGAAAACAAACATGGCTGTGCCAAAACCAACTGATACACATTGAAGGTGTGTCAAAAAGATGAAGACTGTCATACTTGCTGGGATCAGTGGCATATGCAGTTTCTAGGATAATAGATATTGCTAGATGCAAGCACTATGTAGAGCTGTGTTTCATAAGCTAGCCTTAATTCAGCTTGATCTAATGCCCAGCTAACTCTACAGATGGATCAGTTAAAAGCACAGGCACGTGGATAATAGGTGTTAAGGTGGAGGTAAGTAAGTTATATGTACCAGCTATGGACTTTCACATATATTATGGACTTCTCAGTGTACTTTCTTTGATGCCTTTTGGTGTTTGGACCTATGTTAAGAGGGTTATAGACGTGTGGTTAGCCCAGCTTTAGCATGCTGGCATGACATTACATTTTTTCCCTTTTGGAGAAAAAAAATGTTTCCAACTAAGAACAGCTGTTTCTTTTTAGTCTTACTTTTGTTTGTTGTTTTTCTCTTGGAGCTGAAGAACTCTGTTTCTTTCTCTATAAATATACTCTAAGGAACTATGTGTAAGATTAAAGATCTCGAGATTCTTCTTAAATTATTTATTTTCTTGAGGCATTTATCATTTACCTTCACCATGGCAGTTTCACTTCATGCTGTTAAACACTATCTCAAGGTTTCCAAGTTGGTGCTCAGCATTAAGTCTCAGCCTGAATCAAACATCAATACTCTGAATTTTGGGGGAATTTATGGAGTACATCAGCTTCTAAGGAGTGATTTTAAAGAAAACAACAAAAGCATTTTATGTGCATGTTTGCACCCTCCATGCATCTAAAAATTTCATACAGAGAGAAAACCAAGTACGGATCAATAGAGGGAGAACAGACACCGTATAATTATTCAGAATGTGTCCAATAACAGACAAGGTGAAAGGCCTAGAACACAAAGCCTATTGGGAGAGGCTGAGGGAGCTGGGGTTGTTTAGCCTGGAGGAGGCTCAGGGGGGACCTCATTGCTGTCTACAACTACCTGAAGGGAGGTTGCAGCCAGGTGGGGGTTAGACTGGATGATCTTGGAGGCCTCTTCCAACCTGGTCGATTCTATGATTCTATGATCTACACTGTACACAGTTCAAATTCGGTAAGAGCTGAATCTCATTCTAATTAATTGGTTTCCTTTTAGGGTAGATTTGTATGTTGTTTCCTTGTTGAGACCAAGTTATAATTCATACTGGAGATCTTCAGTCAGTTTTTCTCCAGAAATAGCAACATGGTTTTGAGCATGCTGCACATCTTTTCATATTTTGTAAGAAATAGCAACCCTTACCTCTCTATGTAATGTTCAGTCCATTATTATTAGATCATGAAACTGTAATATATTAATGGAATATGGAAATAGTCTTGAAGTCTCATGCATTTTTCAGCATATTGAGATGTGTCTTGGCACATTTTACTGGCGTATAGCTCTGACATTTTCCATCAGGTGAAAAACAGGAAGCAAAGCAGGGAGACACACCTGTAGTGACAACAGTTAAAATGAGAATGAGTGGCATTAATTGCATTGAGACTAGCCACCTTTATCAATATTTGATATATTCATCCTAAAATACCATTGTAGTGAGTGGGTTAGATTTGGACCCCAACAAGATGGAATTCACCCCACAAAGTAAATGCCAAACAAACTCAGAACTGGGATGAGGCATTTAGTGCCATGGTCTAGTTGATGGGACAGGGCTGGGTGCTAGGTTGGACTGAATGATCTTGGAAAGTCTCTTCCAACCTAATTGATTCTATGATTCTATTTTATGATTAATGTCCTAAGCAGAAGCAGAAGGTCATAAAAATGAAATGGTGTTAATTGTACATTCACTTTCAACCCACCAACACAAGACATCTTGACATAAAAACTTTAAAATAGCATCAGAAGCAAGCGTGTCTACCTGTGCTTGGTACAAACTTATCAATCTGTGGATTTATTGTACTATAAATACCTAGTTTAGACAAGTGATAAAAATCTTCTCTCTTCTATACCATTAAAGAGCTGCCCAGGGAGGTGGTGGAGGCACCATCCCTTGAGGTCTTCCATGGTCTAGTTGACTGGATAGGGCTGAGTGACAGATTGGACTGGATGATCTTGGAGGTCTCTTCCAACCTGGTTGATTCTATATTTCTGTGATACTATGAAAGGCTCTCGAGGTATTAAAATAAATAAATAAATGAACGCTGAAATCAAGCAACGTCATGAATCTCCTTCTCATTCATGCCCCCTCCCCACCAAAGAACAATCAGACAATTATTATTAAAGTGCTCAACCAGCCAGTCTCAGAACAGCATTTTTACAAGAGTAACATTTAAGAGGACAGGCAACTTTGCTCAGTAAAGTTTCTTGTGTTGTGTGAAAGTGTTGGTGCTGGATACTTAATGGTCTCTTAAAACAATTCATAAAAGCTTAAAGACAATTACAGGCTGAAAGAGCGTTCCCACAGGCCTCATAGAAACAAGAGAACTGAAACAACACAGATTCATTAAAACGTAATTTCCTGACACCCTTTCAAACAACAGGGCTGTATTCACACACAGACACTTTATAGAGGGCTCTTGAGACCTCAGAAGGATGTTATCTCTACTGACATTTATATAAGTGTATATTTGAAAACAAAACCTCCTACAAACCCACCACGCTAGAATCTTGAGGATGCAAGTTGAGCTCTGGATGCCAAAATAATTGATTAGAGTAACTTGATGGGCAGTTCAGTTATAGCTTCTTGTAATGGGCTAGATTGTTCTGCATGGGAACTCATTTTGGCCTTGGTAGCATCATATTGGCAATAATTCCTCAAGTTAAGACAGTGTTTTAGATATTGAATTACTCTAGCACAGCTTTTACTGTTTTAAGGTTTTCATGCTAATGAGTACAAATTCTAAGCACACTGCAGACCTTAATCAGTACATTGGAAATCCAAATGCCATTAGACTAGACAGATGAGGACAAATACAAATGCTGCTAACACAAAAAGCATAAAATATACATGCTAAAGATGAAATAGAAGTGCTAATACTTAGACATTTTATAAAAGTTATGTTAGTTGGCCAAACTTATGTCCAAACACCTCCTCAAAAGAAGAAAAAAACAAAGAAAACAAAACAAAACAAAAAATACAAACAAAAAAAAAGAATAAGAAGGATCAATGATAATGGCCATAACATGGTGAAGGACTGAATTTGTGCTCTTACATCTAGAACAAATCACAAAATAAGATTAAATGGGGTAACGAAATACTGAAGATGAAACTTAGGTTAAAGGTTGTGTTGCAGAGAGGGAAATTAATTGATGTGAGATGATATATTCCAAAATTAATATTGTTTATTAATTTTGATACTCAGAACTCTTGCCACCTCTGAACACTCATTTTAATAATATTTTGGTTCTTACATGGTCATGGAAACTTTCTATGGATAATATCTAGATCTAGTAATAACCAGCAAAATCTATAAACATTAATTGAACTGGAAGAGAAGATCACCGTGGTCAAATGCTGCTTGTGGTCAATATGCTGCTTGTCCAGTAGATGGGCTCAAGCTCTTTCTGCTCTATGGCAGAAGGCAATAGAGAATTACAAAGAGACATTTAAGCATTTACTCACAGATTAGTATTATTATTATTACCCTCATGGGGGCTAGCCACAGTCCAGACAGTGCCCAAATGCTTCCAGGGGACTCTGTCTTGTTGGACGTTGAGGCTTGAATCTTCCCAGCTTCTGGGGAAAGGACACAGACAATCTCTGACCTTGTCTCCTGGCTTCTTCTGGAGGACCTGTGTGTATGTCCAGGAATTCTAGGCAGGACCTTCAGGTGCAGAAGGCAGGTGTTGTTCAGTCTCAGCATGATGTCACTCTGGCCACACAGGCCGATTGCATGCAGTCATCCAGGGTCTGCTCCTGGTAACTCACGGCAGTGGAGTTTAGCAGGCAAGCAATAAGGCAGTGTGCAATAGCAGCAGGGCTGGGCACAGCAGAGAGAGCACAGCAAAGAGCAGGGAAGCAAAGCAGGGAAGCCAAAGCAGGTTGTTCACCTGTATATCTCTTTTTATCAATGTGGGCCGAGATTGATTGCCCTTTGGACACAGAACAGCCAATCAGGATGGCAGTTAGCCAAACCTTACCACTTTAGGCAAAGCCACAGGCTTACTTTTCTCTAATTTGGGAAAAGCACAGGCCTTGCATTAGGCAGACATAAGCTAAGTGTGTGTACCTTACACCAGAGGACCCTGGGCAGGCCAGACTCTCTGGCTCCAGGTTTTGTGTCCATTTCCCGCTCTTGCCTCTTTGGTGGAGTACAAAAACATGCCTAGGCAAGGCAGGACGTGTATAAGCCTTTCAGGCCTACCACAACAGGTTGAATTTAATCTTCACGACAGAGATGATTAGAATATTCACTTATCACATCTGTGATAATGACATTTTCTGCCAATGATCAGACCATAAAAAATCCAATCTGCAGTTATAATGAGACACTCACTTTCTTACAGCTTAACATCTGAACTTGGACAAGATTAAGCCTTCATAAGCAGACCACCCATAAGTGCTTCTTAATATTTAAACATTATAGGAATAACCTTATTAAAACTATGCAAATTGATATTATTTCAAGATTTATAAGTTTCTTTCCCAGAGTATTTGTATTACTTATTGATTCATTTAACATTTCTGTAATTAGAAAAGTCCTTGACTTTAAGGAAACCTTGACACGAACTTCCTAATCAAAACTTGAGCCCTATAGCTGAGCAAAAGTAAGCTTGCCATTGCTGATAAGAGGCCACGGATTTTGTATTAACCCAACAACATAGGTTCTCCAGACTTGATCACAATTCTCTTGTCTTGAGCTGATCTGAGCACATCACAGCTGTGATAGCAATTGTCTACAGGTCAGATTCTAAGTCCTTTTAGCTTTTACATAGCCGCAATTGTGCAGTAATGACAAGTAATGGCAACAGGGGTTGTAGGGTGAACAGCCTATGATCCTAGAATAAAAATGTAGTATATTGCAGCAACAAAGAGATATCAAATAAGCTCAAGTCACAGGTAGTGGTGGTCAGTTACTGAGCACTGTAGGACTTCAACCATGTGTGCCTTGTTTTTTTTTTTTTTTAAAGGATAATAGAAACGCAAGCATAACATGAAAATGGGAACTACTGGAAATAAAGGAAGCAAATATTTTGTTTTAGATCATGCACAAAAATAATTCAAGCACATCCCAGATTGAAAAATGCCAGTATCACACTCCTCCATGCAAAGAATTTAGGACGATGATTACTTCTTGAAAACCTCCACTATTCTCTTGATGAGGCTATGGTAAGAATAGAGAAAGAAGATGAATGAGCAGAACAGCAGAGGAAAAGGGGTAGGTACAGAAATTTTCCATATCTCATCCCTAACTGTATTGTTAACAGTGTTAGTTCTACAGTCATTGTACCAAGACTAACTTGTTTTAGACTGTTCAGATTTTAATTAAACTAATAAAGAATTTTTGGCTCTACCTAGGAAGCTTAATCCTCATCAAGATTTTCAGTGTAAGAGGATTCATTGTGGACAATTTTCTTTTCCTCTGTAATTCAAAGTTCCCTATTCCATCTTTCCCCTTCAAAATGTATGAAATTGCAAGAGAAAGAAAACCACTTTGTGGATTATGCCCTTAGTTTCTGTAGCTGTTTTTGACTGTTATACAATACTGAAAAATGTTATGAATGTTAATGTTTGTTAAAAAATAACCCACAATTCCCCAGAAAAATGAAACCTTCCATTTCTTGTAGCATTTTCACAGAAAATAAGTGTTCTGACATGACTGTTCCCCAAGCAGTTCCATAATGTATTTCATGACTAAAAGTAGCTACCAAAATTGACATTTAATTAGTTCATCATTTTCTAAAGCTAGTGTGATGTGACTCTGTTTACTAAGAAGCAAGAATTTTGCTTTCATGAGGAAAGCAATCAACCCACTGAAACATCTGACATATTGTTCCATTAAAGCCTATCAAGTCAGAAGGAATTCAGTAAAATATCTCCACTGGTCCCCTGGAGATTACACTGACATGGAAGTTGTCTCAACACGGCAAAAGGCACTTTCCACAAAGGCACAGCAAGAATTGAATCTGAAGTCTCTTGATGCAGTCCATTTCCTTGCCCGGGATATCAGATCTATCAGTTTACATAACACCCTTCTTTCCCCAGAACTACAAAGATGGATTTCCTCAGCAGCCTTGCTTAACAGGTGTGGTGGAGGGGCAGCAGCCCCAAAACTGAGGCCTCTCTATGCCTCTACATGCCTGGACATGTTTTTCTGCCAGGGACTCATGGCAGTAAACAGATTGTGTAACACACACACACCCAGTCCGTGTACCCCTGGGGTCCTCCCAGGTGATCCCCTAATTGGGAGGGTCCAGGCAAACAGCTACTGCCTATTAAGGTAAGGTTTGGCTTGCTGCCAGCCTGATTGGTCACTTTAGATGTCCAAATGAGCCATGAATCTCAGCTCAGAGTCTATAAAGAGGGGTGCAAAGGAGCACCACATGTTCAGAGTGTCCAGAGCGTTCAGACCATTCAGAGCGTCCAGATTCAGAGGTTCAAGCTCAGCTCTCTGATCCATATATCAGCACCCTGCTGCCCTGACCTGCTTGCATGGCCTAGACACAGAGTCAGGCCCTTACTTACACTCTTGCAAACATTACTGAGGCTCAGACCTCTTGCATTGATCTCAAGGTGCAGTTAAGCTGTCTGTGAACCCTTTGAGAAGCAGAGCGTATGCATGCCTGCATTTCATACATATAAGGGGAGCTGAGAGCCCCCTGCCTAAGCCTAGAGCAGCCGTACACAGTGGCTTGCTATCCTGCATTTATCTATGGAGCTCAGGTCTCCCTGCAGTTTGGCATTATACTGCTTGCCAGCTGTCCTGTAAGCCTGGAAAATTCTAGGCCCAGCAGACCTTCCAGACTGTCTGCAAACCTACAAACACAGCCTGCTAGCTGTGAGACTGACTGTGCTAAAAGCTACATGGACAAATCTTTCTCCTGCATCTGGAAATCCTGACAGCTGACCATCCCTGGAGACCAGCATCCAGAAGAAGCAGCAGCACCGAGGCAGAGACCATTTCACCCCAGGAGAGAAGGTTAGAGAAATCCTGTTTACCCCAGAGACTGGGAACACTTATCATTCTCCTGCAAGCCGGGACAGATTCCAGCTTCAACAAGACCCCAATACTGGGCACACACTGTGACAGAATCCCAGGAGGGTGATTAATAATTAATACTTAAGAGCAACACATTTAAGCAAGCTTTAATTTCTTTGTAATATAAGTTACCTCTGTCTTAAGAGCAGACAGAGTTTCAGCCCTTGCTGGGCAGACAGTATAGTTGTTAAGAGGCATTAAGCCTAAGGGAATCTTTCTCTCTGTCTATAGTTGTTAATAATTTGATATTTCCATTTAATAATCAAACACCTGTGAATATATCCCAAGCTGTTTTCATAATCTTGCACAACGAACCTAATTACATAGTGGTTGGGGGTGGTACAAATTTGTAAATATTAATTTTAATAAATAATTTTATAAAAAATTAATACGGCCTCAAATTAATTTCTCACCTCCCCCTAACAGAGGAGGAATAAGAGAAACCCCTCCACGACAACACACATTCTTGTTTGTATTATACTGCACATGCACTGGGACAAGAAGCCACAGCACTTATCAATGCATTGATAACAAAACATAGTTTAAAAAGGAATATATATATATATATATATATATTCTGCACAGTGGAATATGATGTCAATGTAATTGCTAAAAGCTTCACTTGACTCCTGAATTTTCATCATTCCTTGTACTTAGGTAAAATAGATGTCATTTTCCTTGCTTGAAATGGATCTGTAAACCCCAGGAGAATGTTTCTAATGACTAAACATGGGTTTAAACATCATCTGAATTGGTCTAATGCATTGTGGACTCCAGATGCTGCTTGCATTCTCTGTATTATGCCCACAGCATATTTGCTACGCCTTTTCACCTAAGATTATCTCAGTTGGAAAGAAATGGTTCTCCATGGTTGTGAATGGCCTCCTGCTCCAGAGTCTGCCAAGACCATTCTCCAAGGAAAGTCTCTGTTACTGCAAGTACGACAGATAACATCTCTGTACTGTCGTTTTCAGATATATAAAACCTCTCCTAAGAGTTCATAATGTATCATTCCAGTTTATTATGAGAATTAAAATGCTGTGTTCAAAGTATTTTCTATGCTCCATGATGACTCCATGAGGAAATGTCATTATGGGAGGAGGAGGGAAGAGGGAAAGTTACTTGTGGATCTCTTTGTAATGAGACTGGCTGAGATGAAGTTAATGTTCATCTAAGCAGCCCTCACAGTGCTGTGCTTTGTAGCTGGAAGGTGTTGATAACACACCTGTGTTTCTACTGCTGCTTTCTTTTCAGCAGGCTTTCTTGCCAACCTTTACCCCACCAAAGGCCAGTAGGTTGGGCATGGGTGAGCAGCTGGGATAGGATAGGGCTGGGACAGCTGACTGAAACTAACCAGATGGATATTCCACGTTATTGATGCTGCACTCACAATAAAAGCTAAAAAAAAAAAAAAAAAAGGAGGGGTGAGGACACTTATTATTAAGGCATTTGTTTCCCAAAGTATCCACTATGCATGCTGAGGTCCTGTTTTCCAGGAAATGTGTGGATAGTAGCTGCTGATGGGAAGCAGAAAACAAACCTTGTTTTTCTCTGCCTCTGCACACAGCCTTCGCTCTTCTTTATTAAATTGCCTTTGTCTTGACCCTGTGAGATTTTAATTTGATTTCTCCCCCTGGTCTGCTGAGGACTGAGAGTATGAGAGCAGTTTGGTGGGATCTGGCAGCTAATCAAGGTCAATGCACCACACCACCTTTGCATAAAACCTATTTCCATAAGAAAACTTTGGTTCTTTATAACTTGTTTCCCTGTATTACTATACTTTGCTGTGTGATACGGGTCACTGAAAAAAAAAAGTATATAAAAAACTTTTTTTGACACAGGTTCAGCACAAACTGAAAATATGGAATTGATAAATGCAAACATATTTGTCACTGGACCATGAACTTTGCAGGTTAGCAGCCTGGGAGGTAAAGGTGTCACATAGCTGCTTTCTGGTCAGTGTGCAGCTTGACTGACACAGGACCTGACTTCTTGAGTTATGTCTGTGATACTCAACAGAAAAAAGGATTTTTTAAAAGAGAAAGCAAACAGCAAAAATAACCTAGAAGTCTTTCAGTGGTTGCTGGCAAAGTTAATAAGATTGATGGTGTTATGCTGATGGGAGTAGGGTAGGAACAAGACCTTACTCTCCGCCAATTATCCAGTTCGTGTATTCTGTATTGGCACTTTCTTTGGACTTAGTCCAGTCTTAACCAAACAAGTATACTGGCAAGGAGCACAAAACAAATTGTCCAGAGATCAATTTCTGCAGGAAGTCTGTGTGGTATGACAGACGTTACTTGCCTTTCTGTTTGCAAAACCACTTTCTGCTAAGTGATCCTTGCTGAATGTTTGCTTCAGGCTTTATGGTTGCATCAATCACCCAAGAATGAGGCTGTTTGGTTACAAGTAGAGCATGACAGCACTGTATGGATAGGCTGAGGCATTGTATCATTCAAAAGGAAAAAAGCCCAAAGCTGTTATTTTGAATAGTGTATTAAATTGCATAACCGTGTAAGAGGCACAAGGATCATGTGGGTTACCTGCCCCGGTGAAGTCCCATGTGGACATAATTAGCCCTTACCTTTTGGAGGTTTCCTTCTATCACATTACTTCACACAGTAGACCAGTTTAAAAGAGAGAACCTGCCAAAAGATCTGTGTCAGATTATTCCTTTGCTACAGCTGAGTCAGAGTCCATCCACTGCTCTGGATTTTGTTGCTGCTCATCCTCTCAATTCAGTCTGGAAACTTTTATGTCTTGGAGTAAACAATTCAGTCACTGTCAAGAGCTTTATCCCAAGGCCATGACTGTGATGACCCATTACTGATGAAGTCAGATCACTCCAAGTACCAGCCAGCCTTTGGGTGATGGGATTGCATCCTGCTGAGAAAACTCCAAGCCTTTAAGAAATCTAATGGGGGTAAACACATCACAGAGGCATTCACAAAACAGGCAACAACATCCCCCTGAAAATGAGGATTTATTGTAACCAAAATTACTCTGCACTCCTTCCCACATTAAAATACAAGTTCAGATGTCAGCTTGGAATATACTACTACACAGCCAATCAAGCTTTAACCTTAAACTTTAAGGAATATTCTTTCTACTAAGATGAAACAAAATGTGCACATACTCACTATAAAGGGAAATATCATACTCAAGGATACTCAAAATTTACACTCCCCAAAGAGATGGTGAGGACTCAGTATCCCTAGATGGTGTCACATTTGAGGTGAGAGGATCCAACTACCAGGCCACTTGCTTCATGGAGACCAACTCAAAATGGCTCTGCATCAGGATTCTATTTAGACCTTAAGTCAAAAGTGCAATGTGATAATTTCTATTTAGTTGGAGGGCCAAGCCCACAGTACCAAACAAAAGCAGGGTAAGAGCCTTGGCCCAGAGGCACCAGCTAATGTCTGAGAAATGTTAAGCTGAGCTCTATCAGCTTCTAGCAAGTCTTGAACCTTTCTCAAGTGCCTGTCAGGCTTTTTTTTTGTTGTTGTTGTTGTTGTATATCAGAGCAGTTGTATCTTGCCACAACACAATAAAGCAGAAAATTAGTGAACTCTTTACTAGAAATATATATAGAGAAACTCAGTTCTGGGCAGTAAATACACAGAGGAGGAAAGAACTAACCAGTGAGGAACACGACAGGTATTACAAGGGTCAGAGGATGCACAGAAAAAGGTATGGAAACTGGACACAGTGGTGCAGGGGAGAAGGGGTGAACATACAAGGAGGAATGAAGTCTGAGAACAGAGTGAAAAAGTAAGCTGTCCAGAAGGGACACCAAAATAGCCCATCCAACGGTTTTTTCAACAAAGTTCCTCTCATTTTGTGTTTTTGAAGCTAATAGCCCATACTGGTAACACTCAGTCAGACATCTTAAACAGACATGCCAGTGTTTGATGAACAGTTGTGTTATTTACTGTTCATAGTGAAAGATCTTATCTGGAAAATAAAGTGGCTGAGGCCCTTTCTCCCCAAGTGTATCTACACAGGACTGTCAAATGTTGGATTGCCTCCCATCTCCCAGAAAAGTTCTTCTATAGTATACCTCAAGATCCAGAGTCTTAATCTGTAACCAAACAAATCATTCAATAAAACACCATTCAACCAAACTTCCCTGCATTTTTCTGAGGATGGAGTTTCAGAAAGCATCATCATTATGTCTGAAACATGAAAAGACAGAAACATTGTTCAAAACACAGGGCTTTAATTTATATAAAATGAGTTGTATAGAAGGGGTTTTACTCTGCAAAACAAAATGACTTGTGGTTGGGAAAGCTAGTTTATAGCTACTAACAGAGGAGACATTTGGGACTGTTAATATGTATGATTCATGTCTAATTAATTACAAAAGAATAATATATGAAACCTGAAATGCATATACAAGTCTCATCCTTTCCATTTAGCCCTCAGCTGTAATTTTTTTAGGACACCATTCATCTCTGTACATTGCTCCTAACTAATTTTGGCAGCTACTGTAATATAATCAATCATTACAGTGGAATATATAGGAAGGTGGTTAGGAGAACAAGGGAAGAAATCATCTGCCACTGAATTAATATTGGAGACTGGGGGTTGTGGGGAATTCCTCTCACTATTCTATGTATGCAGTGAACATGCCTGTGAGCCTTTCACTTTGTCTCTGCAGGTGAAATGGTGGAAGACACATTCCAAGAAGCATTCATCTCACTCTAACCATAGATAAATCTGAAAAGTCTTTATTCTGACCTGCTTTTTTCCACTGACAGTGAAAGGAGCCACCCCTGCAGGTGGCTTTCAACATTTCAGACACCTAAAGGAGATCTCAGCCACAGCATCATTGCCCAGGCAGCTTTTTGACTAAACACAGGTTAAAATTTCTGTTAGTCTTCACTCTCTTTTATCAATACATTAATATCCCATACTAAAAATCCAGTGTCACTCTCATCTGATCATTCGCATCCATTCACACTCTTTCCAATGGAGATAATAGTTATCAAACAACCATAACTAGAACATGGGAAAAAAAATGTTTGATGAGTTGCTTGCATATCAGCTTTTTTCCAATTTTTTTTTTTTTTTTTTTTTTTTTTTTTTTTTTTCCTAGGCAAAGCTTCTAGCTTTTGCAGGAGTCCCCACAGGATCAACTAATGCATTAATGTTAAACCGTATGGCCTGTGATGCCAGTGAACATAAAGCAAAATGCAGAAAGGGACATGGAGGTACAAGAAGTCAAAGTCAGCAGGACAGTCCCCACTTCTTAGGAAAGTAAATCTGCCCTCCCTTGTGCAACAAACTGAGAATTTGACACTTTTATTATGTTAGGATTTTTTTTTTCTCCTTACTTGACGTATTTAGAAAGTGGTCAAGAGTTAGGCAAAAGTTATCCACCCCTTGGTTTAATGCCCAGTCCTTATGTGACTGAATGACCTAGAACTTCACAGACTAACCTATGTTTTTCCAACTGTAACAATTTAATAATCATCCCTTTCAAAACAGGATGCTCTGCTCACTACCACACTGTCCACAGTGTACCACACTTAGTCTGCCTGAGATTAGCAGTGAATTTTTGGCTCTCTGAAAGGAGCTCTGTGAGACACTAGTGTTCACAGTATCACAGTATCACAGTATCACCAAGGTTGGAAGAGACCTCAATTCAGTATGAAGGAGTATTGTACCATCAAACCAGATAAGTATTTGCCACTAAACTAACATCAAATCCTCCCTTGATTAGTCTTTAAGTAAATATCACTTCCAGAAGAAAAACATTACAGTGGGAGAAATATTTCTCCCTTGTGTGCTCAACTACTCCAGTTAGTACAAGAAGTTCTTTCTAAGCACTAATCACAAGGTCACAGGATGTTAGGGGTTGGAATGGATCTCTGGACATTATTGAGTCCAGCCTCTCCCCGCCCCAGCCAGAGTAGAACCATAATCTAGTGTGGGTCACACAGGAGTGAATCCAGATGGGTCTGGACTAATGCCCATTTATCACTTACTTAAGAGAAGTGAAATCAAATAAATTGAGATATTTGTTAATTTATCTGATGATATTATTTAGTCTCATCTGGGAATAGAGTTACGCTGTTCTAAGTATGTAAACAGGGCAGATATAGCCTCCCTACAGGTTGGACACTGTGTGTGACACTGGCTTTGTCTGGCCATTGGCCTGCCTCTGACATATTTTCTTTGAAGCTGCATGTATAGCCTGGTCAAAAAAACCAAGTTGCATCATGTGACATTCCTTCATGGGAGCAGAAACAGCTACGACATTCCACCTATGCACAACTGCAGATGAGCATAAACTCAAGCCTTTTCCCTGCTTGTCACATCACATAAAACCAACTTGAGACACTGCACAGCTACATGTGCAGGGCCACGTCTCAGAAGTGCTTCCTTACAGAGTAGACCTGCACCCTCCTCTTGGCAGATGGTAATGTTTCACGTCATCCTTGGTCTGCTTCATCTGGGTAAACCTAATCTTGCATCCCTATATGGGGTTTTGAAGACAACAGAACTTGTTCTTCCATCACTTGGTTTTCTTTTCTGCCTCCTTTCCTCTTATTTCATTTAACAGGAATCTGAGTTGAGGTATGGCACTGACTCCAGATGTGATTCACACTTCCCAACTCTCCAGCTCTTTTCTCAGTTCTTTTCCCCTCCATTGTTGTTCCTCAAGTTCATACAATTTTCATAATCCTTACAGAGGATTTACAAATCCCTCAGGCTTGACTGCCTTTTTACCTGACTACAGTTTATCTAGGACAGATTCAGTAATTCACAGGTAATGTAATAGAAGAAAGAGCAGTGCACTGACAACTTATTCAGTTTATAGCTTCTATATCAATAAAGGTTTTTCATAGCGACCACACGTTGCAGATTAATTACACATATTGTGGGTTTGGCCCTTCCAGTGCTTTTCTAAACTACTTTGTTCTGGCAAGCACTTTGGTGAATCCAGTCCTTTCAGGCAGATCTACTTCTGGTTACACAGATAAAGATGACATCAGGATATACTTCCACAGTGCCAGAGAGGCTACACAGTCTGTCATACATAGATCCTCAGGAACAATCATCTCAATTAGGTTCCTAATGAAACTAAAACCAACCAAACAACCCCCCAAAGAAACAAAACAAACACAAAATAAATATCTTCCCAGGGTCAATCACATACAGGCTGAACTTTGCAGACTGTGTTACTTCTCCACTATTCTTGGTCAGAGCTGTGTGATTTAACTATATTTTCCTGGCAGAATTGTGCTACTGTCCACTGGCTGTAGAACTAAGCTCTTTCTGCTGCTTAACTTGCTCACACCATTCTCTGCTTTTATTTCACCTTGCACTGCCCAAATATCATGGATTTGATGGATTTTTGAGAGCCTCAAAAAGGCCTCAAAAGGAAGCTTCTGTGCTAGTGGAGAACAGAGGTAACACAAATCACAGAATCACAGGATGTTAAAGGTTGGATGGGACCTCTGGGGATCTCTGAGTCCAGCCCCCGTGATTTAAAAGCTATTTTCTTGTGTGCATTGTTTTCATTGTTACAAGTTCAGGTAAAACTTTGTTCTCCTCTTAAGACGCAGTGGACCACTCTAGCACTGCATGCTTTAAAATACATGTTTTGAACACCTTATAATTAGTATGAGATCTTTTTTTCAGCCAGACACAAGTACAATAGGTAATTTTGTGTTTTAACATTTTCACCTGATGTGCTAGTTTGAAGCTAGCTAGAATGTTTTGGTGAGAAGGATTAGATCACAGGCTGTGAAAGAGAAACAGTGGTGATGCATACTTTACTCATAGCTTTCTGAGATGTATATGAACAGGAGTCTAAACATAGATAAGGCAGTTTGGGCACAGCCTGAGCTTTGAGCTGCATTTCTCTCTAACCTCACCCTCCGTCTCTCTGACTAATCCACTTGCTTCCTAACCCCCCTGGCTGACTCTCCATTCTTCCTTGGGGCACAAGGCAACATCTGGGGTAAGGTTGAGGGGTGAGAGAAGGTGGAAGGGCAGTTGGGAGCCCCTCCTGGGGACTCAGGTGCCTGGGAGGGGAGTTGTGTTTCTGTATTACCTTTTGCCTCGTATATTTCTGTCTATAACTGTATATACTGTAAATATCTGCTTGTATATTCTGCTCAGCTGTAAATATAAGCTCTATTCAATTTCCAGAGCCAGCTGAGTCTAGTCTGGGTGATTTCCAAAGCTCTGGGGGGCAGGGAACACCCAAACCACCACACCTGATTGCAGCTTTATCAACATTTAAAGGTCTAGATTGGTGCATTCTGTTCCAGAGTGAATGGATTTTTCAGTGTTCATAAAACATTGCCATTTCACACCGGATGAAGTCAAAGTCTTGTTCAGATGAAGGCATTTTCACTGCAAGAAAGCTACATTTCATCATTTTGTACCACACCTTTTGAACAGACAGTATTAAGTGGAACAGAATGAATTGACTGTTTTCAGAATGCAAATTGTAAAGACTTGACAGCGCAAAGGGAATCTCTAGGTAAGAGGTGAAGACGTAGAAGAAAATCTAGGCAGAAGCAGGGACGAAAGACACAAAAGTATTTAACTACTGCAAGACTTGCAACTGAACTTGTCATTTTCAAATCTCTGCATTCTTCTCTGCACTAGATTGTCATCAGTTTTGCAGATAATGCCCCTCCATGGCAGACAGACACAACACTAGGAAATCACAGAAGGCTATTTTGATCTGCAAAAGTCAACCTCCATGATACTGCATCTATGGTCAGCATTGTCCAGTGTGAAATTTTCTTTCCTCTTTTTCCTTTTTTTTTCTGTTTTTTTTTGTTGGTTTGTTTGGCTTTGGTTGGTTTTTTTTGGTGGTGGTGGGTTTGGGGTTTGCTTGTTTTTTTGGTTTTGTTTGCTTGTTTTGTTCTTTTCTTTTGTCGTTCACAATCAAATGATTCCCAGGTCACCACAAGAGCAGAAATTGATATTAAATTCCCAACTCACTAAAGCTGTTTGATCATACTCAGGCAGATACCAAAATAGAGCTCTACTGTAAAGGGCATACAGAGGAATTTCATGTCCCTCTGGCAGCACTAGATAGGAGACAAGATGATGATCCCATGGCCTACTTTTCTGAAGATTTTATTAGCAGATGTTAAAAATATTTTGCAGTCTCTTTGAAACAAAAATTACAAGGATACAAACTCATTTAACCTAAATGGCTAGAAAAGTTTTAGGGACAATTAATTATCAGCCTTGGTGTTTTATCCAGGTTGCCAAGGACTGGGAAAAATAATTGAGGCAGCTATCAGGAGAGTTTCTGTAGACAGGGAACTACAAGGATTATTTCTTAATGCATTGAAGCATCTCCTTCATGAGAAGCCAATGTTTGTCACACAGGGTGAGTGTTCAACCACTAGAGGTGCTACCTGAGAAATTAAGCAGAGTGGAAGTTTAAATCAGAAAAGTTAAAATCTAATGAAACATATTAAATATATGTTAAGTTACAGCAGTGGATAAGTTATCAGCACATATCAAAGACAGAAGTAGAGTGATATATATTGTCCTGAGACCCTGACATCCATAATACAGGATCAGCAGACAGGTTTTGCTTTGGCCTGGCTATGGTCTGGTGCAGTGGATTGAAAGCCCTTGCGGATGATTGACCCAACTGTGTCTTGGGGCATACACCACATCCTTCCACCTCATCTCTGAGGATTACACTTCATCCATTCACAACTGCTCTGCCAGGGAAGCCAAAGCACTGATGATGGGGACTATCAGGAAGTTTTTACTTTAGAATCCAAACGAGCATGACACTGAAGAGTTGTGAAGGCATTCCTCAATGACCCATTAAAAAAAAAAGTCACCCAGAATGGTAACTTCATCAACATCCTCTGTGGCCTGCTTGGGTTTTCTTACAAGAGACTGTAAAGTGCTACAGACGCTGGCTCAGCGTAAGGCTTTTTTTCTCTTAGAATTATTTCAGTTCAGCTGAGTAATAATAATTATTAACAAACACTTCCTAATAGGATCACTGATTTATTTACTAACTCAACATTTCCCATCCACTTTTCTGCCAAGGAATTTTATCTGGATACCAAATCCTGCTCAATCACACCATCTCAAACTCAAAAATCCTGATTAATTATTATAATTAATACAAATTACAGGCTAAGCAATAGCCATCTGTCTTGGCTCCCAGTCTTTGTAAGCATTTCAGAGATGTAAACATCAGGCAGGGAAAACAACTGTTTAAGCTAAAGGCCATACTGACACAAGAACAAACGGATATAAAATTATCTATGAAAACCTTTAGGATGGAAATGAGGTAAAAACCCTAAGCATTGCAACTCTGCATATCTGAACAAGAACACTTATGGGAGAAATGCAGGCCTAAGAAAATCTACTTCTAAGGCTGAGCCAGATAAAGTTTAGAAATGCATAAGGTAAGATGGAACTTGATAGAGAATGTGAAAAAGTTAGTCCCTTCAGAGAGGGTCTTCCAGAGAGGTGCACGTGACATCACCGCTACAGCCAGCTCTCCATCTGGATCAGGAGCAAGAAGAGATCAAGATTCAGATGACATTGAGTGTTTTTTTGCATCAGACACCATTAATTGCTTCACTTTACCTGGCCTACATAGGATCACATAAAATATAGCTCTGTGCTAATTTGTTTGAAGTTTAAAATATGCAAATTTTGCTGGCAGCATCAGAACATACTTTAAACACCTAGGAAGAAATGTTTCTGCAGATGAGGATATTTGTAAGGTAAGCAAATTACAATCAACTACTTCAGCTTTTGATGTTGAAAGATCTCTTTTTGGTTGGAACCACTTTGGGCTTTCACTTTTTGTCAGAATATTTATACTATACATAGGCTAAAATTATATTGTGCAATATTTCTTGTAGCTTTAAGGTAGCTACCTTAGTACCAAGAAGAAATTCACGGAATCACAGAATCAGTTCAGTACATGAGGCACCAAGAAAGGTACCTTAGTACTGAGAAGAAATTCACAGAATCACAGAATAAATTCAGTACAGGAAATCTGTCTTGGGTCAACGATAGATGAAAATATATACCAAATTCTGGAAAGCAAAGCAAAGCATTATGTGGTTTAATTTAGGCAATGAGCAGTGAAACAAAGTAATATTTGAATATATTTCTGAGACCATTTATTACTCTTTGTATGTGTTATAAACTCATAATAAATATTACATGCTTTATGAAGCATATATATTAAATTATGTCCAATTCCAAGATCTTCTGCAGTCTTTTTAGCCCCTATCCTTATTTCTCTGTTCATATAATACACCTGCAATCTCCTATTTGCATTGCAATTTACTATTTAGCACAAGTAAAGGGATTGGACTTGAAATTAATTGCTTAAAAATAATTGGAATAACATTGGAATAACATCTTTTTAGCTGCTAACAGCTCATTGAAAAGAAATACAATCGTTTTTCTATTAAAAAAAGACATGAAGCAAGTTTTGGGATACCATGCCACTAAAACCCCTAAAGTATCATTTAAATACAACTGGAGGAGACTAGCTTGATTTAAATAAAACCTACCTTTTTTCCCCATTTATTTTCCATCTGCTTTGCACCTGTTTAGGACAATTTAAAACTATTGATTCTTGTGCCCAATGCATGCAAAGCAGAATATTAGTCAACTGAGTGTAAAGGTGGAAATGTGAGTCCCTGAACATTATCAGCATTTTCCAACTTTGTGAAACACAGCCCAAAACACCAAACAAAGCAGAAGTGCAGAAGTTGGAAGGCTGTCTTCATTACTCTATTAGCTCATAAATGTTGAGGATAAGAACATGACTTTGTGAACCTATAATATAAGCAGTTAGCCTCAAAGTCTTGTCAGTTATACCTTCACAGATTTGCTATCAAATTTCATTATCTTCTCAAAAATAATAAAAATGAAAATAAATTAGTATGATAGGGCTTTTTTCTGCCTAACGTTCATCCAACAGGAAACACCAGCTACATCTGAAACCCCTGTGCTGAGGGCTATGCCATACATCTCTCCACTCGTATACCTATTCTGTGAAGCTGACCTTGTGCCCCAGCTTCTCAGGGAATCCAGGCAGCTGCTGTGCACTTCAGAGTCAGATGCCTTTTCTGGTGCAGTTCTGTGCATGAGCTCCCATTAGCTATCTCCACTTGCTCAGTGTGGAAGAGCACTGAGTTGCTCCACCAAAACACAAAAGTTCCCAGTGCAGTCAGCAGAGACAAGTTAATGATTCACTCTCGGTCATTATTGAGGGACCTTCAGGGAGGCTGAGGGAGCTGGGATTGTTTAGCCTGGAGAAGAGGAGGCTCAGGGGTGACCTCATTGCTGTCTACAACTACCTGAGGGGTGGTTGTGGCCAGGAGGAGGTTGCTCTCTTCTCTCAGGTGGCCAGCATCAGAATGAGAGGACACAGCCTCAGGCTGCGCCAGGGGAAATTTAGGCTGGAGGTGAGGAGAAAGTTCTTCACTGAGAGAGTCATTGGACACTGGAATGGGCTGCCCGGGGAGGTGGTGGAGTCGCCATCCCTGGAGCTGATCAAGGCAGGATTGGACGTGGCACTTGGTGCCATGGTGTAGCCTTGAGCTCTGTGGTAAAGGGTTGGACTTGATGATCTATGAGGTCTCTTCCAACCTTGGTGATACTGTGACACTGTGATGCTTCTGTCTCTCTGTTGACTATACAGGGAGACTGGGCACTTACCTAGGTGCTTTGCATCACACTGACAAGTCATGGACTTGCACATAAGACACTGGAATGGTTTACAAACTTTATTAATATGTAACAACAGATACAGCACTTTCGAGTCAGAACTTCAAGATTCTGACTTTTTAGGCCATTGGATTACTACCAGAGAGCCAGTGATGCGGATTGTGTAGCCTGTCATAAACTGTTGAGATGTGGGCTTGTTTAGTCTGTTAAAGAGGTGGTCTACAGCAGTTTGAAAATGTGTGCATGGGTGTTATGAAGGAGACAGTCAAGTTTTTCTTGGTCATCATATATGTTATACAAGGAACAGCTGCCATATGTTGTGATCTGAGGGGATCACCTGCTTTAAGGAAAACTTTCACTGGTGGGTATGCTATCCAGAGTGGTGGTATATTTTCTTTACAGGCTCTACTGATCTAGTCTAGTATTGGTTATGGTCTCATTTTGACCACTAAAGTTCCCTGCAGTCAGCATCAGAAAGGTTTTGTGCTTCCGCCTGCATCTATGAAACTGGCTTGTAAAAGCAATCCCTCGCCTTCACACTAGTAGCCATGAGCAAAATGTAAGGACTCCAGTGCCATGAAGTAAGTTCCAAACAGATGGGAAAATCCTGTGTTTTGTGATTTCTATCAGCCATCAAATGTCCAAAGTTCTTCCCATTCTCTGGTTCACACAGGTAGATATGACAAGATGTATAGAGGACCTGAAGACCGGTCTTATATGTGGCTGCAGTAACCCCAAAGCTGAGGACAATTCACACCACAACGTTCCTAAGAGTTATTTACCAGGAAAGAGATCACACTAGACCCTGTTAAGTGCTTACTCTGTTAAAGATACAAATCCTTCTGGATGGAATACACAAAGAAAGATATTTTACAGTGTTGATCTTCTTGCATCAACAGTTTCCATCTGTTCAGAATCAACCACAGACCCACAGATGATATTCAAAAGCAAGAGCAGGTGAATTTTCTTTTATTTTGGAGAAACTAATGGAAGAATCAGTAAGAGGACACCAGTGTTGTACGAAAATGAGAACATTCAGTTGGATAGCAGTAGCAAGAAAAAGATCTTTCTGTTAACTTTGTAGATTTCAAACATAGATGAATTCAAAAGAAAAGATAAGTCAGCTCTGAACAGACATTTCTGTTTGGATGAAAGATGGAAGGATTTTGGAACATTCATAAATTGAAATGTATTAGAACTTTGGAGAGGAGAAAATGCAGTTCTTGGAGGTTCGTTTTCTGTTTGTCAGACTGATAAAGGGAGGAAAAGTGATTAAGATCACTTAAAAGGCTTTAAAATCACTACCTGGAGTTTTTGTTCTACCAAATGCACAGATTTAAAGAGAACTAAAAAATCTAAACTTTGAAAGTGGCCTACAATCTATCCTGTTAATAGATAGATAACAAGCAGCTGTGGAGAGCTTGGTTTTTAAATACTGCTACAACACAGGGATGCCCAAACCAGCAGAGATGTGAGATTTGCTGCTGATTTAAGCCTGAGTCTGGAAGAAGTTCTGTCATTACCATGTTAATGAACATTCCTTCATTTAGTCTAGCTCCTGTCCTTCCCTGACTCTCCCTACTTGGTGTGGTCAATGCAAGCATGCTGAACTCTAGATGCATGGTTTAATTATGCCCAGGATTATTGTCTTGCAGAGGCATGAATAGAGGTACACTGGTAGAAATCTCAAGAGCTTTTTATTCACACAAGAAAATAAGCAGACCCTAACCCAGATCTGAGCCACCAGCTCTGAAACCCACTTAAGTTGTGGTAAAGCAACCTGCTGTGTTTAAAGATATTTGTTAATGAGAGAAAGTTTCTGATAAACATTTCTTTTTACTGTTTGGTGCTGCAAATTGGTTAAGGTACTTTTAAGTGATACAAATACGAAAAGAAAAGCTAATCCAGATGTTGCAAGACTGAAATGCTAAAGAAGACTAATTTGATTTTATGCTAAAATTAAATTACAAGAAAAAGGAGTCAGTTTTTAAAAAGTTATAATTGCATTACGTAGTTCAGGATGCTTTGAAGTCAGAGTATAGTTGCTACATAAGCAAAATGAATTTGTATTAATTTTGCAGAAAAAACATATGCCAGGGCACTGTAATGTCCTAAAAAGGCATGAGGCTCTCAAGTATAGCCTTATGGGTTATTACTGTGTAAAGGAAAGTGGTTAGGAACAAAGAATCAGGGAATAATCTCTTTTGTATGTGAAAACTGATGATTGTTTGAATCCCACATTTAAGCCTGGATCCAGCCTTTGGGAGTGGCTCACATTAAATAAAGAGCTATTAAATGTGGAAAATGAGGGTAATTGATGGACCTTTATGGCAAGCAGCAGTATATTTCTTTTTCTTCCAAATTTTAAATGTCGCCATTTTGCATTTCAATTACAGACCACTGGAGGCTAAGACTTAACTGCATATGACACCAATATGAAATAAGACTATTTGGGACTGTGATAGAATCATAGAATCAACCAGGTTGGAAGAGATCTCCAAAATCATCTACTCCAACCTGTCACCCAGCCCTAGCCAGTCAACTAGACCATGGCACTAAGTGCCTCATCCAGGCTTTTCTTCAACACTACCAGGGACGGTGACTCCACCACCTCCCTGGGCAGCCCATTCCAATGGCAAATCACTTTCTCTGTCAAGAGCTTCTTCCTAGCATCCAGCTTAGACCTCCCTTGGCACTACTTGAGACTGTGTCTCCTTGTTCTGTTGCTGGTTGCCTGGCAGATGAGACCAACCCCCACCCGGCTACAACCTCCCTTCAGGTAGTTGTAGACAGCAATGAGGTCACCCCTGAGCCTCCTCTTCTCCAGGCTAAACAACCCCAGCTCCCTCAGCCTCTCCTCATAGGGTTTGTGTTCCAGGCCTTTCACCAGCTTTGTCACCCTTCTCCGGATGTTTCTGTGATGGCAACAACATCGTAGTTTTCCTCTTGCACCAAGGCTTCCAGCTCCTCTTGTTTATTACCCATTCTGCCTGCATTAGTGTACGTACACTTCAGCTGGGCTGCTGCTTTTACCCCTGTCTCTAGCCTATCACCCTCAGCCTCCTTCGGTTTGTCTCTAGAACTGTTGTGCTTAACCCACTCCCCCTTCCAGCCTAGTGTAAAGCCCTTTCAACAAGCCCAGCCAGCTCATGTGCCAGGATCTTTCTCCCCCTCTGAGACAGTTGTACCCCATCTGTCACTAGCAGATCCTGGGCCATATAAAGCTCCCTAAGATGAAAGAATCCAACATTTTGTTGGTGACATCAGCCTCTGAGCATGATTTCCTGTTCCTCTCATCACTCCAACCCACGACTAAGGGTATAGATTAAAAGATTACCTGTAGCTCCGATCCCTCAACTACTTTTCCCAGTGCCTTGAAGCCCCTTTTGATTGCTTTTAGACCTCTGTGATCAACCTCATCATTTCCCACCTGTATAACCAACAAGGGATAGTAAGTAATGAGAACCATCTCAGTTGAAAAAAAAAAGAGTGTGCAACAAAGCAAAGGTAAGAGAAACAAATCATTTGCACTAAGTTTTAAATGAAATTTGAAACCCTTGTAAAGCTCAGGCATTTACATTCCATTTCCTACATTTAATATGTCCTAATGAAGGTTCTTGCAAGTGATTCCTGCATCTTCAGTTCTCTTTCTTAAGAGATTGTGTCCATCACTATTAACAGTCTCTGCATGGGCACGTTGTACACTGGCAAGAGGCATGCATTACCTGAGAGTACCAAGAATCACATCTGCAGTGCTCACAATGGTAAGAGATCCAAGGTGATTCTAAAGCAATCTGAACACTACCCCACTGAAGTCCTGTATAGCACTTCCCTTCACTTATAGTGTATAAAGAAAATACACTATAAGGAGCACGTGGAGCAGCAGATCTTTGGGCAGACCAGTTGAATGTACTACTTAACGCCCAGACATCGTCACAATTCCCAAGGGATGAACTGCAACTGCTTGAGTTTTCACTTGACTAGTGTAAAGCAAGGGAAGACACAGAGTCCCATTATACAAGACCAGGAAGGAGTCACAGAAACACTCCAGCATTTAAAATTTGACTGCACAGAACACTGTAAGAGCTCATTCTGCAGCAAAGCAGGGAGTTATGACAAAATGGGCCTTGATTGTATAATAAAACACTGTGTGTGGTTCACAGATGCTGAATGAGAAAAAATAAAACCAGAACATCAACATCTGCTGCTATTGGATGTGAGACAGACACTTACCAAATGCAAATTGATTAATTCTTTCATGCCTTTGTCTGACTGATGTTTACTCCAGTGAGAATCTGCCCAGTGAGGAGTAGTGTAGACAAAATTAGAAAGGAACCAGAAGGAGATGCCCAGGAGAGGGTCTCCCTTTAATAGCAAGACAATGCAAATTCAGCCAAAATGCCAGCCAGGACCCAGATGAGTGTTTCAGTAATAAGTAGTAGAAACAAGGCAGGGTTGTCTACAGCAGCACACTAGGGACTAGTTTAGGATCAATGACTGAGAGAAAGAACTTATCACTGTACTGGGGAAGGTTTTTATTACATGTTTCTTGTTGTTCATCAGAAAGCAGTTAGTAAAACAGATAAGCAAATAAAACAGCAGCATTTGCAGGCAGAGCATAAGCAGTAAAAAGTTATTGCTAAAAGATACTTTTTTTGCTTTTAGCCCTGGCTTTACTAAGGTAACAGGCAGAGCTCTGCACATTTCAGGCAGAAGGATTTCAGGGAATTCGGAAGCAACAGAATCATAGAACCTTAGAGATTGGAAGGGACCTCCAGAGATCATTGAGTCCAACCTCCCTGCCTAGTCAGGATCCCCTGGGTTATTTTGCACAAGAATGCATCCAGGAGAGTTTTGAAAGTCTCCAGAGAAGGACACTCTGCAACTTCTCTGGGCAGCCTATTCCAGTGCTCTGTCACCCTCACTGTAAAGAAGTTTTTCCTCATACTGAGGTGAAACCTCCTATGGTTTGTAGCCATTGCTCCTTGTCTTATTGCTGTGCACCACCAAAAAGAGGTTGGCCCCATCCGCTTGATACCCACACCTCAGATATTTGTACGCATTGATGAGATCTCCTCTCAGTCTTCTCTTTTCCAGAATAAACAGCCTCAGATTGCTCAGTCTCCCTTTGTAGGGGAGATGCTCAAGTCCCCCAGTCATCCTGAGGCTCTCTACTGGAGTCTTTCCAGCAGGTCCCTGTCTCTCTTGAACTGGGGTGACCAAAACTGGACACAGTATTCCAGGTGTGGTCTCACTGGGGCCGAGAGGGATTAGAACCTCCTTAGACCTGCTAGACACACTTTGTCTGAAGGCTCTTCTGCCATTTCCATGGATGAGACTAGGAACAGTTATGCATCTTGTCTTAAGAAATATTTGTTGAAAACCTGCTGTGAACATAATAAAGCAAATCCTGGTTTTAGCCATACTCTTTATGATCCTACTGGCTACAAAGCAAACCAGCTTGGTGTGCTAATGAAAGCATTTTAGTCAAAGGGATAGCAATGTATTCTAAAAGTCAGAATGAAAAATAAGCTGCAAATGCATTTCTGCTGTTCTTTCTAGCCCAACTACCCATGGGCAAAATAGCAGCTGAAATCTTATCCAAATCAACTGAATAAAAATAATTTAAGTTTAAGCTGATGAACTATGTACAGCTAATGACTGCATTTCAGAATAGGAGGAAAATACAGCAGAGGCAAAACTGACTGAATGATGTGGCATTGTTCTCACTTCATTATAAAATCACAGATTCACAGTATTAACCAGGTTGGAACAGAACTTCAAGATCATCAAGTCCAACCTATCACCCAACACCATCTAATCAACTAAACCATAGCACTAAGCACCACAGAATCATAGAATCAACCAGGTTGGAAGAGATCTCCAAAGATCATCCACTCCAACCTAGTACCCAGCCCTATCCAGTCATCTAGACCACGGCACTAAATGCCTCATCCAGTCTTTTTTTAAGCACTTCCAGGGATGGTGACTCCACAATCTCTCCAGGCAGCCCATTCCAATGGCAAATCACTCTTTCTGTGAAGAACTTCTTCCTAACATCCAGCCTAAACCTGCCCTGGTGCAGCTTGAGACTGTGTCTCCTCATTCTGTTGCTGGTTGCCTGGGAGAAGAGACCAACCTTTGCCTGGCTACAACCTCCTTTCAGGTAGTTGTAGAGAGCAATAAGGTCTTCCCTGAGTTTCTTCTTCTCCAGGCAAAACCACCTCAGCTTCCTCAGCTGCTCCTCATTGGGCCTGTGCTGCAGCCCCTTCACCAGCCTTGTTGCCCTTCTCTGGACATGTTTGAGCATTTCAGCATCTTTCTTAAGATTGAGGGGCCCAGAACTGGACACTGTACTCTAGATGTGGCCTAACCAGTGCTGAGTCCAGAGGCAGAGTGATTACTCTGGTCCTGCTGGCCACACTATTCCTGATAGAGGCCCAGATGTCATTGTCCCTCTTGGCCACCTGGGCATACTGCTGGCTCATTACCTTAGTTCTGTGTCAAAACAGAGGATGTTTTGGGCAAGTCGTCTAATCACTTCCTTTCTGATTCCCCTCTGTTTTCTTTCTATGAAAGTTCAAGCTCCAAGAAGTAAAACACTTCATGACATTCAGATAAAAAAGTAATTTGGAGAATAGGCTATTTTTTTGGACAAATGTCATATTTTACTGCAAGGCAAGGATTATTTGTCTGCTATTGCAAGAAATGGAAAGCAGTAAGAATGAGACCACAAGGTGATTTAGGAAAGCAAAGACTTATGCCCTTTGATATAACACATTAATATTTTGTCAAATGCAATAATATTAACAGATTATGGTCCATATACTTTGATAGCAAAGAGTAGAGTTTCTCTTGTTGACAATGATTGGTCTAAGGTTGATTTAATGCAGGAACAAAGCTGATATAATTCAGTGCAATAAAAAAATACAAAAGCTCTAAGAGATCTTCCAGTAAGAATGAAGCAGAATAATTTGTGGCATGGCTATTATGTCATACAAACACGGATGTCTCTTAGACTTAAATCATCAATTTAGCTGGAACAATGAATATGACATGTATTAATGACTACCTAGCTTCTTGCTACCCTTGAAATTAAAAGGGAGATGATGTACTCTAGACAGCATATGTTAAATCCAGGCAGAGGTCTATTGAATCTAGGAACATGGTTTAATGTAATTTACATCATATTCTAGGATGTTTACTCCATATTCTAGGGTATTTACACACACACAGACAAAATACTAATAGATGCTGGATCTGTGACTAAGACCATAAGTATCTGTATTACTGGATAATTTTATGTGCATCTAAATATTATTTGTGCTCTACTTCTAAAATAGTTTATTAGCTTAACAAATACATCTTGATGAAGAGTAGCTTTTCCAGTTCACTGAGAGATTTCAGTCTTTTGGAATTTGATTTCAGTCTAATTCAGACATTTTTTTCCCAAACTCTCTCCAGAAAGCAATTATCTGAAATGGAGCACAGTGCACTAGGTAGCACTGATGGGCAGGAAAAGTGGAAAGAGTATTGTCATGCCTGAATCCCATTCCGTCTGTCTCCTGTTTCCAAAATGAAGTACTCCTGCTGCTTCATGAAGTGTTGTATCCTGGAGGTGATTCACAGGAGCAGCAGCTCCCAAGCCGTGCACCTAGGCAGAGCTCATCTCCACAGCACTGCCTGTTGAAGACACAAATCTTAGACACTTCAAAGAGAAAAGTGTGACAAAGCTCTGTCCCTACTACAGAGGGTTTCAAGGGTTAGCTCTGAGCCAGCCACTAAACAAGTGACAGATACTCTCTATCAACCCTTTTACTTTCCCAATGGGGGGAGAAAGGGAACAAGGGAACAAGTCTGTGGACTGGAAAACTAAAACTACTTAAATTAAAATAAAATATATACAAATATTAACAAACCCAATATCAAATCCACCCCCCCACCCCCACCACCCCCACCCCCTCCGATAGCAGTTAGTCACTGTCACCAGTGATGTTGTGGCAAAGGCCTCACAGATTCCACAGCATGGTTTCCCAGTGCAGAGTCACAAGGATGATTAAGGAAGTGGAATATCTTTCTTATGAAGAACAGCTGAGAGAGTTGGAGCCCTTCAGTTTGGAAAAGAGGAGACTGAGGGTGATGTCATCCATGTTTATAAATACATAAAGGTTGAGCACCAAGAGGATGGAGCCAGGCTTTTCTTGGTGATGCCCAATGACAGGGCAAGGGGCAATGGGTGGAAGCTGAGGCATAGGAAGTTTCATGTAAACATGAGGAAGAATTTTTTCACCGCGAGGGTGACAGAACACAGGAACAGGCTGCCATGGGGGGTTGTGGAGTTTCCCTCTCTGGAGATATTCAAGACCCACTTGGATGCATCCCAGTGTGATCTGCTATAGGTGATCCTGCTCTGGCAGGAGGGTTTGACTAAATGATCTTTTGAGATCTCTTCCAGTCCCTAACATTCTGTGATTCCCAGGCAGAGATTTACAGGGATTCATGTAAGAGCAACAGGAAAACAAACAAACAAACAAACCCAAAACCACTCCCTAATTTTCTCCTTCCCTCAAAAGAGATGTGCTTAAGACTGATGATTGTGTCAAGTCCTTGACACCCCCTACACCTAAAATGTCCAGCTAAGGAAAATGTTACTGCTAATGCTCATGACTGTGAAGCTATAAGGATTGAGAAATAAACTTATAAGGTCAGCAGCAAACTCTGCCTGGTGTCAGTTTTGGAAACTTGGAGGCTATCCTGCTATCAAGATGCACTTGCTGTTCGTGAGCAGTGCTCAGTACTAATTCATTCAAGATTAAAGGCTCGATGCTACTTCCATTCTTGCTGGTGTGTATGTGTTTGTGCTTGACCAGTCTATTCATAGCTTAGGTTATGTAAACTGAGCAAATCTTGAAGTCTGCAATTGCCTTAATTCATTGTCCCATCCATGTGTTATGCCTATGGAAAAAGATCTGTGCTGCACAAGTGTGGCAGCAATTTAGTTCCTGAGGGCACATAAAATGGCAACAATGATTATTGGTTTAAATAAATATAGCAACAGTGGTGGCAATGCAATCTATTCCTACAGTGAATATAATTTAATATCCACGTTCAGACACTTCCTGTTATCCATCAGTTACTGGATCAGTGAGAAATAGCATACCCAGACAGAGCCAGATGGATAATTACACTGCAGACAGCAGTTATGGCTGTTTAAGGACTAGATGAGTCAGATGGTTAAAACTCTAAGGAAAGCAAACAATTTGTGTTTGAAAATCTCAGATTTTTGATCTTTCACAGTGAGGACTAAATTATTTAAAAGTTTCTAAAAATTATTTCTGCTTCATAGTCAAAATTTCTACAGCACATAAGAGGCTGAGGGAGCTGGGGGTTGTTTAGCCTGGAGAAGAGGAGGCTCAAGGGTGACCTTATTGCTGTCTACAACTACCTAAAGGGAGACTGTAGCCAGGAGGGGGTTGGTCTCATCTGCCAGGCAACCAGCAACAGAACAAGGGGACACAGTCTCAAGTAGTGCCAAGGGAGGTCTACGCTGGATGTTAGGAGGAAGCTCTTGACAGAGAAAGTGATTTGCCATTGGAATGGGCTGCCCAGGGAGGTGGTGGAGTCACCGTCCCTGGTAGTGTTGAAGAAAAGCCTGGCTGAGACACTTAGTGCCATGGTCTAGTTGACTGGATAGGGCTGGGTGCTAGGTTGGACTGGATGATCTTGGAGGTCTTTTCCAACCTGGTTGATTCTATGATTCTATGATCATAGAAATGTCAGGGCTGGAAGTCACCCCAGGGATCATCTAGTTCTAAGCCCCCTGCCATGGGCAAGGACACCTCACAGTAGATCAGGTTGCTTCAAGCCCCATCCAGCCTGGCCCTAAAGACCTCCAGGGATGGGGCTCCCATCACCTCCCTGAGCAACCTGTTCCAGTATCTCACCACCCTCATGGTGAATAAGGTCTTCCTAACAGCCAGTCTGAATCTACCCACTTCTAGTTTTGCTCCATGCCTGGCAGCTTCACGAAAACAGGAAGCAGAAACATCAGCTGTGTTTGCATGGTCAGTGACAGGGACGAGCCCTTCTCCATAGACTTTTTAACCAAGCAGGCCACTGAGTCACTCCTGATAATCCAATAGGATTCTCATCATTCCCTTTTTAAGGCTACCCCTCCAGCAATCCTAAATATTAAGTTTTGTCCTATCACTTTTTGATTTTTTTTAATCACTTTAGCCATCTTAAATGTTCTTTCAGACTCCTACTGTACGAGAAGAATAAATTCATGTTTCAACCCGACCCTGAGATGAGTTCCTTTGTTGGGTTACACAGAATATAGTGCAATACTGTGGTATATTTACTGACATCCACTAGCTGACATACATAGCCGGATAAAGTTCCCAGTGGATATCAAACTGATAAGCCCTTTCTTGAGCAGATATGCTTTTCTCATTCACTATAAGGAGGAAAAGAAGAAAAATGAAATCTAAGAGGCAGAGAACCAATCTACATTTGAGAAAGCAAAACTAAGAGACAAACATCAATCTCCTTTCAACAGAGTAATTTTTATTGCAGCTAGAAGAGGTAGGAGGAGTTCTTGCTGTGCTAGTTTGAAGCAGGCAAGAATGTTCTGGTGAGAAGAACTAGATCACAGGCTGTGAAAGGAAAACAGTGGTGATGTCTACTTCCCTCAGAGTCTTGCTGAACAGGAAATGAAAACATTAGAAAACACTCTCGACATTTTCTCTCACTCTGGCTTGGGCTGCTGACTGAGCTGCATCTCTCTAACACACCTTCCACTCACCTTTGCTTCTTAACCTCTTGGCCGAACCTCCGTTCTTCCTTAGGACTGGGGTAAAGTTGAGAGGGGCAGGGGGAAGGTGCAGGGGTGGTTGAGAGCCCCTCCTGGGGACTCAGGTTTCTGGAGGGGAGTTGTGTTTCTGTATTACCTTTTACCTTGTATATTTCTGTATATAACTGCATATACTGTAAATATCTGCTTGTATATTGTGCTAGCTGTAAATAAATAGCTTCATTAATATTCCCAGATCCATCTGAGTCTAGTTTGGGTGATTTCTAAAGTGGGGGGGGGGGGGTGGGGAACCCCAAACCATCACACTTGCTCTTCTAATATCTAGAGAAATTGGCATCATATCACAGACATCAAATGTCCTACTGCCTCCTAGGCAGCCTCTAAGTGTGCCAACATTGCTGTCATTGTCAAAAAAGTCCAAGAATGATAACCAAACTCTGCTTTCTAGAACATGTCCTTTTCTGCCAAACACCATGTAACTGCAAGTGATTTTAATTTTCAAATGAGGTTCTGTACTTGTTGTTTTAATAACAACGTACAGGGGAGTCCTTCCCACCCTGGGGCAAAATAATAGCAGAAAGAAAAAGGAAACATAACACCAACATTAAAATAATAAGCAACAAAAGACACATCCTTAGCTCCCATCACATACTCTAACTTGCATCTGCTGTTTTAAAATAGGAATTGTTAGATAAGTCAAAGGATCACTGCCAGACCTTACATTAAAATAACAAAACTGCTTTCCATTAGGTATAATTTGCATGCATTTTCACTCTGAATTGTTATTATTATTTGTATATCAAACTATTTTCTCTACCATGATTCTTTTTTCCTCAACTTACTTTCTATTTGCTTTCCTGATGTTTCCTTCTCTGTTTTTACTTTGATTTAAAAGCTGTGCAGTCCATGAACTTGTGGCTAGACACAGCAACAAAGACCTTAGTTAGCTTTCCAGTTATGGTCAAATAACATCCTCTGCATTTTTAGAATTTATTCACAAATTGCATTGCACTGGAAAGGATCCTCAAAGGTTCTCTTGCCCAAACACCCTGCAGTGAGCAGGGACACCTCCAACTAGATTAGGCTGCCTGGGGCAATATCAAGTCTGATCTTGAATGACTCTGGGGATGGGGCCTCAATCACATCCCTGGGCAGTCCATTCCAGTGTTTTACCACTCTCATTGTAAAGAACTTACTCCTTAAGTCTAGCCTAAATCTACCTTGCTCCAATTTGAAATCATTACCCCTCATTCTATCTCTACAAGCCTTCCCAAACAGTCCTTCCCCAGCCTTCCTTTAGGTCTCCTTGAGATATTGAAATGTAGCTATGATCTCCCCACAGCCTTCTTTCCTCCAGGCTGAACAGTTCTTTCAGCCTGTTTTTGTAAGAGAGGTGCTCCATCCTTCTGATCATCTTGGTGGCCCTTCTCTGAATCAAATCCAGCAGGTTCATGTCTCTCTAGTATTTGAAGCTCCAAACCTGGACACAGTGCTCCAGTTGAGGTCTCACCAGAGCAATGTTAATATATGTATGTTTTGCCACGATTGTGGGTTTTATTTGCAGATAAGAAATGACTGCCCAAAATGTTCTATGTGGTGGTAGGTTTGAAGAATCCATTAATCCCTCCTAAAAGCTTCATCACCAAGAGTATCCACAGAGCACAATACAGACAGAGGGCCCTAACCCTCTGACAGCAGTGCTTTGCTAGGTACCTTCCCTAAGGGTGTATAATATGGCTTCACTTACTAAAACTCCAACAGCTGCATCAGTGCCCAAGATAATGCCCTGTATTTTTTAATCATTGAGCACTTCTGTACTGTTTTATGCTTTTAAATAGTTTAAAAAAAAAATGAACAGATCTTGTTTGACCTTCCTGAAACCATTGACTTTGAAGCACGCACTGTGATAGCTTACTCTGGACAGGAGCCCTCCCTTGGGGCTTTCCAGAGACCATTCTTCACAGACAAGTTAGATATCCTCATGCTGTGGGAAAGTATGAAGGGTTAATAGTGTGGTTCCAGGCTATTTCACACAACTTGGCCCTAGTATTAAAGAACAATGACCAGCAAATTCCATTTGTCAGTGTAGATGTCCTTTTTATTCCTGTTTTCAGGTTTCTGCCTCACCTTGAGCACATAGGTGAGCTTTTGTGCTTTGTGAAGGTGTTTGGCTGCCCAAAAGATGTGAAAACAGCTTCATAATTTCAGCCTTATTGATTCTTGTATCATGAGGGATTTGTTGCTCAAATGATTTCTTTTCTAATTATGTTCTTTGTGTATTAAAAAAATGCCCTTTTCCCCATGCTATAATAAAAGATGACAATCCTTGCCTTAAAAACAATGCATATTAATCACATTGCATTCTTAAAAGGCAGATAGAGGCATGAGTAAAGCTCTGCCTGAGGCAACCCTGGTACCTTTTCTTTTTCTTCAGAAAATATTCTAATTTTTGGAGGAATCGTGAAAGCAGAACTGCCCCTTGCCATCCTGAAGATAGTCCCAGTGCTCCTTGTTTGCTGGGGGAGCATGGAGGACAGATGAAGCAAAGAGGAAACTGATAACAAAGAGGTTGGTAGGAAAAACTTTTCTTGCTCCCATATGGAGTGTTGTTTATTAGAGCCTCCCAGGAGTGCACTAGTAGCATCGAACACTTTTGTTCTGACACTTCAGAATCACACATGCCACCAGTACAAGAACAGATCTGCTTCTGCAAATGATGTAGACCTAAGCACATTAGAAACTCTCAGAAGCTCACATTTTAGATGATTCACCACAAGCTTTTGTTGATCCTTTTTCTCTATCCACACTTAGATGATTGCCATAACTGCTCTTTTTTCCTATATCTTGATGTGTTTTTCCCATGTAAAGACACTTTTAAGTGAAGACAGCTGAGTTACCCATTTTAAATCCCCCTTTCTTTGTTTAGATGAACATAGGAAAAACTGCCTCAGTAGGTAGAAGTCTGTTAAATTCTGACCTAAGCAGCAGCAATGACAAAATTTCTTCACCTTCAGTCAGACACATGGTTCTTTTCTGCACTTTAAATACACGTTAAACGGAAATTTAATTCCACCTTTTGGCACTCTTCCAATCAACTATTTATTTAGTCTGAGTTACTGACCTTTCCCTGCCACATCTTAAGCATCAAGGCGCTGTTTGTTCAATTTAATTGCCTATAGGTAAGTGAGTCCAATGTGCTCCTCTTCACCTTGGTGATGTAAACGCTGTTAATTGCAAGTAGCTGTTTAAGGCACAAGGCACGTTCCTATGGGAACTGGAAAAGTTAGGCCATTATGTGCAAGCCCAGAGGATGATAAGCATCTTTAGTTTTCAAGGAATCAATGCAAGATGAAAAGCTGAAAGTCATGGCTATGCTCAGGGGTAGGGTGCATACAATGATCATACTCCTGCCAAGATGTCATTCACATCCAGCTGGACATGTCTTTCATGTCCTTCCCTGAAGATGTGTCTTTTCTCCATAATAACCCTACAGAGAGGCAGTGTTGTTTTTCTCAGATGAATGTTTGCAGTCATCAGCACACTCATGAATTTCTCAGTTTTATCAGGTTACAAGCAATTACTATGCATCACATCACCTGGAGTGCCATTATGCAAATTTGCATATGGCTTGAACACTCTGCTTAGACAAATATTTATCATCCCTTAAAGCTTTGCTTGGAAAAGAATATCATACCTCCTGTTCTCTCTTATCATTTCACATGTACCATGATTTAAACAGAAGCCACAGCTGAAGGGAAGGTCTGTGGAGAAAAGGTCTGGCGCCTGCAGAGAAATTCCTGTCAGAATTCTGTAAGAATAAGATGAAGGGAAAAATTGTAAACAAAACTGAAACACCACCTTGATGAGTAAGAATTTAACTCTCTTCTTCCAGCTTTCACTCTGTGTACCCTAAGGCTGCTTCTTGAGCCTGACCAAGAGGGTTTGATAATCACTGCAGAAATGTTATTACAGAATAAGGCTTTCTCCCATCAGAGGTACTGGGACATTTGCTACCACCCAAAGCAAAAGTTGGATATTATCCTTGCCTCTACCAAATCATAAATTCCCTTAGTGAATGTTGATACATAGGCTAAAATAGGTAGTCGAAAGTCTGCAAGAATCACAAGCAAGATAGTTATGATCTTAATAGGTTTCTTCTGTGAGGACAGTCTGAGGGAGATGGAGCTCTTCAGCTTGGAAAAGAGGAGACTGAAGGGTGACCTCATCAATGTTTATAAATATGTAAAGGGTGAGTGCCAGGAGGATGGAGCCAGGCTCTGTTTGGTGGTGCCCATTGGCAGAACAAGGGCCAGCAGGCTGAAGTTGAGACATGAGAAGTTCCATGTAAACTTGAGGAAGAACTTTTTCACTGTGAGGGTAATGGGACTCTGGAACAGGCTGCCCAGAGAGGTTGTGAAATCTTCCTCTCTGGAGATATTCAATACCAATCTGGATGCATTCCTGTGTATAGGTGATCCTGCTCTGGCTGAGGGTTTGGAATAGATGATCTTTCAAGGTCCCTTCCAGCCCCTAATATTCTGTGATTCTGTGGCAGGCTAAATGTAAGCCTGAAGAGCATAGTTGGTTTTTTTCCCCTCCTCACTCAGTTCTTGTTTATTCTTTCGTAAAGAGCCCTGGAAAGTATATGTGGTGCTTTCCTAAAGACAACATACTGCAGCTTCTTCTGTGTAAGGTAAGACTGGCATCCAAATATAGAGGCAAAAAAAAAAAAGAGTAGATTTTTCTAATTTTACAACAAGAAACCAGCTTCATTTTATGTAAGTCAGTCTGATCGGGTACAAAAATAGATAAACCAGAGAAAGATATTTTGTGGCATAAGAAGGGAAATTAAACCCACTTTTGGAGGCTAGGGATTTTGATTCTATCAGCTGAATCAAGAGATAGAAAGACATACACATTCAGATAGCAATTCAAGGTGTCTTGAAAGAGCCTTTGGTTGTAAGAGTGGTGCTGAGGAAATCTTTGCTAAGTAGAAATTAGTGCAATAATGATTTCTTCATTTTCTTACCTCTTTTTCATTAATTGTCTTTTATGTCACATGAAATTTATAACACAAATTGAACCAGAACATAGAACGTTGTTAATGGCTCGTATAAATCAGGAAAATTAGCTATTTTAACTGTTTTTCTTCTTGAAAGTGTTAAGATCAATTTGTGCTGTCTGCCCAGCTGGAAGAAAAATGTCTGCCTTTGTGTGTTGATAATGCGGGAGCTGCAGGAAGTGTTGTATTAACCCATCTGTTTCTTAATATATGATTTTCCTAAAGTTGTCATGTTCACCTTCTCTGATCACCTATCTGACCCTGCTTCTTAGTTACAGGATATGCTCAGAGCTGTGTGCTGAGTATTGAAGAACTGTAGAACACGTCCATGCTCTTCATTGTCTACCTCCAGTCTCTAAGGAAAGCCTGTAGAAGTCTTTTAAACATGAAAAAAGATTGCCACCTCCTTCATTTTGGAGGTGCCTTGTTTCAGAAACCTTAAAAACACCCTGATTTTCAGAGGGAAGATGCTGACCTTGCTATCACCTTGGACACTAGGTTCTGTTGTGATTAGTTGCTAGGTAATTTGACCATGATGATACAAGTAAATCCATATTCTGTTTCAGACCAGTGAATGCCCATGATCAACCAGGAACTGAACCCTGACTAGGGAATGGGCAAGTAACATATAATCACTGAGTCTCTTCTGCTTTTACACTGGAACTAAGCTGTTCCACCTTTGTTAACCAAATCCCACTTTACTTTTTGCATTTCATGTACTTCATGTACTTCAGCTGGCTTGAAAGCCTAGTTAGTAAGCAATGCTCTGAGAAACAGTGTCCAGCTCTACTGTTTCTACCACCAGTGGTGGAGAGCATGTCATAATTTTAAGATAAGTCAAGTCACAGAAGTCATAGAATCAACCAGGTTGGAAGAGACCTCCAAGATCATCCAGTCCAACCTAGCACCCAGCCCTAGCCAGTCAACTAGACCATGGCACCAAGCACCTCATCCAGTCTTTCTTGAACGTCTCCATGGATAGTGACCCCACCACCTCCCTGGGCAGCCCATTCCAATGGCAAATCTATCAACTTCCTCAAATCCATAATGGACATGGTGTCTGTCCCAGGTTTCTTCCTTGGCAGAAGCTACCTTTTCAAACCCTACATATACTAACACATACATGTAGTATGGATCATTGATCACAATCACAGATCAATCACAGAATCAACCAGGTTGGAAGAGACCTTGATGCACTGTACTTGAAGGGAAAGCCTGAGTACTCCTGTATCCAAATAATCCAGCCATACAGATTTTTCCCATTCATTGCTTAAATATATGCAGTACAATTGCTTCACTAAACACTTCTGATCTTATCCCAATAATATCAAAAGGACTTCAGTCATAAGAAAGAATTTTTAACAATGTATTAAATCTAGCCAGAAAAATCTTCCGCTTTCTCAGTAAAGACGAATTAAAAGCAAATGGTATCAGACAGGGTTGATGTCAGCTATGAAGAGTAAGACTTCAGCAAGCTGAGTAGCATTCCCTGCAGCAAAAAAAAGAAAGAACTCACGCTATGGAGTCCTACTGGTCCACTGATCTGTTGATAGGCTCAATCCCCCTCCCCCCCACTATGAACTGCATGAATCACAGATGAACAACTAGAATCGATAGTTAGGATGATTTACCTATGAACTCACAACAGGAGCTTTAGAAACATCATGTACAGAAAAAAAAGCAACAAACAAACCAAAACAAAACCCAAACCAAATAAAACAAAAAACACGGCCACTGCAAGCTGCCAAGTTTGATATTCATTTAGCACTCCTGAGTAGCTTGAAGGCACCCATTCCCCAGAGAGGTGAATCGGAAGGCAATTATTGAAATGGGCTGCCCAGGGAGGTGGTGGTGTCGCTGTCCCTGGAGGTGTTCAAAAAAAGACTGGATGAGGCACTTAGTGCCATGGTCTAGTTGATTGGATAGGGCTGGGGGCTAGGTTGGACTGGATGATCTTGGAGGTCTCTTCCAACCTGGTTGGTTCTATGATTCTATAATTGCTCTGTCACATTGCATGCCACCCAGCACAGACAAAACTATTATACATTTCCTCTTTTGGTTTCATTTTTTTTGTGGTAGCATCCTTAGAAGGCTGCCTACCATTGCACATGTTGTTTCTCTTGACATAGATAAATACAGTTATAAAACCCTTTCCATCATGTACTTTGCTAAAGACAACAGTATTTGGAGGCAGAAGTAAGTCTGGAATTACTTGAAAACTTCACTGGACTCCAGGCAATAAATATTCTTGATTGCTCTTCTTTGTTTTTCATGAAAATATTGATTTTAATTTCAAAATGAGTAGAATAAACAACATAATCTTTCTAATATAATCAATTTCATGGGATAAAACTTCATCATGAGTTTATCCTTTTGCTCATTCTATTGTGACTGTGTTTGCACTGTTCCATTTTGCAGCATGCTGGTGGTCATTTGTGTTTGGACTGGATTACATAGCACAGACTTGACTAAATTTCCATGAATCTAAATTCCTTGTTTCATTTTACTTTCTAATTGCATTTCTTCTGCATAATTAAGTATTGTTTACACATGCAAAAGTAGATGTAAAGCCTGCAGTATGTTTATGACACCATGAACAACATATTCAAAGTCCCTCTTTTCTTTCCCCTTCCTCCCCTCCACACACATTATTTCAGGAGGATAAAACAGTGCTTTGACATAAAAATTGTTGGAAGAAAATACCCTCTATATTCTGAGCTAACTTTAATGTATTGCAAATTGTCTCCAAATGGTCTTTTATTTGTCTCACCTAGGCCCTTTTCCTCTCCTCTCTGACCCTGAGTATCCTCCCAGATACACAGTGTAGTAGGCTGGCATTTCTCCTTGGTATAGGAAGGCTGAAAATGGAGTACAGGAACCTGGTCAACACAAACAGCAGGGAAGAGATTGTGAAGTTTCTTAATTCAGTTTGAGTCTCGTAAAAAAATCAGGTTCCTACTATCTTCAGTAATTCAACAAGAGTGTCCAGAGAACTGTGATGAGTTCTGGGGACTCTTCTTAAGAAAGACACTTGAGCCCTGTACCAAATAAGGCATCTCAAATCTGCCACCACAGGAAAATATTTCTCATCCTGCTAAACCCAGGAAAAATATTTGTTGTTGGGGATGGCTCAGGGAAATAAGATTTCTATTGTGTGATAAATGGCAGCATTCTTATAGAATCATAGAATCAGTCAGGGTTGGAAGGGACCACAAGGATCATCTAGTTCCAACACCTCTGCCATGGGCAGGGACACCCTACCCTAGATCAGGCTGGCCAGAGCCTCATCCAGCCTGGCCTTAAACACCTCCAAGGATGGGGCCTCAACCACCTCCCTGGGCAATCCATTCCAGCCTCTCACCACTCTCACGCTGAACAACTTCCTCCTCACATCCAGTCTGAATCTCACCACCACCAGCTTTGGTCCATTCCCCCTAGTCCTGGCACTCCCTGATATCCCAAAAAGTCCCTCCCCAGCTTTTTTGTAGCCCCTCTTCAGATACAGAAAGGCCACAATAAGGTCACCTGGGAGCCTCCTCTTCTCCAGGCTGAACAGCCCCAACTCTTTCAGTCTATCCTCATAGCAGAGCTGCTCCAGCCCTCTGATTATCCTCACAGCTCTTCTCTGGACACACTCCAGCATGTCCACATCCCTCTTGTAATAGGGGCTCCAGAACTGGATGCAGTACTGAGGTGGCGTCTCAGCAGAGCAGAGTAGAGAGGGACAATCACCTCCCTCAACCTACTGGCCACACTTCTGGTGCAGCCCAGGATCTGCTTGGCCCTCCAGGCTGCAAGTGCACACTGCTGGCTCATGTTGAGCTTCTCGCCATTCATTTTGAAATGAGTTTCTGCTCTTAATTAGATTGTTTACAAAGAATATTAAAATCTATGGAACAAACAATTTCTCTGTTAAAAAAGGGAATGCCAGCTAAAAATGCTGGCATTTTCAATATAAATGCTGAAAGAAAATCATTTGGAACCCGATAAATAGATGATTGTGTTCCTGTGACATTTTTCCAAGTGTTCTTTTCATATTTTTTTCTTTTTTTAATAATGAACATTAAGATTTGGTTAGAGAAATTATTTACCTGTGTCACAATATTTTCTGAATATTCTTCTGTGCTTTCTGAAGGGAATTGTCTTGTGTCAGTAGCTTTAAGAACCTTTGCCCGCACAGCATGTGGCACACTGCCAGTGATCAGCAGCACCCCAGAGTAACAAGTCATAGCACCAATATGGTTAGATCATTGTTCTCCCCCTTTATTGCAGTGATACAGAGACTTCTATGCTAACTTGGAAGAGGTGTGCATAGCTAGCTTAATTAAGATTGGTACATGCAGAGGGTACAGATAGGCTTAAGGTTATGTGTGAGGTACAGATGGGTTAAACTTATATAAACAACTTGTAGGGTCAGCCTCCTGTGGCCAGCAGACCCTGTCTCCTGCAGCTGCATGTGGGGGTTTGCTTCATCGTCTTAGTTCCAGCCTCCAGGATGGGCTCAAGGACACTCCACAGCATGGGTTGCTCATGTTTATCAATTCATGTCCTCTGTTAGCAAGAGATCCATCCACAACACGTGCTTTGGTGCATACATGCATGCCTCCACACAGAGGATCCCATTCCTTCCTGGAGAACCCGCAAAACCATCTTTGATCCTTTGAAAAACAGATTTTACCTTCCACCATGTCAGGCCCTCAGCAGGATCCCTCCACCTCACTGCAACAGAGTTACTGCTTCTATCAAGCTTTGCTACTCTGCAGTATGTACCCACCTGAAAAGTTAACTCTGCCCAAATTTAAGCATAGGAAATGTAGTGGAAATTGGAAATGCTTCTGAAACCAGAGTGAACTCCTGAAGTGTGCCTACTGTTTCTGTAAATTACATGTGCCTGAAAGATGTAGCACTGTATGCTTTGGGATTTGGTTCATCTGGCTTTTTGTTTGTGTAAGGCTAAGACTGTAAGCAAAATGAAATCTAACTGCAAAGTTCAACTGCGAAATAGGAAGCAATGGAGAGATATTTCTCTCTCCTAGTCTGCAGGTGGAGGTTTATTCCAATCAAGATAATTATTCTCCTAACTTCTTGGTTGTTTGTTGGACAAAGCTAGCAAGCACAGCCTTTCTAAGATACAAGCTGTTTCCTGCCTTGAGAAAGAAGCAACGAAACCTCCTTTCCTCTAAACCCAAAAGCTACAAGAAGCACTTCTGATTTCAGCTTTTCCAAGGGAGACTGTCAATTTAAATTCCCTTCATGCACCTCAAAAGTTAGTTTTCTCCTGTTTGCACAAGTCACCATTAGCATGATGTGACTATTTTTTAGATGTCAGCCTTTACCCTAAGTCACCGAACTGCTAAAGCATCTCGACTGTGGTGCGAGATGCAGAACACAAAGTGATTTGATTAGGTTCCCCTTTAAAAATCTGACATGGGCAATGCTTTTTATATTATCTCATAATGTGAAAACAAAATGAAAGTTTGAAATGAATAGGCTACAGAGAATTGCATCAGCTGCATGAGAGATAGGCTGGCACTGCAGTGTGCTATGTTTAACCTTCAGCCTGTGGAAGCCTAAGAGCATGCTGACCGCATAGAGCAGGGCTAAATGCTCTTTTCAAACTGGTGTTTATCAGCACTGCTCATAGGGCTTAGCCACAAGAGTTCATAATGCATCAAAGCCTTAAGATGAATGAATGGATTAATGAACCAGGAAGTAGGTGAGAGTAGCCTGGAGTCCTGCAGCAAGAAAGCAAAAATGCTCAGTCAGTGCATGTCTGTTTTCCTCCTCCAGACTGCCAGCCTGTGCTCCTGCGTAGCATCAGCTCCAAGACACAGCGTGTCACAAATGTGTATCCCAGGTGTGACAGAGGAACACGTTGTTTTTTTCAAGTGCAGCAGCTGAACAGAAGGTGACAGAATTCTATCAAGAGCCATGAGAAGGCAGAACACCATAAAGGATGTCTTATGGATTATTGTCAAAACTGTCCCAAGCACATAAAGTGCTACTCACCTCTGAACAGACACCGTGTTGTGAAGGTGGAATAAAGCACAAATAGCACAGGCAGCTGAAGTCATTCAGTTATGGGTCTTAGGAGTCTGAGTGCAGCATGGAAAGTAGCACTATTAAAGCAGAACTAACTTAAGTTGTGCTTTAAGTAGACTTCCTTAGGTCACATGAGCAATCGAAAGCATGCCAAAGGTCACTCATTAAGTATATTTCTCTCTCCAAGATAACAACAGAACTTCATGAAATATGTCCCTTGTTAATGCTTGAGATCTAAGAATAATATCAGATAAAGACTATTAATTCCTGCTTCATATTGCTTAATTTTTTGGACCAAAGCCCTCTGCCTAGGGAACATACTCCTAAACTTAGTAATTCAAGGTTTCTCACTCAACCTCCTGACATGATGAACAAGGTTCATTGGTTTGAAAAAAAAACTCATGAAAACTAAAATACAAAGATTATAAATTCTTCAGTAGCTGGAGCCTCTTTTGCCAACTGACCACTCAAATCCACAGAATCATACATGCTGCAAAGTAAGCCTGGAATTCACATGGTCTAACCGTCTCATGCTAAGCAGGGCTAGCTTTGATGCAGATCAGGTTGACAGAGGTCTTAGGGTCATAGAATCATAGAATCAACCAGGATGGAAGAGATCTCCAAGATCGTCCAGTCCAATCTATCACTCAGCCCTATTCAGTCAACCAGACCATGGCACTAAGTGCCTCATCCAGGCTTTTCTTGAACACTTCTAGAGACAGTGACTCCACCACCTCCTGGGCAGCCCATTCCAATGGCAAATCACTCTCTCTGGCAAGAACTTCCTCCTAACATCCAACCTATACCTCCCCTGGCACAACTTGAGTCTGTATCTCCTTGTTCTGTTACTGGTTGCCTGGGAGAAGAGACCAACTCCCACCTGGCTACAACCTCCCTTCAGGTAGTTGTAGACAGCAATGGGGTCCCCCCTGAGTCTCCTCTTCTCAAGGCTAAACAACCCCAGTTCCCTCAGCCTCTCCTCACAGGGTTTGTGTTCCAGGCCCCTCACCAGCTTCATCACCCCTGTTTGGACACATTCCAGTATCTCCACATCTCTCTTGAGCTGAGGACCCCAGAACTGGACTCATTACTCCAGGTGTGGTTTGACCAGTGTTGACTACAGGGGAAGAATAACCTTCCTTGTCCTACTGGCCACACTGTTCCTGATCCAGGCCAAGATGCCGTTGGCTGTCCTGGCCACCTGAGCAGACTGCTGCTGGGTGCGACCCGCTCCAGGGACAGCAGCAGCTGGGGAGTTTGGCTGGAGGTGATACATCTGTCAAAGCGTTTTGTCCAGTTAAGATCTGAGTACGTCCAAGGATGGAGATTCACAGGCCCAGTACTCCAGATGTATTTCACCAGTGGTAAGCAGAGCAGAAGGATCACCTTCCTCAACCTGCTGGCAATGCTTTTGCTGATGCAGCTCAATAAGTGGAAGATGCCAAGGTACATTGCTGATTCCCGTTCTCTTTGTGATCTCTCAGGACCTACTCTGTAGACCTGTTTCCCAGGTGATCATCCCCAGATTATCTTTGTATCTGCAGTTGTTCCTCCCTAGGGGTGGGACTCAACATTTATCCTTGCTCAGTAACATAAGCCTCATGTCAGCCAATTTCTTTAGGGTTTCCAGGTCACTCTGATCAGCAGACCTGTTCTGCAGCTTGCTGACCTCTCCTGACACTCAGACAAACCATTTGTGCTCATTCCCAGAAACAAACAAACAAATAAATAAAATCTCAATCCTAAGAAAAAAATTAAGTAAGCCAAAAATCCCAAAGCAGCTCACCACACATCTCACACATTTGTGCATCACCTGAAAGGACATTCCTGGAAGAAAACTGTATGAAAGGGGTACATCCACAAATTTCCCCAAGTGCACAATGATTTGAATCTGATGCCATCACCTGAAGATCCCTCAACACCTTCAGCTGAAACCACTAGAAAAGAGTGGGAAAAGATGTTGAAATAGCACTAAGCACTGAGCAGTGGATTTGCCTATATCATTTGTTCACAGATCTCCTGAGTATTGGTTCAGCTGGTGCAAGGAGTAGCCTGCACCCATGTGTTGTAGCCTGTGTCCTTATTGCCTGCTGGTGTTTCTCAGTAAGTCTGTGCTAAGATTTTGTTGCTTTCAATGTGTCAATACTGATTTTTTTTTTCTCATAGCATTTCTCTTTTCTTCTTCTAAGGTGTTTCTGGGCAGATTCACTTTCCTGACAAATTGCTATGAAGGACTTAGCATCAAAAGTGGTAGCTGTTAGGTGACAATCAGCATATTATTTCAAATGAATTGAAAAATCAAGATAAAATTAAAATTTTTACTTAAATTACATTTGCAGGCAAAGTCAGGGGTAGACATTAAAGATATTGAAGAGCATGAAGGTTAACAATACCTGATTTTGCACTGCTGGCAGAATGTTTGTACTTAGGGGAATAAATGAACATTTTTCAGCATAACTCTACTGCAACTGTGATTCAATAAAACAGAAAAGCCAAGGAACAGAGAGATAATGATGGTTTAATTTAAGACTAGCAAAGGCTGATTTCCATTGAGAGTAAAGGTAGGAAAAATGCTAATGTAATCACTTTCCTTTGGGAAAAGACAATCTAAGTGAAATAGCACATCTTTATTTTCCATAGTTGTTTTTGTGTATAACATTTAATAATGTCAGAAAGCAAAGTACTTGGAATATGCAGATTTTATTTCATGGAATAGAAGAAAGCTTGCACAATTCAGAAGCCTCTTTCTACATACTGTACTTCTGAAGCTAAAGTCTGACCACCTGCAAAACTTTATTTGTTTCTCCCTTGCAATTTAAACACTGCACCATGTCAGGTCTGTTATAGCTCTGAGGCTTTTAATGGTGCGCCCATTTCTTACAGAAGATATAGACTTATGGGAAGAACAAATACTGTGAAATGCAACAGCCTTGAACCAATTATTTTAACAAATTATAAATTAACTGTCATCAATTTTGAGTGGTTTCGAGGTAGCAAGAGAGATGTAGTGAGTTAATATGATTTGCTGCACAGCACAGGTCGCAGCTCACAACCTAAGGCTGATTTACACAGCACAGCTAAACTTATACCAAAATAAAAGGTGCCCTAAATTGCCATAGGTGGTGGTCCTTTACAGGATTTCTCAGAAAATAGGGATCTGACCAAAAAAATCAGAAGTTGGGAATTTTTATTCATATTAAGCTTTCCACAGCAATGTTGTAATAAGAGCTGAGAAGTGGTGAAGCTGCCAGGGCCACCTGGCTCTTTGTCTCACCATCATCTTCCAAGCCTTCCAAAATTTTCAGGCATTTTCTCAGCTGAATGAGGGAGTTCCTTCTAGCCCTCCAAGAAGGTGCCACTGCTACTGGTAATGGCACTGGCAAGCACCAGGTTGCTTTCAGGTGTAGCCACCAGATATGTAGAAATTTAAAGCTCCCCTGAGCCCTCCAAGTGAACCAGGAATCCTAGTTATGGTTTCAATGATAACTGAAGCCAAAGTGAAATCAATTGGATTTTAGAGTCTGTAATTTTCTCTGTTTACTATTGGGAGCAAACAAGACGAATGCACATGGGCATGTGAACAGACCAATACAAATCATTTACATCTGAAAACTTCTTTTCAGCAGAAAAAAAATTCAAAGCACGGGTATTTTATCTTGGTAAGAGCTTCATGAAAACAAACAGCATAAGTCAACTGTAAGACTGCTGGGCTTGCAAGAAAATATTCACTGAGTTTCCTAGCAGAGGAGAGTTTTCTCATACTAATAAGTTTTACGCAATCTGTTGGCATAAAAGGATGCTTCACTTTACAGATTTAAGCATCTACAGTCATATGGTTTTTATTTCCAGCACAGTGAGAACAACACATCAAAGGCTCATTTGCATGCATGGCCTCATTATTTTACACCTGCTGAGGCCACCAATGTGTTTTGGGTTTTTTTGCTTACTGTATCAAAAGAAGTTTCAGTCCTTGAAAAGGCTTTTACTATATCTGTAAAAATAAATATCTTCGGGCATGTACCTTTTCAAAGTCAAGGGACAAGTGTACCACATGATTTGCCCTGAATAAAGGCAGATGAAGGTCTTAGGTTCATTTTCAAAGTGTTGACAGCAAAAAATTATTTAGAAAAAAGAATAAAGCAAACTGAATTTAAGGTACTGCACAACATGGATTAAATAACAAAGTACATGGTTTGTCTGTCTTCCTCACTGATTAGTGATTCTAAATCTGACAATTTCTAAATCTCCGTGGTTTTGTCAAAAAGTATGAATATAGAATTTCACTGGCAATTATCCTTCAAACAATGTATTTGCATCAGTCAATCTTGTAAGATGAGGCCAATCAGAAAAACTAAAACTTCTCTTCTGCAGCAGTTTGTTAGTTAAGTGGCTTCTCCCAAGTCATAGAGTGTTATGATTCCAGTGGTAATGGCTGCTTCTGGATCAACACTCAGAGATGAATAATGTAACTGATTTCTTTTAACAAGGTTATTGAGCAGGCTCAGATGGTGATGAAGCAGAGGTTTTGAGGGCTGGGCAAGAGGGATACTGCAGCTAACTGTGTGAGAAACAAATAAAATATGGGATCTGCCAAAGGGTGCCTGGCTTTGGCTTTGGAGTGCATAACACAATAAGCATGAAGCTGGGCTGTCTCCCAAAAGGGTGCATGGGTGGCATCAAGGGCTGGCATAGAAGACCTACCCAGAGGGGTTCAGGACTGTGACTCACAGGAGCCAGAGACTGGGCTGACAGTAGGGCTCTGGGGCTTACACAGGTGGAAGAGAAAGTGGTGAAGTATCCACATGGAAAACACTCACACAGCAAACACCCTCACATAGACAGTGCAGTATTTCTAGAAACAATGTCCTGAGGAATGTAGTCCTTGAGAAAAAGTGACTGAGTTGTATTCCCTCTCCCTTCCCTCTAACTTTCTCCTCCTTTCTATATATATCTCCTTTGGTCTCCTTCCTGAAGAAAAAAATTCACTTGACTCACAAAGGCTTTTTAAAACAGAAATGATGTCTCTGTACAGAGGCCATGGACATGCTTCTCCAAGTCCTTGGAGCAAAGAGGAGCAGTGTTTTCCCCTACACAAAGCTTTCCATACATTTGAGCGTTAACTGAAATGCAGTAAGTCTTATTGCATCTGTTAGGATGAAAGCCAATATTGATTTGTAAATTAAATAGCAATAACCCACTCAGAAAGTATGATTCCCACTGCATTTAGATGGCTGCTTTTTATTTAGCAAAGCTCAAATTTCAGCAATGGTATTTGACAGTTTACATACTGCACGATGAAGTTCCTTCATTGTTCTATTTTTAAGTTCATATAGTTATATTTTTAATTTCATTGTTCTGAGAGAACAATGTCAATATCAGACCTGAATTCTGGCTGTCTGTGAGATAACTGACTCAAACATAATGCTTTTTAAGAAGGAAAAGAAAAAAATCATGTAATTACAAGTTAAAGCTAATAGAAAGAAAATCAGAAGAAAGAATCTCAGTTTAATCTAACACCAAGCAAGAGGTAGGACTACAAACTGTCTGTGTTATCTTCTGATCTGTGCTATTTGGGACTCTATAATTATAGAACAAAAAAACAAAACAAAACTCGTACCACAAACCAACCAACTAACAACAACAAAAAAGACCAGGGTTCAATTATTGCCACAGAGTAATCTGCAGGATAAGAAGGTGGATGCATTGGACAGGGACTCGGCTTAAGTTCTAGCAAATAGAGGATATGACCTTCCCAGACAGGTGGGCAAGGCCAGGTGGCCCACCATTGGCACACCATGCTGCTCTAATACTTTCCTCAGTAGTTTTGTCCTGTTTAGCAACATTCTGCTGCGTCTGATGAACCAACAGCCCAAGCTGCTTGGAAACCTCTGCCAAGTTACCATCTGGAACACAGGTTAGCTGTGAAGCAACACTCATGCCAGTGTGCATCTCAGATACTGTGAGCCTGCTTGGCTAACCTGCACAGCACATGAGACAGCCCTACGCAATAGTGAGAAATCTCTGTCTGTGGCTGTGCAGGATAAACTCTTGCTCCTAATGACTCCTCAGCAGTATCTTTCTACCAAGCCATGGCAAGTATTATTATACAGTCCTTGGGCTGGGATGTGATCTTAGATGTGCTGAGTCCATACATGCTCTGTTCATTTTTTTTCTAGCTGTATATTTTACAGGTCTGTCCTAAAGCTCATCCATGCAACGTTTAGGATGAACTTAGGAAGGATTCACTGTGGCTTACCTGATGCAGACATAACGTCTGTGCTACTGCTTGGGCTTCTCCAGGCAGGAACTCTGGAGCTGTTCTTCCTGGGTCAAAGGAAAGCAGTAGGGACAGTTCAAGTTTAAGGTTTGGAGCCACTCTTGAATGAGAACATAAAGATGGACAGGAAGGCAACTGGTTCCTCATATGCTGTCCCTGTGTTCCCAGGGTGGCCCCTGCTTCTGAGGCCAGGTGGCATGGGCTGGCACTACCATTCAAAAGCAGACTTGACTCCATCAACCTGCAGTACATTTGAGAGATGCTCAATATCTATCATAAACAACACTGTGTCACTGTGACCCTGTGAAAAATGTGTCACTGTGCCTTTTACCCGATCAGGGCAGTTTCCCACATAGTGATTTTTACATGTCAAGCTGAACAACTCAGAGCTATGCTTGATTCCCTCTGAGGCCATCTGTTTGTGTCCTGAGGTGGCCATGAAAGTCACAGCCACTATGAGCTTCTCCTCTCCTCAGCAAAAACCAAGGGTGTGTTCTATCCCTTTTGAGGCCCTTTGCCTCATGGAGAGTTTGTCCCTTAAGTCACTTTGGGGTTCATATTCTATTATGAATCAAGATGAAGACTAACTCTGTGACAACTTCTGTTTATTATCCATATAACATAACACATGGGTGAAATGTCAATAGAGCGTGAGGGCACATGGAAAGGAAAGGCTTCAAAGACCACTCTGAGCTAAGGCACCAGGATGTGGTGCAGTTCCTTCCATACTACCAGGTGATGAAGTCTCCACACCCACCCAGCGAATCACCCACAGATTTTAACTACCTATTTCTTCTATTCTCAAAGAAACGTTTTGGGTAATACAGCATGCAGGGCATGACAGATCAGGAGAGCAGGGTCCTGGAGAGACCTGAGAAGCAATCCAAATCAAGAGTGTAAACACAGCCAATGGTTACAACACCACTGCATTGAATGAAATAATCCACTTTGAAATTCTAGAATGTGTTTCCAAATATGAACTGTGACAGGGCTGATGATAATCCGCATATGACTGTTTCAAGCATGGTCCAAAGACTTTGTAGTTTCTATCTTGCTGCTTAGATCAGCTCTCACATGAAGTATCCTGACTCATCTGCACGTCTGTGGATAAGTAGCCATAGATCACTTCTTATAAAACATTAAACATGGAGTCTGTCAAAATTCACAACATGGACAGTAATAAATCCTCTCTTCCTCCACTTTTCTTGGTTGAAGCTTTACCCTAAGGCTAAACAAATCTGCAGAATTACTTCTGAAGGAATTTAATTTCCCTGTTCACTAGTTTTACCTGTATTAATTAAAGGCAAATTGTGATGGTTTGGGCTCTTACCCGCCCCCCACACTTTGTATTTGCCCCAGCTAACTCAGAAGGCCTCCAGGAATATAAACGAAGCTATTTATTTTACAGCAGCAAATATACAAGCAACTATTTACAGTATATACAATTATATACAGAAATATACAAAGGATAAATAATACAGAAGCACAACTCCCCTCCCAGAAACCTGAGTCCCCAGGAGGGGCTCTCAAACCACCCCAACACCTCCCCTTGCCCTCTCAACCTTACCCCAAATCCTGAGAAAGGAATAAAGGTGCAGCTGAGAGTTTAAGAAGGAAGGTTAGTGGCAGTGAGGTTAAGGAGATGTGGCTAGGTCTGAAGCTCAAAGCAGAGTCAAAATGGAGAATGTTATCTAATGTTTTCCTTCTTCTTCCCAGACTTCTCAGCTGGACTGTGAGAGGAGACACAACCATGTTTACCTTTCATAGCCAATTATCTAGTTCTTTTCACCAAAACATTCCAGCTTGCTTCAAACTAGCACACAAATTCTTTGTCATAAGTTGGCTGTGAGAAGATACCTTGGTATGCAAACCTTTCTGAGTAAAATATCCTTTTGCCTTTGAAAAAGTTCCTCCCCCAAGAGTTCTAGTTAAATTACGTAGCTATGCACACCTAATTAGTCCATCCCGTTAGTATATGGGCATCAGCCACAAAACTAAACTCCAGAATAAACTTTATTTATTTCACCTCATCCTGAATTTAGTGAGCCACCTGTGTAGTCCAAGGAAATCTGATCATTCCTTCCTGAAACATGACTGTATCAGAACACTTTTTTAACTGAATTCTTTGTTCCTTGCCTTGAAGGCACCTTTGAACTGCACTTTGGTTTCTGATTGAAGAGTGTAGAATTTTCATGGGACATCTGAGATCCTCCTCTTGGTTAATCTCCAGAGCCCTAAAAACGGAAGAGAGGATCTAACATGGAATTCAAACCTGGATTTATCATTGTGAAAAATCCTATTTTTACATGTCCATTTCTGCCTCTCTCTTTCATAAAGAGCTCTATTTTGTGAGGAAGAACTGGCCATTTTAATCCAGTCTCTTAAACATTGTAATACCCCAGACAGCATTCCAGAATAGTCAGGCTATTCTTTGTTTTACTTAAAAATAGTTTTTTTTCAAAATTGGTAGTACATTTTAAATAGTGACAAAGGGAATCTCTTCTTCCCAGACTAAACAGAATACCTGAGTAGCAAAAACCCCAAAAGATCCATTGTTCATATTTTGCCTAACAGCCACTAGATTTGCAATTGTTACAGAGCCACAAGTTACTTTCATTGCAGGACTTACTTAACAGAAACCATAAGCACAGGCAGCCCTTCAGATGAAGACTAGAAGCCTATCAAAAGGCATTCAGCACAGACAAGTGTGCTGACCTTCTTATTAATATGGTTATGGTACTCACTGTACCGTGGTACATGTACTGTGTACTCTCATACCATTGGGATGAGATTCAACAGGAGCAAGTGCAGGGTCCTACACTTCAGCTGCAATAGTCCCATGCAGTGCTACAGACTGGGGCATGAGTGCCTGGAGACCAGCCTGGCTGAGAGTGACCTGGGAATGCTGGGTGACAGCTGACTGAACATGTGCCAGGTGGCACAGAAGGCCAATGGCATCTTGGCCTGTATCAGGAATAGTGTGGCCAGCAGGATGAGGGTTGTAATTCTGCCTCTGTACTCAGCACGGGGCTGTAATTCAGCCTAACCTCGAGCACTGTGTGCAGTGCTGGGCCCCTCATTTCAAGAAGGATATGTCTGGGCATGCAGAGGCATAGAAAAGCCTCAGTTTTGGGGCTGCTGCCCCTCCACCACAAGGGCACTGGAGGGAAAGTCTCATGAGGGAGCTGGGGTTGTTCAGCCTGGAGAAGTGGAGACTTAGAGGGAACCTTATCACTCTCTACAACTACCTAAAAGGAAGTTGTAGGCAGGTGGAGGTCAGGCTCTTCTCCCAAGCAACTTGTGACAAGACAAGAGGGCATGGTCTGAAGCATTGCCAGAGGTGGTTTAGGTTGGATATTAGGAAGCACTTCCTCATGGAAAGGGTGATTAGGCACTGGAACTGATTGCCCAGGGAGGTGGTGGAGTCACCATCCCCAGAGGTCTTTAAGAAAAGATTGGATGTGGCACTTGGTGACATGGTTTAGCTGATGTTGTGGTGTTAGCTTATAGGCTGGACTTGATGGTCTCAGAGGTCTTTTCCAGCCTCAATGATTCTGTGATTCTGTATTTTGGTTTAGCTCATCTTTCTACAACTGCAATATGTTTGCATGCAACTGGGCCTATGGCATGGACAGATTCACAGCCCTGGCTAGGTACCTACCTCCCTCCTAAGCTGGCAAAAATCAATGCTGTGCACAGCCTGTGTTCTTTCATTCCTCTCTCTTTTGCTGTAATGGGTAAGTTTCCTCAATTGATAACATGTCTTAACAACTTCTATTGGAAACCTCCTGGTCATGTAACCTCTGGTGGGAAGTATCATGCTTGCTGCAGGGGTACTTACTGGGCACTCAGAGGCATTCTGAATTTGGTCCACTGCTGTGTGTTCAAGATGTCAAGACTCTGAGCAGAAGGGATGCTCTCCCATACTGTGCAGATTGTGGTCTCTCTGAGATTCTGTGGATTTGCATATCCTGCTAAACAACCATTACCATAAATTCGACATGGCTGGTGAACTTTCATTATGGTAGCATGTTCCACTTGTAGAAAGGCTGCCTTTGCAGTTAGATGACTGGGGTGCTTGTTAGAGACAGCTGTCTTACTGTGAATGCCTTTCTTCCCTTCAAGACAACACTGCCAGGGTCTTTGAACAATTATTATCCAATAAGTAAGTTAGTATCATAAATTATTGTGGAAAGTACTGATTGAAGAAAACCAAGTGTTTCTTAACATATAATCAAGAGTTCAATACAGCAAAGAAAAAAAAAACATTTCATAATTATAAACTGACAGAAGAGTGCAGTTCTCCAGTAGATACTGATCACAAAGATTATCAGATAGAAATTCTCTTGCGTGTATAATACAGCAGTCTCCCAGAGAAGTGCAGCTGAATAATCGGAGCTGACATCTGTCTGCATGCACTATCACAACTTGTTCCTTAAATTCCTAGAAGCTGGTCTAAGAAGTTTGTTCACATCCATGAGCACTGAATGAACAATTGCCTCCCAAGACAGGTGTCCATTAGCAAAATGGTATGCCTCATTTGGCCTTAAGCATGGGTGATAGCTAATATAGCCATACGAACATGTGTTATGTATATATATGCCATAAGGCATAAGCCTCTTTGCTCCATCCAGAAATATTTCCTATTGCCCCGATTACTGTGAGTGCAGGAAAGTATTTCAGCATGGCCAATTATGTCCATAACATCTGTGTTTGGGGTGGAAACAAGGAAATATTGCAGAGTACTATTCACAAATATCCATTTAGAGGTTATTCAGTTCTTGCTGTCTGTGGAAATACAAGTGATAGAAACAGAGATCACTGACACATGCTGCTTTCCTGCCAGCTGTCGTGGGAGCAGCTGCTGATTCCTGGCATTAAGACTCACAAACAGCACAGCCAAAGGCTGATGCCTCCTTTCTGGGTGCAAAAGTATTGTCCAGGAAGCAGAAATTGTTTCTTTGGTTTAACTTTTGAAGGAAATCACAAATGGATCCATCAAGTAGGTTTCAGCATTTGTGTCCATTTTCTTTCACAATTGCACAGAAAGAGATGTGCAAATGCTTTCCAGTGTGGTTTCTGATAGATAAGATATATTTCATTTCAAATCATTTATGTATATCACTATGTTTTACCAACTAGATAATAAAAATTTAAATTACTTAAGAGGAGAGTGCTACAAAGATCACTGACAGCTTAAAGAAATGTGACTCTGTGGCAGACTACACTTAAGCAATGTCTTTCTGTCTTCCAAAGAATCACAGAATGTCAGAGGTTGGAAGGGATCTCTAGATAATTGAGTCCAATCCCCTTGCCAAAATAGGACCACCCAAGGCAGGCCACAGAGGAACACACCCAGGCAGGTTTTGAGTCTCCAGAGAACGAGACTCCACAACCTCTAAGGGTAGCATGTTCCAGTACTTCATCACCCTCACCTTAAAGTATCTCCTCACATTGAGATGGAACCTCCTGTGTTCAAGTTTTTCCTTGTCCTATCAGTGGGCACCACTGGAAAGACACTGGCACCTTCCCTTGACACCCACCCCTCAGATATTTATAGACACTGATAAGATCCCCTCTCAGCCTTCTCTTCTCAAGAGAAACCAGCCCCAGTCTCTCAGTCTTTCTTCGTTGGAGAGATGATCAAGTCCTCGTCCTTGTAGCTCACTGTTGCACTCTCTCCAGTAGAAGAAGTGATCTTCTATCTCAGAGAGGCTCCAGCAGGGGACATTGATTTCAGCTGCATCTCCATAATACAGCTAACTGTGATGAAAGTGTCAGCACAGATATTCCCATTTTATCTGAAGGTAAGTTTTCCATTCCAAAGCAAGCATTTCTGTTTATCCAAACCAGTATTTTTTTCTCAGCTGGCCTAATTAACAGAAGTGTGGGAGTATCTATCTTACCTTACTTGTCAAAGTATCTTAGATACTTAGATAGCAACAAATTACTATTATTATGGGATTCAAGCTCAGTAAGAAAATAAAAGCACAGGAAAACATCCTTCATATCTTAAAGTTGGCATCTATATAGGACAGCCCAAGTCAACAGCCAGAGGACTCTTGTCTGTTAGATTTTCTAAAAATCACTTTCAAGCTTTCTCCAAACATCCTCAACATTACAAAAAGGTCCCCTTAACCAGTCACAAATATTTCCTGGCTTCTCCTTCCTGCAAGTTCTCCATAAATGAATAACTAATTCATAAAATAATTATATTTGCCTATGGTCTATGGCCATGTTCTTTATCATCAATATTTTTTCTCAACTTCATCATCATACTCCTTACCTGTATGCAACACTATTCGACTTCAATTTCACACACAGATCAGAGAATCATAGAATCAGTCAGGGTTGGAAGGGACCACAAGGATCATCTAGTTCCTACCCCCCTGCCATGGGCAGGGACACCCTACCCTAGAGCAGCCTGGCCAGAGCCTCATCCAGCCTGACCTTAAACACCTCCAAGGATGGGGCCTCAACCACCTCCCTGGGCAACCCATTCCAGGCTCTCATCACTCTCATGCTGAACAACTTCCTTCTCACATCCAGTCTGAATCTCCTCACCTCCAGCTTTGCTCCATTCCCCCTAGTCCTGACACTCCCTGATATCCCAAAAAGTCCCTCCCCAGCTTTTTTGTAGGCACTCTTCAGGTACAGAATGGTCACAAGAAGGTCACCTCAGAGTCCTCTCTTCTCCAGACTGAACAGCCCCAACTCTCAGTCTGTCCTCATAGCAGAGCTTCTCCAGCCCTCTGATCATCCTCATAGCTCTTCTCTGGACACACTCCAGCATGTCCACATCCCACTTGTAATGGGGGCTCCAGAACTGGGTACAGTATTGAGGTGGGGTCTCACCAGAGCCAAGTAGAGGGGGAGAATCACCTTCCTTGACCTGCTGGCCACGCTTCTCCTGATGCACTCCAGATCATCTTTCCCTTCTGTGTTTGTGTGCAGCACTTAGCAAAGTGGTACATTAACTCACAAAGCCCTTCCAGCGAGGATTCAGTAGCAGGGTGCTGCAGCTTGTCTGGCTGTTGGAGACACAGAGACACAGCTGATGACCAGCTCCTCCACTGGAGCTTGACGAGTAGGTAAAGGTTAGCATTTCACAGGGTAGTGCTCTCCAGCACGTTTTAGACCTTGTTCTGTGTGCTGTCTCAGCTGTGATCCTTTCCTCAGAATCTTGATATCCTTATTTTTGTCTTTTTTCATCGCCATTTTGGTCTCCTGATCCTTCCCTTAGCTCCCAGCTATCTTTCTACTTTGCTGTTCAGATCACTATCGTGATGCTCTGATCTCAGGCTTGGATAATAAAGTGAAAGGGGAAACCGAGAAGCTCTTTTGATTCATTTAGTAGAAGTGGAAAGGGAAACACTTGCTCAACAAGCAAGCAAGCATTCACAAAGACACCAGGACTAGCCATTAGTCTGGTCATGGTAACAAGAAGGTCACTGACAAAGAGGAAGTATGAAGAGACACTCTCAAGAAGCTGCTCTATCTGAAGTCAAAACATGCTCAGGAGAGTGGTGGTGCCCAGAGCAGACCAAGTGTAGCACAGGAAGCTGGTGGTTCTGGTCTCACAGCTCCTCACAGGATTGAAGACAGAGCCAAGCAGGGGGCTCAGCCACATTCAGAAGCTAGTGAATGAAAACTACCAAGTACATTCCCTTTTTCCAAGTGATCATTCAGATACAGGCGTATTTTTTCCTGAAACTGAGACACAGACCAAGCCAGAGTGTGCTTGTGTGGATCGTGGAACATACAGTTACCAGCACCATCATTTGGAAGCCTTTCAAAAGCATTCTCCTAGCTGGAGGCAGATGCTGCAGGCCACAGAGTGTAATAAAACAGTCCTGACCCAAGGCTTACAGCACTAAACTGTACACTGGAGGCCAGATAAGTAAAAACAGATGGGCAAAATACAAAGCTGCATAGACTAATTGGGCGCCCTGGTGGTGGACACTTCCCATAATCAGGGGTGTGTTGAGTGACAACCCTCCTGCCAGAGCAGGACTATACAATCTAGCTCATCTCACACAGAGACACATCCAGACAGGCCCTGAAAGTCTCCAGAGGAGACTCCACAGCCTCTCTGGGGAGCCTGTTCCAGTGCTCTGTGACCCTTAAAGAAGTTCCCCCTTGTGTTGAGGTGGAACCTCCTGTGCTGCAGCTTATAACCATTGGTCCTTGTCCTATCACAGGGAGCAAGTGAGCAGATGTTTGTCTTTTCCCCTTCCTTGGGATACTGTTTCATTATATACTGTAATGAGACACCTGGCCTGGTGATTGCTGGGATGAAAATCCTTACAAGGATTTTCACCTACTCTGTGCAAGCTGTTCTGCTGGTAAAGCATAGATGTTCTACCCTGACCACTCCCTGGCGATTGACAAAGGACTGCCTGTCTGGAAATCACTGTGATTGGAGCCATTAGCATTTGGGAGCTATCTCTACCTTGTCTGAAAAAGGCAGCTGGAGGTCACTTTTAAGCCAGGAAGGAAAGGAAGAGTAAGAAAGGAAGAGATTAAGCAGAAATAATTTCAGACATGTCACAGATAGTCCAGATAGAGGCAAGCAACAGTGAACAACAAGGTTCATGAGACCTCAGCTGGCACCCTTGTTTGGAGGTGGGAAACCAACCTAGTGCCCTGTAGTCACTTGGGTGACTTGCCACTTCTTAGGGCTACAGCACTGACCCCAACCCTTACAGAAATCCCCATGCAAAGAGCAGAGCTCTCCCTGCAAGCAAGTTGGCAGCTCTGAAGCCTTAGATAAAGAGGTTGTGGGGTTTTTTTGGGGTTTTTTTTTTGTTTGTTTGTTTGTTTTTTTTTTTGTTCACATGCCCTGTCTGAGTGAAGAACCCCATGGACATTTACAAAACTGAGTGGCCATTTCTGTCACCTTAAAAAAATGTATCTTTTTCTTGTGCCACAACCTTCATCCCACCACATATCTCACAGTCTTGTGAAGTACAAGACAGGTCCATTTTTGTCCCTGTGCAGTTCCTTCTACCTTTACATACACACTCATAGCACCTGGTGGATACATGACCCTGCCACCTACCCTGGCATGTGTATTAAAGCAGGAACAAGGCAAGTCTGTATTATTTCCCACCCCTGGGACTGCTGGTATAAGGTTCTGGAGACAGGCTGCCTTGGGACTGCTGGTATAAGGTTCTGGAGACAGGCTGCCTTGGGACTGCTGGTATAAGGTTCTGGAGACAGGCTGCTCTGGGACTGCTGGTATAAGGTTCTGGAGACAGGCTGCCCTGGGACTGCTGGTATAAGGTTCTGGAGACAGGCTGCCTTGGGACTGCTGGTATAGGGTTCTGGAGACAGGCTGCTCTGGGACTGCTGGTATAAGGTTCTGGAGACAGGCTGCCTTGGGACTGCTGGTATAAGGTTCTGGAGACAGGCTGCTCTGGGACTGCTGGTATAAGGTTCTGGAGACAGGCTGCCTTGGGACTGCTGGTATAAGGTTCTGGAGACAGGCTGCCCTGGGACTGCTGGTATAAGGTTCTGGAGACAGGCTGCTCTGGGACTGCTGGTATAAGGTTCTGGAGACAGGCTGCTCTGGGACTGCTGGTATAAGGTTCTGGAGACAGGCTGCCTTGGGACTGCTGGTATAAGGTTCTGGAGACAGGCTGCCCTGGGACTGCTGGTATAAGGTTCTGGAGACAGGCTGCCTTGGGACTGCTGGTATAAGGTTCTGGAGACAGGCTGCCTTGGGACTGCTGGTATAAGGTTCTGGAGACAGGCTGCTCTGGGACTGCTGGTATAAGGTTCTGGAGACAGGCTGCCTTGGGACTGCTGGAATAAGGTTCTGGAGACAGGCTGCCTTGGGACTGCTGGTATAAGGTTCTGGAGACAGGCTGCCTTGGGACTGCTGGTATAAGGTTCTGGAGACAGGCTGCTCTGGGACTGCTGGTATAAGGTTCTGGAGACAGGCTGCCCTGGGACTGCTGGTATAAGGTTCTGGAGACAGGCTGCCTTGGGACTGCTGGAATAAGGTTCTGGAGACAGGCTGCCTTGGGACTGCTGGTATAAGGTTCTGGAGACAGGCTGCTCTGGGACTGCTGGTATAAGGTTCTGGAGACAGGCTGCCTTGGGACTGCTGGTATAAGGTTCTGGAGACAGGCTGCCCTGGGACTGCTGGTATAAGGTTCTGGAGACAGGCTGCCTTGGGACTGCTGGTATAAGGTTCTGGAGACAGGCTGCCTTGGGACTGCTGGTATAAGGTTCTGGAGACAGGCTGCTCTGGGACTGCTGGTATAAGGTTCTGGAGACAGGCTGCCTTGGGACTGCTGGAATAAGGTTCTGGAGACAGGCTGCCTTGGGACTGCTGGTATAAGGTTCTGGAGACAGGCTGCCTTGGGACTGCTGGTATAAGGTTCTGGAGACAGGCTGCCTTGGGACTGCTGGTATAAGGTTCTGGAGACAGGCTGCTCTGGGACTGCTGGTATAAGGTTCTGGAGACAGGCTGCCCTGGGACTGCTGGTATAAGGTTCTGGAGACAGGCTGCCTTGGGACTGCTGGAATAAGGTTCTGGAGACAGGCTGCCTTGGGACTGCTGGTATAAGGTTCTGGAGACAGGCTGCTCTGGGACTGCTGGTATAAGGTTCTGGAGACAGGCTGCCTTGGGACTGCTGGTATAAGGTTCTGGAGACAGGCTGCCCTGGGACTGCTGGTATAAGGTTCTGGAGACAGGCTGCCTTGGGACTGCTGGTATAAGGTTCTGGAGACAGGCTGCCTTGGGACTGCTGGTATAAGGTTCTGGAGACAGGCTGCCCTGGGACTGCTGGTATAAGGTTCTGGAGACAGGCTGCTCTGGGACTGCTGGTATAAGGTTCTGGAGACAGGCTGCCTTGGGACTGCTGGTATAAGGTTCTGGAGACAGGCTGCCCTGGGACTGCTGGTATAAGGTTCTGGAGACAGGCTGCCCTGGGACTGCTGGTATAAGGTTCTGGAGACAGGCTGGCTCTGGCCACAAAGACTAAACAAAGCTTGACACTAGCTGAGTTATTGGAGACAGGCACTGAGTAATCATGTTCCTACCTCTACAAACTGGAATCAAAAGTGAGTTATTCAGTCAGCGGAAATAAATGGATTTTTCCATCTGGTGTGGCTGACGTATGCTGTGTATATCACATTTATATATCCTCCCTCCACCAACCAGCTCCCCTCTCAATAATCAAGCTCTATAGCTATAACAATTCTACTGACTGGAAAGAAATGTGTGTTCACAACATGCACCAAGAGATAAATCCTGATACAGCACCAAGAACACATTCCGTGCATTACATGTGCCAAAGAAATAGGATTTATTCTGGTCATTTATGCTCCACTGGAGTGGAAAAAAGGAAAAAAAATAGGCCTTGTTATAATGAATTGGACTCTCTGAGTCCTGCAGAAAATAATCCTTATGCATCAGCTAACAGGGCTTACCATCCCTCAAGGCAGGAAGGGGTGCCTTTGTAGAACAGGTCTGTTCCAGACACACAGCCATGTGTATCCATTGCCTCCTTCAGGTCCCCACCCAGACCCACCCAGACCTCTGCTCCTTGTGCTGCTTCCCCTCAGCAGCCCCTCACACAACCACGGGCAGGACTCTTTCCATGCTTCACAGGAGCACCTGCCACAGCCTGTCCTTCCCTGTCCTACATGAAAGCCCTTCTTCCAGCTCTCTGTTCTTTCTGGACAGGCTACTCCAAAGAGAGGTCAAGTTATTGTTCATCCTGCAAAAATGCTCAGAGTGACCCTTGTCCCACTCAGGTGCACAGCCAGTGAGCCTCAAGTGCTTATGATCTGAATAGAGCAGTGATGAAAGAAAGGGGCATGGGAAGTGGGAGCACAGCAGGCGAGAGCTACAGCCAATGCCAGAGACAGCTTCAAAGCCATCTCCATCCCTCCCACAAAGGAAGAGAAACTAAATCATAAACTTCTGGGAGTTGCTCCCTCCTCCTCTGTCTATCCCTAAGGCCATGAACTCTCCAAGCAGAAAACTCTCTTCCTCAGTGTTAAGAAAATGTCTAGCACATTGCAGCTAGTGCTGCAACTGCAGAATAACCTGACATACATCTGCAGGTACCTGCTGGGTATTTCACAGCTGCTCCAAATAGACAGCCTGCCGAGATACACCCTTGAACACCATCATGTTTTCTTTCTTCACTGTGGTTTAAATGTGTTTGCACTGGGAAAGTGAGGTGGTTTTACACCGCTTGGAGTTTGGAATTTACTCCCCAAAGGTAAATCACCACACTGCTGGGGACTGACCCACTGGAGAGGAGTGAAAGGGGAGAAGGACTTGGGAGTCCTAGCGGATGGAAGGATGGCCATGAGCCAGCAGTGTGCTCTTGTGGTCAGGAGGGCCAGTGTCATTCTGGGGTGTATTAGAAGGACTGTGGTTAGTAGGTCAAGGCAGGTTCTCCTTCCTCTCTACTGTGCTCTGGTGAGACCTCATCTAAAATACTGCGTTCAGTTCTGGGCCCCCCAATTCAGGAGGGACAGGGAGCTGCTTGAGAGAGTCCAGTGCAGAGCCACAAAAATGATTAAGGAAGTTGAATATCTTCCTTATGAGGAGAGCCTGAGGGAGCTGGGGCTCTTTAGCTTGGAGAGGAGGAGACTAAGGGGTGACCACATTAATGTTTATAAGTATGTGAGGAGGATGGACCCAGGCTCTGCTCAGTGATGCCCAGGACAGGTGGCAGTGGGTGGAAGCTGAGGCATAGAAGGTTCCATGTGAACCTGAAGAAGAATTTTTTGCCTGTGAGGGTGACAGAGCACTGGAACCAGCTGCCCAGGGAGGTTGTGGAGTCTCCCTCTCTGGAGGTATTCAAGAGCTGTCTGGATGAATTCCAGCGTGATCTGCTCTAGGTGATCCTGCTCTGTCAGAGAGGCTGGATAGATGATCTTTCAAAGTCCCTTCCAACCCCTGAGATTCTATGATTCTATGGTACTCAGAATCTGGAAGTAAAATAAAATTATTAATTACAAAAGTAAGCTAAATATAAAAGGTAATAAACATCTACAGATGCATGTATACATATACAACTAGACAATAGCCCAGATATCCCCCCTGGACAAAGCCCCAGGATTGCTACCAGCTAACAGAATATTATCTCTTTCATGCTCCCAGTCAGCATTCCTACCAACTTAAACAATCATTATCACAGAGAAAGCAGGCAAGGCCAGAGGGAGATAGAGTGAAGAAACAAGCAAGAGAGTGAGAGAACACTCTAAACCTCAGATTATACAGGAAAAATCATAACCCAATGAAATGGGGAAAATTTATCCCTTATGTTCTCTTCAGCCCCTTTTGGGAGATACTCTAGAATTCTCTCAAAGACTTTCATTTATAATTTATGATTAAGACACTAGTCTTAAACTGTAACAGGAAGCTGAAGGGAAAGAATAGAGCGGGGCTGGGGGGATGGGGGGGAGGGGAGGAGTAAAAGAAGACAGAGGCCAAAGGTGTGTATTTGTGTTTCACCAGCAAACAGACTAAACCCATGAGGACTTCACCATCTGCCTGTCTCCACAACGGGAGAAGGGGCAGCAAACCCACCTCATTTCTGATAGGAATGGTATCAATGGTGCTTTTAACCCTTATTAGCTTGCACTTTCCCTGTGTCACAGGCCAAATCAGCAGCCAATCATCAGGGAGTGCAGAAATGCAGATGAGGAGTTGTGTTCACAGAAAATTCAAGCAGCTTTGTAGTGTGTGGAAGTGACAATTGAATGTGTTTTTCTGGATTAATATCAGTGTGTGTTAGATGAATGCACAGTGGGGTGGATTGAAAACTGGATCAAAGATAATACTCAGAGGGTTTTGGTCAGTGGCACAGAGTCTAGTGGAGGTTGCTAACAAGAGATGTTCCCCAAGGGTCAGTACTGGGTCCAGTCCTGTTCAATTTATTCCTCAAGGACCCAGATGAAGGAGTAGAGTGTAGCCTCAGCAAGTTTGCTGAGGACACAAAGCTGAGAGGGGTGGCTGACACATCAGAAGGCTGTGCTGCCTTGCAGCATGACCTGGGCAGGCTGGAGACTTGAACAGAGAGTAACCCTGTGAAATTCAACAAAGGCAAGGGCAAGTGTTGGGTACAGCACCTAGGGACAAATAAGCCCATGTATCAGTACAGGTTAGAGGCTGACCTGCTGGAAAACAGCTCAGTGGAAAAAAGGCTTGGGACTCCTGGTGGGCAACAGGCTGACCAGCAATGTACACTTGTGGCCAAGAAGGACAATGGTATCCTGGTTTGTTGTTTTCTCTTTCCAAAAAGAATAACTCAGTTTTAACACAGAGCTTGCAAAACTACAGAAAAAGGGCAAACTGATTCATGTTTAGTGCTTGCATGCTTATCCCTTCAATCATAAACATATTACTCAAAGCAATAACTGGTAAGGCAGATTTGCTGGCTATTTGCAAACATACTGATACTTTCGCCTTGCTGAAATCAATAGGAAAGGCAGAGCATGGACCTGGAGCTGGAGTACAGCAGTGGCTCCAGTACAGCTGGCAGAATCCAGTTGCACTGCTGGAGCAGATGGCCCAAAATAAACAAAAAGACCTGTCAGTGTCTTCAGATAGATACCTCTGACTAAGCAGTCACTGATGTCTTTTTCACAACCCCACTCCAAAGCATTTAAAAATTTATAAATACACCACTGGTGAGGTGGCTGCTCCATTCTTTATTCTGTTCCAGGAACAGTGGCTTTTGTAGCAGTCCAGAGCTCTTCCCCAAGGTATCATGGCAAATCTAAAGAGTCAAGAACAGACACAGCATGGGAGGAGATCTATGAAGTTTTCCATAGAGCCTATATCCCACCACACAGTTTAAGCCCTGCTCTTAGGATGTGTGTCTACAGCCAAGGGGTAACTCAGAAGCATCAGTGTTACTAAGCAGAGACAAAACAGGAGTAATAACACCACCATTATTCATAGTTTGAGCTCCTCCTCCTAGAAAAGCAGGGTCTCCTTAGGTGAATTTGGTAATAGGATTGGCAGTGAAACACTGTAGTTTCTCTTCTGCCATATCATCTGTGCATATATTGCCTAGACAAATTACCTCAGAAACAAGACACCAACACTGTTAATCAGGAGAGCATATTAAATATTCCTGATGCTTCTGGCTGGGGCAGACAAACATAATTGTTCTGAGCAGAATACATTTCCATAACAATGAAATCTCAAAATCAGTCTGCTCTTCATTTCAGCAAAGGAAGAATTAGCATACCTCCAGATATTTTGGGTCAGTGGGGATACCATTACAGCACTCTGAATCTGCAAGAGCCATTTCAAGCTGTATTGTTTTATGACGACTCTGTCACTGCAATGTGACAAAATGGCACTGTTTTCACTTCAGACTAGGAGGTGGGGATTAATCAAGCTGTTACTCTTACTGTTGTATACCACTAGTGGAAGCTTTTAACTAACGAGATGAGAGACTCATGAGTGTGGAAATTGTGGGTTTTTTGCATATTCATTAAGAAAGAGAATTGTCCTCCCTTAGCAGAGCAATTTACATGAGAGCAGAGGACCAAAATGTCCAGTGGAATCAGGCAAAAAAACTGGTTACAACTGAGCAACATCCCTGTCAGTGGCAATAAGTTTCAGTGCCCTGGGAATCTGGAGTAGTTCATAGATATGAGGGATATTTCCTTGCAGACAGAATCCCTGCAGAGTTTGAAGGGACATCAGGAAGCACGACATTTTCTACTGAAGCTATATTAAAAAATAGATAAAAATAGAACAACAGACTGTGTGCTCCCTTCAGCTCCATCTTGAGAGACCTCTGCATCTGGAGAGAATTCATTTGAAAGAGGCACAAAACCTCTATAATATTTATCAGTCTTGAGGTTAAAACACTGATATTCAGGGAAGAAACATGAAGTTGACACTGGGAATTTGTGATTGCATGTAGGGGCAGAAGAAGGGGAATCCAGATGCCTGAAGGAGACAGCCTGGTAGACACAAATTCTAGACATCTGAACAAATTGCCTGAGATAATTAGCTTCATAATTGGCCAAGTCATCACCAAAGCACAGATAAAACCATCATGAAGTCCATCTGACAGGTCAGATGAGCTATGCCTCAAATCATTTCATGTATCTCTACCAACCCTAGATCCTAAATGCTTTCTTCTAGCACCGGTGTGGGGGTCTGCATTGTAGAGATCTAAAATTTGGGGAGATACACAGCACTTTATCCTTAAATCCAGAAACAAGCCTCCAGATATTCACACAAATGGATTCTTGTGGTCTTCTGGCAGCTTCCTCCAATGCACTGCAAAGCCATGTGCTATTCATGCCTGTAGGACACAGTGTTCCTAGGACAAAATGTGGTCTATTTCTGGCCCTAACTCTGTACAGTATGTCAAAAATTCTTGAATTGAGAGATAACTTATGATAAAGACAAGTTTAGTGCTTTGGTAAGTTTGTATTTTTATAAGTCAAGACTCTCTTTGGGCTTTCAGAGTCTATTCTTCAATGTCAAATTCCCTGGGAGTATAATTTCCAGAAATGTTTAATGACTATTTAATAACAGCTGCGTAAAGTATCTCTGATCATATTTTAATGTTCTCAATGGCATAATTGTGCAGTCCTGAGGTACTTGATTGTTATGGACAAATACAGCACTGCTTTTTTCAGAGAGCTGCCCTTAAAAGCAAACTCTGGCTATGCAGCAGGATGCTCTCCTCCTTGCTGAAAGGACACCCCAGCATAGGACCTCACAGTGGCAAAATCTGCTACTGGCTTCTTAGAAAGACTGGAAAATATCAGTTAAGAATTTGCAAATGTGCAGGTGAAGACAAGACATGGATAATAAAAATCCTTGCTTGAGGGCACCAGCTGATCTGAAGTGCAAAGCAAAAATTTACCTCCTCAAAGGTGGCATTTTACTTTCAGTTGGGGAGCCAAATCCTACTAGCACCTACACCTACCTTGCAATAGATGTGCACTGCATTGATGAACGAAGCTGCTGGCTCCTGGAGATGTGATAACATGTCTTCAGGGTAAGAACTGCCTAATTTAGAAGGTCTGACTTTTCTTTAACCAGGTATCACCAGGAGACAGCTGGTGGCAACTCCCTCTCCCCAGACTTGGAAAGGCTTGAGTATGGCTGCTGGCCATGTACCCTATTTTGTGCAGTAGCTGATGGGTTCTACACTTGCACATAGAAGCAACTGCAATAATCCTAAATAGTCTCTAGTCCTAAAGATTTCTGCCTGCAAGTCAGGCATGCTAGGACGTTTGCAGCCTTCAGGTGGCTGAAGGAAATTCATTGAAGCCATTCCCTTGCAAGTGAAATGTGCCTATGTGTCTCTGCATGTGCATGTATGTGTGTGAATGTCAGGTCATTAGAAGCCGGTTTCTGGTAATCCGATTATCAGCCTAGTTGACTCAGATTCTTGCCTTCTGTATTTTCTTGCCAGTTTTAACCACTGCCACTCTGATGATCAGGCTCCTGTGAGCTGGGGAAGGTTAAAAAAAAAAGAAAAGTGTTCTTAAAGCACTTTGCATTCCTGCGGGGATTGAAGTAATCCTAGACCTTGTTAAATTTCCATTTTAAACTGAATTTGTGAGCCTGTTAGTTTGTGCAGCCAATAAACTTTCCCTTACAAGTAGAGAAGTAGAGATGGTTTCAGAAGAATTTTTTTTTAATATATCTATCCTCATCATTATCAAGAAACTGTTTCTTCTACGTTAATTACATGTACATTTAAATTCCATTTTCAATGGGCTTCATGAGTCTGAGGAAAAAGCACCCCAAAAACTTATTCAATCCACTGCAGATTAGTGATACAAAAGAAAAGATTGTGGAAAGTTTTGAGCATTTATGCCCTGTTCTTGCAAGAATTTGTAAAGGGTATTTATGTCTCTTTGAATTGATCATTTCTGGGACTGTCTATGAAATAACATCCCATGGCATTCATTTTATCTGTTCTGGCTACTGTTTTAATTCTAGTGTTTTTGATAAATATGTGTTTGTATGGAGAAATATTGAAGAGTTTATTGATTAGATGTTGATAGTTTTGTTTTCAGCAGAGGAAAAGGCAAAACTACCTGTATCTAAAGTATTGCTTTCTGCAGTGTGTTTTTAGTACAAGTTGTATATCAGTTCCAGAGAATTTACTTGTACCATTCGCTTAAGTGAGTGATTGGTGTGACTGATGCAACTCATGAAATCAAGACTTCTTCCTTCTGTGTTGTGGGATGCAACAGGGCATGGAATTCTCTCCTTTCTGTATATGGAGATGCTTGGTCAGCCAGCTGCAGAGAAAAGCTATTGTTTTATAGATTCTTACAGTACTTTGATCTATCACGTCCTTATAATCGCTGTCTGACTGCTTGCACTTAATGAGCCTTATAAGGTGATACCCAAATGAGTGCAGCTGCTGTCTATCCTTTGAACAGCATCCAGACCAGTATGGACTAAAAGGCAGCTAAGCCAAATCAGCCACTGTCTCATTTGTCACCAGAGGGATAGGGGAGAGAACCGGAAAGGTAGAAATGAGAAAGCTCATGAGTTGAGACAAAGCCAGTTTAATAAGTAAAGCAAAAGCCATGGATGTCAGCAAAACAAAACAGGAAATTCATTCAGTACTTCCCATTAACAGGCAGATATTCACATGTCTCCAGGAATGCAGGGACCGTCACATGTAATGCCTACTTGGGATGGCAAATGCCATTGCTCCAGACATAATTCCAGCCTCCTTCTTCTAACTTCATATGCTGAATGCAATGTCTTGTGGTTTAGGATATCCTTTTAGGCAGGTGGTGTCAGCTGTTCCAGCTGCATCTCCTCGTTGGCAGGGTCATATGAGAAGCAGAAACAGTTTTGACACAGTGCAAGTACTGCTTAGCCATAGCTAGAACATCTCTGGTTATCAACACTTTTATCATCATAAATCCAAAACATAGCACCTTACAAGCTACTATGGAGAAAATTAACTCTACCCCAGCCAAAATCAGTATAGCAAAACAGTTCAAATATATCAGTGAAGGATTGTCACTGCCTGTATGAATGCAAGCTGTCTCTGCTTTTGTAACTGAAGAGCCAGGTCTAAACTGACCTGGCTACTGTATGGGGCAGTAAAAGATATAAGGCCAAGAGTATGATCACATCACTTGCCCTTTATTTCAATGCAGTGTTTCAAACACTGAAGAAAAATGTTCCTTTGTTAAGAAAACTAGTTAATAAAATTTTGTGGTCCCAAAAGCGAAAAGACAAGAAAACCTCTAGAGCAACAAGGACTTGCAGTCTACAGGTGCCAAAAAGGAAGAAGATGCGTAACCCCTCAGGAATTTACAATGGTATTTTGATCTTGCTGTTTATTTAGAGAAAGATGTTTTGTGCTTTTTTGATGGCAGTGTCTTGGGTTTGGCTAGGATAGGGTTAATTGTCTTCACAAGAAACTGGGAGAGGCCATGCCTAGGATAGACAACTGAACCAGCCAATTGAGGGGTTCAATACCATAAACATCAGGTCTACTACATAAAGGAGGGAGTTGGCTTGGGCAGCAGCAAATATCTGGGGTGGTGAATCACTGGGTGAAAACATCAGATTGTACATGACTGCTTTTACCTATTACTTCTTTACTTTCGTTGTTCTGGATGACCATCTTTGTTCTATTGAATTCTCCTTATCTCAAGCTGTGAGGTGCTGCATTTTACACCCAATTCTTCCTTCCCAGTTGAGTTGTGTGAGCAGTTGCATGAAGGTTGACTGTAGCTGGGTCTGAAACCAAAACTCAGAGAGTCTATACAAGTATGGAGAGAAAAGTATCTCTGAAGCAAGTTTGAGACACTGGAGTAGTGTTTAGTAGCAGAGCAGAAAGGGGAGGAGATGAAAGTGTTTAGCACTTAAGTCTATCTGTTACCAGATACACATGTGTTTTATTTCTTCTCCACTCAAAAGAAGACTTCTCCTAGGCTATTCCAAAAAAATGTGGAAGTTTACTCTCTTGGAAACCTTTGCAAATTCTTAGGGAAGAGATCACAGGATCATAGAATGGTTTGAGCTGGAAGGGCCTTTTAAAGATCATCCTTGTTCAACCCCTCTGCTATTATCATGGATATCTTGCCCTAGATCAGGTTGCTCAAAGTCATGTCCAACCTGGCCATGAACACTTCCAATTTTGGGGCATCCAAAACTTCTCAGGATATTTTGATCTAATGTCTCACCATCCTCATCATTAAAAAAGAAAGTCACCCTTATGTCCAATCTGTCTTTTTTATAAGCCTCCTTTACATTTTGAAAGGCTGCAGTAAGGTCCTCCCAGAGTTTCTCTAGGCTAAGCAGTCCCAGAAGTGGTGGCTCTGTGTCCCTGCTGCAGAGAAATGGAGCGTGATGGTGTCTTTGCAGATAGAGACATCAGAGTCTCGTCTAAAAAAGCAAATGAATGAGCTGGGGTGGGGGTAGGAGGATTCCCATAGTGAGCAAGATATGTACAATTTTTTCCACCCCAGACCCGGTCCTTTGATGAAAAAAATAACATCTGCATCCACCCAGAATGTGTCCAGTGTCAGATATATGAGGCACACCAGCGTGTGGGGTGATGATTGGTGTACTGTTGCTTCCTTATGGCACTGAGAAGTGTACAGTGATTCCCTTTAGGACACCTTGTTAGGACAGAAAGAGCATTTTTGAACAGTTAGTTGTGAACCAGCCCTTCTTTGATCTGTGTAAATGGGAGACACATGGTTATTTTCAAATTAGTCTGAACAGGGTTTATTTATGCATGTGCTCTCTGAGAGGATGAGTACGTATCTCCTGCATTGAGCTGCTGAGCACTCGTCCTGTCACATTGTCTAAATCAGAAAACAGCTCCTAAATCTGCATGACTTCAATAACCTCAGTGGAGTCTTGTTGGCTTTGATGGAAAAAGTGGACATGACATCAGATGCCAAGGATTTCCTTGTCATCTCCATTGTAGCTTCACTTTGGGATGCTTGCTGGGCTACAGAAATCTGTCACAGACTAATCTGCTTGGGATGTCAAGGAAGCTGGAGCTGAAGCCTTGATGTATGAATCTTCTGTGCTGATAACTCTCTGCTGAGCTTTGATGAATGCATAAAGAGTTGGCAGATGAGTGGAGTTTTTGATTAACTGTGCTAGTCTATGCAGACTCAAGCTTCACTGAGACTGTGTAGTGTCAGCCTGCTGTCTCCTGTGTGTTGAATTCTCATTTAAGCTTTTGTATTCAACTGGAAATTCTGATTTCTCTTTCACTATAGAGTTTTAAATGAACTTCAGATCAGACATAATTTACAGCATAAAGACTGCAATATTTTGTCTCTTTAAGCAGCTGGCATTACTTTTAATGTTTATAACTTCTTGTATTCACAATTGCATTAATGTATTTTCCTTAACAAGACAAAAAATATTTCTCCACTGATGACCACCACGTAGAGATGAGCTTATGAATATTTTGTCCCGGGTATCAAATTCCTCCATTTCTGCAAAATGCAAAAGTTAACTTCTGCTTTTTAAAGGGCAGCCTGAATGTAATTGAGTCATCCAGACATGGATGAAGACTTAACAATTGCTAGGAAGACCAGAATTTAGATGACAAAAGTGAAAAGATTAATAGATGCATCCTGAGCAAGGCAAACAAATATAAAGCAAAATAAGTATTCCCAACCTATAAGAGAAATAGTGCAACCTGCTCTTGTAGTAATGCTCTTTACTAAAGCAGAGCCTAGACCACCACCAAGATGGGGAACCATTATCCTAATCACGGACAAACATAATAGGTTAACAATTTCTGTTCTGCTAAAAGCACAGTGAGGGTGTAGAAGTGAGGACAGACCTTTGATATCAGAACAGTCAACAATGCAATGTGCAAATACATCTCCAACTTGCCTTGCTGGGTTTTCATTGTGTGGCTCACACTTGTGTTATCTTAGGTGTTGGATGAGTTCTTAAAATAGTTTTCATCAAGTTTTCATTCAGTCAGTATGTCAGACTACCTGCTAGTGAAAAACACCCTGGCTTAACTAGAGTATTTTCCTGATTTGTGCTATGTGGGACACAGCACAATATATTGTAGAGAAAGTCTGCAAAGCCAACATTAGGTCTTATTTTTTATAGCATAACTCTGCTGACTGTAGATTTCCTTTTACATGAACCCAGCTTGTCGTTATGATTGCAGTAAAGCACTTTCCTGATGGAGAAATATGTGGTCTCATCTGCTGTGCTCTTATGTACAATCTCACTAACTATTACCTGTGTTCTCCAATAAAATAACTATGAAGCATTAACCCAGCAACATGTGCTATTCAATAATTACTGTATATTACAGTTATTCAGTAATTGCTATCTATTGTCTCACTGCTCTATCTTGAGACCTCTGTGTCAGTGTCATGGATATTCTATTTGTAGGCATGCCACCTCTTCAAATTGAGCATATGAATCCTCTAATTTATTATTTATTTCAGTTAAACAGAACATAAAATCTAAGTCAATACAACATAAAGCATCACAATAGAGCAAACTGCTAGGCAAGTCATCTTCATGGTACAGTACTCCTGGAAAGGAAGGGACAAGTGGGGAGCAGCATGTGTTGGGTTTTACTTGTTGTGGTTTTCATCCTTCACTTGTTCATCTTCTCACCAAATTGGTCATGCAGGTTTATGCACAGTGACCCACATGATTGCTGATGTCTAGTTGGAATTTGTCTCCTTGGCTGGAATTGCCTTGCAGGAGGTGTGCATCTGTTCCTGATGGCAGAAACATGCACCCATTCAGATGATGAAAGAATGGTATCCTTTGCCAAATTGGATATGGAGGTTTTAAGTTCCTCCTTCAGTTCTTTCACACCATCTTTAATGCCATCCTTTATCTCTGTAGCCATATTTTTTTTATAGCAGAGGCTAAGGCAGAATGTGACAATCTGTCCTCTATCTGTCTCAGTTGGTCAGTGAACTCACCAACAGTGAGTGACTTTCCATTATCACTCCTTGGTGGAAACCTGTTGGCCAAGATATTAACGTAGGATGAAGGAGCAAGCTTAATAAGCTTCTTTGTGAGACCCATGCCAAGAGGAATGTCATCAGGCTCATGTGTGCCATGATCTCCACAAAGAACTTCCTTCACAGCAAACTCCATCAGAAGCTTAAATCCTTGCTCAATTGTGTTCTACTTCCTAGCTGCCCATGGCAATTTTAACATTTTAAAGTGTTATAACACTAAAAAAAATATTTTATAAAGAAGTGGCTTCAAGGTACTTTCCTTCTCATGCACATTTTGGTTCTAATGAACCACCATTTTCCAATGGAAAAAAACAAAAACAGCATAAATGTCTTAATCAGCCACATAAAGAAAAACACAATAAAGCCAGCCAATAAGTTCTGGTGTTCACCATGGCCATGGCTTCCAGAGTTGTTTAAGGTTGCTGTCATTTGAGAGGTCACATGTTTCCCTAAGAAAACTACAAAGATCAAGACCCATCTCAGGTGATGGATCTGGGTGTCCCAGGATGCTGCACTATTGTTATTCCATTCCATTTTCCAGTATCATAGCTTATTAAGCCAGTGTGATGGGGTTTGGGTGTTCCCTGCCCCCCCACACTTTAGAAATCACCCAGACTAGACTCAGATGGCTCTGGAAATATGAATGAAGCTTATATTTACAGCTAGAACAATAGACAAGCAGATATTTACAGTATATACAGTTATAGACAGAAATATACAAGGTAAAAGGTAATACAGAAACACAACAGCCCTCTCAGAAACCTGAGTCCCCAGGAGGGGCTCTCAACTGCCCCTTCACCTTCCCCCTGCCCCTCTCAGCCTTACCCCAGCCCCAAGGAAGAATGGATGTTCGGCCAGGGGTTTAGGAAGCAAAGGTGGATTAGAAAAGAAACAGAGGGTGAGCTTAGAGACGCAGCTCAGCCAGCAGCCCAAATGAGAGTGGTTATCTATGTTTTTATTTCTTGTTCCCATACATCTCAGCAAGCCTATGAGCAAAGTAGACATCACCATTGTTTTCCTTTCACAGCCTGTAATCTAGTTCTTCTCACCAAAACATTCTAGCCTGCTTCAAACTAGCACAGCTCTCTTTTCCTTCTCCTCCCCTCCCTTCACATCTCTCTCCAGGAGGAGCATGCATCCCTTCTTACCTCACAGTCTGTGAGGGAGGCTGCTTCTAGCTGGCAGGGAGTTTTGAGTGGCATCATGCGGCCTGCTGCAGCCTTGTAGGGCTAAGATGGGGGGGAACACACAGGTATGGCCTACTCACAGGCCTGCTGGGGGTGGAAGGGGTGGAGTATTGTAGATGGATTTAGTCCAGTAGACATAGCTTAGCTTGTGGGTGTAGTTATTCTACCCAGTTGCCTTTTGCACATGTGCGCTAGTAAATAGAATCTCTCTTTAAACTTCCAATCAGGGTGCAGGATCTTCATTCCTGCCCTCTAAAAGGACTAAGAGTCATTCTGTGCTCTGGTCCTGGGTAGCCTGTGGCCTCAAACTGTCATAAAGGTCACATTAACTCAGTCGAGCATTTTGCCAGCTGGTATGAACCAGCACAGTTCCTCTGAAGACAGCAGAGACACATTGGTTTGCAGTTGCTGGGAGTGCCCTTGTACAATTTCCAAGTCTTCCACAGCACTTCACTGGATCCATCCATTCTGAGGATTTATATGAATGACACTCCCCTAGACAGGTCTTCAGGGTGGTCATAATGGAACATAGCTAATAAATCATTTATATAATATCAGAGCTACTGTAAAGGTTTTACATGAATTGAACAATCTACACATTGGGTCTGGCCAAAGATCCATCTCTTCATGCTCCCCTGTTACTAGCAACAACTAGCAGCAGGTGTTTTGAGCTGAGAGCAAAGATATCCTTTGATAGAGGTAGCTCTCTCTTTTTGGCCTTCCAAGAAAACCACCACAAGGCTCTTCCTACACTTTGGAAATGCCTTTCTTAATGTTAGAAACAGGTAGCATATAATATGCTAAGAAAACAGATTAAATGTTCTTGCAGTTCTAGCAGAAAGTCTATCTCCTGCAGTCCTAAATCTCAGATAGCTCATTTCTGTTCTGTTAAGAGGTTGGAGCAATGCTAAAAGGTGTCTGCCTGCTCTCACTCTTGCAGTTGAAGGTACTTTCTAGAGAACTGGGGAGAGAAAACAGACAGAGGGCAGAGATCCCGCTACACTACCAGCTGAGTGACCTCTGTACAGAGCAAAGTCCAAGCCTCAGGATTGGAAGCAAAATCAGTTTCCTCAAGAGATCCAGAGAGGACTGTGTGGTGCTGTTGCAAATAAATTAAGAATTTGAAGTTCCTTTTATAATGAGTCATTTTGCAGAGAAAATAATAGTTTCTCTGCAAAAAGTCCTACCTCTAAAGCAGTTCCATCCATAGGCAGGAATGAAATATGATCTATTTAAAAACAGCTTCAAAATTAAAAGATATTGTAAGGATACATTAGTGTGTCCAGTTCTGGGCTCCTCAATTCAAGAGAGATGTGGAGATACTGGAATGTGTCCAGAGAAGGGCGACAAAGCTGGTGAAGGGCCTGGAACACAGCCCTGTGAGGAGAGGCTGAGGCAGTTGGGGTTGTTTAGCCTGGAGAAGAGGAGGCTCAGGGAAGACCTCATTGCTGTCTACAACTACCTGAAGGGAGGTTGTAGCCAGGTGGGGGTTGGTCTCTTCTCCCAGGCAATCAGCAAAAGAACAAGCGGACACAGTTTCAAGTTGTGGCGGGAGAGGTATAGGTTAGATGTTAGGAAGAAGTTCTTCACAGAGAGTGATTTGCCATTGGAATGGGCTGCCCAGGGAGGTGGTGGAGGCACCATTCAAGAAAAGCCTGTCTGAGGCATTTAATGCCATGGTCTAGTTGATTGGACAGGGCTGGGTGCTAGGTTGGACTGGATGATCTTGGAGTTCTCTTTCAACCTGGTTGATTCTATGAAAGCCAATGTTACTTTAAAGTAAATGTGCAAAATTAAGAGGCTATTACCTTAATGGAACTTGTCTAATGCCCCTAATATAATAAAAGGCCATGGTCAGCATCTAATGGTACCATATTTGGCTTAGATATCAATGAAGGAGCACTGAGATAGTGCTGTGAACCTTGTGGGAAGCAGTTTACTTGAGTATGTGGACACCAAATTAAATGATAAGATGAAACCTGGTCATAAAAAAAGAGAAAAAAAAAAAAAGAGGGAAAAAAAGAAAAATAAAGATAATTTAGCCAAAACCAGCAGAAAAAACAGAAAAGAAAAAAAAAAGTTTATCAGAAAAACAGCAAAAAGAGATTAAGATAATTAGATGGGGGAAAATGGAAAACTTTTTTTTTCCCCTGTTAAGAGACTCTGAAAACCTGGAAGATTGTGATTGTTTTGCTCAAGAGGGAAGTTTTGAAAGAGGATATGATAAATCACACAAGTGAAGAACCTAGAAAGGAAAACCCAGTTTCTCATGAAATTTCTGACAGCTCACAGAAGATCTGTACACACCTATAGATGTGTTACAAGGAGATATACTAGTTAGTGTAGGAAATGCAGTTTGCCCTTTGGAAACACTCAGACAACGTTTAGTTTGTAGGAAAGAAAAGAAAACTTAGTTTTACAGTCTTGCCTTTGCCTATTGCTGGGTACACACCATTTGTGGGGTAATATTTGATAGTGATGCCATACCAGTTCACTTGGCACAGAATCCTGATCTAAATCAACAGCTTTCACCTTCCATTCAGGACCTGATTGAGTGCTTCCTAAAGTGGACTCATCTCTGCATTATTCCACTGCACAAGTGTTTCGTGTATTAGAAGGCACACAGTTCAACATCGCCTTGATATCTTTATACTGTATATTAAATTCTGCTCTTCAGGGCAACTAGTGTGATCCCTCTGGCTGACTGGATCTTCAGACAGCAATTGCATCCTATTCAAGTAGTGAGATGCCCTCTACCATTCCTCAACAAGGATGGAAGATTCATTATTTGCGATTTTTCCATAGTTTAAATGTGTATTTTCAATTCCATTTTTAGGTTTCTCATAGAATCATAGAATCAACCAGGTTGGAAGAGACCTCCAAGATCATCCAGTCCAACCTAGCCCCCAGCCCTATCCAATCAACTAGACCATGGCACTAAGTGCCTCATCCATTCTTTTCTTGAACACCTCCAGAGATGGTGACTCCAGCACCTCTTTTATTCTGTTTTACTATCAAGTTTTTGCTGGCCAGTCCATGCTTCACTTGCTTTTTTGAAGGCTGCAACAGCTTTCTCATACTTCTGCTTAGGCTGGCTTCCAGTTTCACGAGTTTGAACCTTTTCATTTCCATCTGATAAAAGAGAAAGAATTCAATGAATAAAATATATTTCAAGCATCTAGTTCAAGCTATTTAAGAAGGAATTTCACATGGATTAATCACATTGCCATCACAGACACGAGACAGGGTAATTTTGACTCGCACGTGGCAATACAAACTTCACGTCTCATCAGCCCACTCCTGGAAGCAGCTCTGTGTTACAAAGTGATCAGCTTGAAACCTCCAGGTCTGTTTCTTCTTACTTCAGGACTTCCATCAGGAAATGCAGCCAGGGTACTTTCATCCATGTTAAGTCCTATGGTTACTTGTTGCTGCTCCAGGCAATCCCTAGAAGGAAGTGTGGTACAGTCTGTTCTTTTAGATGACCTAAATCATAAATGCCAAAAGATTCTTCATCCTCTCCTAACACTTAGGTTTTCCCTCATTTTAACTTAAGGAATTTTACTTAGGAAGGAAGGAATTTGGAAGGAGGAAGGGAGGAAAGAAGGGAAAGAGGAAGGGAAAAGAGAAAAGGGAAAAGGGAAAAGGGAAGAGGGAAGAGGAAGGGGAAGGGGATCTCCCTTCTTGGTGTTAACATGTCTTGCACCAATTATGTGACAAAGTGGAAAATAAAAATTGGTTTTTTACTTCTGACACCTTTCAGAATGATCAGTAATTCAGCATCTGAGAGAGAGAATCAAGGTTAAGATAAATTATCCTTGGAGACAACATGCCTGAATGTAGCAAAAGCAGTAAAATGAAGGCAGAATTCTTGAAGAAATATACCTTTCATAGAATCATAGAATCATAGAATCAACCAGGTTGAAAGAGACCTCCAAGATCATCCACTCCAACCTAGCACCCAGCCCTATCCAATCAACTAGACCATGGCACTAAGTGCCTCATCCAGTCTTCTCTTGAACACCTCCAGGGACTGAGACTCCACCACCTCCCTGGGCAGCCCATTCCAATGGCAAATCACTCTCTCTGTGAAGAACTTCCTCCTAACATCCAGCCTATACTTCCCCCGGCACAACTTGAGACTGTGTCCCCTTGTTCTATTGCTGGTTACCTGGGAGAAGAGGCCACCCCAGCAAATATCTTAGTCTGGGATTCCTGGTCTGGTAAAGATCAAGTAGGAAATTGGGATCCTTAGCTGTTATGAAATTGCAGAACACTACTTTTTCTCTCCCTCCACCGCTCACTCTCTCTCAAGCTTTTTGATGTACAGTCTAGCTCCTTTTTCCCAACCTCTCCCACACTGTGCAAATGTGCATACTGTATCAAGTTATTTTCCTGACCCCATCAATAAGTTTATAACATATTTAAAAGTCGGTAAATGGTTACTCCAAAATGTGGTTTTAAAAATCTGTGCTGACCTTTCTTGCTCATTAAAATAGTTGAGTATTGAATTTTATTGCCTTACAGTTTCAGTAAGTTCTGCAAATGTAGACAAAAGACTTTATGGGAGACTGATTTAAAAAAAAAGAAAGTGAACTTCTCACTCTCCTAGAACTGCAGCCCACTTGAAGGATGGATTAGACAGTATATTGAGGCAACATTAAGCCTGAGTCCCCTAAATTCCTCTAGGACTCTTGGATGAGGATCATCTGGTCCTGACAACTTGTTACCTACTAGTCATTTTCTCAGTTCCTTCTAAAACTTTCTGTTTTGCCAACTCACTTTAAGATGATCCCTAAGGTTCATCCCTTATTTAGAGAGAGATCAGTGTTTGAGAAAAGCTCCTTCAGCTTTTCTCAAATGCATAATGCTATAAACACTCCAGGTTTGTGCTGTGGTCCCACCTGTGTTCCTTTTACACTTTTGTCATCTAATTACCCACTATTTTCTTTGGCAGGCATCCTGCTTCCAGTGTGTTCAGAACAGTTCTTTTTAGTTGTGCTAGTTTGAAGCAGGGTAGAATGTTTTGGTGAGAAATAGTAGATCATAGGCTGTGAAAGGGAAACAGTGGTGATGTCCATTCCCCTCACAGTCTCGCTGAGATGTATGAGAACAAGAAGGGTAAACATTAAATAACACTTCTGGCTTCGGACTGAGCTGCAGCTCCCTAACCTCACCTTCCACTAACTTTGCTTCTTAACCTCTTGACTGAACCTCTGTTCTTCCTTAGGACTGGGGTAAGGTTGAGAGGGGCAGGGGGAAGGTGCAGGGGTTGTTGAGAGCCCCTCCTAGGGACTCAGGTTTCTGGGAGGGGAGTTGTGTTTCTGTACTACTTTTACCTTGTATATTTCTGTATATAACTATATATACTGTAAATATCTGCTTGTACATTGTGCTAGCTGTAAATAAATAGCTTCATTTATATTCCCAGAGCCCAACTGAGTCTAGTGGGGTACTTCTAAAGTGTGGAGGGGCAGGGTACACCCAAACCATCACATTAGATTTATGCCTTAAGCGAGGTTCCAAAGAATTGGCTTTGGCCTGCCCTGTTATGGTTTTACATTTCATTCATCTGTTTATGCTGTGAACTGCTTCATTTTCCACTGACTTACCTCTGAACTTGTTGGTAGCTTACAAGGCAGCAGTAAAACTGAAGAACATGCAGGTTCTCTCTACATGGAGCACAAAGCAGAAAGCACAGGGAGGCATTATTTTCTTACTGTAATTTATAACTTTTTCTTGGACCATTTAATATGTAACTAGTACCTGCCATCCTTTTCTTCCGAAATAGAAGCATAGTGTAATGCAGGCATGAGAGCTGAGCTATGAGGTCAGAACAGATTGCTGTTGTGGAGGCAGGGAATTAATGTGACTGAGTCAGGAATATATGGAAAAATAGAGTTATTTTATTTTCCCCAAAACCTGCCCCCAAAACTAAATATGGGAATTAATTTAGTTTTAATTAGCAGATTCAGTCAGATTGAGAAGATCTACAAGGATACCATAGGTAATTCTGACTATTTTGGAAGTCAGAAGTTGGAAAAGGCTAAGCTATTAATCAGGCTGAGCCAAAGGTTTACTCACAGGTGAGCCAGGCTGGCTGAAAGAAAGGGCAGTCCAGATGCTTGTCCCCTCACTCTCTTTCAAAAGCCATCCAAGGATCGTTAAGGACTATTGAGCCTGCATAAAGGGTGCTTAGGACGGGAAGCCATCCAAAGCAGAGGCAGCCCTGTCCCTCAGGAGCTTGTCCTTCAGAGCACCAGGGGACTCCTTTTTGCAGAATCTATCCTGGTGTTGGGGGGAGAACTCTAAGGCAGGCACCCCAAGGCGGGAAGTCGCCCAACATTTATACTCTTCCTAGACAAAGAGCAGAGTTACCACTGCCTAGGTGTGAAGACCACAGCCAATCCCAGCCTGATTCCAGCGCGGGCACTGCACGGGCACTCCTTGTGCCAGAAGGGCCCCTTGCTCCCCCCCTTCATGCCTGCAGGGCAGGGGGGAAACAGGTCTGTTCGTGCCTTTTCCTCTCCCATTCAAACCACAGAGGGAGAGGAATTTTGGGGTATACAGGACTCCAGGACAATTGCTCATGGGTTTATCCAGTCAAGTTTTCAAAACCTCCAAGCGTGGCAACCGCACAATCCCTGTGGGCAGCTTGTGCCGCTGCTCTCACAGTGAAAATCCTTTTCCCCATATACAGTTATGACATCCTCTCTCCCCTGTCGTGCCATGATAACCTCCTTGTAGACAATAGCATTATCCATGTGAAAGGATCTTTCTTTAGTGCAAATGTAATTTCCAACAGCAAAGAACAAATTACAGCATTTAATCTCAGATATTAAAAGAAAAAAAATGTAATATCTCCTTCTCACGGAGAGCCTGTGAGGGTGGTGCTTCAACAAGTCCAGCAAAATTACTCCTAAAGAAAGAGCCTGAAGGAAGAGTTTCTTGATCCTCTACAAAGAGGAGAAAGGAAAAAAAAAAAAAGGAAGGAAAATGTTAGAAAATAATTAGAGGTGGTTTTATGTAGATGTTACAGGAACAGAATTGGCCAGTGTCTGTTTTCATTTAAACTCCATTGAAACAGTTACGGATCACAGCGCTCCTTCTGATAGATAGGAATTTTATGCCTTCACATCTCTTTGAATCCCATCCCCTCCTAAACTCATCAGAAAAGTTCTTTCTACCATTGATGCCACCATGAGTGAAACTTCTCTTTCAGGAGATATAACGAAAATGTCTCAATGTGTTACACTCTCTTCAAAGCCATGAATGAAAATGGTTTTTGAATAGGCGAAAATCAAATGACTCTTACAAGGGACACTTTGTGTTTTCCCAGTGCCTGACAGCTCCTTCCACTGAAGGACGTTAACATTGGAACAAATTAATCTATAAAGTTTTGGGGTTGGGGTTGGGTCTGTTTTGTGGGTTTGGGTTTGTTTTGGGTTTGAGCATACTTCGAAACTGCCAAAAATAGGGTAACTATAGGCTGTGTCTTCCCTTCCAGAATTCTGGCTTTTTCTCTGAAAGTGTTCTCATAATTTGCAGAAGTCATTTTTATAGAAGCTAACTCTTACAGAGTGCTACACAGACTGTACACATAACTAGATTCCTATCCTCACAGTACCAGTGAGTTGTTTGCTGTATCGTTACCACATTAGAAAAGTACTGGAGCTCAAACATCCAATTTACTAAGTTTTATTCTCATTTTTTTGGTACACAATTTTCTCCAAAAATCATAAAGAAAATAACTCAAAGCCAATTGATGAAGAACAAGATAGAATGAGCAAAGCAGTATTAGTAAATGGTATCAAGATTTTTCACTCATTTCATCCTCAATTTTTCACTCTTTTCATCCTCATTGGAACTCAAGGAATAAACACATCATGTCAGAGACTGTCATGGAAGGCAAAAAATTGGCCTAGTATGTGTCCTGGCTTGTCTAGGTATGATTCCCTGCTTCCCCTCCCCGAGTGGGGACCAAGGCAGGAAAAGGACAAAAGACCTGGAGCCGCTGAGCTTGCTGCTGTTCACATCCTGTGGTAAACGAGGCACATACAGCTCATGTAAGGCACGTGCTTTCCCAAATACGGGTAACTCAAGCCCCTGGCTTCACCTAATATGGTTAGTTTTGGCAAAGTGCCATTGTGATTGGTGAATCTCCATCTCCCAATGGAACAATCAAGACTCAGGCAATTGATAAATATGGGCAGAAGTTGTAAACTGCTCATCATTTCTCATCTCACCTTGGTATGCCATGCTTCACCTTGCTTTGCCTACCCAAGCCTTGCCTCGTTGCCCTGGGGACCAGGAAGCCTTGGTGCTTTCAACCAGCCTTGCTGCTTCAGACCACCTTCGATGCTTCAAGCTTGTCTACCTGGAAACTTTGTCATGCCTCAGTTTACCAGAGAGAGGCTTTAAGTGCCTTCATGCAGTAGTCAAGAGTCACTGCTGAAAGCTGCCTGAGATGGCCAGCCTCAGCACGGGCAATCCTGCTGGCAGGCAACAACAGCCTAGACTCTGCAGAAGGAGTTTACCAGGAGAGCCAAGTGCTCCTGAGACATCTCACCACAGCCTGCATGGTAAGTGCAGCAGGTAACTGCCATGCAGCAAGACCCTGTGCTTGCCTGCACACCTGTGAGCCTCTGTGAAGAGTCTGGAGCCCTGTCTGCCCAGGAAGGGATCAACACCACATCAGACAACCATGCAAGCCCCAGCACCCTGTGAGAGTTTCCTGGGGAAACTCCAAATCTTCTAAGCGTTAGCATACAACTGACAGCAACCCCTCCAAGTGTTTTGGGTACTGCCTGGAACTATAATGCAGCCCCAAAATCCCGGGGATGCTGCTTTGTGAGTAAATATTCTAAGAAGCCTCTTCGCAACTAAAGCTCTGCTTCGGCTCTGCTTGCTCCGCTTACTCCGTAACTGCTCTCTGCCTCCGCAGAAAGGAGCCTCTCGAGTTCCCCCTAGCGCGCAAGCGGCATATTGCACCGCAAGGATCTCCTCCCAAAAGCTTGGGGTTTGGATGTCGCTGGGTTTGCTAAATTGTTTAAAACTGGTTGGCACTGCCCTATTGTGCTAGTTTGAAGCAGGCTAGAGTGTTTTGGTGAGAAGAACTAGATTACAGGCTGTGAAAGGAAAACAACGGTGATGTCTGCTTCGCTCACAGGCTTGCTGAGATGTATGGGAACAAGAAATAAAAACATAGATAATCATTCTCACTTGGGCTGCTGGCTCCACCCTGCATTTTGGACTAATGCACTTTGCTTCCTAACCCCCTGGCCGAACATCCATTCTTCCTTGCGACTGGGGTAATGTTGAGAGGGGTAGGGGGAAGGTGAAGGGGCAGTTGAGAGCCCCTCCTGGGGACTCAGGTTTCTGGGAGGGGAGTTGTGTTTCTGTATTACCTTTTACCTTGTATATTTCTGTCTATAACTGTATATACTGTAAATATCTGCTTGTCTATTGTGCTAGCTGTAAATATAAGCTTCATTCAATTCTGAGAGCTATTTGAGTCTAGTCTGGGTGATTTCTAAAGTGTGAGGGGGCAGGGAACACCCAAACCATCACACCTATGCACTGTACATATTCTGTAATTTATTTGCACAACCAAGCATAAAGACCCTGTAACTGTGTTAAGAATTTATTTTGCATTAATAAATATTAACACTTGTATTAATATTTCATAATTAGTCACCCATTCCATAACAGAGACCTACATACAATGAACTGGAGAAGCTCAGTATTTACTGGATACATCTTCCATGAACCAGATTTTCTGCCCTCACATCACATTGTTCCTGATACTGATAGCTTACGTGGTTTCTCTTCACTTCCAGCCATTTCACAGGATTCTGCAGTCACAGAGCAGTTGAGGTTGGAAAGTACCTCTGAAGATCTAACCCTACCTTAATTCTCAAAGCATGGTCATCTGGAGCAGACTGCTAAAGACCATATTCAGCTGGCCTTTGAGTATCTCTAAGGATGACTCAACAACCTCACTGGGCAGCATGTGCCAGTGTTTGGTCATTTTTAAGAGTAAAGGACATTTATTGTGTTTAAATGAAACTCCACACATTCCAGTTTGTGCCTATTGCCTCTTTCACTGAGCACCACTGAGAAGAGTCTGGCTCTGTCTTCTTTACTCTCCCTCATCAGGTATTTACACATAATGATAAAAGACCCCTGAACCTTCTCTTCCCAAGGCTTTACAGTCTCAGCTCTCACAGCCTCTCCTTGTAACCAAGATGCTCCAGTCTCTTAATCATTCAGATTTGCTCCACCATGCCCAACGCCTCTTTTGTACTGGGCAGCCCAGCATCGGAGCTGTAACTCCAGATGTGTCTCACCATATACTGTCCTTCCCTTGACCTGCTGGCCACGTTCTGCCTGGTGCAGCCAAGGGAGCTATTGACCTTCCGTGCAAGCCCATGCAGACTCTGAAGATGTACAGAAAGAGCTGTGAACAGACCAGAGTGGTCAGTCAGTGCTTCATCCACTTCCACAACCAAGGTATCTCGAAGTACAAGGATATTCACTTGATGAAGCACTTATTTCTGAAGGAAGCACATCACAACTGACTATAAGCATTTTCCTTAAGATGTAGCTGCTTATTCAGCACTGATGATAAGAAAATTTCCTTCGGAGCAGACTTTTGACTCAATGTTATATATTCCGTAATTTGCCTTTGCCTTCCAAACACCACTCACGTTTCTGTGCCAGTCTCTCACAGGGGTCTAGTCCACAGCACCATCTAGTGGCAGGCGTTGATACGGTCCAGCACAAAACACTCCAGTCACTGGCATTTCTTAACAATCTTGGGAGTGAGATTCAAAGTGTATGAAACACTCTCTTACACGTGGAAGCAGTACCACGCGGGACAGAATCAGAACAACTCATCTGGTCAGGGGTTGAGAGGAGTTAGGCAGCTCTAACGATGAAATTATAGAATCACAGAATCAGTCAGGTTGGAAAAGACCTTCAAGATCATGAAGTACAACCTATCACCCAACATTATCTCATCAACTAAATCATGGCACCAAATGCCACATCTGGTCTCTTTTTAAACACTTCCACGGATGGTGACTCTACCACCTCCCTGGGCAGCCCCTTCCAACAGCCAATCACTCTTTCTGTGAGTAATTTCCTCCTAACATCCAGCCTAAACCTGCCCTGGCACAATCTGAGACTATGTCTCCTTGTTCTGTCACTGGCTGCCTGGGAGAAGAGACCAACCCCCACCTGGCTACAACCTCCTTTCAGGTAGTTGTAGAGAGCAATAAGGTCTTCCCCGAGCCTCCTCTTCTCCAGGATGAACAACCTCAGCTCCCTCAGCTGCTCCTTGTAGGGCTTATGCTCCAGATCCCTCACCAGCCTTGTTGCCCTGTCCAGTACTTTTCATAAGCATGATTATTAATTATTCTTCCCAGAGATGGGATGTTAATAAGATTCTTGTTTGCTGCTGTGAAAATGTAAGTGAATCTAACACTGGGTGAAGCTAAGAACATCTCTGAGACACTCTGTAGGGTGACTTCCTTTCTCCTGACATGCAAATCCAGTAGTAATTCTGACAGAGTCCTCCTTAGAAAGTGCTCCCAGGCAGGACTACACTCATCTGACATGAATCTGGTTATTGCTGTTTAGGTAAATTCCTTTACAGGATCATCAAGCCAGAATGAACACTGAACAGTGTATTTTGTGTGCTCTCAACTTGTGTGTTGAACAAGTACAGTCATACAGATGGCTTTGAGAACAAAACAGCAAAAAACAGCAAAGTATTGCAAGACAGCATGAATACCCAAATTCTTGCACTGCCTAGCCTCTCATGTGCTACAATGTCATTCTAGAATCAGCCTCCTGTGCAAAGATTTCTGGATTATCCTGATTCTTTATGCATTATAAAGTGTTCAAATAAATGAAAACAGACACATAAAATAAAGCAAAGACCCCAATTTCCATAAAGATCATATCCTAAGAAGTATTTCTCTGGCAAACTGTAGTCCATGTTAACAGTAATCACTGTTATGAAGCTGTTCAAATAGATAACACCAACTTTATTCTTTCATTTTCTAAAATACATTAGGGAAAGGTCTTTCTGCTTGTACCAAGTGTAAAAGTGAAAAACCCTCTTCTGTTACTTTCTAGGCATCTTACACAAAGGTCATGAGAACCAGAAACAAAGAAATCTATACCTTAAAGAGAGACATTTCTTGAAACACAATTTAATGAGCTCTGCTATAAGCAGCTTCAGTGGCTGAAATGAAAAGAGAGGAAATGGTGCTGAGTTACACAGCCTTGCACACAGGAGACAATGAGCTGAGGTGAAGGAGGACAGCCTCTCAAGCAGCAGCTTCCAAGGAAACACGTGAAGAACTCATCTGCACTCACAAAGACGTACGCCTTCAGAGGAGAATACAGTGCAGGGACTCACCGAGGGTGAACTGGTTTTCACAGATGTGACACACACTTTGTCTTCAGACTCTTCTCCATCTAGCTCCTTACTCACTCTTTTCATTTTGGGCGATCGTAAGTGTGAAAACCAAAGGGATTAAAAACTGCTAATGTAAAACTTTAAGAAAATTTGCATGCTTTTCATATGGCAACCTGTATTAAATATCATTTATGGAAACCCATTTTTGTCAACCAAAGACAGTCTGTCAGTTTAACAGGTAACACAATGATTCTTAATTGGTGCTTTTGAGCGTGGAGTTCAATTTTTTTTCCAGTTCCAACTCTGGCAGTTACATAGATGCTTTGGGAAAGTCACTGCTCTTCTGGATACTGTTCTGTTATAGCTGAAATAAAGAAATGCAGGGGGAAAGACTAATGTGCATAACTATTTGCAGTTAGTGTTAACTTGCATAACTTCCCTTTCACTGCAGCATTTAGATTTTAGTGATATTCTAAAAACATTCTGGGAAAAAAAAATCTTAACTCTGTGGAGTTTTCCTTTAACACTACAGGAATTTGATGTACTCTTGCCACAATCATAGGGCTGACTCTTTGACAAGTGACAGTAGACTTACTAAATGCACCAACCACCACATCTTCTAATGGATGACAACACCAATACCTGAGCAATACTTGACTGATAGAAAATGTAGACGGAAGAAACTGTTTCTCATTAAGCAAAAAACCCATGACTTGGTATAACAATATGAAGCATGCTCATGTATCGCTGAACAAGCTTCATTATTTTCAAAGCCTTTTTCACTTCGTGTTTTGTTACTTCAATTTCTACTGACAGCAATTTGCACTTATTCAAGAGACACATCTTTCTCAAGTCTTCAAGAGAGAATGTTTACAGAATAATAATGCCTCTTCTACGATCTCTTTATGTGTTTTAGTCTTACAAGTTCCTACTCCCTTAAAGCTAATAATAAAACAGACTTGTCAAAACACTAGTCAGATCACTAAGGCATTTCTGTAGCTTTTATTTCTTCTGTTTCCTGAGCCATACTTTAGAATGGCCTATGTTTTTGATACAGCTGCACTTTGGTGGTAATAAGCAATCTACAGTTCTGTCTTTTGCTACGAGAAATAGCATTCCTGTGATATATGGTAGTAGTTACTTCTAGTATCTTTCATTTAGATTACAACATTGTGTATAAAGAAAGTGCACAGTACAATGCATATGGACAATAAATATCAAGAAACACACAAGAATTAATCTCTTTTTCCTCTTTCGGTCACCTGGGAGCCTTTCAAAACATTAAGGTTATGACTAGAGTCATGAGAAGGAAAGATGAATGACTCTTTTATTCAAAATAAGTACCAAGTGTAGTGCTTAACACACTGTGAATGTAATCCAGTGTTCTCAGGTTTTCTATTATCATTAGTGATGATGATATTACAGCACTGAAAATCTACTAGATTTCAAGCTGCCACTGTAGCTTGAGGTTTACTTAAATCAGCTTTTTGTCCTGTGCTAAAACCAATAAACACATCAAACACATCCAGGAAGAGAGTGACTTTCACATTAGTAACGTACATCAGTCTAGACAAGCTCCCAAAGGACTTCTGCTCAAATGAAAATATAATTCATGTTCTAGTTATAGCTAAACATTCAGTGTTTTGGCTTGGTTTTTGGGTTTGGTTTGGTTTTGGGTTTATTTTTTTCATATCATTTATTGATGGTATGAGAAAGAGCAGAAGCAAGCAGGCAGTTTTGGTAATCTGGAAGGGCTATAAACCAAGAGGTGGACCAAACAAATCAAGATTTAATCGAGCTGGCTAACAGTAATTTCTACTCACAGAAAAAAAAGCTTCACTGATAGAAATGCATGAGTGCCTGTGCTGATAACAAAACTTTTAATGGTGTTATCTAAGAAGTATCTTGCATTTCTAAATCTGAGGCAGAGTAGGAGATAACAGATACAAGATGTATCTCCACAGCAGAGATAGGCCAGTTCTAAATGTAAATGAAGTGTAGTATATAGTGTGGTTAGCAGTTTTATGTTTGGGGTAGTTCTCTGGGTTTTGGCATTTGGTTGTTTGCTTGTTTTGAGATAGATTTAATACCTGTATATTAACAGTAAAGACTTCCTGACCAACTATATAAATAAAAGGACACTTGAACCCAAAGGTTCAAAACAATATTCATATTTGCATTTGGCAGGATGGAAAGCATCTTTGAAACTTACCCTTAGGAGAGAAAGAAAAAGCAACAAACCAAACCAAAAGATGGAAATCTCCCCAATGTCCTATTAATGTTTTATTTAAAGGTTTCTACAACTCATTACAGTGAATTTTTACTTCCCAGACAAGCATAACTGGTTATCAAAACCACATAGAGTACATTTCTGATCTCTTCTTTTTGTGCAAGGTAGGTTGAAATACAATGTCTCTTTTCCAGACACCTTTGTCCTAACACAGGAAGTTATCTGAATATCATTATTTCTCTACCTGTCTGCAAAACAGAAGCTGTAACTAGCAGGAGTCAGTAGATCCCTTGATTTTGAGAAATAGGAAAGCTAAAATCCAATCTGCTTTATGGAAACATGTTGCATCTAAAAGGGAAGGCTGTAACATGATCTTTACAAGTGCCTAAGGGAAATGAAAGCACAGCTGTCCTCAGTAAAACTTGTTTCCTCTCTCAGTGATGTTTTACCAAGGCAGCCTTGTATGACAATATTTTCTCTTGAAAATTAACTCTTTAAATGCTCACAGAGCTTGTACAAGCATTTATAGGAGCTCTTTCTGTTCATCAGACACATCACAGGATCAAAAATTAGGAGTTGGAATAGATCTCCTGAGATCTTTGAGTCCAATCACCCTGCCAGAGCAGGACCATAATTGAGTGCAGGTCACATAGTAACGCATCCAGATGGTTTTTGAAAGTCTCCAGAGAAGGAGACAGCATCAATTTATTTCACATTTTTATTCATGGACAACTATTTTCCAGATTTACTACATTTTTTGTCTTCAGAAAATTACAGTCAAGTGCACAAAGTAACATGAGAAAATTGTGTAAAAAGTGTCAAGCAAATTATTCCATTTGTAGGTAGGATTGAATGTTTAAAATGTATGTGCACTTGCATCTAATTATTTTAGGGCATCTTTTTATTAGAAGAGGCCTGGAACACAAACCCTATGGGGAGAGGCTGAGGGAGCTGGGGTTGTTTAGCCTAGAGAAGAGGAGGCTCAGGGGTGACCTCGTTGCTGTCTACAACTACATGAAGGGACATTGTAGCCAGGTGAGGGGTGGCCTCTTCTCCCAGGCAAGCAGCAATAGAACAAGGGGACACAGTCTCAAGTTGTGCCGGGGGAAGTATAGGCTGGATGTTAGGAGGAAGTTCTTGCCAGAGAGAGTGATTGGCATTGGAATGGGCTGCCCAGGGAGATGGTGGAGTCACCATCCCTGGAGGTGTTCAAGAAAAGCCTGGATGAGGCACTTAGTGCCATGGTCTAGTTGACTGTCTAGGGCTGGGTGCTAGGTTGGACTGGATGATCTTGGAGGTCTCTTCTAACCTGGCTGATTCTATGATTCTATGAATAAAATAAGAAATCTTCCAAACAGAAGGTAGGAAAATAAAATTAAAGGATGATCAATACATTAAGATGATGAAAAATACTTTCTTTGGGAAGCTAATCTGGAGACGTGGCCAATCTTTTCTCTGCTTCTCTGCTTTCCTTCTCCCTCTCTCAAACCACCAGTAAAAAATATCAAGCAAGTGAAATGTAGTCTTAGTTTAAATTTAAACAAATGTAACATCTATCAGAGATACTAGAGCCAAGGCATCCATTTCACTTTCTAAATGATCCAAAAAGGTTTTTTTATGCTTTTGACTTTAAAAAACATCTTCATGAGATGACTTGGTAATTGCAGTTAAGAAGCAGACACTTTCAATTCTTACATTGAGACTAAGCCATTCTTCAGTAATGCAACTTTATGATGGATTTTGGGTTTCCTGGTTCATTTGACATTTTGTCTAACTGCACACCAAAACTCTAGCAGCATCCCCAGGATGATGAAATGCGAAATCAAACTTTCATGTCCTGCGCCAAGAATAAGATTTCAGAGGCCTCTCACATCAGCATTGTTACTTCCATCTGCTAATCACTCAACAACTGGGGGAAAACTTCTTCTGTTTGTTTAAGGGTTTGTCTATGTTGGACATTTATGTGCACATAGTTCATGGAATTTCATATAGATGTATAAGTATTTTTTTCAATACCTTCTAGGTAACAATCATGATGGTAATTTAACTGAATTTGAAACTCCACATGAAGTTTAGGAGGCTTCTATTATTTACTACCAGCAAAAAGAAATAAAATATCATAAACCAGACCAAAATATTTATCTTGATTGTTATATTTAAATAAAACATTCAATTAAAACAGGTAACTTTTACAAATTTATTTTATTAAATACTGGAAGGCATAAGAATAACAGCTCAAAAAAAAACATAAAGAAAGGAATGATTAAATGCTGATTTTGAATTTGTATTCAATATTTACAGGCAAGATATAAGAGATTTCAGAAAGTCTGAAGAAGAAATACTGCTCATTGTAATCTAGAGAAGCAATCCAAATTAACAGATTGCTGAATAGTGCCACCTTAACTTCTACAATATTCCACAAAGATATAATCAAGTTCTATTCAGTTAGAATTATGTATATCTTAAAAAAATAAATGGGAATTTATAAACCATTGCTTTAAAATGTATATGCGACAAACCTAAAGTTTTCTTTTAATAATAAACACTTGAGATGTTGAAATGATTCTCAACTTCAGGAGTTAATTTAATGCAATTTCCAGCTACTGATTTTTCAGAAACAAAGCAGCCCCACACTGAATCCACTGGTCTTGGTTTCCTCCACAAGGTACTTCAATATTTATCACCACACGGTCTCTCTCCACACTAGTGTAGACTGGTAAAGATATGCATTCCTCTGGAGAATATGGACCATATGCATCCTGTCAACAGACAAGGACTTAGTTATCACTTAGACAACAGAACACGAGGAAGGAATCATCTCCAATGATACAGTATCTAAACTGGGATTCTAAGATACAGTTTAGACACTGAAGCCTTGGACAGGCAACCAGTACAGGCTACCAAGGAGAATTACTAACAATGCAGACTTCAGAAAATTTGCTAGACTACTCCTTAACTAAGCCTCTACTTTTAATCTCCTATTTGTTAAACTGAAAACACAAGAAAGTATATAACACAGCTGATCCTATGAACTACGTATCAAAACCTTCACTTAGCTAAAACCCTCCAAAATTATATGTCAAATGTTCCTGCAAACTGGGGGCAAGCAAAGTGCTAAGCAGTTCCCAGAGGGGAGCACCTGTGCTGTAGTGCAGGGACGTGGTAATGTGCCACACTGGAGTGCTGAGGCAGGCAGTACTCTGGGCAAGCCCTGCTGCCCCACCTCCTCCAACTCTGCAGCATCACCTTTGCTGCCCCACCTCCTCCAACTCTGCAGCATCACCTTGCTGCTCCTTCCAGAAAGCAGCACAATTGGTGATCTGTGTCTGAAGTACTTGCAGTTGGGACACTTGAGGAGCTACACTGAAAAAATCTCATCCCACACTTTCCAAGCTACTTAATGGATTTAAATCAAGCTACTTAATGGATTTAAACCATTTCTAACATTAGCAAATTGAAATGTAAGAATTGTTCTCTGAGATAGAGAAATTACTTTGGACATAGTTTCCTCCTAGGGCTTTGCACAGGGAACTGCCCCTGTGCATGACTACAGAACTGAGCTGAAATGCTGTCTAGACTCACTGCAGCATGCAAATTCATGATGTATTTATTTAGTGCAAACAATGCAGGGTTTGGTTCAATTGATATATACTAAGTATGTTTCCCCTGACACTCAGAATCTCCCTTCATGTCAAGAGGAAAATGTCAAAAGGTCTTCAAGAATCAAATACCATGGCAACGCACTCGACAGAAAAGAATTTGAAACAAGAATGAGGGACTTTTCAATGCAAGTCACATCACAGAATCAAAGAACCACAGAACTTTAGAGTTTGGAAGGGACCTCCAGAGATCATCAAGTCCAGCCTCCCTGCCAAGGCAGGATCGCCCAGGGTAGTTCACCCAGGAACACATCCAGGCAGGTTTTGAAAGTCTCTTGAGGAGACTCCACAACCTTTCTGGGCTGCTTGTTCCAGTGCTCCATCACCCCCACTGCTACTACATGGAGGTTGGACTAGATGAACTCTAAAGGTCCCTTTCAACCCAAAGCATTTTATTGTTCTATTATTCTATAAAAGTTTGTGAAGCTTCAATGTAAGAAAGTAACTAAAACCAGGAAAAGGGAATCATGCAAACAACAACTGAAACACTTTACCTTGCTTGTCAACAGTGAGCCATTTCTGAAGAATTTTGTTGTTCCTTTTGAGAATCAATTTCCCAGTTCTATTGAACAACAGTGCTTAAAACCTTACAAAAGACCTGTGCAACTCTAAGCATTGTATACATTAAGTTAATACTCAGAAGTTTGTCAAAAAGCCTCAGCTGTGATCGGAAGGATTATACTTATCCTATTTATTCCTTGGCTAATGCTACTGCAGAAGACATAAAGTTGGTAAAATGTCAGTCAGATATTTTAAGTTTTGCCAAAGCTGAGAGACCAAAATACAGCCACTTTGCCTTCAAAGACCTTTCTTTGGATTTTTTGGGGTCAAAATAGCTGTTCTTGCACCTTCTCAATGCCACTGATGTTTTAAATAATCACGGTATTTGAGGTTAATATCTTTCTGAACCACAAATCCTTGTGTCCTTGGCTAGCACACAGGCCAAAAATTCTCTTTGTCCAGACTACCTCACACAGTGTTCCATCCCATTTAGTGACATCCTTCACAGTTTGGGATCTATCAGCGCATTAAAAGCAGAAAGGACTTTCACAGAGTAATGAGAGTAAGCATCATCATAATAATTCTCAGCAGGCAGCATTTTGAGGGGTTTCTCTCAGAGAGATCCTGTAGATTATTTAATTTTTTTTTAAAGGGAGTTCACTTTATTTCAGTTTGGCTGGAAATAACCACAAAGCACTATGTTATAATTATACAGATTTATGCTCCCCAGATTTCAGAAGGCATATTTATGGGGAAGAGAAAACAAATTCAAAACCTAAATACCCTAAGACAGTATGTTCTACTCCACACACTCTTCTCCTAAGGAGAGGATAATGCAATAAGGGGAATTGCATAATGGCCTGATTTTGCCTTGGAATTTGAGCACAGTGTTCTATTGTGGTCAGTTTTCACTGAAACCCATAGCAAAGTGACTTAAGGACAGAGCAGTTAAAAAATACACTCCTTACAGATACTTGATCTCCAAAATCTGGCGAGTTGTCAAGTTTTGGCCAATTTACTAAAATCACTATATTTTTTCCAGAATGAGGACTTCAGATGCTATTCATTTACAATATTGAGTACATGGGAAGAAGTTTAATTAGCTGATTGCTGAACTTTATAATTTCTATGTTCTGCAGATAAAGCTCTCTGCTGATGTCACATATACATTCTGGACCTTATCTTTGAAGCTTAAAGAATATAGACTTATTCAGAAAATCATTTATGAATCTGCTTTTTCTCTAAGACAAGACATTTTCAGAACAAAGAGAGTTTTATCTAAAATCCTCATTTGCAGTGTGCATAAGATAAACATTTGAGGTTGCCATCAAAATCCAGGTACATTACCATCCTCCTCCACCCACCACTGAGTCTTTACATTAACAAGCCTGGCAATTCTGCATTTATCCCACACACCACCTTTCAAGTAAATTAGATATTTATTTGCTTCCCTGAACAAAACAGACCTTGTAAACTACTAACAAACTGAAGTTTGGAACAGGTTTTGTGGTAGTTTAGGGTTTTATTTTCAGTATTTTCTTTCCCATCAAAGCTGGGACCCAAAGTGCAGATATTTACTCATGTGTTCCAAGCCTAGATTTTGACCATTATACTTCAAACAAACTCCTCCAGTTAATAAATTAATTTGCTTGATGAGTTAATGCCCAGAGGATACAAGATGATGCTATTTTTCATTTTTTATCAACTGCTAATTTTACTTATGATAATGAAGTTAAAAAAAACTCAAATCCCCCTCCTTGTTCTAATTTTCTCCATTTACACTTCATTTTATTGTAGAAGTCTTAATATATGTTTTCTTTTAGATCTGCGTGTGACTTTCTTCTCACCTGTCTGTCCCAGAGTTAGTGGTCTAGCCTGTCTCTAGTCACATCTAGACAGAGATTTATCCCAGTTACCTTACGATGGGAAGGACTTCCTGAGTTGCCTGTCTTTCACTGAGACTAAAGAAAGAGCTAAGGCAATTAAGTCATACAAGGCAATAAACTTATAGATAGCTAAATTTGGATGAGATGATTTCTACAATAAGCTTTCTTTGAGTTTTAGACTGTAAGCATATGAATTGGTAATTCCTACAGAGCTGTGAATAAGTTGGATATAACTTTATGCCTTATTTATCAGAGCTTGCTATTATAATTGGAGGGCAGAAGCAGCAACCATTTTTACTGTTTGGATTCACTTCCATCTTATGGAGTTTTGCAAGCACTGGCATGTTTTTAAATTAGTGCAAGTTGGGAAGAAGGCTTTCTTTGCTTACAGACCACATCATGTTCTCTATCTTTCAATTGCTACTGCATTTCAATGTAATGTTTAAAATGTGAAGAAAATACATTCCGGAAATGAACTCCCAAATTCATGCATACACTTACTAAATACACTTGTATAACTTTGTAAACAGCTTTTAAAAGACAAGAAAAAAAGGTATGACAGAAATGAAGCCCTGGTCTTAATCTAAGCAATAGTTTAAAAGTATTGACCTAAGTTCCATTTGATATAAAAGAAACAGATGATTTTCCTACTAAAGACAGAGGGTTTTATTCTGAAATGATGGGGAAAACAGGTCAGCAACTTGATAGTGAAAAGCTACTACACAGGAAAGAAAGCAAATTATGGGTCTTGAATGTTTAGGTCCTTTAATAATTTAGTACCTGTGGAATCCAGGCCATGTAACAGGGGAGAACGGATGACACGCTGGGAGAATCATGCAGATTTTCCGAAAGTCGATTTCCATCAAAACTGCAACCTTCCAGTTGTAAACCACTGATCTGCCATGCAAATGTAAAATATTAAAACATATATTACAGACTTCAAGTGTCAGTAATAATTACACTGTGCTTTAATAAACGATGAACCTTTGTACTGTGACCAGATTTTTAAATACCAAGAAACTAATTACTGTGAGGTTCTGCGTGAGAATAGGGAACGTGACTTAACAGCAAGATCTGGACCACACTTTGCTGTGAACTTCCTGCTTTGGATTGGCCTTCTTTGAAATGTTACAGAAAAATACCTGTAAATGTCCTCATTTATGAAACTGCAGTTGCCTAGCACTAGATTAATGAAAATACAATAGCAACATCCAAGTATACAATCAAGAAGAGGAGGAGAACAATCACTGCAATGAGCAGGACTTCCTGCTTGGAAACCCGAGCACAGCTTTTAAAGTATGCAATGTGCCATTACGCAGCTTCTGCAGAGGCAAACAAAAATACACTGAAACGATCTGAGGGAAAAAAATATTTAACATAACACAAAATATTTTAGATAAACTACTGTTCAGAAAAAATGAAACAAGAATCCAGTATGTTTTTATATGTAACTATGCAGCACTTTATATGTAACATGTTTTAAGTGTTTTTGTTTAATTAGTAAGCACTTTCAGCTTCTAAACTAAAGATCTCTTTTCTTAGAATCACAGAATCATAGAATCAACCAGGTTGGAAGAGACCTCCAATATCATCCAGTCCAACCTAGCACCCAGACCTAGCCAGTCAACTAGACCATGGCACCAAGTGCCTCATCCAGGCTTTTTTTGAACACCTCCAGGGACAGTGACTCTGCCACCTCCCTGGGCAGCCCATTCCAATGCCAATCACTCTCTCTGCCAAGAACTTCCTCCTAACATCCAGCCTATACTTCCTCCAGCACAACTTGAGACTGTGTCCCCTTGTTCTATTGCTGGTTGCCTGGGAGAAGAGACCAACCCCCACCTAGCTACAACCTCCCTTCAGGTAGTTCTAGACAGCAATGAGGTCACCCCTGAGCCTCCTCCAGGCTTCTTCTTCTTCACTGAAGTCCCATATAAATTAATGACAATGACAGCTGTTCTGGATTTCTTCCAAAATAATTCTTGAATATCTCTTGATAATTTTATTTTCCTAATACAAATAGTAATAGTTTGCAAGTATAAATAATAACAATCAGTTTGGCCTGCTGAAGTAAGAACTTCAACTTTAGCAATAATAATATTTAATTCAGTAATAACTTTCAAGCAGCTTTTCAAAAGTGTTACTTTTAAGCTGAAGCAGATGTCTAACAGAAGCTACACAATGTGAAAATCATGTTTGTTATATGTGATGGTTTGGGTGTTCCCTGCCCCCCCACACTTTAGAAATCACCCAGACTAGACTCAGCTGGCTCTGGAAATATGCATGAAGCTTATATTTACAGCTAGCACAATATACAAGCAGATATTTACAGTATATACAGTTACAGACAGAAATATATAAGGTAAAAAGGTAATACAGCAACACAACTCTCCTCCCAGAAAATTGAGTCCCCAGGAGGGGCTCTCAACCACCCCTTCACTTTCCCCCTACCCCTCTCAACATTACCCCAGTCCCAAGGAAGAATAGAGGTTCGGCCAAGATTTTAGGAAGCAAAGTGGGTTAGCCCAAAACGGAGGGTGAGGTTAGAAAGATGCAGTTCAGCCAGAAGCCCCAGCGAGAGTGGTTATCTAATGTTTTTGCTTCTTGTTCCTATACATCTCAGCAAGACTGTGAATGAAATAGACATCACCATTGTTTTCTTTTTACAGTCTGTAATCTAGTTCTTCTCACCAAAACATTCTAGCCTGCTTCAAACTAGCACATTATACTATCATGCTAAAGTCCTGAACGAAATACATAATACTGAGGCAGGCTTTTGTAGTGCTCAAACTAAGAAATACAGTGCTCTGGGAAATTGAAAGAGCAATCACATAACTAAAATGGAGGAAAGTACCATTTTCTAATACATATTCTCATGCAAGAATTTTTTCCATTGCACTAATTGTAAAGAAGTGTGTAAAGCATAGCGTTGCAATGAAGACCGGCACCACAGATGATGCAGTGGAAATCACTTCCTAAGGTTAATCACAGTATTCTAAAATTATTTATTTGAAAAGTTGCAATTAAACAGTAATGCTGTGATGCTCCAAAGGGAATGCTTTATTCTCAAGTGTTTGTTATATACTATCAAAGTACACTAGTTTGCTATATACTACATTTGGCATCTTTAATGTAGACACTGTGTACCTCAAAGATGTGTTTCTTTAAAGTCGTATCTCTATTCTAACTCTGAGCTGACGATTCTTCCTTACAATGTGCAAGGTCCATATATACATACTCTAACATGAAGAAAAACCCCAAGGTTACAAAACACTGCATTTTAAACATCCATTACAGAAGCTATGCTTTACCTTGGACAGACAGTGAGCAGAGAAGCAGCAACATTAAGGGAAGCAATCTGTGCTCCATACAAGAGTGAAGTCTCCAAAACTATGGATGAACTGAACCAAAACAACCCCAAATGGAAAGCTCAGAGTGGTATTATTTTTTCCCCAGCCTACACTTCCAGAAATTATTATAAGGCATCACTGAAATGAGTTAAATTTATCAGACTTTCCATTTGGAATCACAAAAGTCCTTTCTCCTTCAACCTCTTGTTACCAGCTATTCTTTGTTATGAAAGTGCCACACTCCCCTCCCTTCTCCTGCCAAGTTTATTACGATCTTTCCTTTGAATTGTTCCTAAGATTTTCAGGTTTGTTACTTTTAAGGTACAGTGTTAACATTTCATATTTTGTCCCATTTCTGTTCAAACTCAAAATCTCTCCACAGAGAGAGATTTACTAGACAAAGCTGGCTTAATCTAGTAAAAGGGAACTAAGGACATCAATAGTCCTAAAAGATAGCCTATATACAGTTCACTGCCACTTCTGTCTTGCAAGAATAAAGATTATGAAGGAAAATATCATAATAGGAACAAAAAGAACAAAGTCTTACTAATTATTATATTGAGGCTTTCCCACAGTTTCCTTCCCACTGCTCTGTTGTTAACATTGATACCTGAGGCTATACTTTATTACACACAGAGCTTCTAGATGACACTATCTCACTGCATTTCTGACTGGATGCTTTCAAAGCTCATATTTATCCCTTTCACAAAAATATTAGAAAGATTTGTCTCATATGTTCTTCCTTCTGTCCTTATTGCATTCTGCAGGGAATTTTATTATGGAGGTTAGTTTGATAAATAGAATCACAGAATTATAGAATCAATCAGGTTGGAAAAGACCTTCAAGAACATCAAGTCCGACTTGTTAACCAACGTTATCTAATTAACTAAATCACGGCACCAAGTGCCACATCCAGCCTCTTTCTGAACACTTACAGTGATAGAGACTCCACCACCTCCCCACACAGGCCATTCCAATGGCAAATCACTCTTTCTGCAAAGAACTTCTTCCTAACATCTAGCCTAAACCTCCCCATGTGCAGCTTGAGTTTGTGTCCCCTCATTCTGTCACAGGTTTCAGTTTGGCAGGGTTACTGAAGGAAGACTGGTCTGATGCAGAGGTTTCCAAATGTATTGTTAGGGTGTTCAAAGGTCTGGCCATCCTAAATGTCTCTGAAAGATGTTTCTATAGAAGTGAGTCATATTGAAAAATCTCTTTCTACTGCACACCTATTTCTTCTTTTGATGCTGGCAGTTCCTTTGATATTACAGGTATGTCAAATAGCATCATTTCACAGTATCACAGTATCACAGTATTAGGATTGGAAGAGACCTCACAGATCATCAAGTCCAACCCTTTACCACACCGCTCAAGGCTAGACCATGGCACCAAGTGCCACGTCCAATCTTGCCTTGAACAGCTCCAGGGACGGCGACTCCACCACCTCCCCAGGCAGCCCATTCCAGTGTCCAATGACTCTCTCAGTGAAGAACTTTCTCCTCACCTCCAGCCTAAATTTCCCCAGGTGCAGCCTGAGGCTGTGTCCTCTCATTCTGGCGCTGGCCACCTGAGAGAAGAGAGCAACCTCCTCCTGGCCACAACCACCCCTCAGGTAGTTGTAGACAGCAATGAGGTCACCCCTGAGCCTCCTCTTCTCCAGGCTAAACAATCCCAGCTCCCTCAGCCTTTCCTCATAGGGATGTGCTCAAGGCCTCTCACCAGCCTCTCCTGGAAAACTTCAACCAAACATAGAAAATACTTTCAAGATTAAGACCAAAATTTTGACTTTGATTCAGTATTAAAAGACAATGAAAAACATCTGACAGCTGGATAATGTACTGTCAAATACTTTTCAGGTAAGTACTCCCATAGCCATGTTCTCATTTCTGTGATAAATGATGTAAAGAAATTACAGCTACTATGAAAGACATGGATTTCACAGTATCTCTCATTGGCATGCAGAGTACTTTTGCAACTCCAGCTCAGAGTAATGGCTGGAGTTGACCATAATTAAAATTTTAAGAAAGTACTTAGCATTTTGCAACTATTTGTTGCAAACATTGCAGATAACATTTCTTTAAAATAATTTTGTAGCAAATGTGCTGATACCATGGTCCAAAACTTCAGATTCTCCACAATTAATGTTTCCTTGCTATTTAATGCCACCATTTACCATTAAATCATACAATTACAGCAGCCTTTGGGAAGTCATACATTCATTCCATTACCTCTACAGGCCTCCAGCAGTAATTTTTGCTATTTCAGGATGTAGGTATACTGTAAAAAAAATACCTCTCAGGATGCCTTGTAATAGTATTTCTGTTAATGGCCAAGAGCATACTTTTAATTTTAATGCTGATATTATTTAGTTCAATACATATTTGTTTTTTGCTATTTATACTAAGCTCTAGTGAAGCTCATAGCATATACTGTTCAAAGGGTCTCTTACCACGTCTCATCCTTTTGTTCATTTTCTGTAATAACAGAAAATGGAATGCCAAAAGGAATGACAATCTGCTTTTGTACAACAACACAATTGGTGCACAAAGCAAATGGAAATTTTTGCATATCAATAGATGATAATACTGCAAGTCATACAATTTCAGTAGCTTTTGTTAAAGCAATTCAAAGTGATATTAAAGGAGGTGTAATTTTATACAGATTGATTCTAAATCAAGCATTCATCACTAAGAAAGATCTATTCCATGTTATATGCCTATACTATCACTTAAATCAACACTGATAATTTAACCTGAGATTGGATAATCCATCCAGATTCAGATGCGTTCGTGGCCCAGTAGAGTGTTCCTCTGCCTACTTGGTAGCTACACTGACAGTTCTAGCACTTACAGAATCATAGAATCAACCAGATTGGAAGAGACCTCTAAGATCATCCAGTCCAATCTATCACCCAGCCCTAGCCAGTCAACTAGACCATGCCACCAAGTGCCCCATCCAGTCTTCAAAGGGCACCATTCCTGGAGGCACTGCAATACCAGGACGATGTGCAGAGCAGAGGGAGCAAGCTCCAGATCCAACTCCCATGCCCAAAAATTCATTTAATATAAAGTCCTCTAATCAAGGACTTCAAACTTCTGATTTACAGATGACCACAGGGTATATACTATTTTAAATTTTTGGTACACAAAGATGACTCCAAATATCTACAATTACTAAAGCATGATGCTAACTTTTAAAGTGTGGGAAGTCTAAAGAAGCATTTTCACCATACAGACCATAATCAGATTTCTACCTTCTCTCCCTTATCAGAACAAATTCCAAGCCATCAAAACCTTTGAAAAGTGAAGACAAGAAAAACATCTTGAAGAACATGTCTTCAAAGCAGTCACTAACTGACAGTGTGACTAAGAAAGTTATACAAAGTATGGGTGAATCTTAGGGTAAAGTCAATGTTCGTCCTCATTCCAATTGCTCCAATCTTGCAACAAAGATATTCTATTAGAATAATTGAATATCCATTGATTCAAGGACTTGAACATGAGTTTCCCCAATCATGTGAGCACAGAATCAAGTCTCTCAATGGAAAAAGAGCCATAGAATCACAGAATTATTGCAGCTGGAAAAGACCTGTAAGACCATCAAGTCCAACTGTCAACCTAAGACCACCTCAGCAATTAAACCATGTATGAAAGTGCCATGTCTGCACATTTCCTGAACACCTTGAGAGATGGTGACTCCACTTCATCCCTAGGGAGCCTGTTTCAATGCCTGATTACTCTTTCAGTAAAGATTTTTTTCCTAATATCCAATTTAGCACCACCCCCCCCCCGGCACAATTTGAGGCCATTTTGTCTCGGCCTGCCATCTGATACTATGGAGAAGAGACTGACCCCTACATCACTACAACCTCCTTTCAGTTGCAGAGAGCAATAAGGTTTCCCCTCAGGCTTCTCTTCTATAGAGTAAAGAATCCCACAAAGTTAAATAGCACCATGAAACTGAGATTAACAATCCTCAGAACAGCCTGTATTGTGATCAGGCTCTCATAGAGCATGTGGTAGACTCAATCTTAAATCTGTAGCTTGAATCATGTGAAGAAGGAATATGCAATATCAACAAAGCAAATCTTCTGACAAAAAGAAATCATGTTTTCTATTCTGTTATAATTTCTATTACAACTTCTATTAATTAAACTTTCCTATAGTTTGAAGATCTAGCTTACACAAAAAGCAACTGACTTAGCAAAAGGAAAGTAATGCAACTTTGTACCACCTTAATAATATAATCTGAAGATCTGAAAGCTTCCAAGGGGCAGGAAAGAAGCAGGATTGGTTATTTCTGAGTTTGTCTTATAGACAAAAGAGCTCTATGATCAGGTATGTTCAAAACAGAAACACAATAAATCATAATGAAAAGAACGTTTTCAAAGGAAACAAAATCCCCTACATTTGTGCAGACACAAAAGTACATCTATGCACACAATTAACTAAATGCATGCAGAAATGCATACACAATAGGATTTCAGTTATCTCATTCTGCATACAACTGGAATGGAAATAATTTCCTTTTGCTTATGAAATCAATTTTTGAATGGGAAAAGTTTGTTAGTAGCCTTAATTACAAACAGAAAGACATCCAATGAGGAACTAACAGTTAAGTATAAGGCTGAGACACACACTGTCAAGCTTGTGGCCCTGTTCAGAAAGGATTCTATGCATGTAACAGGACCATGTGCAGCCTAAGTGTTCTAGATAGATTCTGAAGTGGGTCTGGTCCTCGCAAACTCATGCACACACTCAAACAAGCAAAGCGTACAACATGTTCCTTTATGGATGCCCAGCAAACACATACTGGCCCAAATGTAACTGTAGTAGTGAGGGTCCAGGTGCTACTGCTTTACTCCACTGCAGCTGTGCTGGTTGGAGGCCAGTAGGCATGATTCTTCACAGGTGTCCCCATGTGAGCAAGATGCCCCTCTACCACAGCTGCCCAAGCTAATGGGGAGAAGCCCATGTCCCCACACATTTGGCCAAAACCCCACCTCCACCTTCTGTAAGAGTGAAGGTGCATGCATCTGCTAGGTTTGGGGGGCTGCAGGGACCAGCAAGGGTCATTACTAAAGTTCCAGCTGCTGTTTTCCCAACTATCCTTGCATGCCTTCCTAATCGGCATTACCTTCAAGACTCCCTCTTGCCAGCTCCTTACCTTGGAGCAGCTGGTTCTGTCTACACAGTGGAGAATATTCATGGGCCAGCAGCAGACCATTTCCCAATCAATCCATTCTAATACATGCCTTGTTAACCTATCCTAATACACTAAGCCAGCAGAAGTAGACATGTCATTTTTTATGTAACACTTTCCACTTCACCATCCTGTTGTGATTATACTGTTTTCTTCTGATTCACTCCTATGTAAGATGTTCATGTGTTGCACTTGCTATAAACGAGATGATCTTACTGTCACTGTTGCTTTTATACAATGACATCATCTTTAGTCAAGTAGATAACTGTCATTCATCACAATACTGCATAACCTAGACATATCTGTTTTGCAAAAGTCTGGAAAATCTTTCTCAAATCCAATGTCTCCATGATACTTGCTTATTTAAATTTCCCAAACTTTTGCATAGAAGCAATCAACTAAAACTACTATAGTAGCATCATAGCAGTTGTAGGTTTTCTCCTGTCAGTGGAGGATACATTTAAGATCTGAATTCATGTATGTATGTCTTTGCTGTCTGTTGTGGAGGGCCTGTAGGCCTGAAAGCAGGCTTATTTATGCCTGCTCTGCCTGGACATGTCTCTCTGCCTGCACCAGGGGTAAATGAGCACAAAGGGGCACAACAGACCGGGGCCATAAAGTCAGTTGCCCAGGACACCTGATTGTGTAAGTCCCCACATGCCCAGCTCATGCCTGCCTGGTGCTGGGTCCACGTGATTCCCATGTTTGGAGTCCAGGCCTGCAGCTTTTGCCTAGTGTGGTAAGGTTTGGCTGACTGCCAACCTGATTGGTCATTCAAGTGGCCAATGAGACCATTAACTCTCGGGCCACATTTAATACATAGGGGTGCACAGGCTCACGTGCAGCCTTCCCCACATTACTTGCAGCTCCGCCACTTGCCTGCTTGCCTGCCTGCGTACTTCCTTGCAGCTTTATGCCTGCCTTTGTATGATTGCCTGGTGTGCGCCATTGCCGTGAGCAAACCCATTTGTCTGCATTAGATCGGCCTGAGGAGCAAGCGTTGGACCCGTGCTCAGACTGCACGGAATCCTGTCTCTGCACCTGCAGATCCTGCCTGAGTACCCCTGGAGAGAGCAGCCAGCAGAATCTAGCATCAGTAAGGCCAGAGACTGCCATTTCCCCTGATGCTGGAGGATTCTAGTCTCAAAGTCCACAGGCAGAGACCCTGAAGAATTGGACACTAGGCACAGGCTGATGCAGCCCCAGAGGGTGATTGATAAGAATTGTGAGTAGATGCCTCTGCCATTTCTATTACCTCTGCCATAAAGCAGAGAGTCGCTTTCAGCTCAGCTTTGCTGGGCAAATAGTGTAAGACTCCAGGTGGCATTAAGGCATGGGGAAAATTCTCTCTCTGTTAATAGTTTGAATGTTTGCTAGTTATTAATAAGTTTCTGTAGATATATATATTCCCATAATGTCTTCATAGTCATGTAAAGAACAATTTAATATGAAAGTTCAATGGTTGGGGGTGGCGAGAGTTGAAAATCTTGGAGTTTAATAAATATATTTTTATAAACATTCTCTCGCATGAATTAATTTCTCCCCTCTGCCAAACAGACGTAGGTACTGGGAATCCCCCTCCGCGACACTGTCACAATGAAGCTGGTAAACATCCATTTCCAATTTACATATGTAAGTTCAGGTGGGATAAAACAGATACCTAACCACAGCATGTGTTCAAGGATTGAATTTTGAGTGCCCACTCACAACAAAGCCCCATTCTATAAGGCCATCCTGAATTCTTGAAGATGTAGATACAATGTTAAGAGCATTAAAATTCATATTGCTGATACAAACCAAGTTTAATGTGAAATCCAGAGAATCCTTAGCAAACAAGACATATTTTATAGGATGATTTTGATGAATCACTATTTTTTTGCTCTAGTTACAGTCCATATGGTATTTAGCTTTAATAATGTGAAAGTTTCTCTCCCGATCTCCATGCGCATAAGGAAAGACTCGCTGAATGGAATTTAAGTATTCAGCAGAGCAAAAGGTTCCAAAGCTTTGCTGTCATCAAAAGAGATGCAGATAGTGATGAATACTTACCAATATAGATTCAGAGAATCACAGAATTAACCAGGTTGGAAAATCTTTCAGATCAAGTCCAACCTATCACCTAACCCCTCTAAGTAACTAAACCATGGCACTAAGTGCCTCATCTAGCCTCCTTTCTCCTAGATACAGTGACTCCACCACCTATCTGGGCAGCCCATTCCAATGGCCAATCACTCTTTCTGTGAAGAAATTCTTCCTAACATCCAGCCTAAACATGCCCTGGCGCAGCTTAAGACTGTCTCCATGTTCTGTCATTGGGTGCCTGGGGGAAGGGCCTCCTCTTCTCGAGGCTGAATAACCCCAGCTCCCTCAGCTTCTCCTCATAGGACTTGTGCTCCAGACCCCTCACCTGCCTTGTTGCCCTTCTCTGGACATGTTCAAGCACCTCAACAACTTTCTTAAACTGAGGGGCCCAGAACTAGACAAAGTACTCAAGGTGTGGCCTAACTTCCTTGACTTCCTTGGTCCTGCTGGCCACACGGGTCACTGAATACTGCCCTTACTGAGGAGCAATCGATTAAGTATACTTGTTAAAAATAACCACTTCCACTATTCCTGTGGCAGAGAATTTTATCTTAAAGAAATCTGTCATTTTGCTTTTGGTTCTTCTTGGAACATAAGACTCATTCTTGTAAAGCAAAAATGTGTATTAACCTTTTGGTCTATATGCACCACAATGACTGCAACCAGTGTGTTCCTACCAATGTTATGAAAAACCTATCACACATGGCATGTAACAAAGAATCACAAGCTTCAATACTTCTGTCTGGAGTGTTATAATAAAACCCTTTCCTCTATCTTCTCTTCAGTTCTTTAGTGTCCAAGCAGCAATTTTAATCTAGTGACTGCAAAGCATTCTACTACATTTTAGTATATGAAAATACTTGATTATTTATGCATGGATTTCATGTATTTCTGACAGTTTTCAAACATGGTTGGATAGTTTTGAAGAAGTCCAGTCTTCAAAGATCTGCAGCTCATAGTTAGCCTTAGTCTGAGATGTGACATTCAGTTTTGGCCCTCTGCTATGGACAGACTTCAAAGCCTTGGATGATTCTAATATTTCTGGACATATAATTTGCAAGCTCTGAAGTTTGTCATATGTCAGGTTTATTCAAGGAAACAAATTGCCCTCAATGTTGCTTAGTTATTTCATCTCCAGTTTCTAGACTACCATCTGTTTTTCACTGAATGATAGGAGCAACCATCCCTCATATTTAAATACTGAGATTGAATAATTAAAACAACAAAGTTCAAGAGATTGTATTGCACAAAGATCAGAGCAGACGGTGAGAGTTATCTTTTCTGGCCTTAAATCTATTACTATTTCAGGAATATGAATTATTACACAATCTGTATAATCATTTAAAATACTGTCAATGACCCCAAAACCTAATACCTCCCACAGCCTTGTGTTTGCCTGCATTATCAGACTAGAGAAAGTGCATTTCCACCTGTTTTCTCCCTTCTAGTTGAGCAATCTCTGCTTAAGGTGAACATCCATTCAAGTCATCTGGTAAGTGCCCTGCATTATTCACCCTTATTTCTCTAAGAATGAGGCTTTAAGTGCCAAGCTGTGTTCTGAACACAGCACTTTGAGCTGTGCAGTATTAGCATGGGACCAACATACCTGTTGGAAGTCATAGTAAAGAACACTCATTTTGTAAATTCCCTACAACATTAAATATAAAACAGGTGAAAAGAAATCTGGAATCATTCAAAGTGACACCTGAAACGTTAATTAAGAAGCTAAACTAACCCATTTAAGGATTTGCCCTTAAAGAATTCATCCCCATCTTTAAATGCTTAAATTGTCTAATGCAATCAGCAGTGACTTTATAGATATTGGCTGTAGTCTTAAGTCTCCATTAAAAACTGGTGGGCTGATCATATTACAGTTTACTTTGGTTTGTTTACTTCTGTAGAAGTCTCTTTCCAGTGATTAAAAAAATGCTAACGCATGGCACTGGATTTACAGATTTACATCTGCATTCCCTCTTGATACATACCACAAATCTTTCTGGACAACAGTTAGATATTAGCTAATGGAATAGCAGCTTTAATTTCTGTCTTAGAGGTGGCTGAAGAGACCAGAAGAGGAATAGTTTTGCATTTTAAATAAGCACAGTGACTAGGGAGGGGTAAAAAGATAATTGCTTTCTTTCTGCCACTAGTGCACTAGCATTTTGTAGCTGTATACCATCAAACAGCCATTGCATCTCAGACACACCAATATTTTTTAAAGCTCAGATTTCCAGAAAGTTGATGGACAGATGACTTGAACTATGCTAATAAAACATCCTTGAAATTTGATAGTAAAAGATACTAGCAGAATACCTTAACTTGGAGTTTGCCTTCCTGTATTCGCCCTCTCCATGATGCTGTAAATTTAAGGCTATCCACTGAACAGCTCATTACTCTGCAAGAGAAACATATATACAGTAAATCTTAGAGACATATAACAACAGAAAATTAAATAAAAAAATAAATACAATGTATTTTCAATGTGTGCCACATCATACTATGTTTACTTTGAAGAAAAATACAATTTCATTTAATCTAAAAAAACCCCAAACAAATCTGCACTAAGCCAAGTAACACACAGCTGTTGTACTTCAGTGTAGATAATAAAAATGAGATGACTAATGACAGCAATTGACATAATCTGTTGGATCTGGGTCCTGAAAATGAAATAACCATTTTCAAGCACAAGGAACAATGGGACATTAGCACAAATAGGTAGATTATTTTTCCCCTACCTTGCAGTCTCCTGGCGTAAGGCATTGAGAAATGTGTCTGGATGAAACAGCTCTGAAAGGTCAAGTGTGTCGGACAGCAGTTTCTGTTGCTCTGCTTTTTCCACCCAATTCTAAAAGAGGAGAATAAAAGGAAAACAAGGAATCACGAAGTTACTGTTTGATTTTACAACATGTGGGTTTGTCAATTATCATAATTAATGAACTATATTTGTGTATGCATAATATAATCTTCTAGATTTATAGTCTGGTACACAGAAAATGAGCTCTATGCAAGCAGTTGGACTTGATGATCTCAAAAGTCTCTTCCAATGTCAACATTTCCATGACTCTAAGATTTAAAAGTATAAAACTCCCAGCAGTTTATGTGCAACTGAAGACTACTCATTTTAAGTGCACTGTTGTTCTGTGCTTTGTACAGTGCAGCACTTCTACCAAGTTTCTAACATCCTGTTGAAACCTCATTTCACCTTTACTAACAGCAAAGTTTGTACTTTCCACCAAAATTCTTGTCATTCCTGTCTTTGCTTTACTAAGCTCAAGTAAATAACTGCATTACTTTCATGTATGCTCTAAGATCATTGTTTTGTATGAACTGCATATCAAACTCAAGAAACTCTTGATTTTCACTCTGAAAGACTGACTATAAGTATTTATTTAAATAAATAAATAATAGAAATTGTAAATTATTTAAAAAATATTTAAATTGTAAAATATAGTAAAAATGACAATCTTCCATCCACCGCACAGAAATGAAATAATTTCCATAGTGATTTATATCACAGAATCACAGAAACATTCAGGTGGGAAAAGACTCTCAGGATCACCAAGTCCAACCGAGATCCCTAATCTACAAGGTTCACTCCAAACCATATCCCCAAGCACCACATCCAAACTACTTTTAAACATATCCAGGGTTGGTGACTCAACCACCTCCCTGGGCAGCCCATTCCAATGCCCGAAAATACTGACAGAAAAAGTCATATCAAAGGCTCTCTGCTGGGATCACACCAACAGAAAACACAACAGAATACATTTGATTCAAGCTGAAGGAGAAGTACTTGATGCTGTGGCTTTAGGTTTATTAGTCTGAGACATGAATTCACAGAAATTCTGGTAAGTTAAAAACTGGCCTTTATCATGCTTAGTAAAGAATGAAACTAATAGAGGTGGAGGGAACAAGAAGACTCAATTATCTTACCAAACTCATGCCACAACCTACTTTCTTCACCCTGTCTTACATGCAGCTAGGAACCTCATTACTAGGAACAGCAAGACTGGAATTTCCCACCTTGCAAGCCTGATAAACCACGTGTCTTAAGTAAGGAAATCTAAACCATCTCAGACTAAAGAACTGTCTATTGTCAGATGAGTTATTTAGTTACCTGAGTGGCTATGCAACAGTGCACACTGAATCCCATGTTTTGAAACTTTTATACTTTATATCTTTGGCATAATTTCTTTACACAGTATAGTCACAGTCCTAACTATATAGTGCTGTAGTATAAACATTAAGTTACTTACTCTATAAGTATTTACAAGATACATCCTTCTGCACATAAATATTAATGTTTAATACTAAAGTAGAAAATAACCAAGGACTAAGATTCCACATGTTACTACTAAACAGAGAAAGACAAACAGTGTTCTTTTCTGAATATCAAGTACTAGACAATTATGGAATTAAGCTATCAAATTAAAATCTTGGAAGCTACACTTTTTATACAAAGCAGCTGTTATACATCCGTATCTTGTTTAAAAAGTACTTTACTGTATTCTTTGAACTGCTGACATAAATAACTCCAGAGAAGCACATAGGAAGTGAGAAAATAATCCAAAATACAAGTAAATATCACACAGTGAATTTTATTTTGTCAGTGTGTTAGGCACATCTCCATAATGTTTCCGCCACACTCAAACATTTAATCGGTGATCCTTTTATCTGTCACATCACTGATTATGAGCCCTCAACCCAAACAATTATGATTCAGTTAGGAGATTTTTGCTTTCCATTAGCTAAATGCACACAGTTAATGACTCTTGTCTGCATGATTCTTTTAATGACTTTATATAACAATCTCTTTTAGCATATAGCAGTAACTCTGTATCACAGTTAGGATGGCTTTTGCAAATTGTTTTGTGTAATAAAAGTAGACACAATCATTTCCAATTCTATTTAATATAATCATTCTACTGCTGTCATCAAATCAACTTTTAATGTAACAGCTAAAGAGAAACACTGTTGGGAACATGGATGCCTGTATTCCACCCAATTAGAAGATCACTATGAGTGATATTAATTCTGAACTCATATAATTAAGTAGCACTAGGAAATACACAATAACAAAAACTTTCATTAGATGACAAAAGCAAAGTTTGTAATTGCTTGTAATGTTCTGCATAAAACTGAAGACATAGCTCAGTTTATTCACAGCTGTTTAATAAATAAGCTTTAAATGCAATAAAATGACAATAAAATGTATTTTGTAAAACAAATGTTAAAAAAATCTTTATGCTTACTCTCCTTTTCATCTTGTACAACTACATGGCAACACGTTAGTGAATGCTACAGTATCAGAGGACAACAATTCATCAAATGGCTCATTTGTCACTAGAACATCCATTGTCAGAATGCTTGTAAGAGGTTAGGTCTTGAAGGGGAAGAAGTTTAAGGTAAGCTGTAGAAACACTAAAGTGATGTTTCTCAAACAGGAGAAATCCTGTCCCCAAACAGCTGTAATATGTTTATTTCCCTCTTCTACTCTGACTCAAATGAAAACATAAGTTGACTTCATTTGACAAAGTGATGTAAATTAGTTTAACTTATTGATCTTGAATTCCCCTGTATTATTTCAGTTTGAAACACCTTCTTCCATCACCAGCTCAGAAGAAATATGTCCTTTTTTGCCACATAGGTCAAAAGCCATGCACTTATCACTTCACAGCTGGATTACCGTGACAGAACGATTATCAGTACAGGCTGGATGTTAGGAGGAAGTTGTTGCCAGAGAGAGTGATTTGCCATTGGAATGGGCTGCCCAGGGAGGTGGTGGAGTCACTGTCCCTGGAGGTGAGGTGTTCAAGAAAAGCCTGGATGAGGCACTTAGTGCCATGGTCTAGTTGACTGGCTAGGGCTGGGGGATAGGTTGGACTGGATGATCTTGGAGGTCTCTTCCAACCTGGTTGATTCTATGATTCTATGATTCTAAGTATAAATTAAATAATAGCTGATTTTGAATAGACTGCTTATTATTACTAAACATAATATTTGTGTCAATCTAGTGATGATTAGGGAGCAAGTTACTGCAACTGAGTTGTCTAGCAAAAAACCAAAGCAGATTGATGGAATGTCTCTGCAAACTGGTGCATTAGCATGTGTTCTCATTTATTAATGGCTGGAATTTAAAATTACCAAAGTTTTGACAGCCTAACATAAGGAGACTCATTTTCATATGCAAATGATAATATCCTTTTCTGTCACTTGTACTATAATTAACCTTTTTTAGCTTGAGCTTTTGCCAGACAGGACTATCCATTTTAGTCTGCTTTCTCTTTTTTTTAGACAGCTTTGTTCATGATAAAGAAATACAATGAAAAACAAGCTAGTAGAGGCTGAGCAATCTACATTTTAAATTTTAACAGTTTATATTTATGCAGTTTATCAATATTTTAAGATTGTCTCTTTTCAGATTCCTTCCTGTATTGTGGAAATGTATCTTATAGCTTAAAAAGAAAAAAAATGAATAGTGATTATTTTACTAGATTAAATAAAGTATAGCAACAACAGCTGCTATAGATCTTGCTTGGTGCACTTCTTATGGAATATATAAATACTAACTTGCATCCATAGAGGAAATATAGAACATTAAATTCAGATCTTTTAAATTTAAACCAAGGTTAGAGAAAATAAGGTAATTTATCAGAAAGTACATAGAGAATTACTTTTTTTTCTTTATTTTTATGCAACATTTTTAAAAGTCATTTTATATCTGATCATCCTCTGCAAACAATGGCCTACAATCTGCGAGATGAAAAATTGGTTAGTGGTATGATAAAGGATGGTGCCCAAACTTCTGCTTATCAGGTAGTATTTAATAATTAAAAAAATCAAAGTCATTCTCATCAAGCATCCTTAGAATTCCAACAGTTTAATCAACAGGAGTTGAATTTGGTTGAAATAGATCAATTTGCAAAACAGATTGGTAGAAACAGATTGGTTTTAGCCTGATAACTGTTTTTAAGAGCTGTTTTCCTCTGTGTGTGTCTGTGTGCATGTTGTATACACTAAATATTCAAGGAAAGACACAAAGGATTTGGATGCACTAACAGTTCATCAAATAGATGTCCAGAAACATTTCTGCACAGCAAATGACCAAACTGAATTAAGTACTTGGCTGAATCATAGAATCAACCAGGTTGGAAGAGACCTCCAAGATTATCCAGTCCAACTTAGCTCCCAGCCCTAGCTAATCAATGAGACCATGGCACTAAGTGTCTCACCCAGGTTGTTTTTTGAACACTTCCAGGGACAGTGGCTCCATCACCTCCCTGGGCAGCCCATTCCAATGGCAAATCACTCTCTCTGGCAACAACTTCCTCCTAACATCCAGCCTAGACCTCCCGTGACACAACTTGAGACTGTATTGTCTTGTTCTGTTGCTGGTTGCCTGGCAGAAGAGACCAACCCTGACCTGGCTACAACCTCCCTTCAGGTAGTTGTAGACAGCAATGAGGTCATCCCTGAGCTTCCTCTTCTCCTGGCTAAGCAACCCCAGCTTCCTCAGAATGTTTTGTTATATTTTGTTTAGGAAGAGGTAATGTAAGTTCACAGTAATGTGCATTTTTTCCATATTTGCCTTTTAATATGCAGGACATTTAGCAAAATTTCAATATGCAATACAAAAAAAAAAGCCCAAACAACAAATCCTCACAGTTACAGTTTAAAGACATGAATCACTTTGTATTCCTTTTATGTTGATGGGTTTAGAAGAAGTAACACCTCTTTGAAGCAGTTGCACAATGCATGTTGTCTTTCAAATGAGAAAAATGTATCACGACAGAGTGATTTGCAGAACCTGTTCTAAATGTGCATTCTAAATGTTGAAACAGATTAATTTGAAATTCATAGAAAAACTCCTAACTTGGACTAATTTAATTGACACAATTTAATAGAGCATCTAAACTTCATCGGGATTAAGTTTCAGCAGTTCACAAAACCCCAAGCAAAATACAAGTAGAGATATATTTCCTTTTCCAATGCTACTTTTAAAAGAATTGTTCCATGCACAAAGAAAATAATTTTCTCAGATTTTGAGATACTCCTCGCTCACCGACTATCACAAATATGTCCATTTATAACAGTGAAGTTTGCAGATTCAGTGCGAAAATCTATGGTATTCTATTGGAAAATAATAATTTCCCTACAAGGAATAGTGATTTTAGTATGTCTAGAAAGTAAAATCTTGAATTGGTGCAGAAACAAAAAAGAAAACTTAAGGAATCCTTCCACTTCGGGTTCCCATGCCTGAACAAAACAGAGAACATGAACTCTTCAAGCATAAGATGTATTTCGACTTCTGCTTTAGCTTCCTTGCAAATGAGACTTCCAGTGAACAGCTTCTATTATCCGTGCAGGTCTGATACTTTTGTCCTACACTTCCTGTGCACTCCTGTTTGGATGCTGTATCCTTATAAAGCACTGCTACTCCACACTGGCCACTATTTAATCAATATAATTTAACTGAAACACTGATTAAAATGGACAGAGCACAACAGATGGATCTATCAGAGCTTCAAATTTGGCTATTACGTGAGAGACAAAGAAAGCGTCTACATTTTTACAGTAGTACTTAAAAAATTCCAATTTTTACCAAGCTGTTATCACTTAGATAAAAAGTCTTGAAAGATGTGTTCTGGCTGGTAAATTCTGAATAAAGTGAAATCACATTACAACATGATGAAAGCTGTAGGAACCAATTAAGGCTCAGTTTCTTAGGAGATACTAAGCTGCAATTGTATTTTGGATCTGATATTCATGACAGCTGAAGAAGAGCCAAGAAAAACAACAGAAAAATGTTAATTCTTCAAGTAAGGTGGAAATTGGAATTAACATTTGAGGGGACTTAATAACTTTATGATTTGTTGCACTTCAATATAAGAATACTAAATATAAAGGACTCTGCACCGTACAGATACCCAGGTAACAGCTGTTTATTTTAAATAGAGAGTGATCAGAGGAACAGTGATATGGCGAGGAATGTTGCCAATCTAATCCATCAGAATCAACTAACCCTGTCACTGTAGAAGACAAGCCATTAAGCTGTTGTCTCTGCTGCAAAATCTGCTAAGGCCATCTATCAGAAAAATCTCTGAAATCCTATACAAACTAAATGGGATTATGTCAAAAGGGTACAGGACTTATTATGGAATGTGCAAGCGAGTGAATTTGGAGACTGAACGTGATAATTCTGAGATTGTACAAGATTTATTATCTTGGGGTATTTAGGGGAAAGACCAACAGCAGGGAAGGCTGGATGGGGCTTGAAGAAGAATGGGGAAACAGAGAGAGAGAGATAAAAGGGCAGGTTGGATGTAGAATCATAAAACTGTTGAGATTGGAAGAGACCTTTGAGATCAAGTCCAGATGCTCACCTTGAGCTCACAATCCCACCACTACTGCTAAGCCACTATGAGTAAAGCATGTCCCTAAGCACCACACACATGCATCTGCACCACTTCCCTGGGCAGCCTGTTCCAATGCCTGATAACCCTTTCAGTGAAGAAAGTTCTCCTGATATTCAACCTGAACTTCCTCAGGCACAACTTGAGACAATTTCCTCTTGTCCTTGTCACTTGTTGCATGTGAAAAGAGACTGAACCCCACCTAAGTACAACCTCCTTTCAGGGAGTTGTAGAGAATGATGAGGTCTCCCCTCAGCCTCCGCTTCTCCAGACTGAACAATCCCAGATCACTCAGTCGTTCCTCATAAATTTGTGTTCAAGGCCCTTCACCAATTTAGTTGTCCTTCTTTGGACACACTCCAGTACTTCAATGTTCTTCTTCTAGTGAGAGCCCACAAATGCACACACTATTCAAGGAATGGCCTCAATGATTATATCCCTTAGACCTGACAGCAATATCTTTCCTTTTAATGGGGCAAAATCTTCAGTATGACATTATTAATCACCACCTGGCAAAGATCTATGGTGATTCATAAGCTTCATGTCTTAATATTCACAGCAAATCAATCACTGTAGACAGGCAAGCTGAAACATAATATTGTAAAGTTCAGTGTCAGAATGGCTAACTGAAAGTGTCGAAAAGTCTTCATCTGGTAAGAATGTTCACCATAGAGATTTTTTTTGTTTAGTTTAAAGCAAAAGCTAACATCCAACTATCAGAACTTTGACTTGGGGAGAAATCAGTTCTATCACCACAACAGAATACACAACAAAACACGGCTTCATTGCATTTTACATATACTGATTTGTTCCTACTTTTACTGAGAAAATTCAGACCTGACAAATGTAACACCTGTTGTTTTTCTGTCTGTTGTGTAATGCTCTTAGAATGTCTTTACACTTATATAAACTCTGCTATAATTATTCTACCATCTGGCCTATATTTTGGGTTCCTTCCTACACCAACTAAATGTTTGTAACGAAGCAGTTGCTTTTATTACTTTGAACAGTGGCAGCAAACATCTTGACAAAGCAGCCTTTAACTAATAACCAGTAGAGACTTACTGCATCTTTAGTACATGCAGGCTTTCAGTACAGCTTGGATATTTCAGTGTCTCCTATTCCCCTCTTGAAAAATACTAAATCAAACCTGTCTCAAAGCATGAAGGTAGAGGACAATGCTTTACAGTAAATGAAGCAGAGGGAACAATGATTTACTATCAAAACTCTAAGATTACAGTTGGTCATATAAAACTAAACCAATCAAAAATATGGCCTTTATTGAAATATAAAGCTGAAGCTAATTTTCAGTGTTATGAGAACATCTTTATTAAAGCCTTTATTGAATTTTTGAATACTAGATCTAGAATTAACTAATGATAAATGACGTATATAAAATCAATAATGAAAAGTCACCAAAAAAAGAAAGTTGATTAAAAAATTATGAAGGCTAATAAAAATCTTGGTGTAATGTGCACAAATATTAATTGGAATCACATTTAAGGAAAAAGAGGTTTGACTGAAATGAGTAATTAGAAACAATGAACACTGCATTCAGTTTTGGGCTTCCCAGTTTAAAAGGGACAGGGATCTGCTGAAGAGAGTCCAGCAGAAGGCTAAGAGGATGATTAGGGTACTGGAGCACTACCTTAAGAGGAGAGGTGGAGGGAGCTGGGGCTTTTTAGTCTGGAGAAGACTGAGAGGGGATTTAATAAATGTTTATAAATATGTGAAGGCTGAGGGTCAGGAGAGAGGGGGACAGGCTCTTCTCACTTGCCCCCTGTAATAGGACAAGGAGCAATGGATATAAGCTGCAGCACAGGAGGTTCCACCTCCACACAAGGGGGGACGTCTTTACTGTAAGGGTCACAGAGCACTGGAACAGGCTCCCCAGAGAGGCTGTGGAGTCTCCTTCTCTGGAGAATTTCAAGGCTTGTCTGAATGTGTTCCTCTGTGACCTAAGTTAGATTATGGTCCTGGTCTGGAAGGGGGGTTGGACTTGATGATCTTTTTGGGTCCCTTCCAACCTCTGACATCCTGTGATCTAGTAAAATATACCCAAAATAAACCCATCTAAATCATGTTTCAGATATGATCTGACTAGAAGCTTGAGAAGTGAAATAGACTGATACATGTATTATTATGAACTGCTTCAAATACAATGGTATTACATATTTAATACTTAAAAATATACTAAAAATAGTAAGTATCTGATCATCTGTCACTACTTTCAATTGTCACCAACAAAAAAAAGAACATACCTTACTGCTTACGGATATAGTTCAATGTCTACTGTCAAGCTCTGCCTTAATCTTTCCTTGTCTTACAGTAAGTGTGTAAAACTGCAAATGATTTCTTCATAATGAGTTTCACAAAAATGAGTCACCCAAATGTGCAACTTTGTAAGAATTTTGAACAATGAGAAAGGAAGATTACTCCCAGCATAATGCAATGCAGCACCTTTGTCAATAGTTGACTAAAAAACTATATGGAAGTAAAATCTTATTTAATACGCTTGGTTGAAAATAATCTATCACTGTTAATACTCATTTCATTCTGTTACACTGCCACATTATCTCCACTTTGCATGGCAGGTGAGCTCCACACAGATGCTTGAAATCTCATCTCAGGATTCCATTTTAAAAAATCATGCAAATAAGCAAAATCACATGCAGCTCTGTCACAATCAAATAAAGGTACAAGTCATAAGAGCCAAAGTACTCTTGAAGGCAGCAAACACTACTGACTCACAAATTATGCTTTTTAAACAATAATTATTGTAATAGTGAGTCAAAAGATAGAAGAGACTAAGTTCAGCTCTAGTTATATGAGTAATTAACACCTGAATGTGCATTCTCACTTCACAGTATCACAGTATCACCAAGGTTGGAAGATACCTCATAGATCATCAAGTCCAACCCCTTACCACAGAGCTCAAGGCTAGACCATGGCACCAAGTGCCACATCCAATCCTGCCTTGAACAGCTCCAGGGACGGCGACACCACCACCTCCCCGGGCAGCCCATTCCAGTGTCCAATGACTCTCTCAGTGAAGAACTTTCTCCTCACCTTGAGCCTAAATTTCCCCTGGCGTAGTTTGAGGTTGTGTCTTGTTACACTTTATTATAGTGTATAATTTTAGTCTTCTTGTGAAGGAAAGGATAAAGAAAAATTAAATGTTAACCAACAGAAATAGTTTGCAGAATAAGAATCTTAGTAATACTTTGGAAACACCCACTTGATCCTTTAATTAGAAAAAGTAATGCCTAGAAATGATATGCCACTCAAATCTTCCTGATCAATCCAACAGTCAGCACTAATGTTCAAAGAAATCTTTACATCCCACTGGACAAGACTGTGTTAAACAAGGTCAAAATCCATCAGCTTTCTATTTATTGCCTGGAGGCACAAGAAGATCTGTCTCTCCTAAAAGAATCTTCCTCTCTGGAAGGTTCTTGCAGTTTCTACTCTATGCATCCAAAATTCTGAAATCTCTTTCCTTACATGCAAATTAATTTAAATAAATTGTTCCTTTTTTCCTTTGTGCATTATCTTCAGAAATGGATCTCTTCCATCCATCAAAGTACAGGTAGTACCTTAGCTAAAAATTATTTCTTCACTGTCAAGACTGTAGATTGAAAGAGAGCTGCTGTCACATTCTGCACCTTCTGCTAAGCCCATTGAGAACTTGGGACAATGCAGATGTTTTCCTTTTTCTTGCCTCAAAGTCTATGAATACATACATTATCTCTACTAGAATTTCTTCACTATTTCTTCATATATGTGTGTCTATATATATATATATGTTAGGATACATACCAGATTAAAGAACGTGTCTTAGATGTAAGTTTATCAGAATGATCTTGGAGGTCTCTTCCAACCTGGTTGATTCTATGATTCTATGATTACTGTGTGTGGCCTCATCTGGAGTATTGTGTCCAGTTCTGGGCCCCTCAGTTCAAGAAGGATGGGGAGATGCTTGAGAGCAAGAAGGATGGGGAGATGCTTGAGAGTCCAGAGCAGAGCCACAGAAATGATTAAGGAAATCGAACATCTTCCTTATGAGGAGAGCCTGAAGGAGCTAGGGTTTTTTAGCTTGGAGAGGAGGAGACTAACGGGTGACATCATTCATGTTCATAAATATGTAAGGGTGAGTACCAGGAAGATGCAGCCTGCCTCTTCTCGGTGATGCCCAGTGACAGGACAAGGGGCAATGGGTGGAAGTTGAGGCATAGGAGGTTCCATGTGAACTTGAAGAAGAATTTTTTCCCTACGAGGGTGACAGAGCACTGGAACCAGCTGCCCAGGGAGGTTGTTGAGTCTCCCTCTCTGGAGATATTCAAGAACCGTCTGGGTGCATTCCAGTGTGATTTGGTCTAGTTGATACTGCTCTGGCAGAGAGGCTGGACCAGACGATCTTCCGAGGTCTCTTCCAGCCTGTTAAGTCTGCTGTCTTCACATGTCTTATCTATCTTTACATTTTTAGATGCTTTTTCAGATTGACAACTTTTGGACATGAGTTTGGAAAGGTCTACTGTAGCGCAATTCACATAACATATTGTATCACCCAACACTAGCACACTGAGGTAAAATGACTCTTTAAAATTACCTGTATAGCAAGTGCTCGAGCTACAAGACTTCTGAGATATTGTAAAGGATCTTCTGGACCTTCCCACTTGCTCTGCCATGTGATGGGACACTGAAATAAAAATATATTTACTGGAAGTATCCATTTCAAAACCATCATCATTTCAAGACAACAGTTTGAATGAAATTAAATAATCTAGAGATCAAATATATCTACAAAGGAAAAGAGCAATAAAATAGCATAATGCTCAAAGCATACAACCACTAACAGGAAGGTCACATTCCCGATGATTTTTTATATGGCTCACTGAGACACAGTGCTGATGGAGACTCTACAAGAACATCTGCTATTTAACAAGGAAATATCAATAGGTTCTACAAAAACTTCAAAAAGGCCTAAGATAATTCTTTCTAGGAAATCTGCAGTGCTGTGTTTCAAGTGTAGCCACATGTTCACACTCCTTTGCTGCTGCCTCCTCAGCCTTCAACATGCAGTTGCGTGGCTCTGTAGTGAAGTGAATCTATCACAATTCCTCTGCGTGATTATATTCTCTCTCATCATCTTAAAGTAGTTGTAAAACATCCTGCAAGACTTCCCCTTACAAATTTCTCACTGACTTAAAAAACAATAAAAAGGGTTCAGAGATCTTCATAGATTTCCTCCTTAAGAAATAAGGATAAAAACATTAATTGTTTCTACTCCACAGGAATCTGTAAAACATGCTGGAACAGCCTCTGCAAGATTCTCATCCTTCTCTAAAATTGAACTCATTTAAACCATTACCTGCAGAACACTGCACAATAATGAAGATGCTGATATGAATAAACAGTCTATAATGTTCAGCATTTACAGTTCACAACCCAGTAGCATTAAGTGCTGAAAAGATTTTGAAAATCTGATCACAGAAGTTTGTTATAAAAAGTTTCTTTCAAACTAAATTTTCCATGTGCATCTCTTATAAAGAAACCCCAGAAAATATCTGGACCTGGGGACTCTAATCAATAACAAACTGAATAAACTAGAACACATACAAGACAATTAGTAAAGCACAGCTAAATGCATGCTTTTTTGCATAATGATGACTTTTAAAGACTTGAAACTATTTTCTGTGGCATTTTTGCAGACTCTTTTGCTAGATATGCACTTACAGGCAGCTCACCAATCTATCATTTAGAAGGCATTCACCTAATGTTGCTAATATATCACTCTAAATTACTTTAAGCTTAAGGTAATAGCTTAGCTAATTGTTACTATGGAAGCATATTTCAGAGGTACAGTAATATATCAATTTTGCATAAATAAGACACATTGGGGAAACCAATAAAAGTCACACATTTACTGAGCTTCACATTTCTATTGCTAATCTAGCAGCTTTGTCAAGTGTTATGGTCTGAAAAGAACTACAGTCTTGGTGCTTTTACAATGTAACTTTTAAAAAACAATCCTTTGTCACATAACCTTTGACCACAGTAAAGTCAACAAGAACACTGTATAGAAAACACATGAAACACATCACTTTAGGAAGATAAATATAGTGAGGTTTGGGTGCCGTGAGGTTTGGGTGCCATGCCAAGAGCATGGCATTAGCCTCTCTGGAGGGCTGCTGAAAAGAATGTGGTCACAATCCAATAAAGTGGGTAAGTAAGCAGAAAAAGTACCAGAAACACTTTGTTCAATGCATCAGTAAGGACTGAACTGATGTTTGTGAGAGATAAAAATAAATAGAATCTGTAAGTATATTTTTGTGACAGTCATCAGCCTCATTGCTCCTGCTCCTTCCAATTTAAGAGTGTTGCTTAAGCACATGAGCCATACTCCTGCTCAGTAACAAAAAATATAACTATGAATGCTAAAATACGGCCACTGCATGTGTCATTTGCATTCACTATGACTTATACTTAGCACCAGTTTCTACCACAGTCAAAATGTGTTTAAAAAGGCAATGAGATTGCTAACATGAAAATGTTAATTTATTCTAATTGTATGACAATCTTGCTAACAAATGCTGTCTTGTGAATCTGAAAAGACATAGAATTTAATTACTGTTTTAATTAGAAATTTGGTAGATCAATAAATGTGTAGCACTCTTTTTAACAATACTTGCTCCTCATATGAAGATAAACAACTTGTTAATAGGAATTATGATTCAATACAGGGTCAATCTTAATGCCTATGCATTAGCACCAACACAATTTATCAGCTGCTGCAGGTGAAACAAACCAAGAGGCTTTCACGTCAATGTCTCGCTATTTCTGGATCCCAATTATTTAGCTATTAATGACAGAGCATATAAATTTGCAGTCACTAATTGGACCAGTTTATAAACAGACCTAATTCAACGCCAGAAAACACGGAGAAAGTATATGTACATATTTTGATTGATTTTCTTATGTATCAAGGATATAAGGTGAGGTGATAAGTTAAGATGATGGGCACAGTTTATTTGGTGTGATACGGCAATAATCCATGCAGAGTAAATGTAGAAAGTGACCTGTGATTACAGTTGCAGTAAAACTTAAATTTTAAGAAACTGTAAGAACTAAGGAAAGGGACAGGTTTACATATTCTGTTAGCTATATTTGACTAATCTAGCATGAAATGGAAATAGTATATCACAACTTCCAATCTTATCAGATTGGTAATTAAGAGAAAGATTGGTAAAATTATAAGACACTTAGAAACTTCAGCAAGTACTTGAAGCAATATTTTTCTGGGGCTTCACTCCAGGGAAAAACTTATTTCTGCTTTACAGTCACTATCAATAAGTGAACTCCATTTTAGAGGTTCTAAGAACTTAGAGCAAATGGTGACATGAAAACGTGCATCAGAAATGTGTTCAGTTTCCTTATTCTTTTTCATTGCTTATAATGTAATTTCATAAGAAAATTACCTTCTGATTTAGCAGAGCACTTGCTAGTCTTTGCACTTCAGAACTTAGTAAGGAGGTACCCCTGATGACTTTACTTAAAGAAGCAAGTGACTGGTGGATGCTCTGCACAAGGCGAATGGCATTGAATTGTTCCAGCATAATGAATGATAAGATTGGAGAGCCTTGCTGCTCCACGGGAGGAGATACTTTCTGATGAATCAGGTTAGAGTTCTGAAAAAAAAAACATACAGAGTGTACAATTAATAAACTCAGGGAAACTATTATGTTATACCATGCATTATTAGTTTAATTTGTAAGGTTTTTAACTCTGAAATAAGTTAGATGCCCTCTCCTGTCCTTTTCCTGAAATTGGACTAAAACTATGATACTACAGTATTGTCCATGACATGTTTAACAGAAGCTCCAATGTTCTAAGACAACTGTGGCTACTTGATTACTTCAAAGTTCTGGAATTTCTGAAAAGAACTTAACTTACCTGAATTACTGCTTTTAGTACTTGTGTTAAACTTTCAGTATAAAAAGAGCAGTGTGCTGAGCAGGACAAGATTGTATTGGGTATTATAAACCACACTGCTTTGGTAAGACACTGCAGAATCAGTTCTAGGACAGCATTCATTATAAGGGTGTTTTCAAATGGCAATAGTTAAAATTTATGTTCTCAAATGAAGCTAATATAGATGAAAACGTCAAGACATTCTCTATTAGTCCATCATAAATATGTGGCACAAAATAAATATTGTATGTAAATCTTGAGTAACTCAGACTCAGAGGTACTGCTGTTCTCATACTGACATTTTTATTACTTACTTCCATTCCAGCCACTGAAAATCCAAATTTATTCAATAATTTCAAGAGATGGTATAATTTTGCAAATCTAAATTTATGTGCAGCTTATTACAAAAATATACTTTAGCATGTGTTCTGAAACTGCCAACCTGACATGTGACAAAATGCTGCACTGAATTACTTTACTGGAAAATTCTACAAGGTGTAGATGTGAAAAAAAAAACACCCTATCCTTTGAATCATAGAATCATAGAATCAGCCAGGTTGGGAGAGACTTCCAAGATCATCCAGTCCAACCTAGCACCCAGCCCTAGCCAGTCAACTGGACCATGGCACTAAGTGCCTCATCCAGGCTTTTCTTGAAGACCTCAAGGGACAGTGACTCCATCACCTCCCTGGGCAGCCCATTCCAATGCCAATCACTCTCTCTGGCAAGAACTTCCTCCTAACATCCAGCCTGTACTTCCGTCAGCACAACTTGAGACTGTGTCCCCTTGTTCTGTTGCTGGTTGCCTGGGAGAAGAGACCAACCCCCACCTGGCTACAGCCTCCCTTCAGGTAGTTGTAGACAGCAATGAGGACACCCCTGAGCCTCCTCTTCTCCAGGCTAAACAGCCCCAGCTCCCTCAGCCTCTCCTCATAGGGTTTGTGTTCCAGGCCCTTCACCAGCTTTGTTGCCCTTCTCTGGACACGTTCAAGCAGAAAATGGGCAGAAAATGTTCTGCTATTTCAATTTCTAGTAATTTACTGAAGGTAAAATCAGATTTTACTGTCTCTTATGTATCTCTTTTTAAAATGACAAGTAGTTTTCATTTATTTTCATAATAAATACACTTCTCAATAGTCACTTGGCATCGTGGTTTCCAGAACACACAGAATATCTGTGTCCATAACCATTCTCAGGTATTGTAAACCTGTCAGAACTTTCACATGTTTCTCATTTTAAGCTCATACTGCTCTCAACTACCAAGCAAAAATATACAAGTGCAAGAGTAATACAGTAACTTTGGTTTATGACTGATAGAAAAATGAAGGATTAGGTCTTCCCTCTCACATTATTAAAATGACTGACAACAAATTTATGCAGTGTTCAAAGTATAAGAAACACACTTTAAAATGTTATACTTTGTAATTTGAGTTTGCATGCATCCTTAACTAACGGAATCAGTTTCACTTCAATTTCTCCAAAATCATAGGTTGTTAAGGAATTTTAAAATGTAATGGGAAACAGCACAAGCTTGTTGGAAATTTCTTGCTGTAGCTTTTAGTTGCACAAAAAAGGAAGAACAAAGATGTTGCAACACGCAGGCTTTGCTCAGTCTTTCATATATACTGTCTTAATTTGCTGCTCTCTTCTCTCTTGTAACAGGGGATAGGATAAAAAGAAATTCATCAGGGTGTCCCAAGGGAGGTTTACATTGGATATTAGAAGAAACTTGTTCACTGGTCAGGCATTGGAACAAGATGCCCAGGGAGTTGGTGGAGTCACCATCCCTGAAGGTATTCAAGAGATGTAAGAACATGGAACTGTGGGACATGGTGTAATGGCCATGGCAGTGTTGGGTTGATGGTTGGATTTGATGATCTTAGAAGTCTTTTCTAATCAAAACAATCCCACGATTCTCTAAAAAGTAACTGAAAGAAAAGACCTCTCAGTTCCTCAGTACTGTTCTCTACATAAATGTCCTATGAATTGCATATTCATTTCATCACTCTTTCTAATGCTTTCTCCTGAGAATTTGCTAAAACAACTATCCTGTCATTTTCATATGAAAATTAAACATGAATACTGCTATCAGCTTATACATTTAGTGTTCTATTACATTCTCTTAAAATCCATTATGTATGTAATTCAGATCAGCTTTAAAAACATCCTCATGACCTGCTTGGGCATTAAGATGAAGAACCACTGAACTACTGTGTGCTTTTCTCAATTGTAAGAAAGTGAAGATAGGTTCTAATCTTTACCACTAAATACTACAATATGCAACCAATATCAATTTATGTATATTTTGAGACTTTGATATTTTTCCCTCTTTTACTTCTGAACTTGTTATGATCTCAGTACAAAATAGGACTGCACACAGTTTCACCTAAGATGCTCCATAACTTTTCTAAGTTATCTTCCTAAATTCAAGTCTTTTCACATTCCACTATGGTTTGAAAATTGCTCCCTCAGAAATTTAATGAGTAAAAAAAAAAAAATGAAATATTAAAATAAATCATTAAAAATAAACATGAAATAATGAAAATAAACTCATATACCTCCCCTAGTTCTGCATTTGGTTCAAAATTCAGTACTGGTGGGGGTGTTAGAATCATAGAATCATAGAATCAATCAGGTTGGAAGAGAACTCCAAGATCATCCAGTCCAACCTATCATCCAGCCCTATCCTGTCAACTAGACCATGGCACCGAGTGCCTCATCCAGTCTTTTCTTGAAGACCTCATGGGACGGTGCCTCCACCACCTTCCTGGGCAGCCCATTCCAATGGGAAATCACCTCCACCAGCCTTTTGATCTACTTATTCTTCCTCCTCCTTCAAGTCCCTCTGCTTATTCTGTCTATTACACAAATTTTTCATTGCTGAAAATAAAAGAAAGAATGATCTTCTATTTGTGCTCCTACTGATTTTCCTTTGTGAAAAAACACTGCACTTTTATAAAAGCTGAGGGTTCCTAATGTTTTAGATAAAAGAGCAATAACCCATTAACTTTCAAAATTACTTTTGCAATTATTTTGGAACATTATGCAAACATATTAAAACACTTAGCTTTCAATTTACACACAACAGAAGATAAGGCCTAACATACATCATGACAGCAGACCTTCTAACTTTCATGGGGGTACTAAAGAATTTCCTTGAAACAAGGCAGAAAATCTATCCTCCTCAAAATGAAAACACAGCAGTGATTCCTGTCTCTCTCTGTTCATGAGAACTGTTTGGAAATAATGAAACAGTCAAGCATCCCTATTGCCTCCTGATATTTTTGTGCTTCTCTGAAAATGATCATATGAAAGGTGATGCTTGAGTCCCTTTGGACAGTGATTTCCAGATGATCCAGTTATGTGACCAAGTGCTTATATAGGTCTTCATCTAGACTCTGTCATGTTAGAAGGCTATGTGGGAAGAGAACAAACACCATAAGAGATGTTGGTTCTGATGGCCAATAGTCAGGGGTGGGGGGGGGTATCCTTCCACATTAGGAAGATTTATTTTAAAGATTTCTGTAACATTTGTTCAGAGGGCTGTAACTCCTCTCCTACGAGGAAAGACTGAGAGAATTGGGGCTGTTCAGCCTGGACAGAAAGCTCCAAGGTGACCTTAATTGTGGCCTTTCAGTATCTTAATAGGGCCTATAAGGAAGCTGGGGAGGGACTTTTTAGGATGTCAGGTAGTGCTAGGACTAGGAGGAATGGAACAAAGCTAGAAATGGGTAGATTCAGGACTGGATGTTATGAAGTTCTTCACCATGAAGATGGTGAGATCCTGGAACGAGTTGCCCAGGAAGGTGGTTAAAGCCCCATCCCTGGAGGTGTTTAAGGCCAGGCTGGATGAGGCTTATCTAGCATGGGGTGTCCCCACCCCTGCCAGGAGATTTGGAACTAGATGATCCTTGTGGTCCCTTCCAACCCTGACTGACTCTATTAAATCATTTCTTGAACAGAATTTGAGCAAACTTAATTTGAAGTTTGCAATTTTTTTAACTTAATGGTCAGTTCATGAGAGGTTAATTAATGTGATTAGTGTTATGCTGCTGTTAAATCATGTTGAAAGACACTGCAGGGGCAGTTTTAGAACAGTATTCATTACAAGAGTGTTTTTAAATGGCAATAATTAAAATACATGTTTTCAAATGAAGCTAATATAGTACAGAACAGCTGAACAGAAAGTTTGCTGATCTAACTTTCAACAGAAGACAGCACCAATTTCAACCAGATTTTAAGTATCTATTTCATCAAATGTAAATTTCCATTAAAAATTCCAGAGTCTGCATTCTGATTGGACTAATAAACTGTGGATGAATAAGAGGCAGTTTCCATGATTCAGCTGTTGGACAGACACAATAATAAACTTCCCAGTTCACCAGGATGTCTGAATAACTGCTAATAACATTTAACAGGGTATTGCAAAATGTATGCCATTGAGTTAAAAAAATTAGTCCAGGACATTTTCTGAAATATTTCTGAAAAAAAAACAAAAACCCACACAGAAATCCTCATTATTGTATTAACAGATGAGAATTACTTCCCATTTCAAAAGGTCTTAAATTTAAAAGCTACAATTCCTAATGCGTATCTGCCATTTTTGCTGTTGTTTGTAGTATCTTTGGACACAAAGATTTTGATAGATTGAAAACTGAGCACAAAGGACTGAATCAGAACTGAATGCAGAATCAGAAAACAGTTCATGTTAGAAAGAACTTCTGGAGACTGTCTATTCAAATCCTATGCTCCAAGCTCCAGCAGGTTGCCCAGCACTGTATACAGTCAGGTTTTCACTATCTCCGAGGATGGAAGAAACATAGTTCAAAAAAACAAAATCTTATAGCAGATCTTCTCAAATGCCATTGGTTTTTAAAATCTCTAAAACATAATCATCAAAATTTTGTTTTCAGTAGTTTTCATGATGAAGAAAATTCTGTCAACCCAATTATTAAGTTGTTCTGCTCTTTAGGCAAAATGACAACTGCATCTGGTACCTAATATCACAGAATTGTTGCATTTGGAAGGAACCTCTGGAAACTGTCTAGGTCATCCCCATGCTCAAAGCAGAGTCAGCTAAAATGGCTCAGAACTGTGTCCAGTCAGGGCAACCTGGTTGTTCCAGTGTTTGACCATCTTCATAGTAAAAATCTGCCTCATTTCCTGTAATTCAGTTTGTGCCCACAGCCTCTTGCCCTGTCATACACCACTGAGAAGAGCCTGGTTTTGTCTCCTTTACTCTTTCCCATCTGCTGACACACACTCAAAACCCTAAGCCTTCTCTTCTCCAAGCTGAACAGTCTGTGTTTTCTCACCCTGTCCTATATGAGAGGTACTCTTGACCATTAATCATCTTGGAAATTCATGGAAATAATTTCCAGGATTCTTTGCTCAGTCACATTCCCAGGTGAGGCTAACTGACATATCATTGTCTGGATTCTTCTTTTTGCCATTCTTAAGGAAAGGGCTAAGTGGAAATACAGAGACAGAGCAGAAGCCTTCCTCTTAATGTCAAAAGTCACAGGATTCCAGCCTTTGCTATCCTGTAAACTGCCACTTCCTACCCTAACACACACTATGCTTGCACCACTCTCGGGGAAGTTGAAGGCTTGGCTTTTCAAGCTGCAGTGCCTCAAATAAGATCCAGCTAATCTATTTCTGATGGAGCAAAGTCCAACTAATAACTGAATTCTCTCACAGCTCCTTAATTTGATGATGAAGACCCTCCTCAACAACCACACATCTCCTGCAGGTTATAATATCCCCTCCCATTGCCCCAGCCTCAGGAAAAGGCATGAGGCAGTGGTGCAGAGCTGCATTCATTCCTCCAAAAGCAGCTTGAACCGTGAGCATATCACTGGACCATGAGCATGACACTACCACTGCTGAGAAGCCATATCCTCTACCGGGCAAAGCTGCTGGCCTTCTGTAAGCTATTCAGCACTAACTGCTGCGCAACTGTAGCAAGCATTTGCTGCCTCTGTTAGCTGCACTCAACACTACTGACTGAGAGATTACAACTCACACTGAAAGACAAAATATAAATACTATTTTACACCTTTTAATGTGTTGGAATTCTTCATTGGCCACGCCACTAAGAAGATAAATGGCATATGCTGAGATCTATGAAATGCTGGCCAGTATTATGTAAAGTTTTCATTCTATCTCTGATTTCTGAAATTCACTGACTGTACAGGGTTCTGCACTTTGGCCACAACAACCTCAACCAGCACTACAGGCTGGGGACAGAGTGGCTGGAGAGCAGCCAGGAGGAAAGGGACCTGGGGGTGCTGGTAGATAGTAGGCTGAAGATGAGCCAGCAGTGTGCCCAGGAGGCCAAGAGCCAATGGCATCCTGGCCTGCATCAGGAACAGTGTGGCCAGTAGATGAGGGAGGTTATTCTTCCCCTGTACTCAGCACTGGTCAGGTCACACCTTGAGTACTCTGCCCAGTTCTGAGGTCCTCAATTCAAGAGAGGTGTTGAGGTGCTGGAACGTGTCCAGAGAAGGGCAACAAGGCTGGTGAAGAGCCTGGAGCACAAACTCGATGAGGAAAGGCTGAGGGAGCTGGGGTTGTTTAGTCTGGAGAGGAGGAGGCTTAGGGGGGACCTCATTGCTGTCTACAACTACCTGAAGGGACATTGTAGCCACATGGGGCTTGGTCTCTTCTCCCAAACAACCAGCAATAGAACAAGGGGACACAGTCTCAAGTTGTGCCAGAGGAGGTCTAGGCTGGATGTTAGGAGGAAGTTCTTCACAGAGAGAGAGATTTGCCATTGGAATGGGCTGCCCAGGGAGGTGGTGGAGTCACTGTCCCTGGGGGTGTTCAAGAAAAGCCTGGCTGAGGCACTTAGTGCCATGGTCTAGTTGACAGGATAGGGCTGGGGGATAGGTTGGACTGGATGATCTTGGAGGTCTCTTCCAACCTGGTTGATTATATGATTCTATGATTCTACACTCTCTACAGAAATTAGCTGTGTTGTTTACTCTAAAATATTTAGACTGACTTTTTGGTAGGATGAAATACTTATGTTCAGTCCAGAAAAGTATTTCGTCAAACACTGTCATTTTATCTAAAATTGGTCCTTCAATGACAGAATGCAAAAGTGATCACCATATGGTATTGAGATTGTACAGACAAAAACATGTTCATGCTTAAAGATTATGATCAATTATTCCAGTAGAAACTCTGTAAGACAAATTTACATCAAGTGGTAAATGCTGTTATGCCTTGGAATCATCAGAAGCACAATAATTATTTCTCAGGTGTTTGAAAGATAATCCTTTTTGAGTTAATCTTTGATTTACATACTCAGCACTGGAATAAAAATGTTTAAAAACACACTTAATCTTTGTCTACATATTAACAAGCTTCTGAGCATTTTTTGCTTCTAGAATAAAAAGTATGGGATTTTAAAACCAGCTTTGAATTGATAAGTAGATTAGCTAGATTCAGTTCAGACCTACCCTGGACACTTCCTGAATTTCATAAGTTTGAAACTATTATTTCGAAATATTCTTAGTGATCAATATATGGCAGCACCCAGCCTGTAAAGGGTTGAAAACTTGTATGAAAGGAGATCTTAGGTTTGAGGGTGACAGTAGCAGAGAAAGAGAGGCTTAGGTCAGGTCCAACTTGTCAAAGAGCTTTCAGGCTGGACTACCTCCACCTGGGTGACTAAAACCATCAAAGACCACAGCTACAAGCACTGAGTTTTGTGGTACCGCATAGACACTGCTAATTTATGACAGATGTTTTAAACAATAAGTGCTCTGAATCTGCAGTGCTAATGATTAGCGATAATTAAGCAGCCATTAACAATATGTGATGTTAATGAGTACTAATTTGATGTTGTTTTACTGTTTAAAACTAACCTCATTTTTCAGTCTTCCAAACACTACAATCAAAATCTCTATTTTTCTTACTCTATATGTATCTACATATGCAACCATCTCATCTGAGCCTTCCCAAAGTTTTGCAGGCCTAAATGTATATTTATCTTTAGTCAGGAAGACATAACAGAACGTGCTACACTGAAATGTACTGCTTTTTCTTACAGGGTCTCAGACGTAGCAGCCAGTCGTTCAGAGACTGTATCAAAAGATTATGCTGACAAAAACACAGTGTGTCATACACTCAGGATGGATTAAGTGAGAATTTAATCAGAGATTTCAGAAAGTAATGAAAAATTCAAATTCAGACTGCTCCTTACAGCACCTCATATCACTTTTTTATATGTGGTTATTTGAATAAGAGAAATGTTTTTTCTCATTCTACTGTCACTGTGTACAAGACATGTTTTTAGGTCACAGTGTCTATGGTTAGGAGGAGAAAAATAATGACATATGTCTAGGTAGACACCCAGCACGAGGTAAGAGAGATCCTCCCCCAACTATGTGTAGTATCTGCATTTCAAAGAGAACATACAGCAGAAAGGAGACCCTGATAAGAATTCCATGGTGGGAACTTAAGCTTTACTGTACATGTAAAAAATCCCCACCAACTTAACCTAGAACAAAGAAACAAAAAAAGGAAGTGACATTGGATATTGCAAGACCTGTGGAAAGGATTTTAATGAATGTCAGTCATGGTACTAGCTTTAGTTTGTACTACATTTCAGTATTATACAGAAAAAAATAGTATTTGAAATAATAAAACATTTTGTTGTGAATATTAGAGGAATGAAGAGATTTGATTCAAATCTAAAAATGCATCCGTATACTTCTTGGAAACACACCAAATGCTAGTGCCAAGTCTTGTGAGTGTGGTCTCACCTCCATATAGAGAAAAAAGTGGTAGCCTGTTATCCCACATAAAGGCTTCATGGCTAATTACACACATGGAATGCTGTAGTTTTCACCTCAATTGCATTTAATATACTTTTTCACATCTTATGTTTCAATATTTAAGATTATTCCTTAGATCTTACTTTTAATGTAGTTGCTGGGAGAAAAAAAATATAGTCTTTTTAAACTAGCTACTTTCCTACCTGATTAAGTTTCTTCCATAGGTTGAGAACAGGAGAAAGTTCAGTAGACCATATTTCTCTGTCAAATTTGCAGCCAGCAGTTACTGATCTGCTCAGGATCCGAAGCTGTGAAATAACCTGTGTGATGAGAATACAAATGAAATCTCAGAGAAGGGTAAACAAACTTCCTTTAGTACAACAACATGATACAGTAGCAATACATACAGGATTCTCTGATTCACCCATGGTCTAGACTTTTCTGTGTGCTTAATGATTAATCACAATCTACTGAAAGGACAAACAATACCTATATCCAAATGCAGAATGTACTTGAGCCACATTCATATTAAACCCAAAAGAAAGAAACAAACAAATCTATATTTTTCTTATCACAGGAATTGTCTTTGTTCAACTGTAATTTAAAAACTAATGAGGTGTATAATTAATTAAAAAGCCTCTTTTGCAGAAAATCTACAGACTAAACTCAAACTTGGCCTTTAATTAGGGCTCTATCTGTAATTAAAAATAGAGAAGTAAAAAGCCATGTTACTAAACAGATGCAGCAAATATCATGCAGCAAAAAATCTAAGACAATTATAGTCAATTTGTTCTCACCTCCCATGGATTTCCTAGTTTCATTTTCATACTACCTCAGATTAGTTTAATGTATATTTATTAATTGGAAGAAAGCACATAAGGAACTAAAAGAACAGCAAAAAATTAATATTAAAGGGTAGTTTCCAGTTCATTAGGTCCAGCTGCCCTTGGTAACTCCACACATAAAGTGATCAAATATATTTATACATTTACAAACAAAAAATAATGGAATTAAATTTAGTCAGGTATATTGCAGTCTGTCTCTTAAACATATAAAACCTTTGGGGTTTTTTGGTATTTAGTTCTTTTTCACAGTGCATTTTTTTTGCAAGACATTAGAGAACAGCTTCCCTCATCTTTTGCTTGACTTCAAAGAATTAAACTCAATAATAAAAAAAGTTACCAATTTTTCAGCAGGACTGGACTATTTAATTGTTATACAGAATAAGGCAGGAAGAAATGTTGTTTCTGCTGGGTTTTGACTTATTTTATATTGTGTTGGGGGTTTTGTTTGTTTCTTTGCTTTTCATTTCCTTTCGCTGAAGCAAAGGTGCCTTCTTACTTATCAGCTTTGACAGGGACTAGAAAGCTTAAGAGATGATAGTACACTGAACCATTATTTTAACTTCTCCAATGTTTACTATAATCACAGAATCATTTAAGTTCAAAAGACTTTTTATTAAGATCATCAAGTCCAAGCATTAATGGAGCATTGACAAGGGACATGACTACATCATGTCCCTAAGTGACACATCTACACTTGGTCAGAAACTGAATTTAACTCCATTCACCATCACTTTTTGGGCCTGGCCACACAGACAGTTTTTCATCCAGCAAAGAGTGGATCCCAGCAAGTCATGAGCAGACCTTTTTTTATCAGAGAAATGCTGTGGGAAATGCTGTCAAAGCCTATACTAAAGTCCAGGTAGGCAATAGACATCTTTTCATGGCACCACACATCAGGTCAATCTATAATCACCTTACTCCAGAGTGAGACTAATCGTGCCTTAAACACAGTGCTTCTATAACCATGCAGACTAGATATGACTAGTAAGGAAGCAGACATCTAGGTCTATTGCATCGTATCCTTTGCATTCTCTTTTGGAAAGGTACCAACATATCTACCTAATCATAGTTGTACAATATGGGGTACTCAGAAAAAGCATACTTTGCCAATACCTAACCTTTGATTGGCTAACTGCGTTATCTAAAGTCTAACATAAGGAATTATCACTGAAAATGAGAGAGATGGAAAGAATAAAAAAAAGCAATCACCACCAGCAGCCTGTTTAAAGACATATGAGAAGATTATTCAGAACCAGGAGTTTTTGTAGAAGCTGGTTGGTTTAAGTAGGGTCAACGAACGCAAAGAGCATTTCTATTAAAAAATTCAGCAGAATAATTTGCATGTGAACAGTGCATCTAACTACTATGAAGAGCATACAAGAACTGCTACTGATGATTTTCTCCATTCTTAGTGGGAAATTTTTACACTGGGTTTTTTTTTTTTCATTAGTTTTGGGGTGGTGTTGTTTTTTTTACATTGCCAGTATAGAAAAATACAAAATGCATATAATAATAACGGGGAAGGTAGACAAAGCTAAAATGTTGATATTTATTTACCTGGTTCCTAAATTAATTGTGCAGCTCACTTTTTTTAATCTATTGCACAATTTAGGGGCATAGAATCATAGAATCAACCAGGTTGGAAGAGACCTCCAAGATCATCTAATCCAACCTAGCACCCAGACCTATCCAGTCAACCAGACTATGGCATCAAGTGCCTCAGACAGTCTTTTCTTGAACACCTCCAGGGACACCTCCCTGGGTAGCCCATTCCAATGCCAATCACTCTCTCTGTGAAGAACTTCCTCCTAACATCCAGCCTATACTTCCCCCGGCACAACTTGAGACTGTGTCCCCTTGTTCTGTTGCTGGTTGCCTGGGAGAAGAGACTAACCCCACCTGGCTACGATGTCCCTTCAGGTAGCTGTAGACAGCTTGTGTGGATATATCTTGTTATGATATTGACCGACACATTACAACAAATCTCACACACATTTAAAGAAATTATTTAACACAGATCACAGACAGAATGAAAAGCAACAAAGACAATGCGTGATCCCATGTGGCTTCATATGGAACTACTAGAAAGTCATGTCTGATCTGAAAATTAAAATAAAAATTCATGGAAAAGTAAAATGAGGTAATGTCAAAATTTTAACTTTTCCTTCCCTACATAAAAATAGATTTCTAGGAACACAAATTTATTTCTGTTTTTTATTCATGCACAAAGTGAGGTAAAAGTCTGCAGTATGCAAAAAAAAACAAACTTCACAAATACAATATATAATAAACAAAGGCTTATATGTATATATCTTGTATTTATTTCAGAAGCAATCAATCCTACAAGTCATATAACATAATCAATTTTTATGCCAGTGTTATAATTTAAAGAAAAAATCAAAGTAAAAAAATAAAACACATATTGTAAAATCCTGTCAATCAACAACAATAACAAAAAACTAGGATCAATCATTTCTGAACTGAATATTATTGCCATTCTAAGAATACAAAACAGAAAAGATTTGCCAGTCAGGTAACTGGGTTTTGTGTTTTGGTGTTGTTTTTTTTTGAGACAATGGAACAGATAAAATGATTTTTTTGTCTAAAAAGCCAACAAATGGTTCTCACAAATCATTACACACACAATGTGAAATCAGATCCTCTACTGCCATCTACCAGTTTTAAAAGGATGTAGTCTTAGCATAGAAAGGACGTCTTTGTTTCATATCTTTGAATGAAAACATAAATCTCTTTATACAGTTTCTTAAGGAAATAGTTCTGGGTTTATAAGACTTTCCAGCTCAAACTAAAAGATCAAGTCACAAATACTGGGAAAGAAGTAAATTCAGTGCTATGCAACTGTCTTCAATGTGTCAAGAGACAGAACAGGCTTCAGTTTGATACGGCTACTAAGAGAACTACATGCTTCCATACTGTTCATCATAGTATGGCTGCAGTCACCCACATGGCTGTATAAGCAGTCTAAGACTGAGCTGGCAATGAAAACTCTTTGACTTTAAATCCCTTTGTATGTCTTACCCTCTTTGCAAGAACAGGGTTCATAGAGGTTGTTAGTGCAAAGATACTTTAATGGCATTCACAACGAAATAATTCAAACTGCATGTGGATGAGTAACAGTGTAGCTCCACATTTCCTCTGCTGTCCCCCAAAGCTGTGCTTTCAGTAATTAAGGATGTGAACTAGGACTGTGTTCAATTCAGAGATACATGCCTTTTTAATAACAGTTCAAAACAAATGAGGTAAAGACATTGACACCACTTATATCTTCCTACATACTGAAGAGGACCATATTCCTTTGACACTAGGAGGATTCTCTGTGGAGCACAGAGGTTCAGTGGAGGAGGACAGAAAACCAGCAGAATGCTGCAGATGGGCAGCACAGGCCCTCTGTCGACCCAAGCAATATCCTAGTTTCACCTTCTCCCAGAGAGTAACTAGGGGTTCTATTTTCTTGAGGTCCCCAGGAGACAAAGTACCTGGAGACCATCATGCTAAATCGAAGGCCAGAAGAGGTAGCTGAACTTAGCTTATTACATACACTAACAAAATATAAGGAAAATGAAAGAGTGCTGCATTTTCTTAGAAAAGAACAAACTTCTCACAGACTGAGCATCTCTCTATTCTCATATTCATAGCACCACTACATTCTCATATTCACAGTACCAATCCTATGGAAATTAATAAGGCTACTTGAAGCACTACATTGATTCACTGCAACGGTAAACTGCTGTGCATTCTGTTAGAGCACAGTACTGTGGCTTCCACTCTGTTATGCAGCACAGCACATTTCTTTCATACAGCACTACAGGTATATACAAAACATTTCCCCTTATTCAGAAGTCCTTGTTAGGTACTCAGATGGCATGGTAACAACAAACACCACTTGGCATTTCTGCTTGAGCTGTTAGTCATATATTTGTGATGTGGGATGCATTTAATACATGTCAGTAATTGTTCTTCTGCATAGCTGATACAAGGATTATATAAAAGCTAAACTATTTTAAGAGAATAGATTTATGTTCATCCTGACATCCATAGCAATAGCACAACAAGTTCAGGAATAACTTCAATTGCACACTTTCCAATAATTATACCCATACCACTCTGTATGGAAAGGTTAAGATAATGGAGAAGCTGCAGATATAAAACTACTGTCAATGTTCAGAGTCCTCTTCAACTGAACTATTAAATCTTGAAACATAAAAGTTTACTCTGTTCATCAACAGACAAGAAGCTACAGCTATCATTATACTAAAATTGCACCTTGAAAAATAACCACACATCACATCCACATTATTCTATCTACGGCAGAAACACTGCAGTCAAATGTATGACTGTAATATCAGGTGCACATACTCTAGCTTTCCCTTCAGCAAGAATAGCAGTGGAGACTTGGTGTGAAATCTTCAGCACAAACCAACAATTTAAGAGTTCCAGGTGCCCTTGTACACCCTCCCCTACACATACTATCTTGTTACAATCATTAACACACTAGAAAACAGCACTGAAATTGTACTACTATCATATACCTGATTATAGTTTTAGGAAGACAGGGAGCACTTTTAATCAAAGTAAATGAGATGTGCAAGGAATGCTGGGAGGAGGTAGAGAATCAGCCAGAGACTGGGCAGGTCAGAAACAGCAATAAAAAAGATAATTGGGCTTTTCTACAAAATTCTGAAGTTTCCAAGCACAGACAGAAAAGCAAAGGCAATTATTTTAAATGAGTACTATATTTAGCCCCTACACTAAGGTATGATGAACTATTCCTTTTGATTTCTAATGGCTTTCATTAAAGAAATTGTTGTTTCTCCTTAAGCAATCACATCTATAAAACAAATTCATTCAGTGCAAGACTTCTGCAGCAGTATAGTTTTTGTAGAGAACACATTTAGGCAAGAGGTTTTTCCCTGATTTTGTAAACTTGACTTTGTTCAGATACTGCAATTAGGTCATCTTTATATAATGTGTGGAAGTTATTTCTCTATGTTGAATTTTTGCTAGAAAAAAACTTGAAGTTTTCAAATGATTCTGCTGCCATTCATGATGAGTATGAAATGTTACAGCATGAATATATGAAAATAAGTATGACTATAAACACAGGTCATTTCTGCACACTTTTAAATACACTCTATACCGATGTGCATTCTAGTCCTGTACATATCCAAATTGATATTCATAGCAGTGATCTGCAAGATGAGATTTTCACTGAGTATGAGACATAAAAGACGTAAGTATTATGCCAGTTCAAAGAACTGCATCAACAATTTTTTCATGGGAATTGTATCTTAAAAGGTTGGATAAAATTTATGAGAGACTTCCTAGTTGATATATTTTGACTTAAGAATAACCTCTCAGAGAAGTCTTTTTAATACTATTATTTGCAACTCTGTGTATTTGTATTCAAAATGTATGTAAAAAATCTCTATTATTAATGATAACATTACTGAAAAGAATTTCTAAAGTGCTGGTTAACAGCCAACACTGCAAATGCAGGTAGGATCTAATATATACACATTGAGGACAGGAATGAGACAAACTGTAGCATCAAGATTTTAGCCTTTAGGAAAGCGGACATTCGTTTATTCAAGGAACTGTAAGCAGAACCTCAAGAGAAGTAGAAATAAGACAGGGAAAGCAGGAGACAGTATAGTGGGCAGCATATTAATTTTAGATGCTTAAGAAGGGGAATAAAGGAGTATTTTGGAGTGAGCTTCAGAATAAAGATTGTGATTATCCGCAGAATGACTGGGGAAGCAGGGAGCGTGTCAAGGGACTGAAAGATCCAAAGAATGAACATATAAGAAGCAAAATCAAGGAGAGGGAAGAGGAGGGAAGGGGAAGGGGCACTGCTTGGACACTTCAAGATGAATTTAGAAGAGACAAAGCTCAGCTGGAGACAAGACCAACAGGGAACATTAAGGATGAGAAAGGCTTCAAGACATACAAAAGTTCCATGAAAACGTGGCATATTTGATGAATGCAAGAGAATACATGAAGGATGGTACACAAACGTCTTAAGTATTCACTGGCCCCTCTGCATAGTTGAGGAAAGAAAGAGCAGATAATAGCGGGAGAGAAACTGTTTAATTATAGAAAATGAACATATATGACAATTCAGTTGGTGGTTGGTCACAAATGGTGTTTTGTAGGCCTCATTACTGGGATCTGTTCTGTTTTAATATCTTCTTCAAGAACATGGATGCAGGGATTGAGTGTATTCTCACTAAGTCTGCAGACAACAGTAAGGTGGGAGGGTGTGTTCATCTGCTTGAGGATAGGAAGGATCTAGAGAAAGGACCAGAAAAGGCTGGCTGGATGGACCAAGACAAACTATGAGTTTCAACACGGCAAATTCCTGCACTTGGGTCACAATTACTTCATGCAACCCTACAGGCTTGGGGCAGAGTGTCAGGAAAGCAGCCTGGCAAAAAAATGGACATGGGAGTGCTGTCTGACTGCCAACGAACATAAGCCAGCAGTGTATCCAGCTGGCCAAGAAAGCCAACAGAATCCTGGCTTGTATTACAATCTGTGTTGAGAGCACTTCCCTAGGTGATGGTCCCTTTATACTGAGCACAGGTGATGTTCCACTTTGAGTACTCTGTTCAGCTTTAGAAACCTTAGTACAAGAATGACACTGTCTTATGCTGGAGCGTGTCCTAAGAAGGGCAACAAAGCTGGTGAAGAGTCTAGAGCATAAGTCTTGTGAGGAGTGGGTGAAGAAACTTTGGAGAAAAGGAGGCTATGATTCTACTCAAATCAATGAAATCCAGATGAGACTTACCCATGTCTACTGGTCAATATGATGGCAATAGAATTGCTCTGTACTGCATATGAAAAATCATGGCCATCAGAGAAAAATCCTTAATGCTGGTAAGGGTCCACAGTAAACTTAGAGCAAAACCTCCATATAGTCTGACTGCCCTAATCATTTGTTAGACTGGGAGATTACAGACTAACATGGAGCCAAAAATACAGTGCATGGCAGGTCCAAAGAAAGCAGTATGAGTGCAACTGATTGGTGATGACTTTTCCTGAGCAGGTGGAAACTTGAAGCAGCTACACAGAAAATCTCAAACTAGTGCAAAATAGGACAAGCTATGCTGACTCCTGCAGCTGCACTGTCAGCTGAGTTCTCTTCTATTTTAACTGCACTGTTCTGCAGAGAGAACACAGCAAGATATGTGAGATTATTCATGACTGCATTCAACCTAAGGGATGCTACATCAAAGACTTATAACAGAAGGTAAGGCAGAACCAAAGAGTCACAGTGAATATAGAAATCAATCCTCTAAAATTTAACTATATCTACCTCCATAAATGTGCAAAATGAAAAAAATCCAGGGGAGGGGGGCAAGTAAGTCTTGCTGCTGAAAAGAGCATGTCTATTTAAGTGAAATATTTTCTTAAAAATAAAATGGCTCTTTACTAGTATGTGTGCAGTATTAATTCTCTTGGAATTACACTACAAAACATAGTGATAATTAATAACAATTCAGTTAATAATACCAATAATAAAACAATACAGACAGTGATATTCATCTCTTCAATTAGCATTAAAAATCTCTGCTGGAAAAAAGGAAAAGCTGTGAATATAATCAGTATTTACAAGCTCAATGAAACAAGTCCATTGCTTTTTAGTGCTGTTTTCAGTCTATCCAGACATTAGCAAGGCAGAAAGTTACAGAAGATATCTCTGCATGACTGCAAGGTGGTGCACTGAGCTGCAGCAGTTTTGTCATACAGCAACACACGCTGCTGTAGCAAGATGAAGTATCATTCCCATACATGAAAAATAAACAATATTCATAGAAAAATCTTTCTAAAAATCTGCATTTCTATTATCTAAGTATTCCATCTTCTGCAGTGAAATGATGTCATGATATTAAACTTCCTAGGCTAAGGTTACATTAGTTTAACCCCACTGTTCATAGCATTACCTAGTTTCATAATTATTGTCAAATATTTTTGGCAGATGAAAGATTGCTAACTAGAAATTACTTAAAATCAAGTTACATGCAAACTACTATTTCGAATTTCTGAGCCTAGACAGATGACTAAAGTTGAAATTGCTGTCAGTTAGTTTAAACAAGTAATGTGAAAGTATGTGTGTTTCAAAACATACAGTCCTGTGCGTCTCTGCATAGGGAAGAAGACGCTAGTGAAAACAGAGACTGAGAAATTACAATGGCTAGTAGATGAGAAACTATATGGGATAGTAGACAAATTATAAGAGAACATGCCACACTCAGAACAGAATCAGTGAAGTAGCCACCTATTAAGAACATTTAAACTAGAAAATTGACAAGTACATTTTACACCTAAAACAGGCATATATATATATATATATATATAGGGAATTTTTTATTCCTATTTACATACCATAAAATATGGATGAATTCTAACAAAGAGTAGTGGACATAGTATTAAATTTCACCTTTCTGGTGCCAGTGACATGCTGACTGAGCTGGTAGTAACTTACTTCTCAATACCTTGTTCATTCATCTTTTATCTGCTTTAGCTTGGTAATGGATTTATGAGAAATGCTCCTGTTAAAAGGCAACGATTCAATTTCAGATTGTGAAGCATGGGATCACCTATGCACTTAAGACAGCTCCCAGACTGTCAAAAATTAAATAGGAGTAGGATTCATAGTTAGGTAGAAACACAGTTAAAGAGAAGAAAACATTTCTGTTACCTAAATTGCATAAGACATAAAGAAACACCACAAACTATTATTGGAAGGATGAGTAAATCTCTCATACAACAAAAAAGCATCTGACAGAATTCTAACTACACTAGAGCCATATTTTCAAGATTGGAATCCAGATTACAGATTACAATCACTGTTATGACAAATCACTTCGGCAGAGTGTGAGTCTGCATATAAATGGATTCATTAGCTATTCACATTCAAACAAGAGCCTGGAGAAGAGGAGGCTCAGGGGTGACCACATTGCTGTCTACAACTACATGAAGGGACATTGTAGCCAGGTGGGAGTTGGTCTCTTCTCCCGGGCGACCAGTGACAGAACAAGGGGACACAGTCTCAAGTTGTGCTGGGGGAAGTATAGGCTGGATGTTAGGAGGAAGTTCTTGCCAGAGAGAGTGATTTGCCATTGGAATGGGCTGCCCAGGGAGGTGGTGGAGTCACCGTCCCTGGAGGTGTTCAAGACATGGTCTAGATGACTGGATAGGGCTAGGTGCTAGGTTGGACTGGATGATCTTGGAGGTCTGTTACAACTTGGTTGATTCTATGATTCTATGATTCTAAGAACTATTCTAATTTTATGAAGGTTAACTAAGAACTTATTTTCAAATGCCAGCTTTTTTAACAACTCCACCTCTTAACAACTTATGTAGGCATATCTGAAATAAATAAAATCATCAGTAGTTTACACTGTGTCCAATAGGAATGAAAGTTTTTAAAGCTGATGTTTATGTAGAAGATTTTAAGGCAAAAGCAAGCAGCTACTTTGGCTCTTGGTACGTTTTTTGGCTTTGTTATAGAGGAGCTCTTGAGCTCAGCATATTGCCTTATGCAATCCTATTGATTTGTCTTTAGATAGCTTTAGAGTTTCATGAGCTAATAAGGAAACAAATAATTTGACAAGACAGTTATGGATTTAAGTGAACAGATATATTTAAACAAATCTGCCACTGCTACATTTGATATTCCACAAATGCAATGCTCTAGTGAAAAAAAAACCCTAATAGATCAAAGCTTTTATATCAGTAATTTCTACATGAAGCCCTTTTCAGTAAAACATGAGTAAACAATTAGATACTTTTTGGTTTAAAGTAATTGTAAACTTTGAAATTACAGGGAATTACAAATATAATGAACTTCCAATTGATTTTGCCAATAAAGGTCGTACCACATGATCCTTGTGGTCCCTTCCAATCTGGTATTCCATGATTCAATTCCTTTAAAATTTTGTTTTCCCCCCCTTTAACTTGTCCTTGGTATGAAACAGCCTGCTAGAGCTGTCTGACAAACTGCTTAGATTGACAAAATAAAAGTTATGAGGAGAATGAGAAAGAAAGTCAGTACTCTCAGAAGAATACCTGGCCCAAGAGCTGGCCCAGCTGTGCCATTAATAGTACCCAGCATAATGGGTCACCCAGTTCACTCACTCACACTTCTAAAACAAATAGGTGAAAAATCTTAGATTGTTGTCTATTATTCCAGCATTAAGATAACTACATTATCCCATATTAAACATGTATTCAGACGTGAAATGGACTTCAAATAAATAATAGGTGAGGACTCTTGATGATGATATAATCATCTGCCATATCTCCCAACTAAAGCAATAGTAGAAATACCTCAAATTAGTGAATTGGTTAAAGTAAGCCCTCAAAACCCCTGGAATTTACTTTTCATTATGCTGAATATTTCTCCGATTTGTATTTTTATTTCAGAATTCTGACTTTTAGGAGAGCTCTTCAGAATCACTCTTTTGGAAGAAGAAACATTGCAATGTTACCTACATACTGCATGCAACTCTTGTATCAGAATTTCATAACCAAAACTAAAACCATAACTTGCAGTGAAAAGCATCTTACAGTTGTAAATGTTCTCAATAATTCTTTGTTCATTTAAATCCTTGTCATAGCTTAGCAGCTGATCCCCATGCATCCACTTGCATACTGTCCTCTACCTTCAAACTTTCAATGGGATGGGAAGAAAAACTGGGAGCAAAATGCAAAGCTCCACAGGTTGAGACAAGGAGAGTTTAAAAAAAAAACACAGAGATAATAATAATATCACTGAAAGTGTTAACAACATCACTGAAAGTGTTTATCACTGAAAGTGATAAAGTGAGTAATAAAAAATGTGGGGCTCTCACCTGGCATCACCACACCAAAAAAAACTGCCACACTTGGCCAAGCCAGACCCCTCCTTATGTAGAGGCCATGGCATCACTATGGTATTGAATACCCCACTGGCTGGTTCAGCTGGCTATCCTGGCATGGCCTATCCCAGTTTCTTACCAAAAAATTAACCCTATCCTAGCCAAACCCAGGGCAGCTCTAAAAGACTATCTTTCTAACTAATTAAAAATATTAAAATACTCTAGAGGCAAAAGTCAACATATTCCAAAAAATCCCTCTACTTACTCTTTCTTAAGGAAATCCATATTTAAATTCATATTTATGTGGTTGGGTGGTTGGGTTTCCTAGATTCCTCTGGACACAGAAGGAAATCCATATTTAAATTCAAATTTATGTGGTTGGGTGGTTGGGTTTTCTAGATTCCACTGGACACAGAAAAGATTCAGAGGTCAATGAAAAATGAGACTTTACCTGGGAACTGAATATACGTTGTGATGAACGAGCAATATTAGCAGGCAGGCCAAAAAAGTCAGGTTTATCATCTTCTGGAAGACCTTCAATAATATTACGATAATCCTGCATATGAAGAAAAAAAGAAACATAACTGAGGGAAATTTTTATTCAACTCATAAAAATAACAGTGTATGCTTAAAAGAATTTCATTAAGTACACTGCATAATGCAAAGATTAAAATAAATATACAGCACATGACATGTCCTAGCAATCTTGCATATTTCTTCAGATAGTTTTTTACTTAAATGATTTCACTTTTTTTGAGTGGTTTAAATATTTCTAGATTTAAATAAAAGTAATTGTTCTCATTTTCAATGTACAGACACTCTATTATCCAAATTCTAAATGCTATTTTTTATATATCATTAATCCTTTAAGTTTTCAACAAAAGTATTGCAACTACTTTTCATAGTCTTAGCATAGTTTTATTTTCCACTGATAACACCGCTGTACTTTGCATTGCTTTTTGCTCTTTTAAAGTGGAAAGACTACATATTAAAAAATCTGTCTTAGAGGTCTAGCATGAAGTCCTACATTAAATTTCAAATGAATCTCAACAATAGTAACAATACCATGTGAAAGGATCTTTAGGCTCTGTTGAATCCTCTCTTGGTTACACTAAAAGAATACTGAAGGAGAATCAGAATCCTTACAATCTCCAAATAAAACATTATACACCATCGACAGAACAACAGCAGATTATGTCAGAATTTTGATGCATTTTGTAAATGCATATATTTTAGATTTTCCTATTTCATCCAGAAGTTATAAGAATGTTTAGCAGTCCATAAAAAGGTGCTATTATGTTACTATACTGACAAAATAGCAAAACAGTTCTGACAATTTAAGGAATAGTGCTTCACACAAACAAGTCCTAAATAAATGGAGGCATTCTTTAGGTTGTAACTTATCTCTATCTGTGAAATTATTTCCACAAACAATAATTCTTGAAAATAACTTAGTTTAGTTTCTGTATTAGGTGACAGGAGACGCACACCTACCAAAATACTGCAGGAATTTGGTAAAGACACTGAGTATGGGAAATTAGTCATCTTCTTGCCTCTAGTGTTTAAGCCACCAATGACTCGTGAACTGAAAAGCTGCTCCAAGTAGGATCGGAGAACTCTCATGTCGAAGTAATTATCTACACGGCCCCCATAAATTGCATTTTCAAACAAGCCATGCACAAATTCCCATTGAAAATCTTTGGAACCTATAAATTAATTAACATTGGTTTAGTAACAGTTGTTAATATTGCATTGTAAGTACTTCTTGTCATTAGAGTTTTTCAGTGAAATAAACAAATAGAAACATATAAAATAATTAATTGCTATTTTTTTCTTCTATATTATCTCTATTTTCCCTCTCTTCTATACCACTTGTTCAAGATATCTACAAGGCAATGATCTACTTATACTCTATAGCTTTCAGAAGCAGGTAAAATCTTGATTAGAATGGTATTTCTTTAAGTCCCTTGAAAAAAAAGGAAGCTGTAATTACTATAAGCAGAGCTGTATTAGTGGTAGTTGCCGTTTCTAACTACTTCAATTATTCCTTCATAAGAGAAATTATCTTCACTGTAATATTGAATTATTATATTAATAACGATCACTGATAGTTAATGACTTGACCTCTTTACATCACCATACATTTCAAATGTGTATAAATAAGGTCCAATTCCAGAAGCAATCTATACATCTCATTAAAGTCAATAAATAATCTCTAAATAGCAGTTCCTAACTTTATTTTGAAATTTTTACACAATGCAAACTATTTTTTTAAACTTTTTCATATTAACTAATATTAAGAAATTATTATGCTACTTAGCAGATGGCTCTAACAAGCAGTGAGTTTCGATACAAATAATTCATACTCATTTAATTTATGCAATATTTAGGAGAGTTCATAGGGGAATGAGTGGAGACAGAAGACTTCACCTTTCAGGCTTCCCTGTATTCCCCATTTATTCCTCTAGACTGAGGAAGCTGAGCAAAATAGTTCTTGGCACAAAGAAATCAATGGTTTATTCACCTCCCAAAATTAGAATTGTGATATGCTCTGTGATTCTAGCTTTGCTTACTGGTGATAAGCCTTGCGCCACCTCCACTCTTATATGCTTGCTGCAGATACTTACAACTTCTTCAAGCAACATCACTACTAATGGTAAAACAGAACAGGTCCCATTTGAACTCAAGATCAGATGGTGCAAAGTGCACACAGCTAAACTCTTTTGCCTCAGAGTAAGGTACCCTCTGGGATCTGCCATCTGACAAACCATGCCATACCATTAAGTACATGAACACCCATCTGCATAAGCCAGATACAGAATAGTTTTGAGCCTGTGTTCAGTCATTAGTTTACCAATACAAATGTATCTTCAGAGTCTGGACCTACATCCAGAAAACTCTACTAAGCCTACACACAGCTGATTCAAAGTCAGACTACATCTTATACAGAAATAGTTACCTAACTACCTGTGTGTTTACATTTGTGAAAATGTTCCAATGAAGATTCAAATGCAAAATTTAAATAACTTCAAAATAGCCTCTAAATAGAATGGCCTCACTCCAAACAAAACCATCATGCAAAACAACAAATTTATAACAACTACTGCAACACTTTTTAATATTCAAAAGGATTATGCTATAGAGGTGAGAAATTTTCCCTTAAGAAGTGACTTACCATCAAAGAGTCTATCAATAATGTCAAAACCAGCACGGAGATCAGATAAAGAAAATTCATAAAACTTGGTCCAACCCTACCATTAAAAGAAGTCCAAAGAATTTCAGTGGTTACACAATGATAATCATGAAGTAAAATACAACTATTATGTAGTTACTGAATACAGTATTATACTTAACATTGAATGAAAAAAGGAGACAACTTAGGCCCTCCAAAGAGCATCTCTGGGAACGTTCAATGCAGTTAGTACAACAAACAAACTAAAAAGCAAAACCCAAAAAGCTTCTCTAACAGTGCATTTAATTTACATACTTCTAGAAGCTAGAATCCATTGAGTATGAAAAAAATTAACTTCAGTTAGTTTTATTTCCCAACAGTATTTATTTAAACTAAAAATTGGTGACATCTGTGACTAGGTCACACATTGAATTGTGATTTATTTTTTTTTAGATCTTTTTTGTATTTCAGTTTCCTTTGATTTTCATAAATAGTCCATTATACTTTCATCATCTGACTCCTTAATTTATATCACTTCTCTAATGACTACTTTTACCATTACAGGAAAAATGTCAACTGCCATATGCATGTTTTAATCATTCTCAGGTCAAGACTACAGCTGCTCCACAGATCACAAAACTATCAGCCAGGCATCCTGAAGGTCATAAACTGGAAGACACTGCAGTCTCTCAACAGTGTTAATGTATTTTCTTTGACAGATCTGTACTTGGACCAAAAGTGACCTGAAATTCATTAAGACATACAAGAGCTTCTAGTTTGGGTTAGCTGCAGTCCATCAATGCTAGAAAGTGGTAATCTCAAATTATAAAACCATCACTAAGTCTGCAAATGAAACAAACACAGTTACAGTGGAATCATGTAGAAAGCAGTACTCCTACCCTGTGTCACTAAGAAATCTGGAGGTAAATGAATGTGAATGTCAGATCAGTACTTAAAATATTTTTACCTACTCCCTGAACACTATAATCAAAGCTTGCTACTTCAAGAACTTTATAAATAACAAAGTCAAAACTAGGAAAAGACTCTCAAACATTCCAGGTTCTGCTGTCATCTTTCAGAAGACAGCTAATTTTATCCCTAGTCTAAATAAAATAAACAAGATACAGAAAGGTTTGTTGGCTGGGGAAGCATTTCTGTTTAAACATCTTCAGCCAGGAAAATAAAAATGTTTCCTTTAAACAAAAGTTTAGCTAAGAAGAAAACATATCACAGTCTCTGAAAAACATTATCATTCTAACAAGAAATAAGTAAATTATCTTGTTCTTCCATCTCCTTGAACATTTGTGCTCAAATCTGTGTGCAAAGAAAAGCAATCTCATCTCCTCCTTTCTTACAAGGTGTCTCTGTTTTCACATCATCCATTGAATTATGTAGTTTTCCAAAATCTTTTTTTCCTGTCCCAGCAAACAGGATTCACAAAATCATTTCCACAGGACCTCTCTCCTGCATCAGTATCAGTTAATATACAGATGACAAATAACTCCATCCAGGCAGTGGCAATATTCAGAGGGACAGGAATTTTGCCTACCACGATCTTACTTTACAGTGAATTCAGAGACAATAATGAAGGCAGGCAACAGAAATATCTGGGGTTTTCTAATCTCTGAACGTGACCTAACATACACCCAATGAAAAAAATTTCCAAGTATAAGAGATAATAAATGCAGTAAATTTTTCAAAAGGTAGCATAGAAAGATGTTACCTGAGGAATATAATTTCTTCTTTCTTGGCATACAGCATGAAACCATGCCAAACAAAAGAGAGAATGAGCTCGAGACAGATTTCCCTTCTTATTAATTTGCTCTGGTGTCCAAGATTCATAGGTTCTCAGAAGATTCTTTTTCAGGCCTGGAGGTGCCTGCATTGGAAGAAAAAATATTGTTCTAAATAAAAATTCTAATACATTAATGTACTATTTTCTCTTAGATTATAACTTAAAATGTGTAACTTATTAAAATTACAAATATTACTTTAAAAAAAATCTGCTTGCAATAAATGGCCTAACAAGAGTGTTGTTCTGCTGAAAATAACTTCAATATATGGAACAAAAATGTAACCAAAACCAGCTGATAGGAGGAATGAACCACACTAAAAGACTTTAGTCAAAGAATACCTCCATTTTCCATAACCAATGGCAGTGTTAGTAGCACCCCTCCTCATGATTTCCATGATGGATTAGATATTTTCTAACAAGTTGGAGGAGCATGGTCCCAGTTATTACTTATATAGAGTCATTTTAAAAGCAAAACTTTTAATTTTAGTAAAGGTCTTTAATTAAATGTTCTACTGAATGAGAGGAAAGCCATTTTTGTTGAAAAGCTCCAGTAAGTATCAGCCACTGGGACAGAGAGAAAACTAAGGAATAGAAAATGTTATTCTGTGATCATCAGATGAAGACCTCTATCAAGAAAGAGGAATATTTTGATTTTCACTTACATTCCAGCACCTTTGTAGGTTTTTGCTTCTAAGCAACACTGAATAAATGTGTAAAAGGTTCTGGAGCACAAACCAGAACAAATACTTCTCTCAGGTAAATTTATTTTCAGTTCGTAACTTCAAATGGGAAAAGAAATGTGAGGAAAGAAATTTTACAATTTTTTCACTTTAAAGCACAGCTTCTTCAAATTTCCACATGTGCATTAAAAACGATCATCAACAATCTTCCATGGTAAATTATTGATGGCATTTCTTGTATTACAACTGAATGTAAGGCAAAACCAGTTGGTAAATAGTCCATATTATCCAAACATTATTTTATCTAAACATATAATTTACTATACATCCAAGTTCATTCATTGTAAGCATGTAATAAAATCTTTCCAAATAGACCTTACTTCATAAGTTACTTTCAGACTTGATTGAAGCAAAATTGGTGTAAATTTTGGATGAACTTCAGTGGTAAGCCAAAGGCGGAAGTTTGGTTGAGGCTGCAATGTATTCAGTTCCTGTTAAAGAGATATATATATTGAAGTAGCTTTTGGGTTGTTTTCATTTGTCTGTTTTTTTTTTAATATACCAAACAGTATTTACAAATTTATAATATCCTAAATTAGAAAATCAGGTTTTTCTAAAAGTTCTTTAGTTTTATTCAGAAGTAAGATTATTCAAAAGACTAATTCAAGATGTGTTGTCTCCACACATTCATATGCATGCTGTACTCATCCTCTGCACTTCCCCTCCCAGATCTTGAATTCAGAACAAAATATTAACAGAAGAAATGCTCTATATATGTAAAAAAACACCAGAAGGCTACATGTCAAAAGATGTGTACAGTTCTGGAGCTCCTCAACACAATAAGTACGTAGAACTGTTGGAACAAGTCCAGAAGAGGGTCACGAAGATGATCAGAGGGCTGGAGCAGCTATGAGGACAGGTTATGAGAGTTGGAGGTCTTCAGCCTGGAGAAGAGAAGGCTTCAAGGAGACCTTGTAGTGGCATTCCAGTATCTGAAGGGGGCTTACAGGAAGGCTGGGGAGGGACTATTTACCAGGTCCTCTAATGACAGGATGAGGAGTAACAGGTTTAAACTGGAAGAAGGGAGATTTAAACTAGATGTTAGGAAGAAATTCTTTACAGTGAGGGTGGTGAAACACTGGAACACATTGCCCAGGGAGGTTATGGATGCTCTGTCCCTGGAGGTGTTCAAAGCTAGGTTGGATGAGGCCTTGAGTGACCTGTTCTAGTTGGAGTTGTCCCTGCCTATGGTGAGGGGTTGGAACTAGGTGATCTTTGAGGTTACTTCCAACCTAAACCATTCTATGATTCTAAGGCTTGTAATGTGGGCTGTATATCAACAATAGATGCCAGTGAAGTGACTTTCATCAACAGTACAGCTATATTAATTTATTTTTCTTCAGGAGTTTGTTATACACACACTGTATCATGAATTCACAGAAAACTGAAAATAGGAAAATGGAATTCTAAGAGGAAAAAAATATTGTCAAATGTTATTTCAAATATAAAGGCTTTACAAAAAATACCTAACTACTGAATGTATGACAAACAGTGCTGGTGCTTTCTGCGCATCTGAAACAGAGTTGCTTTTCACTGAGAATACCAACATTGTTTAACAATTGACTTTAGAAGAATGTCAACACCTTTCTGTACGTGTCTTGGAAGAAATCCTACCAGATTTTCTCATCCATTCATTTTTAAAATCTCTAAAATAGAGTAATTTGGTTTTCAGTGATTTTAGGGAAGAAGAAAATTCTGTCGATCCATTAAGTTGCTCTGCTCTTTACACAAAATGACAACTGCATCTGGTACCTAACATCACAGAATTGTTGCAGTTGGAAGGAACCTCTGAAACAGTCTAGTTCATCCCCATGCTCAAAGCAGTCAGCTGTGATGGGCTACCCAGAACTGTGTCCAGTCAGGGTTTCAGCATCTCCAAGAATGCAGACTCCACAGTTTCCTTTGGGCAACCTGTTCGAGTGTTTGACCATAGACCCAGTAAAAGTCTTTTGTCTTAGGTTTAAATGGCATTTCCTGTAATTCAGTTTGTGCCCACAGCCTCTTGTCCTGTCACGGGACACCACTGAGAAGAGGCTGGCTGTCTCCTTTACTCCTTCCCATCTGCCAATACACACTAAATAAGATTCCCCGAGAGGATTCTCTTTCCCAGTCTGAACAGTTTGTTCTCTAAGTCTCTCCTTGTATGACAAATATTCCAGTCCCTTGACTGCCCCGGTGGCCCTTTAGTGGACTGGTTCCAGTATGCCCATGCCTCTCTTGTACAGGGTTGAGGATTACTGGACACAGCATGCCAGATGTGTCTCACCAGATCAGAATCACCACACACACATGCCCTGTCCATAGCACCCTGCTCCTGACCTGCTGACAACGTTCTGCCTAAAGCGACACAGGAAGACAGTGGACTCATAGTCATCTTCAAACCCACCAGAACTCGCAGGTCTTTTCCTTCAAACTGCTTTACAGCCTGTTAGCACTTAGACCATCTGGATGCCTGGGATTATTCCTTCCCACAGGAAGCGCTTGCCATCTCCCTTTGCTAACCTTCACAAGGTCAGCCTATTTCCCGAGGTTATCAAGCACCTTCTGAATGAAAGCATGTCCATCTGCTCTATCAATCATTTCCCCCAGTTTTGTATTGCCTGTAGCTGTTGAGGATGCATTCTGTCCCATTATTCAGGACATTAAGATGCTAAACAATGTTGGCCACAGTACCAATGCCCAGAGCACATCACTGATAACTAGTCTCTGACTGGATTTTTTAGTACTGACAACAACCTTTTCAGTCATGCAGTTAGGCCAGTTTTCAATCTACCTCACTGTGGAACAATCGGGTCTGTATTTCATCAACAATGGGAGACAAAATAAGATATGAAAACAATCCACAGCCCTGGAAGCATGAGATTTCAGAAAATAAAACAAAATAATTTTACGTGCTGGTTCAAGTGCAATTAATTATCTGCAGCATGCATCCTCTGAAACATCACATTTGACTAAAAGACACCGAAGGCCAGTTAGAAGTAAGCTGCAAAGGTATCATCTTCATATTGATAATGTTCACATTGACTAGAAGACATATTTCAGCTTCTCTAATAGGATGATTGTGAGAACTAAATTTATCTAGCTGGACAGAACTGAGTTACAAAATAGGCAGATGTCTCTTAAAAGGATGTTCAACCATCTGAATGACATAGCTTTGCACATTGCTAATGGTATTGAAAACAGACAAGGGGATGTGCTGAATCAAAGATCAGCAAATCTTGGTCTACATTAAGTTCAGTAGGAAGTTTAACACATTTGGTAGAATGTTCTTTGGAAAAGAATATGAAACTTCAGTTATATATCCATATTTTAATGCTTAGTAATTAAAAAATTTCAGGTCTCCTAAGAAGCTTACAAACACTTCCTTACTGTCCACCATCATATCCAGACCAGATGACACACATCAGTGCAATCTTGCTTTGCCTTTTATCTTTTCAAAATAGATTATAAGGATGCTAAAGGCACATGGTCATTGCTAGACAGAAGAGAGACTCCATGCTCATGTGAATAGAGTACGTGTTATAGAAAACCTTCATAAAACTCAAACATTAAGATTGTAGTAACTATTGATAGAAACTCCTCAGCTTTCTTTTGTTTTTTGAGTTAGTTTACTTTGTGGCTTTCATAGAGATATGCATCTAAAGTTACTTCAATTTACTTAGCAAGTTAATGACTCTTCAAGCCATAAAAGTGTGTTTCTATAAAACATAAGACATTCTAACTTCAAATTAGTAAAAGTCTTTTAGTGATTCAGACACAAGCTACACTTAAGAAAAAGAACTACTAAAAATATAGTATTAGAATAGAGGGGGGAAAAAATAAATGAAATAAATTTAAGCATACACAGAGTTCAGCAAACATGGGCAGTATCCCATAAAGTACCAGAAGTCCAAAAAGGAGCATTTGTTCACTCATTGTGGCAGAAACGTTCTACATCGTATAGAAATAAAAGTGCTCACACACAGGAAGGAGTTACTTAGATCTGAAGCATTTCACTTTATACTGCAAATGTTTATTTTTAAATGGTTAGAATTGTAAACATCACCATGGCAATGCCTGAAATGCTTCAGAAATACTGCATGCTCATTCTGTCTGGTTTACAATAGAGTCTTCTCTAGCTATGCTCACCTTTTCCAGTACAGGGAGCCAAGAAGTAACAAGATGCAGGTTCTTTAAACACAGCCATTCTCCATTGCGTGCACATTCTTTTAAAGTTTGAATAGCCAGATCAGCTTGGCCTTGGCCCATTGCAATCTGAAATGACAGACACGGTTGCATCAGGAATTTATCGTGCTTCATTTGACAGCTAAATACAAAATGGTGTTACAAAACTGAAGTGCGTATGTAAAAAAGGTGTGCTAAGGTTAACCAGAATTTTCCCTAATGTGCTAGGCTGCTAAAATAGGGAAAAGATTAATGAAAACGTAGTTTCTCTTTGTAACCTATCCAACCAGAGTTTGTTAAGAAATAACATTACCTAGTGTTTTTAGGAAAGAAAATACATCACTTGGTGACAGTGATAGTATTCTCTGGGAACTGAAAAAGTAATTTAAATATCAGTGACTAAATTGTATTACTGCAGAACTGCTGATACAACGAAAACAAGAGATATGTGAGAACAAATTTTCTTTTGACTGTAAGTTGGGAATACTTCATTTGAAGAGAAACACTCTGAAGAAAAATATGAATAGCTTAACAATCTTCTCTTTATCTTTCATAGTACCATATTGCTGCTAAAATAAATTTAGGTCTTAAAATGAAAATACAGAGATGCAAAACTGAATTTTCACATCAATCAGTGAAAACTGAAAATAAAGGAAGAACTTCTTCTGTGGTACAATACTGCAACAATTGCTCTTAGACTATCTATATAGTACCTTGGTTCTCCCTTAGAATCTAATTGGATTCTATACTCCACAAAAAAAACTGAATCAAACATGTTGAACAGAAATTAGTCCTAGCCAATGTGAAAAGTCTTGCCTTGTAAGTACTGCTGTAGCAAAATAGAACTATTGTGTTCATTATGACTTCATTGAAAAGAAATCCATCCTCTCTTTTTATCCTGAAGTTGTACTGAATCAAAGACTTGAGGCCTTAGCTTTAGATGATGATAGAGATAAGCTCTGCCTACATAAACTGAGTATAATACCTTGAAATAATTTTGAATAGTCAAAAGAAGATAATTGAAAATTGCCAGAGAATATGGTAGTACACTAAACAAATTTAGTGGTCTGTTCTTTATCTCATATGAGAAATGATTAAACAGATTTAAAAAATCTGATTCTCTATGTTCTGTTCAAATTGCGTTCTTGGCCACCTGGGCACACTGCTTGCTCATGTTCAGTCACCTGTTGACCAGTACCCCCAGGGCACTCTCTGCCTGGCTGCTCTTCACCCACTCTGTCCCCAGCCTATAGCACTGCATGGGGTTGTTGTGCCAAAGCACAGAACTCAGCACTTGGCCTTGTTAAAACTCATGGTGCTGGACTACATCCATCTATCCAGCTATTCCAGGTGCTTTGCAGAGCCCTCTTGCTCTCTAACAGATTGACACATGCTCCCATCTTGGTGCTGTCTGCAAACTTACTGATACTGGACATAATACCCTCATCCAGATCATCAATAAAGATATTGAACAGGACTGGGACCAGCACTAATCCCTAGGGCACACCACTAGTTACTGGCTGCCAACTGGATGTGGCACCATTCACCACCACTCTCTGGGCCTGGCCCTCCAGCCAGTTCCTAAACCAGCACAGAGTGCCCCTGTCCAAGCCAAGGGCTGCCAGCTTGGCCAGGAGTTTGCTATGGCAGACAGTATCAAAAGCCTTGCTAAAGTCCAGGTACACTACATCCACAACCTTCCTCACATCCACCAGTTGGGTCACCTGGCCATAAAAAGAGATCAAGTTGGTATTTGATCCCAAAATGGGTGGTAACATCACACAGACATCACACTATGCCTTCACAGACCAATTTCATCAAAAAATAAGGAGAACAGACATTGCTACTGTAAAATTTTATACCTTATAACACTTATCAAAAACTGACCTGATGGTAGCACTCAGTATTTCTTTCAACACTTGCAAGTTCTTGCAGCTCTTGAGAAGGATCAGCACCAGGAGAAATAATTATCAAGATGGGCTCAATTTCCAGAGTCTCTTTATACAGACGTTTCAAATTCAGAGGCAATGGAGACAATTCTTTTATTTCTATAATTAGAATTAGAATTATTACAGAAATAAAGTGACTCTACAGAATGGAGCATCTGTATAGGTCAAATTTGAATCCATTTTCAGAAAGCCTGAACACAAGCTTACACTTTCTATGAAAGCTGTCCAGCCTATTAGCTGGCTAATCTTTCTCCAGTCTAGGCTTCTAGTAACATTTTTCACAAATACAAAAACCACTCCCAATTTAACATGCCCTTCACTAATATCATAAATAAAAATAGCTATGTTATCGGTGTGGAGAAGAGAAAGGAAGGGAAAAAATGAGGAAATAAAGGAGGAAAGGAAAGGGGGAAGGAAGGAAATGGAGAAATTATCTAAGCTAAAAAAAAATCAAAACACCTAAATTGCAACTTGATATTCAACCATAGACTAGTTTGTTGGTTTTCATCTGCAGTATTCATTCAGGCAACACAAGTCACTCTAAGCAATAAAATATCAGGAAGTAGAGCTTGATAACATTCTCTAGGGTAAAAATACTTCTTTTAGTTAGTTTTTATGAAAAAGTGTTTACAATGCTGAAAATACAAAACTGTATTATGCCTTTAATTAAAAAATCTAACATCAAATGTTTCTTTTTTTGTGGATTAGGACCACAAGAAAGAGGTACTTGTGCATTCAGGTCTCTGCTGGGCATTGAGTCACACAAATTGCAGATTCCAACAGGCAGGGACATTACAAGCATGGGACTTATACATGCATCTGTCTGCTAATAACATATGACAAGAGTAGGCTAAGCTTACTCCTGAAAATATTGGCCTTGGATGCAGACACAGAACCAAATAATAACCACAGATAGAGCACAAAGAGGGAATAAGATCAGCACTCACACAAATGGCAATAAAATGTAAGAATGAAACCTAAACCTACACTAACTCTTTTAAGAAATGATGTCCATGGCAGGAACTTCGAAAAATCTCAAGTCATGAGGGTATTTTAAGTAACTCATCTGCTGCACTATCATGCAAAATCACCCACCTTGGTGCCACTCAAACCGGAGATCTTCAAGTACTGGAAATCTAAGTCTAGCTACTTTACCTTGGCAGCCTATGAGTCATTTTTCCATGTTCATTGTTTACCACACTAAAGCAGCCTTTGTCACTTACATTTAAGATCTTTACAATCTGGATCTTCTCCCTTCTGTGGATCCCACCTCTCTCCCGACACTGAATGACATTTAAACCAAGATATTCTGCCTTGTCCCTAGGTAATGCAGTGAGTGACATTTAAAACTACAGTGTCCATCCCAATGAGACACTCAAAATCACCTTGCATATGTGTATTGCCATAAACCAGTCAGAACTGAAGAAAGGTCTTTTTGTGCTGTATTACAGTATTATGACTATTTTAAACATAAGTCTTGAACTAGGAATACAATAGGCCTCAGAGAAGAAACAGATAAGACTAGAACCAACAGACAATAATGGTACTGAAACACCATGTGTATTTCTGAACAGTGAGTAAAAGTTGTATTACAGCCCAAGAAACTGACAGAAGTCACTGAAAATGTGATATAATCCTTTGAGATTTACAGAAGCTCAAAACTAAAAGTTTTTAAACAATAAAACTGTGCATAATCTTTCTGGAACATTTATGTCTCAAGGAAAATCATAGAATTTTAGAATAGCTTGAGTTGAAAATGCTGTAGTGCAAAGCTTAGAGAATACCAGCTATACTCCTTTCTTCCCCATGTGGCACAAATCAAGCCATTTTAAAAGCACTTTTTAACAATACTTTACAGGAATAAAATCAGCAAATCCATTTACAGTATGTTTTCAAATGCTAATAATTAAGGATTCCATAAAACCGTAAAATAAAAGAGAAACATAAGACAAAAAAATTTATTTCATCGTTGCATGGAAACACCCTGGTGAAAAATTAACTTACGCAACGTTTTACATGCAAAAAGAGTCATGGCACTCTGCAGCCTGTCAGGTCGGACAGCTTGGACCACAAGTACCTTAAAACAAAAGGGAGATGAGTTTATAAAATATATTAAGACAATTTAAAATGCAAGAGTCTTCTAAAAAGGCTGAATTCTTTAAACTTCTCTTTAGAACAAAGTTATTTTATCTGAATATATAGAGCTATCTGATCATTCCACTCCAAGCTAATCTAATGTCATTGTTCTTTTACGAGGAGCTTGTTCTATTCATAGAATAAGAAGACAGATCTACATCTAATGCCTATTTGTAAGCTGGAACTTTTTCTACAGTGTCCTAGAAAAAAAAGGTACCTATGTGAGTAGCTTTTGACAGAAAGCAAACTTAGGTTTATACTCATAGTCTAAATTCTGCACAATTACTTTGGCAGTAATATCCTAACTGGAATACTAATCTTTCCCATTTTAATATGATAAAATAATCAGTTTTGAAATTACTTCCTTTGTTTAAGCACATCTTTAGAGTTTTACATCTAACTTCTTTTCCTGAGTCATTCTGACTTTCAAACCTCCTAGTTTTGCACATGTTTTTACTGTTCTTCAAAAGACCACAGAACACAAAATGCTAATCATTTCAGATACAAATTAAATTAGCAGTTTCAATTATTTGTTTCAATCAACTTCCTGTAAAATGTTCAATGTAGCCAACTGAAGGCAACTAATGCAACTTCAGGAAAATCTTCAACTTTGTTAAAACCACCACTTCCTTCTCTTTGGCAAAGCTGTAAACCACACTCTGAACACACTTTGACATGCCAATTTCCAGCTTTGAAATATCTGTTGTTATTTTTTGGAGGAAAAAATTAACTTTGTCAAAATTTGTTACATTTTTAAGAAAGTACTACTTTTTACTACTTTGAGATTGCACCAAAGTGCTACTGCCTGACTTTGAAGTTTAACATACAGTGTGAAAGAAACTAACTTCTGAGTGGCATGGAAGCCTAAGTGGGTAGTTTCAATATGTTTTACCAACCAAAACATTCTAAATACCTTCCATTTTCCCTTCTGGCAAGTAACTAGACATGGAATGTGCTGACATTCTGGGTTTTTATCTATAACTGCAGAATGTTTATGAAAACACATTGCATATATATAAGAACTGCTCTTCGGCATTTCAACAAATCAAAGATGAGTCAGACAAATTCCTTTCCAAAATGATTTGTTCCTAAGTTATGTGCAAGGGATTTTTGGGATCCTGTAAAAGCCAAGCAGAATGACACTACATTGTCATGTAACCCATTCCTGCTTTGCCTGGGTCTTCATCTTACATGAAGTGACTTCAAATGGAAAGTTGCAGCATCATTGGAAAGTAATGAGACCTTTTCTCCTATAAACACAAGAGGGATGAGATTTTTCTCTTCAGAGGAGAAGGATCCCTGGGTGGAAGAAGGAATCTGCCTCTCTAACATTCTTGGCCAGTTCATCAATCATCAAGCTTTTAGAAAGTATAGCATCTCATGACCATCATACTAAAATGCAGTGGCTGCTTCTAGGTTTTGTCACTTTCAGTTAGTTGTGTGAGTCTGCACATTGAATGATGAACTAAATTAATGATACTGAAAAAGCTGACAAATTGTGCAGTAACAAAGAAACTGTGGAAGAATGTGCATTCATAAAATTATTTCTGTGAATATTACTAAAGAGCTTGTTACTTTACAGGGTATGCTCAGTTGCAGCCAACACACCAATACACAAGAAGACTCAGATAAAACAAAACTAAGTATGCATCACAGAAAAAAACAAAACCGCAACATCCTTAAACGAGGTATACCAGCTATAAGCTAATGCAGATACTGTCACTGCTTATAATTCAATCAGGCCCGAAATCTAAATTTTCAAGACATAAAACACAACTTCAATGCTCAACTCATAATTGCTTTCGAATAATTCAAGAGGAAGATTACCTGCTGAAATAAGGAAATTCTTTTTACAATAGTAGATGGGAAGTCTTGTTCACACACAGAGCTCTGAGAAAAGGTGTGCCACAGTCCTTCATCTTCAAAACAAAGTGTTTGGTAGAGACCTGGGAGAGAAATCTACAAAACAAATAATGCATATTTAAGAATAAGGAAAAAATAGTCACTGGGGCATTGTATATTTTAATTAATTTCCAAATACAACTATGAACCTAAACCTGTAAACATTTGTGCATCTCACATTAACTCAATTCAATTTTAACTTCAGACTTAGAAAAGGGTGAGTTTTTTGAATTAACCATTTGTTCATCCTACTCCCCTGGAAATGCCAAGTCTGTATTTACTCTATGTTTTCATTTTTAAACTTCTAGGCAATTTGTTTTGAGCTCTACTCAGTTGTAATTCTTTCCTTTAATCACAACCAGGTTCTTTTTCTACCAGCACATGCTAATGATTCACCTTGTTACTCATTTTCTGTTTCTCTGTTTAAAGCTTTAATGACCATGTTTACCACACCATTATTGTAACTGTTCCTATCTCTAGTAAAGAGAAATGAATAACAATGAACTCTGGATTTAGCAGCAGAAATCTCTGACAAAGGTCAGTCAAGAGTTTCCTTCTTGCTGAGCTACACACAGAAGGAGAAAATTCTAAGACAGAATTTCAGTTACTAGTATTTTCATTTAGTTCCTTCAGGGTCAGAGAACTGCAATACTGATTGTTGCAGGATAAACCAAAGCAAGACATTTTCATTTGGTTGCTTTTTGCTTTATTTTATAGAAGCAGTAAGAAACTTCAACATTCATTTCAAGATGAGCATGGAAATCTGAGAGAGAGGGAGAGATGCATGTGTGTGAGAGAGAGATAGAGATGAGACAGAGAGAGATGAGACAGATGGAAAGGAAGGAAGGAAGGAAGGAAGGAAGGAAGGAAGGAAGGAAGGAAGGAAGGAAGGAAGGAAGGAAGGAAGGAAGGAAGGAAGGAAGGAAGGAAGGAAGGAAGGAAGGAAGGAAGGAAGGAAGGAAGGAAGGAAGGAAGGAAGGATCCTACTGTGTCAAATCTCAGTAGGATGATAGGTTGATTTACATGCAATGAAATTCTTTGTTAGATTGGGTAAAGATGTACATGAAAAGACTCAGAAAAATGAGGTTGTTTATTTGTGCTAGTTTGAAGCAGGCTAGAATGTTTTGGTGAGAAGAACTAGATTACAGGCTGTGAAAGGAAAACAATGGTGATGACTACTTCGCTCATAGGCTTGCTGAGATCTATAGGAACAAGAAATAAAAACACAGATAACCAGTCTCACTTGGGCTGCTGGCTGAGCTGCACCTTGCTCTCTAACCTCAGCCTCTATTTTGGACTAAACCACTTTGCTTCCGGACCCCCTGGCCAAATCTCTATTCTTCCTTGGGACTGGGGTAAGGTTGAGAGGGGTAGAGGAAAGGTGAAGGGGCAGTTGAGAGCCCCTCCTGGGGACTCAGGTTTCTAGGAGAGGAGTTGTGCTTCTGTATTACTTTTTATCTTATATATTTCTGTACATAACTGTATATACTGTAAATATCTGCTTGTATATTGTGCCAGCTGTAAATATAAGCTTCATTCATATTTCCAGAGCTGGCTGAGTCTAGTCTGGGTGATTTCCAAAGTGTGGGGGGGTGGGGAACACCCAAACCATCACATTTTTCGTTTAAACAGAGTTTTTTTCAAATGAGTATAAATTAAGCCATAGTTTCTGAAAGATAAACAGTTTAAAGAAAAAAAAATCTACATCTGACAAATACATATTCGAATATTCAAATTCAAACTGTTATTTGCTAAAACTAAATGCCTTTTAAATGCAAACCACCACATGATGCATACCTTCAGAGAAGCTACTGCCCAGGCTCGGTCCTGTTCTATCCATGAGGGAATCTGGTCACGAACACTTCTCTGTGAATCCTTATTGAAGCAATTTATGTTACACACATAAGTTACACACATTTTTATGAAACCCTATATTCAGTAATAAGATTGTGAAAATAATGTTTTTAACAAAAATGGCATTTACAGCAGGAATCTTTCTGTGGCCTTTTGCTACGTACATAAACGGCAACACAAAAGAAAATTTATCAATGATTTAAATTTTACATACACTGCTGATATTAACATTTGCTTAATGACTTGACTCTGAAAATATATTTCCATTTAGAGAATCTGTATAACACACCAAAATCTAAGTAGTTTTCCATTAAAAAGACGTGTACAGAATCAATAGAATTCAGTAACACTTAGTGAATACAGCATAATCGGCCAGGTATGGGCCAGAAGCTTCTTAACCTAGCCCTGTCACCTAAGAAAACATAAATGCATCTCTAGATGTAGGACTCTGAGGATGGGCAAAAAAGTATGTCAAAGTTAGCAAAATGTGTGGACAATTCCATCAATTCATGCCAAAACCACAAGTCATATGATACCAGAAGAAAGAATTATTCAGAATGGTGACCGTAGCTACAGAAGAGGGCTTAAAACCTGCTCAAACATTCCATTGGAAAAAAAAACCCAACATTTAATCCTAGTAAGAGAAAGAAAAAAGCAGCAAAATTAAAAAAAATATGCAATTCAAAAAATGAGTTGCCATGTTCAAAAAGTTTTTATATGTTTATATTAGTATGTGAGGACTTATTTGTACTTTTATTGTATGAAATAATTAAACAATATAGTACAAATACAGCTCTAACTTTCCAAGGTTTAAGTAAATGTTCCTTATTTCAAAACACACAAATGAATGTAGCTTACTGATTTTCTTATGGTGTCTCCAATGATCACACCTGTAAAAGTCTCCCATTCCTAGAAGGAATAAATTAACAGCTCAGACAAGTCATAAGACACTTTTAAGACTAAAGGTTAGTATGCAGTAGCATCTAGGCAAAACAGGAAGTAAACAGATTAAATCCTTGATTCTGAAAGAATTTTTTTTTAATTCTAGGTATTAGTACCAGTATACAACTCCTTTGGCAGAATCCAAGCCAAGTGACTGCAATGCTTTAGAAGAAAAAAAAACAAAACAAAGAAGCCCTGTCTTTCCTCAACACCCAGAGTTTCCACCCTGATTGTCTACTCACAGACTAGCACTAAGTAACATACATGGATGACAATATGGCATCAGCAGCCCAAATAGAACAAAAAAATATAGTAGTGCTTCACATGATAGTACCCAAAAGATGCAGTTTTTAGAAGAGGAAGAATACTTAATATAATAGGTTGGTATGATGAATAGAATCATAGAATCAACCATGTTGGAAGAGACCTCCAAGCTCATCCAGTCCAACCTAGCACCCAGCCCTATCCAATCAACTAGATCATGGTGGCACTAAGTACTTAGGTTGCATTAAGAAAGGGAAAATCTAAGTTGAATTTATGTATGATTAAATATTTTAGATTTGGTATTTGTATCTAGGAAGGTAGGTTTTAATCTTTGAAGAAAGATTAGATAAGTATTTCAAGACCATACTAGAAATGACATATCCTATATTTGGAGATGGTAAAGAATATACTATAGAATATTTACATCATCAGTATCTATAAAGCCATGATAAATAATTCTATTTATTGTTAAAGCCAGTAGTAACATTCCAAATGAAAAAGTTAACCAACTACTACTATTCTTTATGCACCCAATCTAAGTCTTGAAATAACTCTCTCTTTCAATCACAAACTGATGCTCCTCTACAAATTACAAAGAAAATGCTTGCGCACAGAAAACACATGAAGACTCTGCAGCCTTGAAACCAGAAATTGTGTAGTATTTTTATGAGGAAAAGAAGTGCAATATGTAGAGACATGTAAATCTACCTCAGAAAAATCAATACATGTTGCTACAGAAACAGACTGTCTCCATGTCATGGAGGGCCCATAGGCCCAAAAATAGGCTTATATACGCCTTGCCTTGCCTGGACATGTTTTTCTGCCCAAACCAGAGGTAAACACATAAAGCAAACACAAAAGGGCACAACAGACCTGGTGCCATAAAGTCTGGCCTGCCCAGGGCCCCTGATTGTGTAACATGGTTGTATAAACTCATGTGCCCAGCTTATGGCCCATCGGGTGCTAGGCCCATGCTATCCCCTATTTGGGAGGTCCAGGCCTGTGGCTTTTGCCTATTATGGTATGCTTTTGGCTAACTGCCAAGCTGGTTGGTCATTTTGGTGTCCAAAGGGCCATTAATTTCAGCCCACATTTGATAAACAGGGGTACACAGGTAAACAAAGTGCTTGGACTCACTCGCACTGCTTTTTGTTTATGCCTGCCTGCCTGAAGCCTCACCCGCAGGGCACACCCGCAGTGCAGCTACTGTTCTCTACGGAGACAGTCTCCCGTGGGCTCCCAGCCAGCCCTGCACACCTGCACGCCACTGCGGTGCCTTACCAGGACTAGATCCTGTATTGCCTTTATCTACAGAGCTCAGTCTCCCGTGCAGCTGTGAACCCTACTGCACGCCTGCTGTCTTATCACTGCCTGGTAAGCTCCACTGCCACGAGTTACCAGGAGCAGACCCTGGATTGTCTGCATGTGATCGGTCTGTGTGGCCAGCGTGACACCGTGCTGAGACTGCATGGCATCCTGCCTCTACACCTGAAGGTCCTGCCTAAGAATCCCTGGACATACACACAGAGCATCCAGAAGCCAGGAGGACAAGGTCAAAGATTGCATCCTTTCCCCCTGAAGCCAGGAGGATTCCAGCCTCAAAGTCCACAGGCAAAACTTCCCTGAATATTGGACACTTGTATAGGCTGTGACATAGCCCGGGAGAGTGATTGATAATTAGTCAGAATTTGTGAGTAAATGCTTTAATGCCTCTGCAATTTCTACTGCCTTCCACCATAGAGCAGAAAGGGCTTGGGCCCATCTACTGGGCAAACAGCATATTGACCCCAAGCGGTATTTGCCGTGGGGAAACTCCTCTCTCCTGTTTATAGTCTGAATGTTTGCTAGTTATTAACAAGTTATTGTTTGATATTATTCGTAGAATGTCTTCCATAACCGTGTAAGAACAACTATTAATATTAAAATTCAGTGGTTGGGGGTGGCAAGAGTTCAGAATATTGAAGTTAATAAATTATATATTTTTATAGAATATCATCTCATGCCAATTAATTTCTCCCCTTTGCCACACTTGGCATAGGCAGCAGAATCCCCTCCACAACACTCCACTAAGGGCCAAGACATTCTATAGTACAATGTTGAAGGTGTACTATGAATTTCTTATAATTGTGCAAAAAAATCCTAAGTGCAGAAGGCTGAACTCCTCTGAGACAGGGACACAAAACACTCAATTCTCTAGTAGCATAATAAACAACTTCTAGCCGCGTCACATTAAAAGCTATAAAAGAAATAACTTTGAAAGAATAACCACTTCAGCTTCATTTTCCTCGATAATTACTTTGCACAAGCACTCTTTTCTTAACAATTTAATTAAAGTAACTTGCAACTTTCAGGGAAGAAAGAAAATTATTGATATTATTTCCTTGTTTTAATTCTTCAGATCTCAGATACTGCAGGAGTGTGCATTATATGTAACCTAGATTAAGCTGGTTAAGAGCTCTAATAGCTGATAAATGGTTTAGCTGATCTCAGATAAACAACAGCAACTAACACATAAACCAGTATTAGCAAATACATAAAATGCCTAGGCAGATAGGCTTTAATTTAGTCAGAAAACTGTTTGCAAGTTGGTGCCTTCAAGATTTTATAAACTCAAGGATTAGAAAGATAAAGCAAAATATTTTCAGAGGCTGAAAAAGAAATAATTAGGGATTAGGGAGGTTCTAATAATTAAGAATAGACAACAAGATTAATTTGAGTTATTTTTATCAGGCAACTTCACTGCTGAAAGACTGTGGGATTTCACTGCATTCATAACATCAAAGTTTTTCCACTATCCTTTATTAAACATGGTACCTTAAACCCACATCCTTCATATAATCAACTTTCATTACTTTGTTCAAATGTATTATCTGATTTTTTACCTATTACATTAAAATGAACTCTCCTCTAGAGAACTGACATCTGCTACCATTTGATATTCCCTCTGGTCTCCAGCTTCTGCAGCCATAGCTTTGTCTCTCGATTCCATGAAAGTATTTTAGTTACTTAGATGTTTCTGCACTCACATGAAGCAGCCACGTCTAATCAATTGCACTGAGTCAATTCTGTATATTTTTATACTACAGGCAGATTTTATTTGATTAATTTTATTGTACTACAAGCAACAATAACTTTGCCATCGATATCTCAGCCAACTGCTCTAGTCTGCCTGTAAGGGTAATGGAGAGAAGTAAGCAATTTTAGGACCAAACCATCTGACCTATTCTACAAAGTTTGTTTATGATGAAACTAACAGTTTTTTCGACAGGTCTGGATCTTTCCTGTTTCCTACAATGACACTCTAGGATAACTTGCTCAGACGAATTTAAAGAGATGTTTGAATTTTAGTTAACAATTCAATCTCCATTAAAAGTACCATTTTACCAGGAATAAATTCACTATAATCCTCTGTGTTGGGCAAAAGTGTTATCTTTTGTTCTGTCACTTGATACAAAGGAGGAAAGACCAACCTTCATCCCCTTAGATTCTCCTTTTAGGTAGTTGTAGAGAGCAATGAGGTCTCCTCTCAGCCTCATCTCCTCCAGACTAAACAACCACAGTTTCCTCAGCTGGTTCTCATGAGACCTGTTCTCTAGACCTCTCACCAGCTTCACTGCCCTTCTCTGGACGCAGTTGCTCTAGCAACTCAATGTTTTTCCTGTAGTGAGGGTTCTAAAACTGAACCCAATATTCAAGATGTGGCCTCACCACTGAATGTGTGGAACAGGTTGCCCAGGGAGATGGTGGAGTCACCATCCCTGGAGGTATTCAAGAAAAGTGTGGACATGGCAGTTTGGTTTAATGGCCATAGTGGTCTTAGGTTGACAGTTGCACTGGATGATCTTAGAGGTCTTTTCCAACAAAACCAATTCTGTGATTCTAAGATTCTATCACCCAAAGAGAGGAACATGCTGTTAATAGGGAGGTGGTGGAGTCACCATCCCTGGGGGTGTTCAGGAAAAGACTGGATGAGGCACTTAGTGCCATGATCTAGTTGACTGGCTAGGGCTGGGTGCTAGGTTGGACTGGATGATCTTGGAGGTCTCTTGCAACCTAGTTTATTCTATGATTCTATGATAAGATGTGTCCTGCCCTGTTGAAAGAAGGGTTACCAGTACCTAAGCTCTGTTACAGTTTTGTTGTGAATAACCTCTAAACAATAGGTAAATACCTCAAACATTAGGCATTTCTAGATTAGGCCTCGTTCAGACCACTGTCAAAAATGTTACATGGCATCTCTCGATTTTTTGTGACTATGCTAATAAAGCAGCACTTGTCTGAAAATAGAATGGACAGCCATTTGTATTAAATGTGCTTTGGAACTATATCACAGAGTTATGGGAAACACACACTTGGAATAGATCTCAAACATCATCCAGTCCAACCTTTGACTCAGCTGCATCTCACTATGCTATCAAAAATGTAAACTATTTCAGGATGAGTTCATCATTCCTCTGGCAGGCCACTATGGTGCAAAGAATCCAATACTTACATGGCCAGTGATCAATATACAAAAAGGAACACTCTGTACAGTGCACTTTTGAAGACACTGTTGCAGAGACATTAATAATCATTTGCCCTATTTCTTAGACACTGAATAATCAATGGCTGAAAAGCTCAAAAGATTACTTCACTTTCCAGTATGACTGTGCATTAAGCCTCTTCAACTGCAGGCTGCGAAAACAGACTTTTCCATAATTTCTCCCTAGGTCTTCCACTCCTTTTCTGCAGTTCAATACCATGGCATGATGAAACACAAGCAACCCTTAGTCACAATGAAACAGGTGTGTATTCATCACTTAACTTACAAATATCCATACTGAACTGGAAGGATGGATAAATGTCTAGACACATGTTAGAAAAAACCTGGAAGAACTGTTTACAAATATCTTTTTCAGGCACCTGTTTACTTTCCTTTCTCATGTTAAATTTCACTTTGAAACTGATATTATGTTAACATTAAAAAGTAACTATCATATAAATATAGCAGCATATAAATCTAAAATCCCAAGTCCTACATTAAATAACCAAAATGTATCTAGTCTTCTTATGAAGTTTAATTAAATCAATCACTTACATTCTCTTGAAAAAGTTCAGGGTGCATTCCTCGTACAAAATGTAGAGCAAACATTAGCTGATCAGCCTGAAATAGAAGCAGTGAAAATGTATTTATATGTTTATCAAAACATATTTCATAGAAGTGACTTAACAACACATACTCTAATTCAAAACTGCTGCATCAAAGTACATCTAAATTCAAGTGTAGAAAAAAAATCCCAAGTATTTGCAATAAAGCAAATATACTAAGCACAGCCCATTATTTTTAAATGGCTTGTCCATTAGAAAACTGCTCTGTGGAGAAATGTGCACAAGGCAGCTTAATTTTGTCATATCGTAATTTTCAGTCTTCTTCATTTTGTACGTTAAATATTGTAAATGTAATTTTTTGCACATTACCTATGTTGCATATAATTTACATAGTACATATGTACTGATACAGTTTTGCTTATTTAAAGCAGATCAACTACTAACGCCGGTGGAGCACCTGGGTACAATGACTCTTTGTTCACCAGTATGGTTAGATGGTCACAGTCCACTTTATTCCCGTGATGCAGAGACTTATATGCATTCTTGCAAGAGGCATGCTCCACCAAGATTGGTTACATATAGAGGGTATAGGGTTACATGTATGGCATGGATAGGGTAATATACCATAACAATCTGAGGGTCAGTCTCTGGGGCTGGCTAACTCTGCCCACCTGCAGCTGGCACTCCACCCCCTGCAGCTGCATGTGGGGGGAACCACCCAGCGCCTGGTATCTTAACTCCCAAGATGGATTCAAGGACGCTCCCAGCACGGGTTGCTCATGTTTATCATTTTGTGTCCTCTGCTAGCAAGAATCTCTCCAACAATCAAGTACAGGTTTCTGAAAGAATACTTTCAAACTCAATGTGCAGGACAAAAGCCAGAAAAAAAATAATCTTACCTTAAACAAACAGCGACAAACATATTCATACACTGCATGTTTCAAGGAGCCAATAAGTGAATTGATTCTTTCCTCAGTATTACTCGAATCCTAAAAAGAAAGATTAGGTTTCAAAAATTCAACTGGAAGTAAAAAAAAAAATGTATGTATCCTGTAAATTTCAGCAAAATGATAGGAATAATTTAGACTCTCCATGACAATTACTAGTTCTAAAACCATGTTATTGAATTCAGCTATCAATGAGTAGATGATAAAATGAGAAGCTCATGATGAAGCATTGAGAAATGGATAATTTGGCTTTGAATATTTTGACTGTGAACACTATACAACATATAGATAAGGTAAATACAAAATCACAGAATCAGTCAGGTCAGAAAAGACCTTCAAGATCAAGTCCAACATTATCTAACCAACTAAACCATGGAATTAAGAGCCACATCCAGTCTTTTTGTACACTTCCAGTGATGGTGACTCCAACACCTCCCTGGGCAGCCCTTTCCAATGATCAATCTCTCTTTCTGTGAAGAACTTCCTAACATCTAGCCTAGACAGCATCATAGTTTTTTTCTCTTTAAGAGCATGAGAGACTTGGATTATTAAGAAGGCAGTAAAATAATTCAGCTCTTGCTGAATTGGAGAGGAATACAGAAAAATTACATTTTAAGATGTGCAGGAAAAGATACAGCATACATGTTCCTTAACACCTAATACAGATACAGGATACATGAGAATTCCCCCAAAAGCCTTCCCCCAACCAAGCTAACCTGCCAAAATCCCAGTGCTCAATTTCTCCCCTCCCCCACTGACTCCCATTTAGGCCCAAGCAGGTCTGAATTGCACATCTGGAAATTCGCTGCTGCTGCGGCCTTAGAGGCCACAGGCAATTCTTACTCCTACATTGTTACCTAGATAACAGTCCCTCTGGAGATCCAAAAGGAAGGGAGAAAAGAGAGGGAATTGACTTCTCTGCTCTCTTATTAAGTGTCAGCAGGATTATGGGATTGAATAATAGAACTACAATATCTGGGGACAATCAGTCTGTCCCCTGGAGCAGACTTGTCTATGTGGTCATTTTAATGGAACCTGGGACTCCTCAAACCACCACAACAGAGAATGAAATAACAGTTTCTTCTCCTAACATTAATATCCTCAAAAAATCATAGTTCTCACTTGGTAAAAAATTCTTTATATCTGAATTACTACGTTTAATGTCATTAAATAGGTGTCTCAAAGTTAAGTGTATTTACCAAACTTTCAGGCAAATTTGGTCCAAATGAAATAAATATTGTAGAAAATAATAAATATACCCTAGCTTATCCCTTACATCTTGGAGGATAAATAATTGTAACCAACTGAAAGAAAGATAGGCTAAAAAAGTATGAAAGGGGAAAGATAAGGGACCTAACAGGTAGCATGAGATTTATCAGAAAGAGGTTCCTTGCTACCATGCTGGAATTTGAGGAGATGACTTTATAAATAAGGGATATTCGGATTCTGATTTCTCTAATCATAAAGTGGTTTGGGTTGGAAGGAACCTCCAAAGGTCATCTAGTCCAACCCCACTGCAGGAAGCAGGGACACCCTCCACTAGATCAGGTTGCTCATAGCCTTGTCTAGCCTGACTTTAAATATCTCCAGTGATGAGGCCTCAACTACTTCCCTGGGCAACGTGTTCCACTACCCTCCTGGTAAAGGCACACACATCTAAAAGACATCTTCAGAAAAATTAAGAATTGGATAGAAATGAGAAGAAAATAAAAGGAAGAAAGCAAAGAATATGAAACCAGAAGCTAAGCTTTAAATAGGTAACATAATAGGCAGATACTAAGAAATTGTGAAAGAGTGTGAAAGTAAGTACAAAAAGTTAGAAGCTCCTAAAATCACAGAATTATTTTGGTTGGAAAAAGACTTCTAAGATCAAGTCCAACTGCTGACCTAAGACCATCATGGCCATTAAACCATGCTCTCAAGTGCCATGTCCAAAATTTTTGAACACTTCCAGGGATAGTAAGTCCACCATCTCCTTGGGCAATCTATTCCAATGCCTGACCACCCTTTCAGTGAAGAAAATTTTCCTAATATCCAATCCAAACCTCCCCTGTCCTTCTTATTGTGAAGGGCCCCAAACTGAACACAGTATTTGAGGTGTGGCCTCACCAGTGCCAAGCACAATCACTTCCCTACTCCTCCTGGGCACACTATACCTGATACAAGCCAGGGTGCTGTTTGCCGCCTTGGCCATCTGAGCACACTGCTTGCTCATGTTCAGATAGCTGGCAACTAGCACCCCCAGGTCCTTTTCTGCCAGGCAGCTTTTCAGACACTCTTCCCTAAGCCTGTAACATTGCATGAGGTTGTTGTGACTCAAGTGCAGCACTCAGCACTTGGTCTTTTGGAATCTCACACAGTTGGCCTCAACCCATCATTCCTTCACAGAGCCTTCCTACCCTCAAGCAGATCAACACTCCTACCCAGTTTAGTTTCATCTGCAGACTTACTGAGGGAATACTCAATTCCCTCATCCAGATCATTGATGAAGATATCAAACCGAACTGTCCACAGCTCCCACTGAGCCATGGGGAACATCACTAGTGACTGGCTACCAACTGGATTTAACTCCATTCACCACCACTTTTTGGGCCCAGACATACAGCTGGCTTTTTAACCTGGTGAAGCATGAATCTGTTCAAGCCATGAGCATCCAGTTTCTGCAGGTAGGTGCCGTGGAAGGCCCTGTCAAAGGCTTTATTGAACAACCTTTCTCTCATCCACTAAGTCACCTTGTCATAGAACGAGATCAGGTTTGGAAAAGAAGCAATATGTAAAAAACTGAGGATGAGTTTGCATAGTCAGGATTGTGTTGCTGGTAATGACTGGAGCTGAAGGAAAGTTGTAAGCATAGACACCAGAAACTAAAAGTGACATGATGAAAGGCTGGTAGATGCCTTTTTAAAGTGGAGGTAATGAGAAATAAGACACATTTTGGAGATAATGAATAATAAGAAAATGCAATATTACTCATTTTTGGCTTTTAGATCTGAAGAGTGAGACTTTGTTTTCAGATGGCACAGCAAGTTTATGCTTTCTTTGTAAGGTGAAATCAGTTAAATATTCTATGTGCATGTGTTCCAAATACCTAAAGAACAGCAATTCAGCATCACTGCATATACCAATACTACTATATCATTACTATAGTGATACATTTCAGCAGCAGCTATCATAAATTGTTCAGGGTTTTTTTAATGTCTAAGCAACTAACAAATGCTAAGGATAAAAGCAGATTGATTCTTCTGCAGCATTAATAGCTTCAGGAAGACAGAAAATACCTGCTCGCTTTGCAAGGCCCTTTGGAAGAGCCGCAGGAAAGCCGCCAGACTAAACCGGTACATGTTATTAATTTTGGCCAAGTCAGAGATAATAAAGTACATCTTGCTGGCAGTCTCTGCTAACGGGAGATAGGCATCCCTTTCCTGTGGATAAAAAAGAAAAAAACCTGCATTGTAACAGCTCGGTACATTACTGCCATCTGCTGGATACCGCATACGCATTTATTCATCCCACAGAAAACACCCGGATGACACACTGCTTAGAAAACACAATCTTTTCTGACTCTTCAAATCGAGAGAAATGCACTCAAGAATTCCACACTGAATTCAGAGTTTTAAAAATTCTTTATCTTCAAAGAACATTTTAAAAATTAATCCCTAGGTACTGAGGCCTCTTTCCACCAGAGAACATGTCACAAATTCAATTGAAATTTTGTTAGCTGAACAAAACCAAGAAAACTCTGTCACAGGTTACAAAAACAGCATGGCAGATAAAGAGCATCATCAGTGATCTGTATTTTTGCAATAGCAAGGGATATATTAAGTAAGAACAACCATGAGGATGACTGCAGGACTCGAACATCTCACCTATGAAGAATGCCTGAGAGACCTGGGTCTGTTTAGTCTTGAGAACAGAAGGCTATGAGGGGATCTTATCAACATCTATAAATATTGGACAGGTGGGTGTCAAGATGAAGGTGCTAGTCTCTTTTTTATGGTGCCCAGAGACAGGATAAGGAACAGGGTACAAGCTAGAACACAGGAGGTTTCACCTTAACACAAGGAGACAATTCTCTTTGGTGAGGGTGACAGAGCACTGGAAAAGGCTGTCCAGAGAGGTTGTGGAGTCTCCTCTAGAGACTTTAAAACCTGCCCGGATGCATTCCTGTGTGGCCTATCCTAGGTGATCCTGCTTTGGCAAGGGTGTGGGATTTGATGATCTCTGAAGGTCCCTTCCAACTCCTAACATTCTGTGATTCTGTGATATGAGACATGATAGTGTTTGCAATAGCTGATTGCAAAAAATAAAGTCAAAATGCATTACTTGCTAGTAAGTCTATAGGGAAAATTCCTTTAATTCAACTTGGCTGACTTTAAATTGTTTAGCTATCAACCAAGTGTAAAACTGAAGCATATCTCAAATATCTTTTACTCAACAAAGTTAATTTAGTATGTAATTGATCTTATACTCCTATGGATATATATATATGCTCTCTATACAGCAGATGACTACATTTAGCAGGAAAAAGATAGCAATGAAAGACTAAAATATTCTTCTACCTTATCAAGGGAACTTTGGAGTCTGTGAGATTCAGCAAGGGATTCTTGGATGAGTGCACTACTTGCTTTAGTCTGATTCAAAGATTCAATCAGCTCCTTATTTTCGAGTATATTGCCTTGTGATGTTGCAAGTGTCTGCGAAAGAAAAAGTCATCTATGTTACATTAAAAAAAAAAACCTTCACAGTAATCATTTTGGAATCTGTCCTTTCTATCTTTCACATATTTCTGAATCACTGAATGCATCAAGACTAGTAGAAAGCATGGAGTTACTCTAGAAACTAGGATGTTGATTTAAAGAAGCATGGAAAATAAAAACCAAGAACGAATTACAAAAAAACAGATTCCTGGGTTCTAAAACTTAAATCATCAGCAAGATTCTGAGAATTCTCACTATTACAATTCAGTAAATCTCAGTAAATACAAATTAGGCTATTATTTCTGCTATTTAGCTACCAATTTAATGTGAAATTGTAATGACTTCAGTGCCCAGTCCTTCCTAAACTCATTTTCTGTCAAAGAACATCCCTTATACAATAGAGTTCACATTTACAACTAAGAGAAACTATTCACATTTCCAACAATTTTGGTTTGTCATCAGAGATTCCTTCAAAATCCTTGAAATTAGACCACATTTTACTGGACTTCTTCTGTGCAAAAATCTGTATTCTAGTAAGAAGGTAGAAAAGCTTGAATGAATCACTGTTAAATATTTCAGTAAATACATTTAACACCATTTTTTAGTTAGATAACACAACACTGCTGCCGGCGTTGCAGCTGGGATAAATGACTCTTGAGTCACCAACAGGGTTAGATGGTCGTTCTCCAATTTATTTCCATGTTACAGTGACTTATATGCTTACTTGGAAGTGGCGTGCACAGATAACTTAGTTCAAGATTGGTAAATGTGTAAAGTACAGATTGGTCCAGGGTTATGTATGTGATAGGTTAACATTATATCAACAGTCCTGCAGGATCAGCCCCTTGTGGCTGGCTGACCCAGCCCCCTGCAGCTGGCACTCTACATGGGGGACCGGCACCCACCACCTGGCTATCCTGAGTCCAAGGACACTTCACAGCATGGGTGCTCATGTTTATCGATTCGTGTCCTGTTAGCAAAAATCTCTCCATACACTGCCTTCTTGTGAGTTAAGTCAGTTCTGAATGAATACCTGTAGATTAGCATTTCAGGATACTTGGAGGCACAGATTCACCAGCTAGAATAGTAGAATGCATTGGCTGGAAAGAGTTTAAGATAAGATCATGTTTTTTTCATGGAGTTCAGTTTAGCTGTGAGGAATCATACTGTGAGCAATGAGACAGCCACAGCATGCATGCCTCTACTGCTTTCAGAAGAGAACTGGTCCAGTACTTCAGGTGGAATGCTAATGTGCCTAAAGATTAACTTGAATTAAGCTAGATCACTTCCAGCACTGACTTCTTTGTCAACAAAGTCCATGTAGCACCTGTCAGTTTCTACTGAGCTTTAGGTTCCCTTCTTCAGGGGCAATTAATATCCAATTTCAGTGCTAACAAGAATGCCAGATTTCAAATCAACTTTAGTGTTAATACTTGGCCACTTTTTTGCTGCAGGTATCTTAGGCATTAATTACTTGAAATTTTGCACTTGACTATTCAAACTGAACAAATGTGAAAGACTTTGGAATTCCAAGACTATACAAAAATGCTCTTCTAAAATGTGAAATTTTGTTGCATCTCTGAATTTGAAGTTTCTAGTAGACATTAAGATGGATCAACTTTGAATACGTAATGTTTGTAGAGACTAAGTTTTCCTCTACCTGTAAGAGAAAACTGCCCCATCACAGGTTTTAGAAAAAAGTTTGGAAATTAGTATCTAAGACTTAACAGGGAATTTAATAGGGATAGTAAATGTCAAGTCACATTAGATAATTATATGCTATATTCTAAAGTTGAGCTATAAATGGCCAGTCTAATAAAATGAAGCTTATTAACTTTTTGAAGAATCTGTAAAGATTATTAGTTTGTGCTCAAGTTCATTATGCTGCATAGTGCAACATTCTATGATTCAGCTACAGTCTAAGAGTTTTGAGGTATCAGGTTAACATCCCTGCATCTATGGCATTTTAGAAAACAAGGAGGATTTGAGGGCCCATTCCTACTGGCATGAAGTACAGTTTCTCAGAAATCCATGAAAAGATGCAAACAAAAAAGCAAAACAATCCTCTCCCTAGAAGCTATCTTTTCTTACAGAAGTGTACAACTCTTTCTGACCATAGGTACTGCCATTAAAATAAAACTATAAAACTGAAAAGTGAAAATACTAATTTTATATATGAGAAAAGCAAATGGTAATTAAAAAGAATACAACAGTTTGCTGCTAATAAGAAAAAATGTGGAGGTTTAAATTTTAAATATCTCAATAAATCTTTCCACTTTCTACTGGGAATTTTTCTTTCCTTTTATTTCCTTTCATAACAAAAATAATTTATCAGCTGGAGAAAGTATCAATTTACATGATCCACAAGCTTTAAAAATGTGGCTTTTTTTAAAATCAGAATTTGAAGAATTAACACTATGATTTTTAATACAGTTTTCTTTTTTAATGCATTAAAATGAATGAAGCTTTTAATTAATCTATTGATTCCATCTAGCCAAACAATTCATGCCTTTAACATTCACAATGCTTAATGTATTGAAACACTACAGTTTCATGACATATATATTTTAACTGCCTTACACTCTCAACAGCCCCAGAGAAATTTACTTTCTCAAACCAAAAATTCTGAGGCCTCATTATTCCAACATTTTCACCATCTTCAATCAAACACATAACAACATGAACACTATCTTATTGATCTAACAGATACAAAAAAGGTAAGTTTATATTACTTCCAAAAGAGATTCCTCAAGCTTAGCTAATTGTATCTTCTTGTCTTCCTCCTGTTGTAACAGTTTTGTCTTCTGCTCTTCCAAATCAGGCTTCTCATGCTGAATTGTTAAAGCCAAAAGCTAAAAAGAAAGGAGATTATTCAACAGAATAAGATGTAGTAATTGCCTACATTGTATAATACATACTAATTAGGTATACAGCAGGATATGGTCTATAATTCTGAAAACAGACTTCTGAGGATTTATTAAGTTGCACCAGCAATCTAACTGCTTTAAATCTATGTAGACATTCAGGATATTCTGCAATGGCAAGTATAACATAGGAGTTACTGTCAGCCATGTCCTTGTGTATAACAGCAAAGGCAAGCCAGGTGAGATACTCAAGGACATTTCCAAAGGTATTGGATCACTTTACTCAGGACACTTATTCACACACTTTTGAGACACCAAAATTTTTGCACTTCAATCTGATTCACATCTGTGTTTGACTGACTGGCAGTCTTCACTGATGTATATTCTGTTATCAAATATAACAAGAAATTGACAAAACCCACAAATTTCAAAAACTGGTTGCAAATTGCTTTCCAGCAAGTCTACCAAAGCTAAACTCCTCTTCTGACAAAAAAGAGAAGATAAAAAGCAAAGCTTTTTTATTCCTCCTGTATTTCCACTTAGAGGGAATGAATTCACTTGGCTACAGAGAATCATACAATTGCTCTGGTTGGAAAAGACCTGTTCCAATGATTTACAACCTTTTCAGTGAAGAAGTGTTTCCTAATGTCCTATCTGCACAACTTGACAGTTTCCTCTTATCCTAATCACTTATTACTTGGAAAAATAGAACAACCCTCACCTTGCTACAACCTTTCAGGTAGTCATAGAGAGTGAAAGGTCTCCCCTCAGCTTCCTTTCCTCCAGGCTACTCAAATCCAATTCCCTCAGACACTGCTCAGAATACCTGTGCTCCAGACCCATCACCAGATTCATTGCCCTTCTCTGAACACCTTCCAGCACATAACAGTGTCATAGGTTGAATTTAAATTTGCTGCTGTTATTCAAAACCATCCTGCCTCATGCCAGCTTCAAAATGAAAGGGCTGGCTGGAGTAAAGGTTTGCGGGGCTTGAAATTCAGACTGTATCATGAGAGGCTTTCTGATCTGGTTGCTGCCTTTGGATTCAAGGTTTTTGTGTGTTGGTTCTCTTCCACTGGGATGGCAGATTGTTAGAAAGCATCTCCCTAGCTTGGTTTTTTATCTCACTGGCTTTCTGCTTGCTGCTGTTTTCTGCTGTACTTTTTCTGCAAATAGGCTAAGGTAATTGTGCATTATGTTATCTCATTTATATTAAACTCTTATCTCAATCTGGATGGGGGGGTTGTGGATGTTACTTTCCCTCAGTCCTGTGCTGGGCAGAAACAGGCAGGTTAACCCATTTACCATGCATTATCTTGTTACAGACAGCATCTTTCTTGTAGTGAGGGGCCTAAAACTGAGCACAGTATTCAAGGTGTGGCCTCACCAGTGATGAGTGCAAAAGGACAATCACTTCCCTACTCCTGCTGACCACACTATTCCCAAAACAGGCCAAGATACCATTGGTCTTCTTGACTGCCTGGGCACATTTCTGGCTCATCTTCACGTGGCTGTCAACCAGAACCCAGGTCCTTTTCTGCTGGGCAGTTCTGCAGCTACTCTTTCCCACACTTGCAACATCGCATAACATTTTTGTGACCCACTACTAGGATCCAGAGTTCACAAAAACTAAGGCTCAGTATTCATTTTACCATTTATATTTGTGTGCTAGAAAATATCTCCGTGTCCATTAAGGCAAACTGCACCATAAGGCTTCTTCTCTATGACTCAGGTATACATATATTGATTTCTTTCTTAACACTTACCTGTCCTCTTAAGCCACTTCCTGTTGTGGAAAAGTTTACTTCTGTAACAATAGAGGCAGCATCAGGTGGAATGAAGGGATTTGGGTTCCTTGTTGACAGAAAAAGACGGAACTCTTCATTATAATCTACCATTTTTTCTCCTATTTGTATAGCATAACGGGGCCCTGTAAATGATAAATATAAAATTGTAACATTCATTTATACATTATTTAGAAAGAAAAAGGAAAAAAAAAAAGTAAGAAACTGAATCTGTCCTGCATTGTTAGACTGAAAAAATGCAATAGCACAGCACTAGTATGAGAAAGTTACATAGCGAGAATATTTAATATACCAGGGTAGTTTAATTATCCTTACCCAGTACAAAAGCATAAATATCTAAAAATGCACTTAAAGTAAGAGTAATATTAATGAATCTTTCAGATCTTTAAATAATGAATAGAAGGGGAAAAAAAGACAAAAGAAGATGCACTGAATAATCCCCTGTTTACGTAAGAATGCTGTCATAATTGAAACTTATTCATTTATATTTCATAGAATCATAGAATTATAGAACGATTTAGGTTGGAAGGGACCTCAAAGGTCATCTAGTTCTAACTCCCTGCCATAGGCAGGGACACCTTCCACTAGAACAGGTCACTCAAGGCCTCATCCAACCTAGCTTTGAACACCTCCAGGGACAGAGCATCCATAACCTCCCTGGGCAATGTGTTCCAGTGTTTCACCACCTTCACTGTAAAGAACCCTTTCCTAACATCTAGTTTGAATCTCTCCTCTTCCAGTTTAAACCCATTACTCCTCTTCCTGTCATTACAGGACCTGGTAAATAGTCCCTCCACAGCCTTCCAGTAGGCCCCTTTCAGGTACTGGAAGGCTACTACAAGGTCTCCTCGAAGCCTTCTCTTCTCCAGGCTGAAGAGCCCTAACTCTCATAGCCTGTCCTCATATGGGAGGTGCTTCAGCCCTCTGATCATCTTCATGGCCCTCCTCTGGCCTCGCTCCAACAGTTTGATGTCCTTGTGTTGGGGGCTCCAGAACTGTACACAGTGCTCCAAGTGAGGTCTCGGGGAGGTAAAGGGCGAGAATCACCTCTCCTGCCCTGCTGGCAATGCTTCTCTTGATGCAGCCCAGGACATGTTTGCTGTCTGCGCTGTGCACGCACACTGCCAGCTCATGTTGAGCTTTTCATCAACCAAGACCCTCAGTTCCTTTTTCTCAGGGCTGCTCTCCAGCCATTTGCCACCTGTGACAGTTTGGGAGTTACCAGCCCACTCACTCTTATGAAATCACCCAGATTAGACTCAGCCAGCTGGAAATTAGGGAATGAAGTTTTATATTCACAGCTTAGCACAATATACAAGTAGATATCTACAATATACACAGCTATATACAGAAATATACAAGTTAAAAAGTAATACAGAAACACAACACCCCTCCCAGAAATCAGAGTCCCCAGGAGGGGCTCTCAACCACCCTTCCACCTTCCTGCCACCCCTCTACCTTATCCCAGACTTTGCCTTACATGCAAGGTGAGTTTGGAGGATCAGCCAGAGTGGGTTAGAAAGCAGAAGGATTAGTTATACAGAAAGCAAGCCAGGGAGAAAAGTACAGGCACTCAAAGACAAACACTGACTGTGTTATTCGTGCTTATGTTCTTGATTTTATACATCTCAGCAAGCCTATGAGTGAAGTAGATATCACCATTGTTTCCTTTTCACAGCCTATAATCTAATTTCTCTCACTAAAATAATCCAGCTAGCCTCAAACTAGCACACCATACAATCTGTATTTGTGCATGAGAGTCCTGTCTGTATGCAAATCACCTTGTGATCGTACCAAGAACTGAGATATGTCCCAACAAAGGATAAAATCTGTTCATCAGACAGTGGCTGCCTCTGGAACGTGCCACAAAGACAAGATCATCTCTACCAATCAGCTACCCTGGAAAGGGGGATGGTGTAGAAAGCTGCTAGACTATGCAACAGATTCACCACCTGGCCTGATTAACCCCAGACATGTATTGAAGTGAGAAATGGTGGAGCAAGGGGTGGAGGCCCACTCTCCTATCACCTGACCCCTGCAAGCACACAGAAATACATAGTAAGATTCCCTGGAGGCAACATCGGGAAGACAATGGACTAGGGTATGGGCCAGGAGGAAGCTGTGATTACACGAACTGAATAAAAGACACTGAGATATACCAGCTTGGTGGAGGAAGAAAACATCACCATGGACATCCAGCCTGAAAACAGCAGCCCAAGAACCCTCTCTCCACCACCACAAAGATGGAAGTAAAAAGAACCCCACTGAGAAACACTACATGCTGGAAGCTGCTCAGAGAAAGGACTAACATCACAGGACTTGGCTGACACAAGCCAAAAAGGACTTGGACTTTGTAATCTCTCCATCCCCTCCTTCATCTGAGGACAGCACAAGCCAACAAGGATAAACCTGGGGACACCTCCTCCAAGCTAAAGCAGCAGCGCCCTTCCTCAGACCTTCTCCAGCCAAAGAAAGCATAAATTTGTCACATCCTAAATGCATTTCATTACAGTATAGAAGAAACAATTAATTACATTTCAATCTGTCTTTATATTCCTAGAATTTTGATATTTCTCAACATGCTGTCACATAATGAAACCTCTGTGACATCTCACAATCCTCCTTTTACCACCATTTTCCATTCCAGCATGCTCAGAAGACTCACTCATAATTATTGTAAGATTTTGTCCTCCTGATACTCAAACCCAATGAAGACTAGAATCAAAAGATGAAAAGTTTCAAAAGTGAAAATTTTCTTTCCAGAGAAATTTGAGGTGGCATAGTTAGGTCCTTCTCTGTTTTTAGGAACAGGAGCAGACCAGAAATGTTCTAAGTGTATACATCTTACTAAACCACTGGTAGAGATGAAAATCAGATACCAATTCTGCTTTTGTGCCAAGGATGCAAATAAATTTTAGACTCTTGCTATAAAAATGTCAAACAGAAAGTTGAAGCTGTACAAAGATAAATTTATTGCAGTCCTTATATTCACAGTTTTCTTAACGTTCCATTCTTAGTAATGAAAAGATGCACAATGATCACAAGAAAATTAATGCAGACCAGCCTGCACCTCCACCTGTTGAAAAAAAGGAGTGTGTGCTTGCTTGTGAAGTGACTGGAGACTCAAACACGACCCATTCTTACTTTCCACTCAACAGACCTTTCTGCTATAGGAGATAAATATATCCAAAGCAGAGATAATGTAAAATTTAATTAGTCCTTTTTCTTTTTTTTAGCTTTCATTGCATCCAATATGGAGACTCTTTGCACCAAATTCTAACATTTTGATCCTCTTTATGACTGCCCCCAACTCCAAATTAACATCAGAGACAGACCTGTGTGACTTCTTTAGTTCCTGACATAAGAAATAAAAACAGCTACGCCAGCATACTAAAACTCTTGACTTCTGACTTCATAACCAGCTTTGTAGTTTCTGGTCTACTTAAGGCCCAAGTTCCTAAATAAAGGTACATGTTTGAAATTATCACTAGAAACTAATTTAAAATGTAACATGTGTATAGCTAATAAAATCACTTTATTCCAATTTCAATTAAAAAAAAATCTTTAAATACTTTTCAATATATTCCCACTTCCTAAACAAGAACATCATCTCTAACATATTTCATTGCACTGAAGTTAGCAGCAGGCTAATGATAAAGTAAAAAAAACTACATTACCCCAAATGTTTTCAGAAAAATTGAGGTTTATGTGAGGTAGATACAGATACAGATCTCTAACTTACAAAGGGCTTGAGCAAGCATTTGCAAAGATCTTGGTCATTTACCTTGAGCAACGAGATCTTTTCTTAGCAGCGGGTAAAGGACAGGCTCCACTCCATCCATTTCCTGTATAACTAGGGTTTTCCCAAATCTCACTGCCAGCTCAAGAGCAGTTAAGAAGTTGGCATCCTGGGCAAATGAAAACAAATTCCTTTGATTCACATTTTTTTAGACATTCACACTTCAGAATGAAGGCATTACACCAGGAGTCTAAATCTAAAAATCAGTAGTAGAGTTGAAAAATTCTGTTACAAGCATCATATCTTATTTCAAGATTTAGCCCCCAGTGTTTAAATTAGTTTTATCTATTCAGCTAATGGCATAGCTGTTTAACATGCCTAGCTTTCCAAGTGATGCACCTGAAGAGGGTAGGTCTACCACAGGTCCTGTGTGAGGTCTGTCAGGTGCACCTGGAAGTCTTGCCCAGTTAATGCATCCTAAATGTTTTTAGGTAGCTCTGTCTCAACACTGAATCAAGACCTATGGATTGTATTTACATTAACAGGAAGACATCTAAATCCAGTCTTTTGCATGAGGGTGTCTAAACATACATATGGTGTTTAAGATTCCATTACAGTCAATGAACATCCTAGATAATGCAAACAGAGCCTAGAGGGTAATCAAGCCAACAGGCTAGGCAGGGAAGAATTCAATTACTCAGAGAAATGGGCCTAGTACTGTCAGAGAGTGCCAAAGTGGTCTGCACAAAGCTGGCAGGGAACTGTGCAAGATCTACATTCTGTAGAAAAAGTAAGTTGAGGCCAGATGGAGTTCAGTAAAAGACTTTGGAACAGCATCAGATTCTCACCTATGTGTGTGCAACTGAGCCAAGCTTCACCACCCATGTTAACAGCAGATGCAGACATCTAATCTTAGGTACCTTAATCTCAAACTAAAATCTAATTTGCAATATCTAATCTAGATTATACATAAGGAAGAAGTGTATACCTACTTCTGAAATCCAGTTTACTATCTCTCTTTTTCAGAGGGTAGCACAAAGAGGCAAAGTTCTAGCAGTAATATCCAATGTTGACTCCTCAGTCTTAAATACTCTGATCTCCACCTTGAGTAAATAAATATTCTGTACCACGTAATAATCATTGTAACCTACAACATAATGAGTTACATACTTCATGGAATATAACCCCATTTTTGGTGGTTGTTGTCATATCCATTTAAAAACTCTGGAATAGAGTGAGCTCAAGCAGAACAGAATTGTAAGACGAAGTATCAGTACTGCACCTGTTGGTTAATAACTTCTAAACGTGATTCCTTCAAATGTGTCTTCAGCCATTCAGTAGCCCGGAAAGAAGGGTCTATCAAAAATGGGCAAACTTTACTCTAGGGGAAAAATAAATACATATACATATATATATATATTTACAGAAATATGTTTTGTTTAAGAATAAAATTGAATAGAGTCCTTCTTTATTTGCCCAAACTAACAGTATTTTCAAAATCCTTTTTATTAACAAACTGTTTAAAGAAACAATAACAGCCTAAATAATTAAATTATTATAAATTAAACATTAGTAGGGGGAATTTTATGTCTTTCTTTATTTTTTCTTTTTTTCTTTTATTTTTTTTCCAAATATAAAAATTCTGCAGCTAAAGCTAGGTAGCTCCTTACCTTCTTGTGAAAACACAAACCTCTATTCAGTGAGTATAATCTACGGCTTGTGTTACAACAGCTTTGAAACTTAGAATGAGCAATGTACAGTATTGGCTTTGGACCTCGAATCATTGTAGAAAGGCAGAAAGACACAAAAAACATTTTAGTTACAATCACAAAGAAATCCAGATCTCAAACCTGCTAACACTACAATGTAAAATATTCTGGTGATATTGCCTAGTAACATGTATACGGATGAGACAGCAGGGTTTCATTTTAATAAAACCTTTATCAATGTGTGGCTTCCACACCAGTATTGTGCAAAGCTTTACTATTTTACTATACCATGTAAAGATATGTTATGCTATACACACTGCTTTTTGGAATGTTGAGAGTTTAACCACTGATACACTAATTAGGTAAGTGCTCAGAATTTACACAGTGGTCACAACACTGTGACCACAGAGAAGATACTAAGTGGGACAAGTGAAAGGAGACCTATTCAAAACTGACACATGCATTTAAGATATCACAGAATGGCTGAAATCGTACTGATATTGGTAAAATATCACATCTAGTTCTAAAAGTATGCTGAAAAAATATACACAAATAAAACTATTTGCGCTAAAGGAAGCTTTGAAATAGCTCTTTGCACACAGTCAGATTTTTAAGAGCTCAATTTCTTCAACTAACAACAAAAGATGTAAATGAAATTTTGTTAAACCACATAAATAGCTTAAAGGGGAAAAACAGAATTTGTTGAAAACCTTTTTAATCAAACTGAGAAAGAAATAACTAGGTCTAATATCAAGACAATAAGGTAAATTTAAACTGGAGAAAACTCTGTAACTTATTTGAAAGAATCATCAGTCATCCAAGCAAAGTGCCTGTGGCAAATGCAGATTCTCCTTGTGGCATTAAATCCTTCTTTCTAGCAGATCTAATGAATTGCTACATTATAATTATGACATTATGTACCTAATTGTTGAATTGCATATGTATATTTATTATATCTCATATATCTACATTATAAAACTGAATCATGATTATAAGCACATTATTATTATTATTATTATTATTATTATTATTATTAACCCAAGTAGTATCAGCTACTGGCCTGGAACTTTTTTTATCCTATATCACACAGCCGATTTGATAAAATCTGAGGGTTTTAAAGGTATCTACATATAGCCTTTCTCTTTTTTTCTGAGAAAAAAAGACATTGGAAATGATATATCAAAGTGAACATATATAGGATGTAATCTTCCACTGATTCTATTGGTGTTAAGGATTATTCACACTTTAAGCCTGAATAGACTGAACACAAGGTTTTGTCTGTTTGACATCTGGAAGAAAACTGTGAAAGCAAACCAGAAAAATGTGTTTCGTCTAACTGTTTTTGGTTTTCCTTCTACTACAGAATACTGAAAGTGTTTCTCTCTCTGTTCTGTAGTGCTAGTAAGACAAATTAAATAGTTCAAAATTCCAGAAAGGTGTTATGCTACTGAAACTTTTAAAGTTAGCTACTTTCAAGACAAGAAAAAAAATTACCTGTAAGATAACAAGAGCATTTTCTATTGAAAGGTCATCTGAAGGTAAACCTTCACTTTTCCAGACTAACTCCTCACTTTCAGTACACAGGAACCGCCGTAGATCGAACTCTGATAAATTAAACAGTGCAAATGCATGCTAGTATTGATACTCTGCATAATTTTTAAGCATTTACCACTCTATATACAAAATCTAAGTTTGTAGTTTTCCCTTAAATTTATTATTTTATTGTTGAACTTATTAACTAGCTGATGTTGTAAAAAACGTTTAATGCTGTTACCTAACACACACAGATAAAAATGATTACTGAAAAAGCAGAAGATTTCAGAGTGCATTGGCAAATTTGCAACAGCAATGTGAATACATTCACTCATGTAAACTTTTTAAGCCAGGACTACAGAAATAAATCATAAGAATTTTGTATGTATTTATAAACTTAATAATTATTAGAATAATCCTAGTCTGTCTGCATATAAAAGTACTTATTGAGTAATAAAGTGTTACATTTCGCTTGGCAACATTAAGACAATTGAGACGTAAATTAAAACTCATTGGTATTTCTTACTTTTTCAATTCAGCTTAATTGCTTACACACATAAAGACACAAACAGGCATACACACACACACAACAAATTACTTTCAAGGCCTGCTGATCTGGTCCATTCATCCAATTTTTTTTTTCTCTGATCCTCCGGAGCTGCAGAAAGGTAGGTAACAAAGGCAGCTGCTAACTGAGCCCTTTTAGGCAATGTAGCCAATTCATCTGTTATCTCTGACACCTTAAAATACAAAGTACAGACAGAATGTGTAGGTGTAATGCTAACAAGAACTATGTTACTATATCCTATCAGTTACAAAAAAGTTAGAATTAAATTTGCCCACCATTGAGGCAGTCACTTTTCTTAGCTACTAAAGATCAGTGAATCTGACATATCACTTAAAAGCAAATGGGCAAATAACATTATATTATTAAAAATAAGAAATTTATGACCCTAGTCACAGTCAGCTAGTGTGTATCACTGTATATACAGGTATTGAATACTAGAAGTACCTACTACACTTAAAAATGAGATTCACTGCAGACTTAATTCATAAAATACATTTATCTTACATCTTCAAATAATTTACCTGCACTACATCACCTCTGCCTTGAAATATTCCAGTAACCAGCATACAAAATACAGTGTATCAAATAATATATGACTGCTATAACTGGTTTGACAGACTGTCACTTTTGTCACTTTTTTTACCTTAATCAAATTGACATTAAAAAAAAAGATATATAAACAAAAATAACTTTTTATTACTTCCCTTTTAATTTAAAGGGAGATAAATACTGCTTTTTCACCATCCTCAACATGGGATGAGTTCCTGACTAATTCATCTATCAGTTTGTTCTGCAGCATACCATTCATAGACAGTCTGAATTTTCTGAAGAAAGGGGTGATGTACCAGAGAGAAAAAACTGTGACGAATCACTTTTAGAAGCACTTAAACTCTGGGCTTCAAATATACCCAGTGCTTAACTACAGCAGGTGGAATAGCTGTAAAGTTATTTTCACAGGAAAATCTTCCAGTTCTATTATGCTGTTCAACCTACAAGAAAGATTTATCTAACCCTCAATGAAGAGATATGTCTCTCAGCAGGGAATTTTTTTTCCATTTTAAGATAAGCCAGAAAGCTTGGCATCACTTCCTGGAGATGACAGCTATTTTCAGCTTGTATGTAACATGCAATTTTCCTTTCTCTTCCAGATTGCAGAAAGTTCTGTGTGTCCAGAGACTCACCAGCTTTTCCCAAAGATAACATCTGAGCAAATAAGATATGTTCACTTTTCCCTACTTTAGCAGCAGAAAAGTTTCAGACAGGTTAGTTAAGATTTCAAAAGCAACCCAATATTTTGGGAGGCTTACATTTATGTTTCCAGCCATAGTCCTACAACTGTGACTGTTCAATGCTTTCCTAAAATCTGTCCCTTCTGATTGTATCTCAGCTTGGAGGGACCAACCTCTGACATTGTCAGCCATCATAAAAAATGTATTATTGTCACAGTTGAAAAACATCAAAGAACGTTGTACATTCTATAATAAGCATGAGGGTTTTTTTACACGTTCTCTAGCTATGTGATATAGGTAAGGTAACTTGTACAGTGAAGTAAAAGAACCTTTCACAAGGAAGACTTTTGTTTTTCTCACAAGAAACCAAATACATGTACACTTAGGGAACATGTAGAATGGCAGCAACTCACATTTTCCAAACAGTACCAAAATTGCATTTTCAAATTATCAGCTATAAGAAGTATTAAAGAAAAAATTCACTAACCTGAGTGCTCCATCTTTTGTGTTCCCTATCAAGCTGATTTATCAGTACCTCTGCAGCTTCCAGTGTTTTTTGAGCTTTACTCAGTTCTGCTTCAAGTTTTGCTGCTTCTGTTGTTCTGCTCTGGAACCTATGAAACAACTACTGTTTGTAACTGCTATCATGAACTACCAAACATATAGACAGTTATTTTCAAGATAGCGTAATTGACTGAATTTGAAATTAATTCCTTCCTTATTGTTCATGGAAAATACAAACATAGTTCTTTCTTATACCTTATGTTTCTAATTAGCAGAGGAGCTTTTTAGACTTATCTAACAAAATTTAGATAGATTTAAAAATAACTTGCAAAACATAACATCTGAAAATCATTCCTTCTACTTAAACAGCCTGACTTAATTTTACTGACCATGTTAAGATAATAGCATGATTAATGTCATCCTACTACATATTTGTAACTTTTTGGTAAATTTCATCTGTGAAAACTTTAAAGAGGAATATTGCTAATTCACAGGGATGACTCTAATTCAGTGCACAGTACTCGATTTTGTAAACTACTACAAAGTAAGAACGTGCCTCAAACAACAGGCAAGTTTTAGGTATTATTTTGTACTTAATATCTCATTTGCTTAATTAATATTTAAAGTAATGTATTTAATAGTCCACCTTTTAAAGCAACACATTTAACTGCAATATATAGTACATAGTTAATCCAAGACATCACTGTATAGCTGAATGACATGAAGAATTCTCCAAATACTTTTGCAAACTACAAAAAATAGTAATATGCACATATGTCAGGTATATCTCCCGTACTAGCTACATAACAGAACACCAAACTAAAAGACTTGATTAAATTGAATTTGGAGAAAGTAAAAAGGTTCCCTACAGCAATTTTTATGCCACTGTGAGTCATGTACCTGATGAGATGCTAAGAAAAAAGGAGAAAGTGAACTAGCTGTCAGAAAAGCAGGTCATCCTTAAAGAAATAGAGCTGTCTTTATTCAAGCAGTGATCAGTAGAAGACTTGTGAAGGAATATTTCCAAAGTCCAAAAGAGGCATTAAAGTCCTCTTAGATTTAAAAGGTGGGAGACATATTGCTTATCTTTGACACCTACAACTTTTACACTGAAGGCTTCCAACACAGTCAGTAGTGAGACTTCTCAAGTACATTTAAGGAGCATTTCTGATCAGTGAGTTGAACTATATTCTACCATTATATTTACTTATCTCTGCTGAACGTATAGATAGCCTAATTGTTGCTACTTATGATATAAATATCTTGCAGAGCAGGAAATTACATTTGGGTGACAAGTAATAATTATTCACACTGCAAAATCATCAATATTTTTATTTATATCTTGAAATAAACAAACTAAACTTACTTATCTTTCAGTTCTGATACTTTTTGACCAACAGAGTTCAAAAGATTTTCTAACTTGTGTTTTCGGTCTTCGGTTTTCTTGAGATTGCTAGAAAAATGTAACATTTATTTTAAGATTATGGATCCATAGGCAGAAAACAAAGAGTGAACCTAACAGGAATGTCATTTACACTGGGATAGCTCAGAGAGAGATCTTTCTTGTGATTTGTATTAATAAAAATCTGGTTTTGGATGTAAAAACTTTAATTACTTCTCATCGCATAGCTTTAAAAATGGAAAACAAACATTCTTTTCATATTTATTTTTAAAGATCAGAACAAATTCTTCCAGTACAGAATTCTAAGACCTGGCAAAACAATCAGTATAGATTCCTAAGATTCACATGGCTATGTCAAATCATTTTGAACCTAAGGAGAAAATGATCATGCTTGGTCCATGATACAAAAGAAGAGGAACTACATATATCATAAAATAGCCTGGGTTTCTCTGACAATGTATTTTGAGCACATCCATGACATCAAATTCTCCCTGACCCTTTGCAGTGGAAACAAATACCTCACAATAGCAAAGAAGATATCCAAGGCATAGCTTCTCTTGTCTCAGCATTAACTTTTTATTACCTATGAATGAGGTATCTTTTCTTATGTCTTTTGGTTTTTATAAACTTCAGTTCCTCCTTTGGTGGCTTTAGTTTTGCCCTCTACCATTGAAACTAACAATGTTACTTTGCAACAATGTCTAACTTACGCTTCCAAGCCAGTCTTTTCTTTTTCCAAAGGCTGAATTCGCTCTAGGACATGGGAATACTGGACATTGGCATTCACCCAAGCTGCTAATGGAGCAGCTGCAGCACTGGCTCGTTTAGCATTCTGAAAAACAATCAGTAACAGTTACCAATCCTTGAAGTATCATAATGTAGATGAGATAAATACAGGAGAAATAACTGCAACAGATTTATCAGTTATCAGTTTAAAGATATCAGTTAGCCAGCTCCTCCTCTGAACAAACCTTCTCAATTTTTACTAAGAGTTTATATTGTAGGCCATCAATCTGTGAGAAAAAATTATAAGTATCTTTACAGCTCTGAAGTTTCACTGAAGTTAGAAAGTTCTGAATTAATGAAAAATTAACAGTGTGTTCCTTCTCTGGGAACTACAGTTTTCCCATTAAAGTTAAGGAATTAGTATTTAGGAATTCCTTTTTATAGCTACTGCCACATCAATTCCCAAAGATCACTCACATCTTTAATCATCATTAATCCTTTTTTCTTTTAATTAAGTGTACCGTTTAAGCACTTCCTGATACATGGAGGAGTTTGATCTGAGTTCGAATTTATACCAGTGACAAAAATCTCTGAGGACTTGACTTCATAACATTTCATCTCACTGCTCCATCATCACCAATTAAATTCTCACTGTTAGAGGTAGTATACAACTGAGTAATCTCTGCTGTGCTTTCATCTCTTTACACTGACAAATTCTGGAAGCAGTTTTAAGCTCATTCTAAAACTTATGTTGCAAGGCAGACAATTATGAGTGTTATTTTTTTCTTTCTTTCATTTTGCATAACGCATTCAGGAATTACCTTTGGATCAAAAGATGTTCTGTTTTTAGAAAGAAGTTCTTCAACACTCTCTCGTATTTCTTTTGGAATATTCCGCGCATCAAAGGTTGCTATTTCCTCCCTCACACCTCTTTTGGCCAAGAAACTGTGAAAACAATTAAATAACTAAGTAAAAAAAAACTCTCATGTTAGAGAGACTCTTTGCCTATGACACTAAAGAATTCCATGCACACTGTAATTTTGGACATAAAGTAAATTAGTGTTGAAAGCTTAAATAATATCCTCACCTCTTCATGCTCACCCATGATGTATCAAAAATCCCCATCAGCCGTAAAACTCCTTCCAGTATGTCTCTGATTATGTCAGGAGGCATGCGTAGTGACCGGATTTCTGACAAAGACTCTGGCTTTATATTTCCAACTGCTAATTTAGCCTCATTAACCAGTGGCTTAAAATACATTAAAAAAAAGAGACGAGGATACAAGAATCTGAACATTTGCCATTTCAGTTTTGATATAATTCCTTGTTCTTTTTACAGCTGTAAGGTCTCTTAAACAAGCAGTCTGCTACACTGTCATTAGGATTTACAGTTTCATTAAACTGTTTCCATTCATCTGATAGAATCATAGAATCAAACATGTTGGAAGAGACCTCCAAGATCATCCAGTCCAACCTAGCACCCAGCCCTAGCCAGTCAACTAGACCATGGCATTAAGCACCTCATCCAGGCTTTTTTTGAATACCTCCAGGGATGGTGACTCAACCACCTCCCTGGGCAGCCCATTCCAATGGCAAATCACTCTCTCTATGAAGAACTTCCTCCTAACATCCAGCCTATACTTCCCCTGGCACAACTTGAGACTGTCCCCTTGTTCTATTGCTGGTTGCTTGGGAGAAAAGGCCAACCCCCACCTGGCTACAGCCTCCCTTCATGTAGTTGTAAACAGCAATGAGGTCACCCCTGAGCCTCCTCTTCTCTAGGCTAAACAACCCCAGCTCCCTCAGCCTCTCCTCACAGGGTTTGTGTTCCAGGCCATTTACCAGCTTTGTCGCCTTTCTCTGGACACATTCCAGCACCTCAACATCTATATCATTACCAGATTGAACGGGGTGGAGTAATTTAGTTGGTCTATACAAGATATAAGTAATTGAAAAACATTCCATAATATCTGCAGAACAAAACTGTAGACCATGGTAGCACAGAAAAAGCAACTGGAAGTAAGATTTGGCCTGAAAAATCATTCAGTACTTGAGATCTAATAGAACACAAATACCAAAATGACAGTTTACATCTGGCAAATAAAATGTTGTTCTCTAATGCGTAAGAGTTTTTATACCAAAATAATTCAGGGAAAAAAATTGAAATGCAGGGAAAAAAAATGTATGGCAGGACCTGAATAAGTGAAATAAAATTAGACCACAAAATACTACTTTTACCTGAACCTCTTTTAGCTCATTTTCAATTTTCCTTTTTCTTTCTTCTATTTCTGTAGCCTCTTCTGCTATCCGGTGTTTTATTTTTTCCATTTCTGTTTTTTGCTCACTAGCACTCTGTAAAAAAACATACATAGATCTTTCTATTTGAGGCCTCTCATTTCTTTCAGTCTTGATTATAATACAATTTAACAGTACTAATTACAATAAAAAATGTGAGGCTGTCTAATACTAGACAGGTTGACAAATTAACTAAATTATACGAAATGAGTCTCTTTTGCTTTTCCTGTGTCTCCTTCCTGTTCTTTACCACTAGTGAGATCTGCACATCTATTTTGGAGGCTTAATATGACTTATTTTATTTCTTCTTGCCTTGGATTTTCTATTCCTCACCAAGCTTCTCCTTTAAAGGGATAAAAGTGACAGCCTCTGTAACATTCCTACTACCCTGGAAAGTAACATATCCTGCCATTGTCTTTGTAGCTGCTCACATTGCTATTTCTTTCATGACAGCATAAAAAACTCTCCTTTTCCACAAGGTTCATAAAAACAGCAGTTGTGTTGAACTACAGCCTATTAGCCTAAAAATACTAATACATTATTTACTTGTAAATTTCCACACAGCTGTCTCTAAGGATATCTCTCCTATGACTTACACATAGATTATAAACTCTTGGGGTTAGCATCTTATTTTTTCCCCTAAATTTGTACTGCATCTGCCATACAGCAGACACTAGCTATTGGCCATCTCCATGACTCCTAAGCACTTCAGTACAACAATAAATACATAGCACATAAAACTGCAATAGAAGGGACCTTACATATCCTGAAGTTCACAGGGTGGGGAAAAGGAATCAGTTGCAAAAAAAGTATTTGAGGATAAATGCATAAAATTAATAAAAGATTAATATTCTAGGTTCAGCTCATCTAAAAGATACAAGAGAACAAAGCCCAGAGTTCATGGGTTTTCAGTATACAACACATTATTATAATCAACAATTGTCAAACTGAGTTGAACTTATAACAGATGTATATAATCAGAGAAAATGTTGATTAACAATAACCTTTCTGAGCACTTAACCCAAGCTATAGACCAGTATGTCATTGAAAATTACATTCAAATACATAAAACATTAGCTACATAAAACATTTCATGCAAATGTACATGTACTGAATGATAGCTTTGAATAAGAAAACCTTAAAATTCAGTTGTAGGTCAAAAGCCTTGCTCTGAAAGAAGATTAGAAGTCTGTCATTACTAAGAGTCCTCTCTCCTACATAAACTAGAACATTTCAAGCAACATTAAAATGTTAAAGGGCAGCTATCCTCTACGCTAATCTAAATAATCAGAATTCTACTGCATTTTTTCTGATGTCAGTAGGGCCATCACATTTTATTGCTTTTAGCCTCTTGTTTGAATTTGTTCTACAATAGAATACATGCTACCCATACAACCTGCAACTCTAGTGGACAAAGGAAGATGCAAATTAAAAACAGAAATCAAGGAAAACAGCATAATAAATTCTTCAAGGCCCATAGTCAATCATCATTATTAATTCATGTACAGGAGAAAGACAGAACCTAACATTGCTAAAAATTGCCAATGGAAGTAGACATAAAAATGGGATGTACCTTTAAAATACCATGAACCAAACAGTTTGAAAGAACAAGCATTTACTTCAGTGCATACAGAGCAGGTCTTTGTCATTGAGCTTCTTTATTTGAGGTTGCTTCAGACCTACATTACTAAATCAGTGACAAAACACTAGTAAAGGCTTATTTCCTCAAAACCCAGGAGTTCTGCCTCTGAACTGAAGAATACAAATTCTAGGAGTGATGAACACAGGGATATTACTCAATCTTCTTTGAGATTAACTTCAGAGGACTAAACCTCATTAAATACATCATAGAATCAACCAGGTTGGAAGAGACCTCCAAGATCATCCAGTCCAACCTAGCACCCAGCCCTAGCCAGTCAACTAGACCATGGCACTAAGTGCCTCAGCCAGACTTCTCTTGAACACCTCCAGGGAGGGTGCCTCCACCACCTCCCTGGGCAGCCCATTCCAATGGCAAATCACTCTCTCTATGAAGAACTTCCTCCTAACATCCAGCCTATACTTCCTCCAGCACAACTCAAGACTGTGTCCCCTTGTTCTATTGCTGATTGCCTGGCAGAAGAGACCAACCCCCACCTGCCTACAATCTCCCTTCATGTAGTTGTAGACAGCAATGAGGTCACCCCTGAGCCTCCTCTTCTCTAGGCTAAACAACTCCAGCTCCTTCAGCCTCTCCTCATATCCTTTCTAACAGTCCACAAAAGTAAGTTCTGGTATTATTTATTTAGAGCAGTGCTACTTGCCAGTATTTTGTTTAAAGCTCCTAACTGTAATAAACATTATAAAATGGATCAGTTTGGCTGTATGAACTTCCAGGAATAATTTCATTGTGAACCACAGAAGTAAGTACTACTCAGGTGTTAAACTTGTACTGATTTCTTCCTACTCCAACAGTTCAAATATGTTTTAAATGATATAATCCTCTGTCCTGTTGCAAGTTTATGCAAGCCTCAGGGCTAAAGCATTCCCTTAGTCAAATTCTTGAAAAAGCATTAGGGTTTGTAGCTCTTAAGAATACAAAGCACAGGCAGTTATGGAGATGAAAAAAATTACTTTTATGTGACTGTATACAACACCTGCATAGACACTGTAATTTCTTGGAGGGCAGCATCAGCCTCATCCTGCTTCATTTTGAGTAAAGTGCTTTGTTCTCCAGCTTTTCTGTTCAGTTCATCTACCAGGGCTTTAGCTTCATTCAGCTTTGAAACACCTGCCTATAAAAATGTATGAGAAGTGGTTATTAAGCAATTAATTTTACATGTATTGACATGAAGGTTGGTTGTAAATAGTATGCCCAAACTAACAGTGATGCAGACTAAGATTCTTTTTTGTATATATTTGCAATTTTCTCAATATCCATTATATTTCCTTGATATTATTTAACTCAAAATGAGATTTGACAGTTCTGGATGTGTTGCTGTAAACAATCTCCACATAATATCACCTCTAGAAGTAAATCTACAAGAATTAAACAAATTTAAATAAATCATTCAATTTCAACATATATGTAAATTCAGTAAAGAATATGAATGTACATAAAACTAAGTTCAATTGTGCTCAACTGTTTTCTTTATTAATATTTTATAAATTAGTTACTCTATTATTTCAAGATACATTTGGGAAAAAATAATATTGGAAGATGTTTTGAGTTAAGAAATGCATCCCTAATTTTCATGTAAATGATTACTTTTATTTAATCAGAGCATTTAACAAGTAAATGAATGTTTGTCACAAACAAACCACAAATACTTTCTAAATGAACTAAAATAAAAATAATTTTCTATCATTAAGAATGTGAATCTTCTTAAATTGCTTACTAAAGTGATGGGAAAATACCAGCAGACAAAACAAAAATGATGTAGAGTACAAGACAAGCAAGCGATTTGGTTTGCAAGTGTGATTCCACAATAGCAGAAAGGGTCACTGGGCAAAGTAATGGAGAAGAGTAGAGAAGAAAGATACATATCCTAAAGGATCACACAGATCTTTCTGGAAATATGCTGGGGGAGGAAAGGAAGGAAGTATGACTGGAAAGATAACTAATTCAAAATAAGCACTTTAGGCATGCAGAAGAGGAGTAAAGCAACATCTGAGATGAACTGCGTTTGGGCTAGAACTGTGTAAAGGTTTGAAGTGCTACACAAGCACACCAGGAGGTTAAAGACAACAGCTTATCAAACTAGAAGGAAATAAGACGTATAAAGAAAAGGATAAACTATGGTGCTACATGGGGAAAATTTATACAAGCAGATGCAGAACTTCAATCGCTAGAAAGATGATGTTTGTTGGCAACACAATCCCAATACTTACAGGAAAAAAAAATTAAAGAGCTCTCAAGTACTTTTATGCTTCCAAATAAACATATCCAGTCTGATACATTTGAAGAAAAATAATAACAAAGCCAAGAAAGCACTCTTCACTCTTTGAGGCACTTGAACAAGCATGTGCATTAAGATTCATACTATTCCTCTACTGAAATCACAACATAAGCATATACCAACAGAAGACATCTCACACAACCTTGTTAGCAGTCACAGCCCATTAACACACAAGGCATTTCCAAAGGTGAGAGCACTTTGAAAAGCCCTATGTCAAAATGTTTTAAATACATACCTGCAAGTGATTCTGCCTTTTTATTAGCTCTGTTCTTTTACTGTCATTGATGGTACTGTATACACGAAGGAATGTCATGTACCTGCTAGGTGTTGCTCCATACATTTTACAGGATTCATGGATTGCCAGAAATGACTTCAGAAAATCAGAATCTCCTGCAACATAATTTTTTGTACAGATAGTAATATCCTCATTCTTATCTCACATAAGTGTATGAAGCTGAATATATGGAGTGATCAGTCTCCTTCCCCAGACACTTCCAGAATCCACCCAGATGTGATCCTGTGCAACCTGCACTAGGTGTACCTGTGCTAGCAGGAGGGTTGGACCAGACGATCTCCAAAGGTCACTTCCAACCCCCACCAATTTATGATTCCTTCATTGCTTGTGACTGAAGAGACTGGTTTTGTTTAGCTAGGATGTATGTTCCATACTAATGTTTCCTTGCACAAAATCCCTACTATATGAGTAATGCTGAACTCTGTGAATATGCTGATAAAAACATACTCAAAGTATCTGTGCTATTATCTATGCCCACTACAGGACTGAGTAAGTGTTTGAGTAATAATGACTAAATATTACCTGAATGTTTTTTCTTAAGTTCCTTATGTGTTTTTCCAGTCTTTTCTTGTTCATCTGAATTATATAGAAGCATTTCAGGTATCTAAAAAAAAACCCATGATTTTTTAGTATGAGAATTAAGAACAATGAAAACATGACTTAAAATAAAAATTTAAAAATCACCTCCAATCTAATTTCTCATTTTAACAGACTGAATATGATAGCTTTATGAAGAATAAGGTATTTACAGAACAGTTACAGTATTAAAAAAATATTGATTCTGCCTTTCCCTGTCACTGATAATTTTCTGTTCTCTGAAGCAGAGGAGCTTTTGCTGGCTGTTAGAGCAACTAATTTTCAGAGAACTCTTACAATAACAGAAATGTCAAAGATATAAAAAGCTATACAGCTCAACAGGAAATCAAACAATCCTAAGTACAACTTTTGTGGAGAGTATGTAAGAATTAAACAATTAGTTACTGCTAAGTTTCCAAAGTCTTTTTTATCATATAAGAGTAGGCTTACCCTGTTACAGGTACAATAGTAAAAATAAACAAGGTATATTCAAAGGCTCTGGCATAGGGCTAAATGTAAGACTTCACTTAAAAAAAAAATAAAACCCAATGAAATGAAAGTGAAAATACCCTGATGAAGGTTTCTTTTATTGTGAACAGAGCTGGCCAAACACTCCTTCCAAAACACACTTTAAGTAGAACCTGTCACTGAAACTGAGGCACAAAAGCAGCCAGAGGAGTCTCAGTAATCCAGGCTAAAATGGGCACTCTGCCCCATCTGCTCCTATGGCTCTCCCAGGAAAATGACTAATCCCATAGTCAAGGTGTGAAACACTGTGTGCATGTGTTGCTGAATTGTGAGGCATTCTGTACCAGCAGCTCTTTCTCAAACTTACACAGTGAACATCCTGAAATAAGCAGATTTTGATCCTAAAATGAACAGTGACTCCCCTCCACCAAGTGAAACACTTAACAAAGATTCAATAATAACATTAGGTTTATAGTGCAGTCTTAGATATATAGCAGCTGATACACACATAACAAACCTGTTTTTCAGCTAGCTATCAATAATCCCAGTAACAGCAAATATTATCAGCATAGTTTGCTCTAACATTTTGCTTGCAGTCTGTTTGTACTGTGTTCTTAAATGCTGTCTGTGTTTGATGAGTCATAATAGTCATCATTTTGCTCAAGTCAGCCCACAGAGAGAAAACTACTGGTAATATAATAATGCCAATATTAATTAACTGTTCTGCCGAATTTTCCATCTTTATAGGACTGCACCAATGGATTAAATAAGCACTGTGACAATTATTCCTTCACAACTTTAAATATTTTTTATCTTATTCACAAAAGCTCAGCTATTTTTGAAAACACTAATTTAAACAAGCCAGAGTTTTTAACTCATGCAACTTACCTTTTTCATACTGTTTTCTGACCAAGTTTCCATCCACAAAACCTGACATTTCTTGTACAGCGCTGGATTACTTTCACAATTTATTGTGAAATTTGAATTAGTAGAATCCATGATCAAGACAATATGTAAATTTTGTTGGATCCCTATGAAAATGCAACATATTAAAGATTTTGTAGGCAATAATCTAATTACATAATGTTAAATTTATTACATATACTGTAAAATTTACTGTCCTGCAAATACTTATTACAAGGTAACTCCTGAAAAAACGATGGTACTACCACATCACACCAGGGCAGGGATGTTTATAAACATGTATCATGGATTCTCATGTATACTGAAGTGCATTTTTTAACTTAGAAGAGTTGATAGTATTTAAATAGACACAACTATCTCTCATCTCAATCTGTACAGAACAACAGAACCATTTAGAAGTAGTTCCAAGGCCCCCGACTATATCTGCTAATATCTGTATTTTAACTCCCATTCTTCTGTTTATTAGTAAACTCTTTAACCTTCTGGTTGTCCAAGGAAGAAACATAATTAAGAAATATATTTGTAAACATGATTATGATTATTCAGAATCCAAAGTAATTCATAAGTATAATGGATAAATGAAAAAAAGCAAACCTCTGTTACTAAATACATAAGCTAAACAATCCAGAAAATGATGGCAACAAAAGCTTTCTTCCTTCTAATTACTTTTAACAGCAGATTCCATAAAAACTGTGTAGAACACTCATGGATACATAATTTCAGATAGAAAAATGAATTTTAACCTGTGTTCTCAAGTATCATATTGTATAATCATTATTTCTGCCTGGGTTTTAATAATTAATTGGAAGTTAAGATGCATAGAAAACAATGATCACATTATAAATTATTAGTCCATTACAGCATAACTTTTTAAACTTTGAAATAAATTAAACCATAATTCCATTCACATACGGTATGTGAAATAGTTGAAAACTGGTCCTGTAAACCCATCTTGTGAGGCTTGATCCTTCAGAGGAGACAGCAATGGTTCTAATTCCTCTATTTTATACAGCCCAGGAACTTCTCCTATTTCAAAAATGAATCAAAACATAGATCAAATACATTATAATTCTGCACATTCTTTTTTTGGCTTATTCAAATTTTATTGGATTCTCTGTATAGAGCATTTGAATACAACAGTAACCACCTCTGTATTTTCAGGAGCATCATCCCATGGACTTCATCATTCTTTTTGTGACACTATAAACAGTCTATTTGTTTATATTCCTGAAATACACTTCAAAAAACTTGTTCACATCTACACAAACACAGCGATCCAATACTGCATACAAACCAAATCAAACCAGACTTTGTTATACACCAGAAAGCAGAAACATGTAAACAAATAGCTATGCAGGTCCTCAGATACAGAGGTTTAACACTGAATGATGAGAAGGTGATATTGTAAAGAGAGTTGGATTTACAGCTGGGAGATAGGAAAATCTGGTGCTCTTTTAAATCAGCTCTTACACTACTGCAACTCTGAAAAAACTCCAATATTTAGTGAATTAGATTCAGTCCCTGAATGATCATTTTGACCAAGGAAAAAAGCTATAAAACAAAATCACATCAGTTTTGTTATTATTTTTTATGGCCTTACCATTTTGAGAAAAGTGGACTTTACTGGTGTTCATTTAAGTATAGGAATCAGTCTATACAATCTAGTAAAACACTAAGACACTTTTTTTGGGAGAGAAGGGAAGCTGTAGAATAGAACACATTACCACTGTTTTGTTACACTATGTGCTAGTTTGAGGCTAACTAGAATATTTTAGTGAGAAGAATTAGATTATAGGCTGTGAAAAGGAAGCAATAGTGATGTCTACTTCAATCATAGGTATAAAAACAAGAACACAAAACATATATAAGACAGAGTGTGTGGGTGTCTCTGTTGGTGCCTGCGCTTTCTCCCTGAGCTACTTTCTGTGTAAGTAATCCTTCTGCTTTCTAACCACCCTTGCCAACCCTCCGAGCTGACCTTGCACGTAAAGCAAACTCTGGGATAAGGTAGAGGGGTGAAAAGAAGGTGGAAGGGTGGTTGGGAGCCCCTCTTGTGTTTCTGTATTATCTTTAACTTGTGTATTTCTGTATATAGCTGCAAATATTGTAAATATCCGCTTGCATATTGTGCTAAGCTGTAAATATAAAGCTTCATTCCTTATCTTCCAGCTTGACTTAGCCTAGTCTGGGTGATTTCATAAGAGTAGGGAGGCAAGTAACACTCAAACCATCTCACACTATTACAAAAAACTCCTTTGAAATAAGGCAGCTTTGAGGAACCGAAAGCACCTGTATTTTATTGGTAGCTTAAAGGATAGCTAAGTGAACTACAAGTCAGTTCCCCGTGTACAAGCACTCTAGCTAAAACAGTGTAGAAAGCTAACCAAAACTTTCAGTATGGACATAAAGTTAGAAAATATCACATAAAACTGTCTCACTGAGTTAACTCTGTGTGTTAAAAGTAGTACCTTTCGCCTTGTCATACCTGAAGACAGTAAACTGTTGATCATCTCAAGGAACGTGGAATGAACAAACTGATAGTCCTCCAGCAGCAGTACCACCTGCTGTGCTTCAATGCCTGCAAGCTCCATCACCTAGAAGCAAAGATGGCATTTAAATCTCAGTATATGGAATATATACATTGTTCATATGAGAATGATAATCTTTCACGATTACATATTACATCTATACTTTCTCCACAGCATCTATACCACTATATGTTTACAAAGATGACAAGGTGACTCAGTAAAATGAAATTGTGGAGAACTTTCTACCTAAATGTACAGCTTGGCAATGAAAAAATAATTAAAACAGACTCTTTCACTCAGTGTATTTGTGTTCCACATGTGACACACTTTTAGAGGTGTGTCACTTTTTTTTTATGGGTTTAGCTCTAAAATGTTATTTAGCATTGCTGAAGGTACTGGGAACTCATGATTCAAAGCTTGCATTTGTTTTTAAATAATATGCACACTTTTATCATTTCACTAGAATTTTACTTGATTCAGCTAATACCCTATTAACTCTTAAACCATAGTAGAGTCAGAAAATAAAAATTTATTCAAATATCAAAAATATATACATTAAAAAAACGTTTCAAATATTCACACAAACTCAGAATTGACTGGGTCCACAATGCTTGTAGAAACAGCTCTCATTTTCCAAAACAATGCACATAATTACTATAAAGAGCAATTTACACATCAAGACACTGAGAACTCCTAAAAATCCACTTGCTTCAGTTCAACTGCTGACATTTTGCTTTTCTTAAAATATCTCTTCATTCAACACTTTCATGTCCTTCAAAATTCTCATATTGCTGTTTTTTTTTAATACACATCTACAACACAATAGAAGACTACAAAATAGAAGATGCTGAGTGACTTACATATTTAATGTCATTTTTTAACTGCTTCAGCTCATAACCTCTGGAAATTTTGGGAGTAACCAGAACAGCTCCATGCATATGACTAACTAAAGAGGTAACTGTTCGACGACCTACACCACTCCGTCCTGCCAAAAGAAGTGATCCTCCAGGAAAACTCAGCACTCTGTCCACTTTAGACATGTAACTGAGGACTTCTTGGAACAATAAAATTTCTATCTCTTTTTTGTCTCGCCCATAATGAATAATACCCTATTGGAATAAAAAAAAACAACAAAAAAGTAAGGTATAAAAGCATGCAACACTTACAAAGTTTAGGAAAGATTAAGAGATCATGCTGGTATTCATTACAAGTAAGTTATTTATATGATGGGATTTAGATATCTCACATACCCTTTACCTACAATGAACAGATCACATTACAAACACACTTACAAAGGCCTGGAGTGACAGGCCAAGAGGCAATGGCTTCAAACTAGAGAAGAGCAGATTTAGGTTGGAATTATGAACAAATTCTTTACTATAAGGGTAGTGCAACACTGGAACAGGTTGCCCAGGGAGGTAGTTGAGGCCTCATCCCTGGAGATATTCAAGGTGAGGCTTGACAAGGCTCTGAGCAGTCTACTGCCTACTGCAGAGGGGGTTGGACTAGATGACCTTTGAAGGTCTCTTCCAACTCAAACCATGCTATGATTACCCTCAGCGCTGGGTAAAAGCACCTAAACTCTAGGTGTTTTTAACATATTCAAATAGAAATCCACCACTGAATTAATTAATTCTGAATTAAGGATCAGAGCAAAGTCTGAGCTATGTCTGTGAGTACAGATTAACCAACATAAACTTAGAAGAGTGTTTTAGGCAGCTAACTGCTACATAATTGCGGCTTATGGAATTTCATGGTGAAACAGACATAACAGCAGATTGCAAGATTACATTCTGGCTTTGTTGTATTTAATAAAGCCTCCTCTTGGAAGCCAAATTTATTAGTGTAGACAAAAAAAAAAATAAAAAAAAAAAAATTTAAAAAAAAAAAAATTCCTCTGATTGAACTTCCTTTCCCATGCAGTCTACTGGTCACAAGTTGCCAGTTCAGAAGTGGGAGTGGTTTCCCATCTACAAAAGCAGTCCATTAAACACTGCTAATAAGGAGAGAAAATCTCAAAGCTCTCATACTGAAAATCAGTCATCCTAGCAGAGTTAACATTTTTGCATTTCCTCATCAAGTTATTTTTTGTACTCCACTGCTTTTAAAGCATGTCAGATTTCCAAATAATACATTTGCATTTCTTCAAATACAAATTATGTCAGCAAATTGCACATTGAAAAAGTAAACATTTAATAAACACTTTGGTACTCAAACTATACATATATCTATACATTAATGCTTCTCAAAAATGTTGTTCATTGCACGATTGTAAATCACAGCAAATATGACTGACGCCCTCTCATTAAAACAGCTTTGCTGCATGATGCTTTCTACTGCCTGCCACAACAGCATCACAAACTTTCCCTAACTTGACCAAATGCAAAAGATGGTTCCTCAAAGAAACAGCAGACTCCACCCTAAACCTGGTGCTTGCACATTACTTTCCTGAAAAAAAAAGTTTAGAATAATTGCTGTGAATGCTTGCAGCGAATGATGTTTAAACTTGTCTCACTTTTTGAATAATATCTTTCAGGTCTGCTGAGTTTAGTCTGCCAAGTGGCCTCCCATGTGGTGGTAGTGCCTGTCCTGATGTGATGAATGCCTCTTGACAAGCTCCCCATGTTACATAGAAAATATCTGCAAAAGTAAAAAGAAACATTGGAAAGTTTAGGTGATCAGCTCATATGCTGGGTCCGGACCGATCTGATTAGGCAGTTCTTAAACAAGTATGTCGAGTTTGTGTAGTAAGTCTCAAATGTTTTACCTGCCATATTGTCCAGAACATCTGAGCCCCAATCACCCTGAAACACTTTCATCAAAATATTATCAAACACATGAAGTTCTTTCATGCCAACAATTTTGTCACGGAATAAACGATGTGCTTCATAAGCAACAATTTCCAATACATAGTCTGCAGTTTGTGTTGATGATCCTATGAAATTGAAGAAGAGATCTAACTTTATATATTTATAATAACTTTTGCATTTCTCAAATTTTCCATTTGAAACTATGAGACTGAAAATGAGTAAGTGAAATTACATACCAGCAGGATGGCATCGGTAAGTAACAAACAAGAGAAAAAGTAACCATTATGAAGTGGTTTTTAGTAAAACAAGTTCTCCAGTTCAGTGCTAACATTCCCATGAAAATGAATAAGGTGTTGCACACTAAGTAAAAACTAAGATACAGAATTCTAGATGATGAAAATAAGAATATCCAGGAGACTGTTTTAGAGGGGAAAAACAGACTGATAAGAAACGCTAAAATAAGTACTCTAAACTGTCTGTACTATAAAATGCCACTAGAGAATAAAAAGCTTCAATATTCTTCAGAAAAGAAGGAAAGTGAGCTGAATAAATGACATGGCATATTCTTCATAACTGCAAAAGCTTATGCAAATGTCAAGAAACGTGATTTTTATTAATAACTAGGCTGCCAGTGTGCACAGCGAGGCTCACAGGTCTGGAGCACCACTTGTCCCTGCAGCTTTTGGCACAGCAGCTGTATAGTTGCTTGCTACGAGAGGCTTTTTAGAGCTGCAAACCTCTACAGCGGCCCTTATTGTTTCTCCAGGCAACACAAGGCAAGGCAAAGCTTACTAAGGCAAAGCCTTGTATTTAACATTTGCCCAAGAATCAGTTTGGCCAACCAGCACAACCAGCTAACAGAATGGCATCATAGAATCATAGAATCAAGCCAGGCCTTATCCACAGAAGATAAAGACATGGACTTAGCACAGGTAAAGCATGGCCAGTACATGTGCCTAATACTTACCACAAAGGGAGGACATGTATCTTAGATCAATACTTCACAGCTCCAGGCCCCTTTGTCCTTCTCCTGCACTCCCTGACCACAGTAAGGAGAAGGAGAGGAGGATTGTGTCTGGACAAACCAGGACCTGTACTGGGGTTTTGTAGGGCTGATGTTGGCCTATTATGGCCTAACAACACAACATGTCAGCTTCAGATACAAAAATGGAGTCCTTTCATGGGCTGAGATTGCCTATTCACTGATTGTCAGTGTAGCTGACATTCAAGCTAATTTGTGCCATTTGATCACCTCAGAAAATAAAATGAAAGCTAGCACAACATTCTTACTACTTGTATACTCTAACCCTTTAACCAATGTAAAGAGATAAACGTAACATGGGGTTACGTTCTAGTGATCAGTAATAACGATCATTTCAGAGACAAAAATAAGATTTGAAAGTAGTTTATGCTGTCTGTTTAGAAAAGCAGAAAAAAAATAATTCCCTGACATTTGCAAACTTAAGGAAAGAAAGAACTTTCAGACTAAACTGCAATTACAAGGCATTTCCAAAATGTGAGAATATTTGGGCTATAATGGAAATATATGTAACCTTTCACACAGATAAGAGAGTTTTCAAGATGTTTTCTGTATGTTTCAGCTTGCTTATACTCTTCTTTTGTTAGGAAGGTCAAATGATGTGTATTAGTTGCAGTTTTGTAGTCCACTCACTGCACTTATATAACCAGATGTAAAAAAACAAGCATAGGAGGCAAGTCTCTGGGAATTCAGAAGACAAAACATATGCTCAAAAAACCCCAAAATAACTGGTATTGTTTTTTAATCTCTACTGAGTTATAGACAGTTCATGGTTTAGAAGTGTCAGGTAGCCCACAGCAAGACAGAAATCAGTAGTAATTCAGGCCATTTTAGAGCTGATTTATCAACAAAAACCAAATAATTGACTTACCACCTGCTAAATCATATCTGAATAGGCCCAGAACCCACTGAGTGAGAATACACGGTGTAAAAAGGTAATGACTGTGATCATCAACTGTGAATTTTGCTCGTACCTAAAACCAGAACAGGAAGAAAAAAGGTGAAGCTTTAAAATATGTAACACTTCAATGTTTTACAAAAATACCAGACAAATTAGGCTCATATGTTTAGATACTTTATTAATACATTCTCTATTTTTTAAACAAATTTAATTTTTTAATCTTGTTTTCTGATCATAAAACACTTTCTCATAATTCTCATTTTTTCTGCACCACTTTGATGCAAACAGCTGCACATATCACCTAGGACTGTTAGCGAAGCGTTGTTAGACAAAACACACAATATTTTTAAAGTATAATGTGCAAAAGAAATACAAGTGTAATAAAACTACTTGAATCAGTAACAGTCACTAGCAAAGACATCTTATAACAATACCAACTCTTCATCCAGAGAGGATATTTGAAATTAAAACTGTGTTTAATTCAAAGAACTGCCTCCATCAGTTGTCTACTTCTGCTGTGATGAGATCACAGGATCACAGTGGTTGGAAGGGACCTCCAGAGATCTGTAAGTCCAACCCCCCCTGCCAGAGCAGGACTATAGGATCTAGCTCAAGTCACACTGGAACATATCCAGACGGGTCTTGAACATCTCCAGAGAAGGAGACTCCACAACCTCTCTGGGCATCCTGTTCCAGTGCTCCATGACCCTTACAGTAAAGATCTTCCTCATGCTGAGGTGGAGCTTCCTGTGCTGTAGTTTATATCCATTGTCCCTTGTCCTATCACAGGGCATAACTGTCCTCTCACTCTTGACACCCAGCTCTCATATATTTATAAACACAGATTAAATCCCCTCTAAGTCTTCTCCTCACCAGACCAAAAAGCCCCAGATCCCTCAGTCTCTCCTCACAGGGCACGAGATTTAAACTTAGATTTCTTAGACTATATTGATAATATCATATATACTCCTGCACAAAACAATCTTTAAAGTTGCACTGTCTCCTCATCCATTAAATAGGTAAACACTGCTATTTACATTTTATAAATCAGGGCATAGATGGGTTGAAATACTTGTCCAGATCACACAATAGATCTGTGGGAAAGCAAGAGCACTTACTACTTTGTTTGCTTCTAATACCTAGGGTTTTCAGCAAAAAACTAGCTCTTAAATTGATATAAACATTAAGAAAAATACATAATATCAACAGCCAATTATTTTATTAATATTTTATCAATAATTCTCCATCTAAATTCTCCAGCTCTGTGAAAAAATAAATTCAATTTCCATACCTGCTCATATACCTGAACCATAGATCCTGCTAGCTGATATATTTTTGGCAGAGAACCCCAAACAGGGTGATTCTTCAGATTTTTCTGTAGTACAGGTTCCAAGTAGGCACTATAAATATTTTGCAGCTGATCTCTTTCTGGATAGCTACAAAACCAGAAGTAAACAATATAGCTTGTCATTGTCAATGTTTTTATTAAAAAGATTCCATGGATAGTGTCTCCATCTAGCAGATAAGTAGAGTTCTCATTCTGCTGCAATAGGTCACCATGGGAAATTTTCTAACTACATCTGTATCGTGGAAGGTCAATATAGCCCTAACACATGTCCTCGTTTGCCCAGGCATGACCCCATGGTCCCTCTTCCTCTGCTTGGGGCAGGGAGGGGGGGGCGGAAGCAGAGCGCGAGGAGAAGACAAAAGGCTTGGAGACACCCACTTTGAGGGTCCAAGACTTGCCCAGACTTACTATTCCTAAATAAGTGAAGGCAAGCTCCTGACTTCACCTAACATGGCCAGGTTTGGCAAAGTGCCATTCTGATTGGTGAATCTCTGTGGACAAAGGGGCCATTATATTTGGGCAAACAATAAAAATCCTTTTGCCTGCTCTGCCCTGCCACATTATGCTCTGCTTTGCCTGCATTGACTTTCAAGACACCAACAGAACTCCCTTCAAGTGTTTGGGTACTGTCTGTTACTATTTTGTGAGTAAATATTCAAAGCCTCTCTGTAAGAAATTCTGTAACTAGCTTCTATTGTGCCTTCTGCCTTAGCAGCAGAATGGAGCCTCTCAAGTCCCCTGCTGTGCAAGCAGTATAACTGAAACTAAGAACCTCTTTCCAGTTATAAGATTGTTTGTATTTGCTCATTATTTCTTAAGTGTTCTAGGTTGTCTGTTCCCTGTGTGTATAAATACCCAAACTGTGTGTTTCAAACATTGTAAATAAGTTTTCTGGTGACATTTAATGTTAATAAACAATTTTCATTGTTATTAACAATCTTCATTTGGATATCAAAATTAACATAGATTATTAATTTTGCATAATTCATAACAATCTGTACATGTTTAAACTTAAAAAGAAAAAAACAAATGCCTTTTCAATTCCTCTAATATTGTAACCAAAGAGCACCTTAATATAAAGCTACAGAAAGCAGTTTACTGAAACCAGTATCATCCATCAGGAAACATATTTCAACACTTCACTACCAACAGGTATCTACAGATTGCTCTTTAGCTGATTCCTACCGCCAAGAGGCACTAGACAGCACCAAATGTGAAGATCCCAAACTGTTATAAAAGATGAAAGATTAGAAAAGCCACATCTTCATAAAGACTAAATTGAGCAAGAGTCTATAAACAGATGCTGAATTCAAGTTAGGTTAGTTAAACTAATTTCCGCATACTTACTCAATTGCACAGAGACGAACAATAGAAGTAAATCTGGAGGTAAGTTTATGTCTTCCTAATGTTCCTCCAGCAGACATGGAAGCCACAATTTGGATGTTTTCTAAACCAACCCATTCCAGATTTTCATCATAAAATCCTTGATATGTAAGGATCTGTAATAGTTAATAAATAGTTCATTAAAAGAAAGCCAATAGAGTATCACATTAAAAAAAATTAATGAGAAGTATGTAATTATTACTGTTCTCTTCATTGTCAGAGGTATAGCCCTCCTCCCAGATGATAAATGAAGATACTAAACAGGTACTATCTTCCAGCTAAACTTTGTGCCACTGATCACTACCCTCTGGGTCTGGCTGTTCAGTAAGTTTTCAGCCTACCTCAGTATCTGTTTATCCAGCTCATATATCAATAGCTTTTTTGAGGATCTTTTGGGAGACAGCATAAATGGCTTTAGTGACATCCAAATATACTCTATCCACTGCTCTCCCCTCAGCTACCAGGTCTGCCATTCCAACATACAGATTTATGAAGCTGGTCATGACTTGCCTTGGTGAATCCATGCTGATTACTCCTGATGATTTTCTTACCATTCATGAGCCCACTACATTATAACTCATCGAGGTGAGAACTTTCTTTACTACTTATGCATATAAGCCAAATAAAAATGGTATCTTATTTCTGGCTGGCATCTACATATTCCATCAAAGTACAAAACTAATGTCAATGAAGACACAGGATGCTAATTCAGAAATTAATCAAAGTAGGTATTTCTCACATACAGTAAACAATTTCCAGAATACATAGGTCTCTTTATAAATAACAGACAAGTTTTCACCTGCTGTAGAAAAGCCACAAGAGTGTTTGTTCCCCATTTATCAGGTTTGGGTAGATTGATATCCTTTAAGTACAAAACAAGCCTTTCACAGTCCTTTGGTCTGTACACTCGCCCAGTGTTTGTACTGATTACAATGCAAGTTTGACTTAATTTCTGCAGAAGATGTTGAGAAGTGGTTTGTGCACTGCAGTGAATTGTAGCAATCTGAGTAGATCGGAGTTGGGAAAATGCATAATGAAGCAGCATCCTGAAAAAGCAAAGGTGCACATACAAATAAGTATAAGATGTACATACAAATAAGCATAACTAATACATAACTGTTTTAAAATACTGTGTATCCAAAGATATTGAATGTTTGTTTTAATTAAAATGCATATTCTACAGACTATATTAATGTAGTAAGTGATGCAAGAACTTTGCTGAAATTGAATCTGCTTGCCTTTAACACTGTAATATTTTCTATTCAAGAAATTCAAAAGAACTGCAGTATACAGGTACACAGAACACCCAGCCTAAATATCCTGTGTGTAGTGATCTAATGCATCTAAATAAGGAATTAGCAGTTGCCTGCATACGGACATCTAGTGCCTCCTGAGATGAGCTTCACATGGCTTTCAGCTCCTAATCCATGTCAGTACAGGTTTTCCAAGTGTCCTGTTTCATATCTAAAAGTCTCATTCAGATGTCTTATATGCATAGTTGCAGCCTGAAATTTCCCTGTACATCTTCATAATAATTTATATATTTGCCACTACAGAAGGTTTGCTTCATAAGTAACCTAAACAAGAGATACTCTAGCAGAAAGTCATATAATAAAAACATTATAGCAATCTATCAGACACTTTGTCAAATACACAGAAGCATATTTTGCTTAAAATAGGCAAAACTTTTTTACCCCTTTCCACAACCTTCAGGACCCACAAGAAGAAATGGCTGCTTATTCTCAAAGTCTAGCCAGGGTCTGAAATAATCTAAACCTCTCTGCATGTCAGGAGTTTGGATGACAGGAAGTGTTTGGATATTACTGAAGTCATCAGCTGTCAGATTTTCAGGTTTTTTCAGCTGATACAGCACTAGCTGTCCAGTGTCAACATCATAATATGTGTCCAGGGGTTTTCTCGGATCAGGTGGAGATTCTTGTGCCCAACTGAATACCTTTAAAAATAAAAAGAAAAAGCTTCTGTTAAATCCAGGCCCCTGATGGCAAAGATCTACTGTTTCAAGCTAATCTAAAGAAGGTTCAAAGAATATCTGTTAGAACAATCTATCTAATTTAGAACAACCTAAAATCTATCTATCCATTTAGAACAATATCTATTTATAACAATATAGAGAATGTTCAAAGAAATTAAACATTAAATTCCTTAATTGGACAGTTTTAAGGCTGCCTTTGAAAATTCAGTCATGTTATGCATATACTTTATGACTACATTCTCAAGTAAACAGTAACAGATTATTCTTCCACACATTACTTTTTCATAATATAAGGAATATAAAATAAACTGTATTTAGCAACACTTTATATAAACTTTTCGACATATTAGGCAACACAATCGTCATAAGAACAAGGTAACTCCTTCACATGCATCAATAATTAATTCCAGAAGCTGAGTCTAAACTTTTACCACCTGTCCTGCATGCATGTTATGTCTCCAGGCTGTCTTTTGGAAGGAACTATTGCCTTCCCACCAAAACAAAACCCAAATGTGATTATGGAGATAACTGTCTCCAGGAACAAACTTCTGTAAATGTTATGGACCAGTATACTCACATGGTCTTCCAACACTATTTCCTAGTCCTTGTGCCCTCAAGTATCAATACAAAGACAGGTCAGCATCTCAGCACATATAATACATAACCTCAAAATACTGCTGGTGAAGGGCAACAAGGCCCTCATACTATATTTCAAGCATTCTGAACACAAAAAACAACACATATCAAACAAACCAACAAAAGCCAAACAAGAACGAACCAAACAAACAATACAACCTCAAAATAAATCTGCTTTACATACACATAATACCTACACACACAGTCTGCTATCGTGGGTTCTTGCATAAATCAGTATGGATAGAGGCCATTCTCTTGGTGCAGCACCAAAGAGCTGCTCTCTGGCCTGGATACACTAAGCAGCATTCCAGTGACACAATGAAGCACCCCATTACTTTTCAGCTATTTCTCTATAGACAACGCAGACTGCAAACAAATTAGAGCACAGATATTCACCATTGTATGTCTGCATTGTTAGAACACAGAAAATTACTATTCCTACTGAGAAATATTTAAGAAAATGCTAACAAATATTATTACCTCTCTTGCAAATTCTTGTCGTGATTTCATGTTGAGATTGCCACCAAGACCACGTAACAAGCTAATTACAAACTGTCCACGATCAGTACACCCATGAAGATGAGATAGTCCATTCATCACAGTTCCAACTAAACTTGTTTCTACCACAGAGTCATTCTGTAAATTGCAAGATGTAGTACATTTAAATATATTCCTAAAAATAAATGTGATGTACTGCTACAGAGTATTACTTGTTGCTCTTTGACACTTCCACAAATGAAGAAAGTTCTCAAAACAGCTCTTGTTCTAGGAAATTCCCTTGATATGAAACTATTTTTAGGCATTGATTTGGAAGTTTTAACTCTAGACTATGTACTGATGTAATATTGATATAATACAGAGTAAGCAATTATTTTGAGAATCTGTAAGAAACTGTATACTGGAAATCTCTCTCATGAATAGATTCTTCACAGATTCGTTTTTTTAGCACCCAAAAGGATTTGCAGCCTCAGGATTAGTCATGTTTTTAACTCTGTATCCACCTGAACACTTTAAAAGTCTAAAAATCCCCATGGGTGAAAGACCCAGAAGTGTTAGAAACATGGAGCACATATGCTGCCCAAAGGGAGGTAATGACAGCTCTGACAAATACTTCCTCTCTGGCCGCACAGCGAGGATTCCTCCTAAATATTATTTTGTGCAACATAAGTGTGCTAGTTTGAAGCAGGCTAGAATGTTTTGGTGAGAAAAACTAGATCATAGGCTGTGAAAGGAAAAAAACAATGGTGATGTCTCCTTCCCTCAGAGTCTTGCTGAAGAAGAAGAAAGTAAACATTAGATAACACTTTCGCCATTTTGTCTTCACTCTGCTTCTGGCTTTGGACTGAGCTGCAGCTCCCTAACCTCACCTTCCACTAACTTTGCTTCTTAACCTCTTGGCTGAACCTCTTTTCTTCCTTAAGACTGGGCAAGGTTGAGAGGGGCAGGGGGAAGGTGCAGGGGTGGTTGAGAGCCCCTCCTGGGAACTCAGGTTTCTGGGAGGGGAGTTGTGTTTCTGTATTACTTTTACCTTGTATATTTCTGTCTATAACTGTATATACTGTAAATAGCTGCTTGTACATTGTGCTAGCTGTAAATAAATAGCTTCATTTATATTCCCAGAGCCCAGCTGAGTCTAGTCTGGGTACCTTCTTAAGTGTGGGGGCCGGGTTACATCCAAACCACTACAATAAGCCACCTGTACCATGCAAATACAACTCCAGAGAAAGGGAGAGGCAGAGAAAGACCTGGAATCCTTTAAAAAAAAATCTATTCTGTGGAGAACAATTATTTTGATGTACACCACAGAATCCCAGAATTCAGATAACGGACAAAGTTTTGGACTATTCTTTTTCAGTATGGTAATTGTATATTACCTTTCGGTTAAAAGTGTATTTCACTTCAGGTTTTGAGTAGAATCTTTTTGTGCTAAAGTTACATCCAGGACAGATTAGTGGGTGCCATTAAAATTTATCATTCTGAACAATCAGACTATTTTTTTAGATATATCTTTGTCAATCTTTTAAAGTATCTAGTGATACCTTTCTCCTTCTATTAAAAGCTTCTGCCTACACTCTGCAACTTTTCAAATTTTAGCTTTTTTTTTTTTTTGTAACAGACATCAACTTCTGTCTAGAAAAACAATTTTCTTTGCTTTTCTATTTTTCAGTTTAGACATTGAGGTCTTTCAACACTATGAAAAAAGTACAGAGAAATGTCTGGTATAGAAAATTAAAGACAGGCATTAAGTTTCACAGAAATTCATGCATTTATTAGTTAAAATTGTATTAAATATTTCAAAACTTCAAGTACAGCAATCAGGTTTTGGAAACCAATTGGTATTTCAATACTAATCTTACTAAGAAAACAACCACTGAATGAGCATTGAGACTTTATTCTGCTTAAAATTTGAAAAGTAATATGAATGATCTCTTTGGTGCTAAACTAGAAAAACTAATCATTCCTAGCAGAAGTCAAAATCTGATTAAGTATTTATTTACCAACCTTCTTTACAACCCAGTTTAAAGCCTTTGCAAAATAGTCCCCAATCCAGTTTTCAAGGTTGTATCTGTATTCTTCAGGCTGACTTCTTAGCCAAGACTTTATCAGAGAATTAAGATCTGTATCTTCATCACTAAGTCAAATCAAAATAAATCAAGATTCAGATAAATACAAGGCATCCACATCTTCACATGAACAGGTTCACGGGAATGACAAAATTCCAGATAAAAAAAATCAAGGAAAAACTTTAGCCAGAATTTGTAACCAATATTTGGGCTCTCTAAGGGTGATATATAAACCAAGAACCCAACATTTCTCTTTCAAAACGTCTGTGATATCTAAGTCAAAACATTTTAACATGAAGAGTCATAGAAGCTAAAGTAAAATTCCCCAGTGATTTGTTTCATAAGTACAAGCAAGAAATTAAATTGCTCCATCAACTATAGTTTATCTTTCAAAAGTAAGCATACATTTACTTAGGGTAAAACTATTTAATAGCCATGTGACCTACCTCAGAAAGATCATTCCCATTCGAGATATTGTAGCAGGAGAGGCACAGCTAAGGTCATGAGTTTCAAATATAAAGTTGACATTTGAGCCAAACTGAATTCTTTCTCCACTAGGCATAGTCAACAGTCTGTTGTCATCCAAAACGGAGTTCAAAGATTCAATCCATTCAGGATCAATATCACCATCACAGATTATCCATGAAGTAATATCTATTTCCAAACACAAAACTATCAAACCCAAGGAAAACACTTCAAGAACTTCACCCCTTGCTACTTTAATACTTGTCTTTCATTATAACTTAAATATAATCTTTATGAAGCTATTTCTTACCTGCTTTATCTTCTGATGCCTATTTCTGCAGTCTTATTATGAAACATGGAAAGTATATATCAATTTTCTTTACTATGACTGTCACCCAAAGTTTTTAATACCTTACACTATTCACAAATAATAACACAATCTAAAAATGTAACTGAAAATAAACAATTTGACCTACTCAAGCATCATGATGTATAATTGCCTCACACACATACCTGGGTGTTCTCGTACTACTTGTCGAGCGCTATTCGTAAGCACACCATCAGACCATTCCCTGGTATCCATGTCAATATGGCCTAGGAACTGGTGTCGAGGCATAGCTTTGGGATTCATTGTATACTGTTTCACTACTTTGCCAGTTTTACCAAGTGCAGCCTTTAACATCCGCCAAAGTGTCGATTTACCACCACCACTTGGACCTACAATAACTACACCCATTCTTTGACGTAGTTGTTCATATAATTCCAAAGCTTTCTTGATCTAGATAACAAAAGAGATGATGGCTATGGGAAATTGTAAAGCTAAATCAATCATGATCTTTATTTTTATAATTTTCCAATTCACCTTGCATGCAGTCACTTTGTCTTTGTAATTTTACTTTTTGAAACAATAGATATTTGCAGAAGTAACTAAAATGATGACACTAAAGAATATCAATAGACTTATCACAGTATCACAGTATCACAGTATCACCAAGGTTGGAAGAGACCTCACAGATCATCAATTATTTTGCATGTTAGTAGCCATTTCACTAAATTACAACTATAAAAATATCAGCCTTCTTTGGACATATTTTCACTGAGAAATTAATGAAACTTTAGTCACAAACTTCATCCAGCCCTACAACTGATTATAAATTAGACACACAAATGCTTGATAAAATCAAATGCTTATAATTCTTTCACTGTTCAAAACATTCAACAATGCTTAGACCTGGCTTAAATAAAACTGTGTCACATGTTCACATTTTAAATTTCCTGATAGTATTTTTCTTTCTAATCTACCATGCTTCAAACACGCATCTATTTTTTACATACATGTGATTATTATTTAGATGCTTGAGCGTGTCCAGAGAAGGGCGACGAGGCTGGTGAGAGGCCTTGAGCACAAGCCCTATGAGGAGAGGCTGAGGGAGCTGGGATTGTTTAGCCTGGAGAAGAGGAGGCTCAGGGGTGACCTTATTGCTGTCTACAACTACCTGAGGGGTGGTTGTGGCCAGGAGGAGGTTGCTCTCTTCTCTCAGGTGGCCAGCACCAGAAAGAGAGGACACAGCCTCAGGCTATGTCAGGGGAAATTTAGGCTGGAGGTGAGGAGAAAGTTCTTCACTGAGAGAGTCATTGGACACTGGAATGGGCTGCCCGGGGAGGTGGTGGAGTCACCATCCCTGGGGCTGTTCAAGACAAGGTTGGATGTGGCACTTGGTGCCATGGTCTAGTCTTGAGCTCTGTGGTAAAGGATTGGACTTGATGATCTGTGAGGTCTCTTCCAACCTTGGTGATACTGTGATACTGTGTGATTATCTATCAGTTATTCACATTTTCATAAAAATCACAGAATGCCAGATTGGAAGGGACTCAAGGACCATCTGGTCCAACCTTTACAGGTAATAATATATATACAGTATATATAGCAATGGCCTAGCACTCTGTCAAGATGAGAAAAAGATTTCTTTCAAAAGTAAACAGAAATGAGTCAAATGAACATAAAGTATATCAGTTCTAATTCAAAATAACTCATATCCTTTTCTTGCTGCAGTTATGTTTACCTGGCCGCTTATAATTTCCAAGTTTGCTTCTTCAAAGACTTGTTGTAAAGCTGTAGTTAACTCAGCATACTCCACCTCTTTAAAGTCAATTCCAGGAAACACATCTTTAACCAGCGCATCAAAACGTGCACAGTCTGCAAATGTAAGCTTTGACATTGTATTGAGCCGCAGAGCTTGAACCACCATGTGGCTTTCAGTAACTGGAAATAAAAGCAAAACGTCAGATCAGTTTAAGCTGTTTGCTGAGTTTATTTGCCTTCAACACTTCCACTCATACTGCTAAGATGTTGAAGGTGGAATCACAATGCAGAGTACTTCTCAGTTCATGTACTTCTCTACTCGGAAGTTACACTTACTCAAACTAAGAGATGAAAACCAAGAAACTAACCAAAGGAAAGTTTCTGAGTTTAAATCATAAGTTAAATCCATCCATCCTGCCTTTCAAGGACTTATCAAAAGTTGCATTTTAAACCAGACCAAATAAACTTCAGCAAATTTTATGTATCCAAACAAGCAGCTAAAATGACATAGGAGGAAGAGTGATAGGAATGTGCCCTAAAACACATTGCCAGTAATCCTTCTTTGGCAGATCCACAACAAAGCAAGTTACAAAGTCTTAAAGTTGTCAGAGCATTTGCAATGCCAAGATTTATAAATCAAGGTTGTCTCTGAAAACTTTCAGATAAAGGCTCTTTAAGAAAATAAGAAGCAACAGTTCTATCCTGAAGATGTGAAATGTTCTTTCATCCCACATGTTTAATTCCAACTCATTTAACATCCAAACAACAACAATTTGAAAAGTTTATTTTAAAAAATAGTGAGCTGGTCCAGTTCAATACATTTCTATCACTGCTACCTGACATTATAGTTCCCTCTGTCTACCAATCCAAATCACATGCCATGAGACAATTATAGCAGTCCTCAAATAAAATCAAAATGGTCTGATCACTGATGAAGAATGACAGCATCAGAAAATCAACTGTCCTGTCCGAAGCCAAGTGAAAACAACAGTCTTGGAGAATCACTGAGAATCAACCCAGAATAAAGTCCTCTATGTTCTTTGGATATTAAAGTTCAATCTAGAGTATGACAACATTCTTTTGTGAACTCCTAATGAAGAAGGGCTCTAACAAATATTTTTTTATTTTCTAAATTGCCTCTAGAGGGCTTCTCAAAACTCCAGTGAACAGGAAAGCTGTAGTGAATGATACCTGTACAATAGCCTAAATAATCAACAGTTTAGCATAATCAATCTTACTTTCTCGTTTTGCTTCACTTCTCTTCATCTGATGAAGAAGACTGCCACAGCCTCTCAAAACAGTCTTCAGTGCTCGTAAACCCCAGTCATAGTGCTGCTGCGGTGTCAGAAGCTCCCTAAATTTAAACACAGCAGTACTGAAATAAGCTTTAGGTGATAGTGCCTGAAAATTTTATTTGGCTAATTAGTATGTTCATAAGATGGATCTGGGCAAAAGAGAAAGTGATTAATATTTGCAGCATCACTTCGAACATATTTCAGAGATATAAGCAACGACAGTCTGAAATTTTCAGACTGAGCACATTCAATGGCTCCTGTATTTATTACATCTCCAAAGATCACAGTATCACAGTATCAACAAGGTTGGAAGAGACCTCACAGATCATCAAGTCCAACCCTTTACCATAATTCTCAAGGCTAGATCATGGCACCAAGTGCCATGTCCAATCTTGCCTTGAAGAGCCCCAGGGACGGCAGCTCCACCACCTCCCCGGGCAGCCCATTCCAGTGTCCAATGACTCTCTCAGTGAAGAACTTTCTCCTCACCTCCAGCCTAAATTTCCCCTGGCATAGCCTGAGGCTGTGTCCTCTCGTTCTGGTGCTGGCCACCTGAGAGAAGAGAGCAACCTCCTCCTGGCCACAACCACCCCTCAGGTAGTTGTAGACAGCAATAAGGTCACCCCTGAGCCTCCTCTTCTCCAGGCTAAACAATCCCAGCTCCCTCAGCCTCTCCTCGTAGGGCTGTGCTCAAGGCCTCCCACCAGCCTCGTCGCCCTTCTCTGGACACGCTCAAGCATCTCAATGTCCCTCCTAAACTGGGGGGCCCAGAACTGAACACAGTACTCAAGATGTGGTCTAACCAGTGCAGAGTACAGGGGCAGAATGACCTCCCTGCTCCTGCTGACCACACCATTCCTGATGCAGGCCAGGATGCCACTGGCTCTCTTGACCACCTGGGCACACTGCTGGCTCATGTTCAGGCGGGTATCAATCAGCACCCCCAGATCCCTCTCTGTCTGGCTGCTCTCCAGCCACTCCGATCCCAGCCTGTATCTCTGCATGGGGTTGTTGTGGCCAAAGTGCATCACCCTGCACTTCGAGCTATTGAACGCCATCCCATTGGACTCTGCCCATCTGTCCAGGTGGTCAAGGTCCCACTGCAGAGCCCTTCTGCCCTCCAACCCAGCCACATCTGCCCCCAGCTTGGTGACATCTGTAAACTTGCTGATGACTGACTCCATGCCCTCATCCAGATCATCTATGAAGATGTTAAAGAAGATGGGGCCCAGCACTGATCCCTGAGGGACACCACTAGTGACTGGCCGCCAGCTGGATGTGGCACCATTCACCACCACTCTCTGGGCTCGGCCCTCCAGCCAGTTCCATTAAAACCCCTGTACTTTGTTCTCTCTAATAGATATATATCAAGTAGTCACTCCTATTCCAACAACTTCAAGAGTCTAATTTCAACACAATGCTTTAGAATATCCACATGCTCACATTGTTATGCAGTGAGTGGAATAGTGGAGCAGTACTTTGCCACCTTCAGACTATAATATATATATAATATATATATATTTTCACACTGAACCCCTCTGTTTATTGTGACACTTTTTTTTATTTTTAAAAATATTCAATTAGGATCTATAGAGATTTGCATGGTATACCGTTCAGATTTAAGAGCTGTACTGAATGTAAAACTTCTGATGATTCCAAACCTGAGGTTTTATGTCTAGTTTTGACTCTGACAAATAGATTTCTGCAATATCCAAGTCATAAAATTAACAATGTACACGTAGATTGTACCCCTGTAGTCATGCTTTGGGAAAAATTAGATGGAGGAGAAGCAAGATAGCAGTGAGACACCCACAAAGATCAATACTAAAATAAAAGTTGGAGGAAAGAGAATTAGAAAGTAGCATGAATTGGGCGGGAGGGAAGCAATCAAACTTACCTTGCTAGATTAAAAATAGCCACTAATTTTCTACCAAGTATCTTAGCTTCTTTAAAGCCTTCTGAATACAAAATCACTTCTGCAATGAGCTCGTTGTCTGGATGAGTCATAGCAACTGGCCTGAAAAGTTGTTTGAGATTATCAGGAAGTTTTTGCCTTCCTCCATAACCTTTTCCAGCAGGATTCAGAGTGATGAAAATCCCAGAATTATGATCCATTTCAACCTAGCATGAGAAGTGCAGTGTAGCAGTACATTGTCATAAGAAACAATACTGAGAAATGCTGAGTGTACTATATTTATTTACAGAAGTCAGTTGTTTATAGACTGCTTTTATAAGAAGAAAATCATTAAGTTTTTGCTGTACCTTTTTGCCAAGCATCTCACATACAGGACTATGTTTCTTCAGTGCATGTTGAATTGTCTGAATCTGCATGGACACTGCAGACAACACAGCTTCCTCAAGTCTGTTGAATTCATCAAAACAGCCCCAGGCACCACACTTCACTAAGCCCACAAATATGCGTCCCATCGACTTCACATCAATACCCTTAAAATTAAAGAGAATAATTTTTAAAAATCAAATAAAGGAAAATAATTCAAGATTGTCTTCTCACCTGTTAAAAAAATGACATTGGAAATATCCACAAACTTCTAATGGAAGCTCACAAATTATCAAAAATATTTCTAGAATATAGTATGGCTTTATGAAGTATGAGCACAGATATCCATTTCCTAAACTATACAGAACAGTATTTACCTCATCACAATTAAAGACTAATACTTGTCTTCCAAGAAGCCCACCCAAGGCCTTTACTGATTCTGTCTTTCCAGTTCCAGCTGGACCATAGGGATTTCCTCCAAGTCCCATTTTCATAGCCTGAGTAAGAGTTAGGTAACACTTATCTGTCAGAGGTGTATAAACAAGCTTAGGGGAATTACCCTGCAGAAAAACGAGCAAACAAATTATGGTGATTGGTAGACAGTGTAATTTAATTTGTTAAGTCATTAGTTAGAAAATATAAAGGTCAAGATTAATGTTTCATTAAGTATATCATTTTAATTACCATTACAATTTTTTTTCTGGTTTTATGTCAAATGTCTTTTTTTTTTCTCTTTTAGGATTACAGAAAACCAGTAAAATGAAACTGTACTTCAATATACTAAAGTAGCAACACATTAGAAAACATTGATAAGATACTGTAACTGATTTCCACACAACTTACATTTACCCCATTAGTATCAAGAATAAAAATTCTTACCCTTTCTTTGAGTATTAAGGACACAACATAGTTGGGAAGTAACAAGGAGACATGTGTGAAATAAAAAAGTGTTTGACATATGTAACAGACACAAGGTAAAACTTTAAAGTACCATACCTGATATTCATAAGTATACTGGAGTTCAGCATCTACCATCTGAACGTAACATTTCTGGTCTTTCATATAAAATCTCAGCTGCTTCTTCCAAGCCCAAGCTTCAACACTGTGAACCTGAGCTTGATTCAGCTGCTTCACAACATCAATGTTATGAATGATATCAAGAATCAGAGCTTTAAGCTTGAGCTCCAGAACTCCTGATTCTGCAAATAACCACACACACAAAAACACCCAGAAAATATCATAACAGTGTAATAAGCAGGATACATTACCTATTCTCTGGTTCATTGTGTTGCTTTCTATTATCAGCAGATTATTTTTTTTCCGGATTTTCCTTCAATTTATAAATAGAAATATTTATTATCTAAAGCAAGCAGCATCAAATGAGTTCCTGGCTGAAAACTGAATCACCATGTAGCTTCATTCACTTATAAGTGATTTTGTCTGCCTCTGCTCAAGACAGAGGCTTTTCTAGAAAATAATCTATTTCAGGAATGCTTACACTTAAGTCCACTTCAGTAACTAGTGTGGCACAAATTGTTAAATGATCTGCTGAGGATTTGAAAACCACACTAATCACTCTACATGCACTGTGGAGATTTTACTAAGACTATTTAGGGTGATATGGAATGCATTCTGGATGCATTAGATGTAGTCTGAGAGCATAATGTTTAATTTAGTTTAATTTGAAAGAAATCCATTTGCTGTGCTCCTGTGGTATTCCATGATGTGAAAGTAAGTGAAGATAATCAGGCAGTTGACCTGCTACCCAACTTGAAAAGATACTGTAAATATGTTATACAATATCTAGAGTGAACACTGTTCTCTAACAGCTGACATTTACCCCATGGCTACACAATGAGCATTGAAAGGGAGCTTAGATAAAGAATCATACTGACTACTGAAGGTAGGTGATATGAATTCTGTTCCTAATTAATATATCAAATGTTAACACCTCACAAATTCTGAACTGGAATTTAACACAGCAAGCAGCTAACAAATATGTTGGAAGACTGTCAACGACATGTCAAATCTGCTCTTTTTGTACATACTGGGTAAAAGCCATCTTGGTTAATATAAATTATAGAATTTTACATCTGAGGCACTCAGACTTCTGGTTAAAAAAGTGGAATAAGCACACAAAGGTATAACTATTCTAGCTCATTTAGACTGTGTAAGATTCAGAACACTCCTATCTCAACAATAACAAGTTTATTAGTTTTACTACAGAGGTACATAAGAATTTTAGTTGAGATACAGATGTATACATCTAAAATAGAAAAAGACAATCACCTACACAGTTGTACATAATATACTGGCACACCATAACATACTTCACCTGCTGTTTGGACAATTCCCATAAAACACAACACTGTAGAACAGTTCAGCAGGTGAGAAAAATGATCAGTAAATATATAAACAAAAAAAATCCAAAAGTTATTACAAAAATTAAATCAAGTACTTTGCAGATATATGCATGGTCCAAGATAATTTTTAATCTAAATAAAAATCCATTCTTTGGTCTGAAATATTAAACCTGTCAATCTTGACAGTAATAGGTGAGTAACCTTACATAACTCAAATTGAGACAGATTTGTACAATTCCCTGTTAAATAGCACAGAACTACAAAGTCATTACAAAGAATTATGTATGATTTATCATTTTTATACCTGTACTCCTAGCGTCTCCTATACTAGTATCAATGCTGGTATAATGTTCCAGTTTAGTCACAAGCTGTAATTCTAATTGTTGCAGGTTATGGTCTTGGATGGCTCTTTCAACATCTTCAGTGAACTGAATTTGTTCTGCCAAGGAAAGAATCTTTGGAAGAGAAAGTTCAAGTTATAAGAAGACATTAAGAAAAATAAGTTTCTTAGTTTGTTAGTAATTTCTTACTATATTTCATGTTTAAAGTACTTTAGTGAAACATTATTAAACAAACCCATACACTTTATATGCTTTTAAGAGCAAATACAGCCATCTTAAAACCTGACAAAAGCTAGCAAAATCTTGCAATGTGTCTAATACAGCAAGTTCCTTAGCTGCTCTGCAGAATGTGGTGGAGAGGTTTTCCAAGTGCTTTTTCCCATTAAATGACACATCAGAAGTGAGTTTACAAATTGTAGAAAAGAGACTGGCCCCTTGGGTGGGATACAGGAACACTGCTGGAGTATGTAGGGATGGAACAAGGCAGGCTAAAGCCCTCTTAGAATGGAATGTGGCAAGGGATGTCAAAGACAAGAAGAAGGGTTTTTTTGAGTCCATCAGTAGGAAAAGGAAGACCAGGGAAAATGTGGGCCCATTGCTGAATGAGGTGAGTGTCCTGGTGACAAGGATGCAGGTGAACAGTGATACAGATGGACACAGACAGAGATAAAGGGAAGGTGGAGTTACTGAATGCCTTCTTTGCTTGTCTTGACCACTAAGGTCAGCCCTCAGAAATCTCAGTCTTTGGCAGTAAAAGACAGAGACTGAAGAAAGGAAGACTCTCCCTTGGTCATGGAGGATTTGATTAGAGATCACTTGGGTAAACTGAATGTGTACAGACCCATAGGCCCTGATGGGGTGTACTCAAAACGGCTGAGGGAGCTGACAGATGTTATTGCTAAGGTTATGGAGAAAGGAAGTGCTGCTTGGGGACTGGAGGAAAGTCAATGTCACTCCAGTTTTCAAAATGGACAAGGAGGAGGATCCAGGAAACTATGGGCCAGTCAGCTTCACCTCTATCCCTGGAAAGATGATGGAACAGCTAATTCTTAATGCCACCTCTAAGCATGTTGGGGCAAAGAAAGTTATCGGGAGTGGTTAGTGTAGATTCGCCAAAGGGAAATCTCCACACTGGACTAATCTGATAGCCTTTCTTGGTAGCAGGACTGGTTGAGTAGATGAGAGCAGTGGATGTTGTCTACCTCACATGCAACAAGGCTTCTGATGCTGTCTCCAGTGTCATACTCACAGGGAAGCTCAAGAAGGTGGGTTAAATGAGTGAGATTGATGAAGAACTGGCTAAACAATAACACTCAGAGGGTTAGATCAGCACTGCAGAGTTTAGTTGCAGGCCTGTAGCTAGTGGTGTTCCCCAAGGACCAGTACCATGTCCAGATCGTACGAAACTGGGAAGAGTGGCTGACACACTGGATGGTTGCCACTCAGAGAGACCTGGAGAGGTGAGAGAGTTAGGTATTGAGGAACCCCTGAAAATTCAACAAGGGCAAGTATAGGGTCCTGCACCTAAGGAGTAATAACTCCATGCACCAGTAGAGAGTAGGGGTTGACGTGCTGGAAAGGAGCTTTGTGGAGAAGGACCTGAGAGGCCTGGTGGACAAGTTAACCATAAACCAATGATGTGCCCTCATGGCCAAAAAGTCCAATGGTGTACTGGGGTACATTAAGAAGAGAGTGACCAGAAGGCTGAAGGAGATTATCCTTTCTTTCTACTCTGTCTCAGTGAGGCCACATCAGGAGTACTGTGTCCAGTTCTGGATTCCTCAGTCCAAGAGAGAAAAAAAAAAAAAGAATGAAGCATGTAGAGAGTTGACTAGAGAGCTACAAGGATAATTAATGGACTGGAGCATCTCTGTTACAAGCAAAGACTGAGAGACCCGGGACTCTTCAGCCTGGAAAAGATGAAATTGATAGGGGAAATATCTAAATATAAATATCTAAAGGCTGGCCATCAGGAGGATGGATCTAGACTCTTTTCAGTGATGTCCAGCAACTGGGCAAGGGGCTATAGGAATAAACTGGAACACAGGAAGTTCATCTGAATATGAAGAAAAACTTCTTTATTTGGAGGGTGACAGAACACTGGAATGAGCTGCCCAGAGAGTTGTGGAGTCTCCTTTCCTGCAAATGTTTAAAACCCACCCGGACACATTCCTCTGCAACCTGATCTAGGAGAACCTGCTTTAGCAGAGGGTTAGACTAGATGATCCTCAGATTTCTCTTCCAACCTTCATTCAAGGTCAGGTTTGATGGAGGTCTGAGCAAGCTCATCTAGTTAAAGATGTCCCTGCTTACTGCAGGGTGGTTGGACTAGATGACCTTTAAAGGTTCCATCTAAACTAGTGCATTCTATGATTCTACTGTTCTGTGATCCTGTGACATAGAATCATAGAATCATAGAATCAACCAGGTTGGAAGAGACCTCCAAGATCATCTAGTCCAACCTATCACCCAGCCCTAGCCAATCAACTAGACCATGGCACTAAGTGCCTCAGCCAGTCTTTTCTTGAAGACCCCCAGGGACAGTGCCTCCACCACCTCCCTGGGCAGCCCATTCCAATGGGAAATCACTCTCTCTCTGTGAAGAACTTCTTCCTAACATCCAGCCTAAACCTACCCTGTCTTGGGCAAACCGAGTGAGCAGAGGGCTCAAAAGGTCACCTCCAACTACAACCATTCTGTGATTCTGTGTGATGTTCTGTGCTACTGGTCAAAACTGCACAAAAAAATTAATGATCATAACTAGTTCTGCTTACATAGGTAAGCTTCAGAAACAGTATTTTAATCCAATTTTGAAAAGAGTTTTTATGTTACTATGTCTTAGCAGCCCTGCATGTAATACTCACCACCAATTAAGATGGAGATTTACATTTGACACAGACAGATGTCAAATCAGGTGTTATGCAAATGTCTTGAGTATTCCAAATGTTTACAAAATACTAACAACACCACATGTTAAATATTTTCTCTATACCAAAAGTGAATAAAATAGATCTGTTTGGAGTTATTTTCTTCCAATTTTCTATGTACACTTCTTTATGAGTCTTCAAAAACAAACTTAATTGGTTTATCTAAGACTACACAGTGGCATTACTGGATCAACTACTACCTGGGAAGGGAAGAGGGATGGATCAACTGAATCTTGTGATTTTTTTCCAGCATCAACACAATCAATTAACATTTTTTTCAGGGTCTCCTTCATCTCCAAAGCCAAACTGTTTAGCCACACCTGACAAAAAGGTGAGAAAAAAATATCTCAAAACTTATATTACAAAGCTTCATAAAGACATTGAACTATACTTGGATGTGATCTTCTTACCTCCACATCACTTGACAGAAGAACTTTATTTCTAAGTGGCACAGTTTCTCCTTCTACAGACTTCACGGCAACTATATATTTGAATTCTTCATCGAAGATCACACTATTAATGCCTATCAAGCAGAAAACAGCAATAAAATTCTATATTGTTAAAGTCAAACATCCATACTGTCTAGTAACACAAAGAGAGAAAAAAAGTATGCAACAGATTATTTAGCATTGAATAACCTGATTTCTGAATAAGTACATTTCACAAATGAAGATTAATGCATTACCAGCAAAAAGCTTCTTAAGATGAGACTGGATAACAAGAGGATTCATGGACTGTCCTAAAATTTCTAGTAAATCATCATCTCCAATGAAATAGAATCTTGGAAATGCTGAGCGCTTTTCCTATACAAAAAAACAATAAATAAATACTGCTCATTTAAATTCAAACTTACTGACTTTCTTTATGGAAAACTATATTAATGTCAGCTGTACCTCCAAATATTCAATCAAAGATCTCTGACATCTCTGAAGTTGGTCAAGTATGGTAATTAAGGTATTTCTTATTCCTGTCCGAGCACTCAGTGATGTTATCCTGTTGTCACTCTTGATATCTGACATAATGGATCTTAACAGGAAAAAAAAGTACAATAACTCATAAAACATCCATTAGAATTTTAGTCTGGATATGATATAAAAGTAGTTATATAATAAAAGTTAAAGCATATGTCACATCATCAGCTGGCACCTAATTTTCAGGGTTTGGTATTAATGATGAACCACTTCAGATTTTACATTGCTGTTTCTCCAGTAACAATCATTTCTTGACAAAATTTCTATATCCAAAATCAAGAAAATTCAAATCTTGGCTTTTAGTTCCTTCTGTTAAGTCAAAACAAGACAGATCTTTCTACATTTCTAAAACCTCCTCTCTTTTTATTTCCTTGAGTTTTTAGGAACAAATAAACCATATGCTTCTCCCAGAGGTTCATCTGTGTACTTTCCCAGAGAACAAAGTGCTTGTCTTCAACAAGAAACTATTCTTGAAAAAATGAAAAATGTTCTTGCCTACGTATGTCAAAGGTACTACAAAAAACAAGTTATATTCAATAACACTAACCTAAAGTCTTCATCAACTCTATTAAAACGAGCCTGTTCCTTGGGCAGGGCTCCACGACCAAATATCGGTTCCAAATAGACCCACTTTCTCTGAATTTGGTTTAAATTCTGCAGATACTCATCCAAGTCAGCCAGCTTTTTTTCCCAGATGGACACTTTATCTTCAAAACCTTTGTAATATGGAGAGTCCTTGAGAGACTGTAGAAGACAGCGATGTTCTCCAACTTGGTTGACTATGTCCTTCCAGTCTTTAATGAGCCTGATAGTCTTGCCTTGGCTGTCTTCATAATCTGTCAGCGTAAAGACAGCTCCAACTCCCCAGAGCTCAAGCTCACGCAGTGCCTCTCTAATTGTGATTTCACCTTGGGCCCGACAATTCAAATCCTATTTGAAAGCATGAACAAATTTCATTTGAAACTCAGAAACTGCAATAAGTTTTCCTTTCAAAAATATAATGTAAATTGTATTTCTACAGTAATAAAAATATAAATATACAAACAGGACAAGATATAATACATAAAATAAAGCACAAAATAAAAATCTAGAACTTTACCTTAAGTTCTGTGGCTTTTTCAATAATGGCATCTGATACTTTTAGCAGATCTCCAAATAACAAACCCTCAAGTGTAGTGCCTCGAGGAAGACCCAGAAGACGAAAGAGATCCAGCCAATGGTCTGGAGAAAGATGATCTCCTCTTACATATTTTAGGAGTGGAATTATCATCTATAGAAAAAATGTATATGTGAATCACAGAAAACATTCAGTTGGAAGAGACCTCAAAGATTACCCAGTCCAACCTTCAACCCAGCACTGATGGGTCAACAATAAACCATGGCCCTAGGAGCCGGGTCCACACACCACTCAAACACCTCCAGGGATGTTGACTTCACTACTGCCCTGGGCAGACCATTCCAATGCATCTGATAACACTTTCTGTGAAGAAATATTCCCTAACATCCATTCTGAATCTTCCCTGGTGCAGCTTGCAATCATTTCCTCTAGTTCTGTTGCTTGACACCAAGAAGAAGCTGCCCCCCTTGTGACTCTAACCTCCCTTCAAGCAGTTAGAGAGCAATGAGGTCTCCTTTCAGCCTCGAAACTGAACAACCTCAGCTCCCTCAGACGCTCTTCACGAGCCATGTGCTCCAGGCCCTTCATAAACCTCATTGCTCTTCTGTGGACACACTCCAGAACCTCAAAGTCCTTCCTATAACAAGGGGCTCATAACTGAAAACAACACTCAAGGTGTGGCCTCACCAGTGAGTACAGGGGGATGATCAGCTCCCTGTTCCTGCTGGCCACAGTCTTTCTAATATAAACCGGGATGCCACTGGCTTTCTTGGCCACCTCTAGTCTTTATGAAAACTGTATCTCTCTGATTACAGTGACATGCTATTCAAACAAAACAATATTTACATTTGTAAATTTTTACAAGTCTAACTCTGACAAAACTCATTGCTATATGTGTGTCTATTTAAACTGTAAGGACTCTTCTGTTGTAAGGAACAGAAAGGTTCTCAAAGGCAAACCAAATGTTTAAAACAGTGTCAGAATATATTTTGTTACATATTAACTCATTTTATTGTAAGAACTGAACAATGAGCTACAGAATGAAGTTTATTACCCAAAACATCTTTTGTTTTGTACCCCTTTTTGTAATTAGCACCTTACTTTATACTTGTCCACTTCTTTTTGCAATTTTACTGTCATTACAGTGTGTTCTTCCACCTTCCGCAATTTGTCGTGCCAGTTGAACAAGAACTCTTCAAAGAGGTATGTTTTACTCCTGCATGAAAATCAAATATAAAAAGGGCATAACAACACAGTACTACAACCACACATATTTGCCCATGAAAGCTAAAGTAACAAAAGCATACCTAAAAGTAATCCAGTCTTCTTTGGCTTTTTCCTGAAATCCTTGATAAAAATCTTCATACAATACCCAGACTTCTGCACAGCTCTTAATATCTTCACATACAACTTTTGATAAGGAGAAATCAGGCTCTTCCAATTTAAAATGGTGGCATTCTTGACTGAATAAAAAGATAACTAGATAAGTGTATTATGTATTCATGGTTTAAGAGATGATATTGTATGGAAACAATCATACTTTTTTAAGAAAAAACACTGCTTTATTGAAGAACACTGCTCCACCTGCAATTTCCTTATTTTCTCCTTCTTGAATGGAAATAATAAAGGAATACAAGGAATAACTCTCCTGCACAGTAATCTTCTCCATATTCATAATTATTTTACATAAACTTTCATTTCTTCTTTTCATTTATGAGAAAAGTAAATTACTTTGTGACCCCAAAAACAAAGCTTGAAAGAAAATTATTTTTAGTTGATTGTTTCCTCCTGTTAAGTAGAAAGAATATGCTAGTTTTAAGTATTATCATATTTAAATGCCAAGCTAGGAATCTGAATAGAAAACCTTGTTCACTCAAGATATGCAATATGAAGCTTGCTGAAAGTAGGTGCCAAGAGCAAAAATCCTTTCCTTTTGAACAACAATGTATCAGATAGGACACTTACTCAAGAAATGGGAGAGGTGAGGTCTTGCCTGTTTAAGTTTTAGGTGGACAAAACTCTTTTCAGAACCAATATCCCAAACCTTCTCTAAGTGAGGATTTCAGAAGTCACAACTGAGTCTTTAGTTTACAGACTCCTTTACATGAACACTCAAGAGATTTCTTGACTTTTTGATAGTCATAGAACTGTCAAGGTTGGAAGAGACCTTTGCGATCATCACATCCAACCATTTGCCTTGAGCTCACAATCCCACCACTACTGCTGAACTATGTCCCTATAGCACCACATCCACACATCTTTTAAACACCTGCAGGGTTAATGACTTCACCACCAAAATGGGCAGCCTGTTCCAATTCTTAGTAATCCTTTCTCGGTAGAATTTTTTCCTAATATCCAACTCAAACTTCTCCTGGTACAACTTGAGGTGATTTCTTCTTGTTCTGTCACTTGTTGAAATCAACCAAATTTTTTAAAAAAATCAACAAAAATTTGAGAATTTCAAGTTATGTACAACCAATGGAAAAAAAACTCAAAGACTAATGAAAAACATGTAATACAAATAAAATGAGATTCCTTATATTGTCTGTTGTGATTAAAAACAGTCAGTATTTTCTGATACAATTGCTGCAAAAGATCCAGACATTACTGAGTAACATATGCAGGGAAATATACATACATGAGCTTTTCTTTCATGGTTTCGAGTTCATCAAATTCTTTTTTTTTTTCCTTTATGATCTCAGCACTTTTCTCAAGCACATTCTGATCACCTGTTTCAATGATATCATCACTTGGCTTTAGCTGATCCCAATGAGCTTTAAACTTTTCCAGTTCTTGAAGATACATATTAATACGTAAAATCACATTTCCTTTCATAATTTCAATCTGTTAAACAGGAGTTAAAAGGAAATTCCTTCAATAGTTTGCTATTGCAAGTATGAGCAAAATCAAATTATCACCTTCATAACATGACCAAAACTTTGTAACTACAAACTTCTCATATAAAATTCTAAGAAATAGTTCATCTTTACTCTTCTGGGATCTATTTATTCGACATATGCTATCTGTTTTAGCCTGCCATCATATATCAGACAGAAAAAATGATATATTAGTATGGCATATTGCAGAACTTCAGTTGAGCTCAGCAGTTTGCCAGTGGACTGGAATCACAGGACTGCACATAGCTTAGAAAGGTTATGTGAAAAGAAAGTAACAAGCATCAGTACAAAAATATGATAAAGTCATAAAAATGCTATCAACTGTTACCCTGTTTTCCTCACTTAACCACTGTATTCATTAGGCACTAGAAGGTTGCTTGAGACAGAGGTACAACATACCATTCATTTCAGCATGAGTTCAACCCAAGTTTCACCTACCTATTGTTTAAATAGTCCAAGTGTCCTTCCTTTAAAGGCTGTCCCTCAAGTCAGTAATGTTGATGCTAACACTAAACTGAGAATGTTTATGGATTGAATCTAAAAAAAGTTGTATTTCTCCAGACTTATTAATTTTAATATTTTTATGTATAATATTAATCTTTCAATTGTTACCTGCTCTGCAATCATAAGCTGGTGGCTTTCCATCATTAATTCAAATTTATCCCATGTAGCTCTTAGGTTACTGATAGTGTCTAAACCTGCACCAGCCACAGTTCGTAGAAGTTTGTTCTTATCTTCAGCCTCTTGAAACAGGAGAAAAATCTAAATTCAACACATGAAAATACGTAAAAATTCCATGAATCCTGTTAATCCCAACTATAAGCAAATACACAAATGGTATAAAATCATAGAATCATAAAATGCATTGGCTTGGATGGAACCTTTAAAGGTAATTTAGTCCAATGTCCCATCAGTGAGCAGCAACATCCCCAACTAGATCGGGTTAGTCAGAGCCCATCAAAACTAACCTTGAATGTCTCCAGGGATGGGGTATCCATCACCTCACTGGGCAACTTGTTCCAGCATTCCACCACCCTTATAATAAATAAATTATTCCTAATGTCCAAACTACATCTATCACTCTGTAGTTTAAAAACACTGATCTTTGTCCTGCCATTATGTGCCCTTGTAAATAGTCTCTTCCCAGCTTTTCTGTAGGCCCTCTTCAGCTACTGGAAGGCAGCTACAAGGTCTCCATGGAGCCTTCTCTTCTACAGGCTGAACCCCAACTCTCTCAGCCAGTGTGAAGTTAACAGGTGGTAAGTGAGGCCGGGGGTCCTTCATGCTACACTTTACCAGAGGATATTCTGGATGTCAAAGGTGCATTTGCTTTCAAGAGGACATGAGGTAATCCTGTGGAGGAGAAATCCACTGCTGTTACTGTATGCCCAGGAACCTCATTAAATTGGAAAAGGTTCTTATTGGGAGGCTGGAAGTGTGAGAAAACATCAAATATTTTATCCTGATATTGTATTTCCCCCTAGGCAGCTTACTGTCCTGACCCTATAAAGCCACTCTGTGTTCTAAACTAGTTACATTAAGCAGAAGTTTCCACCCAGGAAAACAATTACATTTCTTTTATAGCTGTTGCTCTGGATATGACAAAAATGTATCTTACCCCTTCTCTTTGTTCATGTAGGTTCAAATATTTTAAATTGCCTTCTGCTATTTCCTCTACAGTTTGGGGCCTAATCACTAATGTTTCCATGGCATCAGTGAGAAATGAAGAAACCTCAGAGAGCTGAGCTATAAAAAAGTGGCAAACAAAGTTATCACAGAGAAAATATTTGTATTAATAAATATCCAAGCCAAGCAAAGGTATTGCACTGTCATAAGATAGGATAATATATGCAAAGCATTTGCTTAAAAAATTGTAGACCCCAATCCTACACACCACTTCCACAGAAACTGCACATTGGAGTTTACACACAGCTTTTAATATGTATACTGCACCCAGTATATGGTTTAGACTACAAGTATTGGAGGCCCTTCTGAGGATGAAACATAAATACAGAATGCATTTATTTATGCACTTTCAAAATTGGTAAAGGTCTCTGTTGGGTAAATGGAGGAAAAACAGATGCTAAAATAGCTTTTGGCATTTTATGATTGGGTTTTTTGTGGGTGGGTTTTTTTTTTTGGTTGGTTGGTTTCTTAAGGAAAGTAATAAATTAGAGCCACCTTGCTTGAAATACTGAAAAGATTCACAAACAAAAGCCTAACTAAGCTATAATTTTGTACTTTTCTATCAAGGTAGATCTCTCTGGTAGTGAGAAAGGATCTGCATGATTCCACGGAATAAAATATCTTCCAGGAAACAATCAATCTTTCAGACTACAGAAATAATTCACTTTCTGCACAAATCTTATTCTGTGTTTCCTGTGCTGATTTTTCCATTTAAAGCACAAAACACTGGTATCATCTACACGTTATTTCATTTTGTCTGTGTGTTCCAGATACAGAAAGATCATCCAAAAACAGGGAAATATTTTGTACTTCTTAACACTTTGCATTTTGACAATCTAAGTGACAAGTAACTCCTTGAACAAGTCTAGATTATTTAAGACTCTTAATGAAGTATTTCAATTTGTGAAACAAATCCTCCTCATTCAAACATGAAATAAATTTCCCTCCCTGAAACAGCAAATAAATTTTCATTCAGGCAAAAGAAGCAAGCAAAACATTGCTATACAGATGTGGGCAAAATGAGTGAACAGCAAAGATGCACAAGGACAAAGGGTCTTAGGTTAGGCCTGTAGAGAAAACTTGCCAACAGATTAGTCTCTGCACTGTGATTTCAGCAGCTCACTGTGCCCAAGAGTATAATATTTATTTAAAAGAGTGTTTATATTAACACAAATATCCACAAGTAGGACAGAAGCAAAAAGTACTTATTCATTGATGCTATTTACCTTGAATAGATTTTCTTAAAGATATGACAAGGACATCATACAACTTCTGGATGAAATCATCAATTGCAATTTTCACAGGGTTGCAATTAACAGTTAAACAATCTATCCTGATGGTGCTTCAAGACAAAAAGATTAAAAAATAACAAACATTCAGGAGTATACCTAGACACGTCAGAATCACGGAACTGTTCTGCTTAGAAGAGACCCCTAAGACCCCTGAGTCCAATCATCAACCTAACACCCTTGTGGCCATTAAAACACGTCCTGAAGTGCCATGTCTACATGATTTTTTAACACCTCCAGGAATTGTGATTCCATCAGTTCCCTCAGCACCTTATCCCAATGCCTGATTACTCACTAAAGATTTTTTTTCCTAATGTCCAATCTAAACCTCCCTGGCACAACTTGAGGTCATTTCCTCCCATTCTATTGCTAGTTACTTGGGAGAAGAGACTGAACCCCACTTCACTACAACCTCCTTTTAGGTAGCTGTAGAGAGCAATGAAGTCTCCCCTCAGCCTCATCTTCTCCAGACTAAACAACCCCAGTTCCTTCAATCACTCCTCTTAAGATTTTTCTAGACTCTTCACCAGCTTTGTTGCCCTCCTCTGGTGATGGTCCAGAATCTCAATGTCTTTTTTGCAGTCAGTGTCCTAAAACTGAACACATTACTCAAGATATGGCCTCACCAGTACTGAGTACAGGGGCATGATCACTTCCCTGATCATGCTAGCCACACTATTCCTGATACATCCCAGGATGCCGTTGACCACCTTGGCCACCTGAGCACACTGCTGACTCTCTACCAGCAACCTAAGGCACTTTTCTGCTGGGCAATTTTCAATCCTGCCCCAAGCCTGTAGTATTGCATGGGGTTGTTGTGACCCAAGTTCAGGACTTGGCCTTGTTAAGTGTCATATAACTGACACTGGCCTCAAGACACCAGGGAGCACTGCTTGTTACTGGCCTCCAACTGGATTTAACTCCATTCATCACAACATTCTGGGCCTGGTCATCCAGATAGGTTTTTATCCACCTGGCTAAGCCATGAGCTGCCAGTTTCTCTAAGAGAATGCTGTGGCAGCCAGTGTCAAAATCTTCATTAAAGTCCAGGTAGTTAACATCCATAGCCTTCTCCTAATCCACTAGGTGGATCACCTGGTCATAGAATAAGATCTAGTTGGTCAAGCAGGATATCCTTTTCACAAACCCTTGGTTTGTGACAACCTGATCTCTTGGTTGTCCTGCACATGCCACATGTGCATACTCAAGATGAATTGCTTCAAAATCTTCCCTGATACCAAGGCCAGAATGACAGGCCTGTGGTTCCCCAGGTCCTCATTCCTGCCCTTCTTGTAGATGGTTGTCACATCTCCAAACCTCGGTCATCTGTTAACCAAGACTGCTGATAATCCTGGTTAACATATCTTAAACTATACATAAGAGACAATCAAGGGTTTCAGTACAGTACGTATTTCATGTACAAACATTTACTAAGTCTGTTCTTAACTGAAACACATGCTCTATATGTACAGGACTTAGCTAAAAGAATTGTTAAATTACCACTGTGTTTTGCAGTATGTCAGAATCAGCCCTGAACTTTGAGGGGGTTTCCTATCATATCACAGAAAGACAGTAACAGTTTTCACAGAAGGCTGTGCAGGTAAAAGGAAATAATAGTCTAAAAATTAAACTGAAAAATATTAATCTAAATATTTTAGAAGTATATCAATATTGTTAAAATGCTTCAAATACTGCATATAACTCTATGTAAAACAGGTATTGCTTTTTTGATCTGACATTATTCAAACAAAAGAGAAGTTAGACTATACCTTGGAAGACGTTCTGCTTCTTTCCCTCTCACTTTTAAAGCTTTGAAGTTTTTCTCCCAGTCTTGTTTGCTAGAAAGATGTGTGTCCACCAGAGTTTCGACATCTATTTGGCCAATTACAACCCATTCCTTTTCAGCATCATTTTTGATTTCATGTAAAAGAAATATTTTTCATACTAAAATCCTCTGTCTTTAGTAATATTAAAATATCTTAGTATTTTCAAGCTACCTTCTCTTTAACCTTTTGGCTTCATCAATTACCTACACATTCGCCCAGTGCAAAAATCAGGAGGTACAAAACGATTTGCAATATTCACACATTAAGGAAAATTCAACCAGATGTTTTGAACAGTAACAGTAACAATGGAGCTGTAACACAGGAATTGTATACATACTTTTAGACTGTCTAAAGCCTACAATTATACAAATCTTAACAAAAATACATGAGTCAGAGAAATACTGGAAATACCTTGAATTGATTAGAAACATCTGCCAGTCTTCTGAACAAATCCTCTGCTTTACTGAAAGCTGTCAGAAATCCACTTGCATTTCTTTCAGTCATAACAGTGAATATAGACTCTTCTTCTGCTTCACTTACTCCCCTAAACTGATTTGGAATAGAGATGAATCTCTTCATTTCTCTGTAATACCTAGCTCGTACCTCTTCAAAAGGGGGTCTGAATTGTAACCGGCTTTGCCTAAAAAGTTAAACAAGTTATACAAAATCCAATATTTTAAAGTATTCTGAGCCAAAGTACTTCCTCAACAGGAAAAAAAGAATATATCTTACTTGAATGTTAGATCAATATTTATTTCTGGTAAGTTTTCATTGAGTGCTTCTAAGCCCATTTGATACTGATGTTCCAGAGATTTGTAAAGTTGATGATTCCAGTGCTGTCTCCAGGCTTTCATATCACATGATTTGAAACCCTAAAATTTAACAAAGTTTATTTTGATGCTATTTTATTCCTCAAACCAAGACAGAAGTTTGTAAAAAACATAAGAAAAATACTGCATTTATTTGACTGGCAAATACCAAGTAAAATAATCTGAGTTTCCACTCAAAAAAGTAAGACCACCACATCCATTTAGGAATATAGCTCTGCTGCTGCTGAAGGCTACAGAAAAATTAAAACTGACTTAAATGATACCTTAGAATAGCTTAGGTGGTCACTTTGGTAAGATGATGTTCTTAATCAAAATCTTAATCATTTCACATGATGATCTTAAATTTTTTTTTTCTGACCTAAATGATTCTATCATTCAACTCTAAAAGCTGACGGTTGATAAGTAAACAAATAAAAACGTGGCCTTTTTGTTATTTCAGGCAGAAATCCATTTTTATTTTAAGTTTTATTCATTTGCTCTAGTCTGCCTGGAGATCACTTAAACCTGTAACAATTTCTTTATATTCTATTAATGGCTCAAATACAACTGATTTGCATGAACAAAGGTTTTCCCATTTCTTCACCAAACCCCTGTCAACTGACCAAGTGTTGTTCTTTTCCCATCACTATGACATATAAAACATTATCCTTATCTTTGTCATACAAGATATTACCTCATATCTGGCATCAGCTAGTACACAGTTTTCTTGAGTTAGCAAGTACTTCCTTAATCAAAATTGATTCAATCACACTATGTCTCAGTCTTATATTTTGATTAGTGTTGAAAAGTCAAATGTTCACAGTTTACAATACAATAACAAAACCCTGCCTGTGACTCAAGGCTGGCAAAACCAGTTCTGAGCTCCTGGAGTCCATCTTTCCAACGCTGCTGCTGACGAAGTAGATCAATATTCATGAGCGATATAACCTGTTCAAAGAATTTTAAAGCAGAATAAACACCCCATAAGTGAAAGTTCTGGAGCCCGCATTACAAGAAGGATGTGGACGTGCTGGAGCATGTCCAGAGAAGGGTCATGAGGATGATCAGGGGGCTGGAGCACCTCTCCTATGAGGACAGTCTGAAAGAGTTGGGGCTGTTCAGTCTGGAGAGGAGGCTCCCAGGTGACCATCTTGTGGCCTTTCAGTATCTGAAGGGGGCCTACAAAGAAGCTGGGGAAGGACTTTTTAGGCTCTCAGGGAGTGACAGGACTAGAGGGAATGGAGTAAAGCTGGAGGTGGGTAGGTTCAGGCTGGATGTGAGGAGGAAGTTGTTCAGCAGAAGAGTGGTGAGACCCTGGAATGGGTTGCCCAGGGAGGCGGTTGAGGCCCTGTCTCTGGGGGTATTTAAGGCCAGGCTGGATGAGGCTCTTGCCAGCCTGATCTCCGGTAGGGTGTCCCTGTCCATGGCACGGGTGTTGGAAGTAGATGACCCTTGTGGTCCTTCCCAACCTTGACTGATTCTATGATCCTATGAAAGAAAGGATAAACTACAAAGAGCTATGATTTCAATTTCATCTGGAAAATATACCTTTTCAATGAAATTTCTGTGCCACTTTCTTAGTTTTCTGTTTTCAGTGGAAAGACGTTCAGCAGCAGCTTGGAGTTTATGAATATAAACTTCCAGTTCTCTAGGATTATCCCATGTTATTTGACCTTTTCCTCCAGGACCAGATTTTGAATGCTTGAAAAACATACAAACTTCATAAGACTTAATGATAAAAACAGTCTATCAGCTAGCACACAGTAAATTGGTTTTCCTCCTAGTGAAAAACAAAAACAGCTGAGGGAGCTGGGGTTGTTTAGCCTAGAGACGAGGAGGCTCAAGGGTGACCTCATTGCTCTCTACAACTACCTGAAGGGAGGCTGTAGCCAGGTGGGGGTTGGTCTCTTCTCCCAGGCAACCAGCAATAGAACAAGGGGACACAGTCTCAAGTTGTGCCAGGGGAAGTACAAGATGGATGTTAGGAGGAAGTTCTTCACAGAGAGAGTGATTGGCATTGGAATGGGCTGCCAAGGGAAGTGGTGGAGGCACCATCCCTGGAGGTGTTCAAGAAAAGAGTGGATGAGGCACTTAGTGCCATGGTCTAGTTGACTGGATAGGGCTGGGGGACCGGTTGGACTGGATGATCTTGGAGGTCTCTTCCAACCTGGTTGATTCTATGATTCTATCATTCTAAGGAGTATCTCCCTCTCACTATTGCACTAGAGCCATAAGTTTCTGCCAAATCACAAATAGGTTGGCATATCCTCATAGCTACACCAACACACTGGAGAAGGATTAATGCCAGACTCTTAACAGATCTTGAATTAAATTCACTGATGTTTAGAGTCCTGCCCCACATGCACGAGCAGCCATCTTAAGCTGAGAGGACACCTTAAACCCCTCCCTTCTTCTTTGTGGAGCAGAGACTCAAACCCAAAACTGTGGCATTAAAATTTACTATCCAACTGCACCTGTTTGTCATGATTTTTTAATTACACAGAAAATTCCACTGACTCGTAAGCAGTTTTGAGGAATTCCATTTCACTGAGATTTTTATCAAGCTTCTCAGGAGTTTACACATTTTGTTAAGTAAAAAATCCGAAGACAAAAGTTCAACAGCTGGACCTATTCCTAAATTCCTATTCAAATTACATCAAATAGGAGAATGCATTGAGGCTATGAACACTTCTGCACCATCACTCTATGCATACTAAAGGAATTTGTGGTATAATCTGCAGCCAATACAAGGAAAATTGCTCTGGAAGTATTATTCTCTTGCTCAATACAGAGTTTATGGGCATGTTCCAGTTCTCCATTTTCACATTTTCTGGCAAGTCAGAACAGTGTTGAAAAAGGATGCAGTCCTTCACACTGATCAAAACTACTAAAATGAAATTCATGATACATGGTTATGTTCCCTCCAGCCACAACATAAAGATAAGGCATTTTAAAAATGTGGTTAGGAACATAATTTATCAATTCATATTGTTCCTTCAAAGCAGAAAAAAATGTAAATCAATAAAATCCTCCAAACTATTCCATATTCCTTCAAAGAATCTAACATTTAAGTATAGCACACTTCTTAGCAGTTCTTAAAAAAGCCTCTTCTCTTAGAAATTCTTCCACATCTGAAGACTAATTCACTTTTACAAGCTGCAAGCATAAATCAATAGCCAAATAGATCCACAGGTTCTTTGTTCTTATTCTAAAACAAAAACTATCCACTTTCAAACTATCCAAAATTAGAAACATTCAAGACAAATTACAAAATCCACAGAGATCTAATAACAGTAATAGACTCAAGATTTAATAGTAATTTATCTCCAGAACAAAATATATATTGTTTTTACTAAAACAGACCAAAATAATATTATCCTGTACTGCTAAAACGGAAGTTACATTCCTAGCAATTAAGAAATTGATGACATTGTGGTTAATGTGGAAATCTTAAAATAATTCCTGAGTGCATATTATACCAATATCTAAAGTAAAAGGAAGTAAACAGGTTCTTTTAAATGACAATATTAAAAAAAATTCAATAAATGTTAATTAAGCAGATAGTGTTGCTCATATGGGAAGGCTGTAGTTTTAAAGTCCAGCAATAAACACACTAAAAAGCAGCATAGAATATGCCAAGATACCATTGAAATTAAAAGCACAACAGAGAGGGAAATTCTTTCACCTTAATTATCTGTTCAAATGCCAGAGCAGATTGCAACATCATTGGCTTTTGACTCTCAATCATTTGTTGATCTATGGAATTATAAAAATGTGCCACCTATAAAAACACAGAAATTAACATTTACAAGAACAGACAAAAATACTTGTAAATAAATATAATACAGGATATTCCTCAAAGTATTGCCCAATCAATACCATTAAGAAATCAGAATTATCTATAACAGTACAATATTTACAAAAATAAAGTACATATGCAATGCTAATGTGATTCTATCTTCTTGTGATTAATTCTAATGGCTAAAAAGACTGCTGCTTACACATCTGAGGTGATTATATTTCACCTTAAATCAAACAGTCTCAGTCTCTGATTTATTTTAAGCAGAACAGTTCTACTATATTATGCAAATGTAGGAATTTATTGCTGTTTCAGAGGCTGTCAAGCATCCATGACATCTCCAACACAAAAACTAGAAAGCACCTATTTACTTCTCGACTGGCAGCTGGACTAAGAAGGATACCCTTCAACTCCATTCAGTTGTCCAAACATAGGCATTATTAAGTTTTCCACTTGGGATCCTGCATAGGTATCTTGTATACCTTGTGTCATCTCCGCCTCATCTGTGCCAGTATATCAGATAACAATGAAATGGAACTAAGCCTGTGTATCCACATAACATATCTACCAATATATTTATTCTTGCAGCTTACAGCAACAGAAAGAAACTTGACATGGCCTTTCAAATCAAATGTAAGCCAAATAAAAACTTATGTAGTATTAAGTCCAATCAAAAAAGAACCCTCAAAAAAATCCAATTTCCACTAAAACACTTACTAGTATATTTTCAGTTGAAAACTTGCAATGCTGAGGACAAGCCCAATATATTTTCCCTTAGACATAATAATCAGAAACTGACACTATATCTAGGAGATCCATTAATGTTTGTCTTATTTTTTGTATATTCATACAACAACTTTGCATGACTTTAATACTATAATTTATCTGGTTTCAAAAGAAGACACATTCCAAAACTGTAAAGGATTTCATTTTTGTTTTCTTTTAAGGACTTTGATGATCTGTTCAAGGAACAAGTCGCTGTCCTACAGATCAGCAACACAAAAAGCTTAACTACACAGTCTAGATAAGTTTTACTACTAACACTGAGAATTCAGAATGGGAAGGTATTAAGGCAGTGAATCTTATACCTGCTTGAGGATGATGGCCTGTTTATAGAACTTTTGTGCAGTGTCTGCAGTGCGCTGTATTTTAGCTGGTATAGCAAAACCAAGTGCTGACAGCTGCCGTACTTCTCTCAGGAGAGTCACCAGACGATCTGCATAAAGTATGTTTAACGCTCCAGATTTCTCATCCAATTCCATTACAGGACTATTAGCTTGGATGCTAAATCAAAATCAAAGGTATTATTTAATATATAATTTCTTATTGATCTTTTCTTTTTAGAATGTTACTAAATCATTCTAAAAAGATTGATGTCACTCTATCACATTTATGTTTATAAACATTTTAATTTACTCAGAAATTATTCCTGTAATCTTCAATTCAAAACCAATCAAGACAAGCAGAAATGAACACCTCCTGGTTTTGCTCACGAAGTTTTTCTACCTTGTTACATCAGCCAACATGTAACTTACAGCTAAACAATGTTTCTCAAACACATTGGATCTCTGAGCAGACACTTTATAGGCCTCAGCCTTCAGCCCTGCAAAGGGGAAGAAATTGTCTAACAGAATCGATCCAAGAACCAGGACTTGGATCAGTGAAATACTTTAGTATACATAATTATATGCTAATAAGAACTCCAGTCTATCTTTAGATTTTACTTCCTTTTTTTTCCTTTTCTGCTATAGTAACATTTCTACCATCACCCTTCTAGGCTTCTTTCATACAAACTTCATCTTTACTCATTTTTCCACTTTTTTTCCTCATCTTATTCTTGTTTCCATATCCATTGCATTCCCCTTTGCAGAGCCACTTCTTTTCAGTTAATCACTTCACATCTTTAAAATTCTTAAAAGAAAAAAAAAAGTTACACTACTGGTAAATTAGATGTCTGGTCTATACTTGAGTGCTGAATCTGCTTATTTATTATATTTCAGAGCTTTTCATAAAATTAAAGTTTGCACTTAAGTACCAACTTCTGCATTCACTGAAGCTACGCACAAGCTGTTATCAAAGAAAGCTTGGAACGCTCAAGAGATGCACAGAGAAGTTACGTGACCTATGAGCTGGAAAAAAAATATTGTAATATCCACAAAGTTCATGAGGCTTAAACTCATTTTCCTACCCTTCTTTCATCTGCTTTATTTAGACTGCAGAATTTCTTTCAAATAAGAATTCATTTGGTGCTCTACATGCTTCATCTCTATATTCACAGCTATACACTAATCTCACTTGGTTTCTAGACATTTATCACCACATGGATTATAAGAGATAAAAAATAGTAACGACAAGAAAACCAAACATGTCTTTCATTACAGGTGTTAACAGAAACTACAAGATTAGTTATTAACACTGTCCTGTACACTTCGCCTTATCAACCAAGGCTGGCAGGATGATGAAAAGATAATAAACTTACATTTTGTTTCTCCACACATTCTCAATGCTGCAGATTTTTTTCATTCCCTGTGTCAGTTTCTACTGAATTTCACTAGCATAAACATTATTTAAACACAAATGTATTTACCAAAGTCCTGACTTAGGATTTGATAATTCTGATTGGATATTCCTAGACCAATCATCAAATTGCTCTTGTTCATATGCTTTTAACTGCTCCAAAAAAGCATCTGCACTTTGACGAAAAGTTTGAAATCCAGCTAAGTCAGACAGAAGAGCCTCTGCTAGCTTGATAGCATCATCCACCTTAAACACAATTATACAGAAAAGAAGGTTAATTTCCCAGTATTAAATCAGGCAAGAAGAAACACCACATTAAACATCAGTATTACAGAACATCCAAATGGGTTTCAAAAACTAATTAGAATGTCCAAATTCCCATTACAGTAAGTTGGGTCTCAATAAGTTGTCCACCACAGGTATCTACCACTATTAAGATATCCCAGAGTACCCTATCTGTTCTTTAATTAATTTTCCATAAAAGTACAGGTCTCGCATGCATCCTTTGTTGCACCTGTAAGCTCATGTTAATACTAAAAGGTATTTCAAATGAGATTTCACATCAACATGTGGATAAATTAATGGAAAGTGTAGTTAATATAATCAGTAAAAAATTTAAAGCAGTTTGAAAAAATTAGTACAGCCTAATGCTGGCACATATCAGCCAAACTGGTCTCTAGGTCCTTAGCAGACAAAGCTGAGGAAATAGTTGTGAAACCTGAGCTGCCACTGTTCTCTCCACAGGACACATAAAAAAAGAAATGCCTTTTAAGACCTCCATCTTTTCTCAACTAAGCTGAAACAGGCACTTGAGATTTCTGCAAATCACAGCTGAATGCCAAAAAAAATGAGCTAATATTTATTCTGGGAGTAACTGCTACTCTCTTTCAAATCTATAGTTATTATGAATAGCAGTCATGTATACTTTAAAAAATTTGCTTTTAACTAGTCAATACTTTCCCAAAAAAAGTTCCAGAGTTTCCAACTAGTGTAAATACAGACTGAAAAAACAATGTAAGTTAAAATAGAGTCAAATATGTTTTAAACTCCTTCTGTTGTAAGAGAACAAGGAATCATTTGACATTTACTTTTACTACAGTCTCTGCAGTAAATTCCCTGCCAGACACTGATTTGAAGTTGGCACTACACCAATTAGTAGCAACAAGTAAGAATTAGGGTGTCAAATCTGTCTACCTGAAATCCCAAATGTAATTTTTAAATGCAGACTGGGGGGGTAAAATTTAATAACAAAAAAACTCCTCTCAGAATTTTAGTCTTTTCTTTTTTTGCTAGATAAAATTAAGATATATAAGCAGGCAGTTTTGTGTATTCAAAATCACTATTTTCTAGGTCAGTTAATAAGATTCAATATAGGCAGCAGCACCACTGATAAGGAATCTTGATTATGTAACTTCAGGGAAGTCCACAATTTTTCAGTAGGGAATTCCCCACAGAAATCTTCTGTCTAAACACTAACAGAATCTGTTACCTTCAGCTCCAGCTGCCGTACCCACACAATATTATTGACAACTTCAGAAAGGTTTTTGCCCGACAGTGGTCCAGACACATCACCAGGAGCACCATGACATCGAGTTTCAAAGTCTGTCTGATAGTCTAACACAAGATTCATGTTAGATCAGAAACTGAATAGAATAAGCTTTAAATTATTATTACAGTTGTAAAAATGTAAGAGATACTGACATAATTCTAAAAGCAAATAAAGAATGCCAGTATTTGCAAAAAGGATAATGCACTTCAATAGTTTTAAACACATTTTTACCTTTGACATAATCTTGAAGTCTTGCTAGTAATGTTTCCCTTTCAAAAAGCAATTCTTTGCTTATATTTTGATGTTTTATCAGCTCCTTATATTTCTGAAATGTTTGAAGAAGCTGGAATACAAAGTTAAAAAAAAAACAAATATATTCTGACACTACTCATTAGAGCTGTCTGGCTGTAGGTTAATTATTCCTGTGCTCTAAAATGACTAATAAAGGATTCAATAGCTTTACTTTTAGGAAAGTTTCCAGACTACAAAAATATTCATACCTGCTGAGGACTGTCCTGAATTTCTGCAATAAATTTCTTCAATTTGTTTGCTATTTTTTGTTCTGCTGGTGCAATAATTTTTTCATATTGAGAGACTGCTGCTTTCCACAGTGGCTAGAAATAATGAGTTCATGTTATCTTATGATTATCTAAATACAAACTCAGAGAAAGAATGTCAATAAATGAAAAGTAATCATTATACCTCTGTGTAAGGATTATAGTGTATAGGATTCAGACCAGCAAAGGGTTCAAAAACTTGGGCAAGATGCAAAGCATTTTGTTCTCCAGCTGACAAAAAGAATGTAAGCTTTTCATGCAGCGTTCTAACAGTTAGCACCTATAAAATAATAAAAAATATATTAGATATTCAGCATATTTTTATAGAAAACTTAGATTTAGAAGCAAAATGCATAAGCAGTAGATCCCATGCCTCTCCTTTTTACAAGAAACCTTTGAAGAGGTCAAGTAAACATGAAATAAACATGAACTATAGAATGCTATCTGACTCTGAAAATGTTATAAAACTGTTTTAACTTCCTTTTGTAACTTAAAACAATGTTGTTTAATTCTGTTTCTAACAAAATGTATGTGTGTAAGTCAAATCTTTACCTCATCCAGACGCTTGCCCAGTTTGGCTAACAATTCAGGGAAATACTTCTCATTTTTCCATGGATGTAGAGTATAACGACGCCAGAGCTGCCCAGTTAGGTACTCACAAGCTGATACCCACTGCTCACAAATCAAGATGCCAGCCTTTAGATTTTCTTTAACATTGTGAAAAGCATCTTCCCACAAATTCAAAGCTTGTAATTTTCTTTGTACATATCTACCTAATGAGCCACCTATTAAAAAAAATCCACAAAAGTGGTATGTTGTGTTTATTCCTTTAAACACCACATTTCAATCACCTTTTATTAAAAATATTGTAACACTTTGCTTTCAACAATGACTCATTATTTTATCTCAGATTCAATACACCTCTTAAACACCTCCAAGTTAAACAGAGGGTGGTCCAGCATAAGAAGCTGATGATTTTGCATTCTGAAATCCATACATAAGCATCTATCAGCAGTAATTTCAGTATCTGGCTGCCCTTTTAATTTGTGCCTGCACACACACACATCTGCTTGCAGCAGCAGATGAACTTGCTGTCTTAGGCCTCCCCCAGAATGTGACACTGCTGTTGAGAGGCAACCTCTCTGCATGTTCTGCCCTCTCCTCTACACAGACTGAATTAATCTTCAAATGGTGGATTATCTAAGTAATTTTTGTTCTCTGAGAGAAACGAAAGGAGTCAAATCAAAGTAAGATAAATCCAGCCCACAAACTACAAGGTATCCAACTCCACCTTGTTACTGTCATCTTCCCAAGCACTTGTGAAGACAACAACCAGAACTGGCTGAATTACTGGATATTATAAAGGCAAATAATATTCATGGATTTTAATTGCAACAGGAAAGCTTAATATTGTAGGCTGTTACTGGTGCTTCAGGAGGAGGAAGGTCTCTGCTCAACAGCTCATTTTATTTTTTCTCAACTTAATTTAAAAGACTGCATAAAGGTTTACCTATTACATCCAAGAGATTATGCATGCGTGGCTGTGGATAAGGATCATGTTCTGTTTGCCTCCACACACCATCAACAGTATCCTTGGTACTTTCCACCAAATCCACAACTTCAAATAATGAGAGACTATCCAAGTTATAATAATCCTAGAAAAAAAATAATCCTTATATAGATTAACAACTAATACTGTAGAAACATTTATACTTTTCTGAAGATAGCTAAGATTTTCTAGGTTTTATAGCTTAACAGAATACGTCTCAAAAAACAAGCATTCATGTAGTTTGCTCATGTGAAGAAGGCACTGATATCCAAAGCACTATTCAAGCAATCACTTTACAGGTGTCAGAAATTTTGCACAAGTGTTCATTATCATCTGCATTGTCATTTTTCCTTTTAATAATTTCATCAGTCAATTTCTAGTTCCTGAACTGTAGAACAATGTTTTTCTACAGCAGCTCTTATTATTCAATGGTCAAAGCTGATCTCAGTTAAATGCTACCATTCTCCTGCACCATTGTCACTAGAAATTACATATCATAAAATCATAGAATGGTTTACATTAGAAGGGACCTCAACAATCATCTAGTTCCAACCCCCCCACCATAGGCAGGAACACCTCCACTAGAACAGGTCTCTCAAGGCCTCATCCAACCTAGTTTTGAACACCTCCAAGAATGAAGCATCCACAATCTCTTTGAGCAACCTACTCCAGTGTTTTACCACCCTCACTGTAAAGAACTTCTTCCTAACACCTAGTTTAAGTCTCCCCTCTTCCAGTTTAAACCCATTACTCCTCGTCCTGTCATTACAAGATCTTGTAAATAGTCCCTCCTCAGCCTTCTTGTAGGCTCCCTTCAGATACTGGAAGGACACTATAAGGTCTTCTCATAGCCTTCTCTTCTCCAGGGTGAAGAGTCCCAAATCTTGTAGCCTGTCCTCATAGGAGAGGCACTTCAGCCCTCTGATCATCTTTGTGGCCCTCCTCTGGACTCACTCCAACAGTTCCATGCCCTTCTTGTGTTGGGAGCTCCAGAATTGTACACAGTATTCCAGGTGGCATCTCACAAGAGCAAAGTAAAGGGGGAGAATCATCTCCCTTGCTCTACTGGCCATGCTTCTCTTGATGCAGCCCAGGACATGGCTGGCTGTGCATGCACGCACTGTCGGCTCACATAGAGTTTTCATCAACCAAGAACCACCCAGGTCCTTTTTCTTAGGACTGTTCCCCAGCCATTCACCAACCAGTCTGTACTTGTGCTTGGGACTACACCAACCCAGGTGCAGGACCTCACACTAGGCCTTGCTGAATTTCATGAAATTGGCCAGGGCCCACCTCTCCAGACTGTCCAGGATGTCACTTAAAGGAAAATGTTGCCCAAGAAAATAAAATAGCTATATATTCATATATTTGATACGAGTGTACATATATTGACATATATTTCATACAAAGAGTGTTTTTACTGAGTCTAAGAATATATCACTAATCAAACATACTTTTGCAATGTCCTCAAACAGGTCTTTAAAATGAGAAGCTCTCTCTTTACTACACCATTTACTTCCATGATGAGCACATTCTATCCAGAACTGAAATTCATCTGTCGGTGTAAGGATAGCTGCAAATAATAACAGAAAATGTTTAAATATGAAATACATGGATAGTCACAAAAGAATACTTTGTAAAGCAGATTTTTACTAAATGATTATGTAATTATTCTTCAACTTCTGACTCTGAATAGATGCAGTTCATACCAACAGATCATCACTAATTCCAGTCCACTGGCCACAACCTGTTCTATTCCACACTCAGCAGTCACCGGGATAACGAAGACTGAAAGCTCAACCTCTTACTCCTCATTTTCAATCACTATAAAAGGCATAACTGCAAAACAAACCTCGCACATCCTCTTCACTGGATTTTATTCCTGTGTAATTAGGATCTGATCTCCTGAGAACAGTACTCAAGCCAGCTTCAAGTTCACTTAAAAGTTTCTGGAGTTTGGGATCAAATGTTTTACTCCATTTCTCATCCTGCAAGGAAAATTTTTAAACCTATGAATCATGTGATAATTACTCTTTCCCTCCCACTAGCTGCAACTGTGGGATGATTAAATAATTCATCTTTTCTTGAAGTCAAGGAAAAGCATTTAATTGTTTTCACTTTATTTAAATAATACTGTAAACCAACTCATATCACAAAATCATGAGTCAGTTGTTGGATTTATAAAGGCAATCTGAAAATGCGTTCAAAATTCTTTGTTAATGACTTTAATTAAATAAATTTGGAGTCTACTTTGACAGTAGAATCTGGAGATTGATACAATTGGATACCAAAAATTATGTGCCTTTCCAAAAGTATTTTATTAACATTATGATACGTAATAAATTAAAAACATCAAAAAGCTGAAACTCTGCTTGCTCAGCTTATGAAATACAGCCATGGGCATCATTTTTGGCAGAAAAATAAACACAAAGGAAATATATTTTTAAATGGAAGAGAAGAAAAAGCCTCAGAATAATTTTTAAAAGCACAATCATGAAAAATGCAGCTGTACAAATTAATCTAGAGCCTAGCACACTTATCTGCCACATATTAAAGACTCATATCTTGCATTAAATAGACCTATATATTTAATGGAAAATGTAAGTATACCAAAAACAAGAAAAGAAGACTGGAATTACTGGCGGACAGGAGGTCAGGAGCTATTGTTTCCATTAACCACCACTGCCGAGTGTATTCCACATTTTTAGTCAAGCATACATATAACCTCTATCCTCCTTTCATTCTTACTGACTGGAGGTGAAGTACCTTTTTTTACTTTAGAAATCATATTTATCATCCATATTTAAGCTTTTAAAATATTTTCTTTTTAAAACAAAAAACAGTTATCTCAGACTCGTTAACATCTTACTCAATTTCAATATGTCAGCATAATTTACAGAACATTGAAATTGGCATATTGCTCACCTTCAGTAATACTGGTGCAAAAACTTGTCGTACAGCTTGATAAAGGGTGTTAACTGGTGAATCTAACATAGATGACACAAGAATGTTACTATGAAGATTTTCTTCTGTGATGACATCGGGTCGTAGCTTAAAGAATACCAACACATTATTCTCTGAATCTGTAGCTTCAATCTGTAATAATCAGAAAGGCAGGATTTGTTTAAAAAACTGTCATTGACTGCATATTACACTAAATTGTGTACACCACTTACACAAATTATTTATACCAAAAAAAAAAGCTAATCAAACACCATATTACTCCCACTAGGCTCTGATAACATTCCGGTTGTATCTGATTTGCACAGAAAATCAAAACCCTTATTATACTCACTCCTGAACTCACAGGAACCTGAATTCCAATATTAAATATATATTGTGCTTTTTCATTGTAGAATATCTGCAATAATTACTTAGGCTATTTTGATTCTGAAAACTCCACTTAGCACTTTCTGGGGAAAACCAAAAAACTCCATCTTGTGCCTTGAAAAAAACTAAGCAGGGAGGGAGTTTATCTTTTTTTTATTGCATTTTTACAATATATAACTTTGGGAATATTCTTCCAGATATTCGGTATTATTCTCCTGAGTCTGTAAATGCATAAGGATTGCAATTCTTAGATTTCTCAAGGACAGAGAAAGACAAGCTCCTTTGGTGGTGAATGGTGCCACATCCAGTTGGCAGCTGTCACTAGTGGTGTTCCCCAAGGATCAGTGCTGGGCCCAGTCCTGTTCAATATCTTTACTGATGACCTGGACGAGGGGATTGAGTCCAGCATCAGTAAGTTTGCAGATGACACCAAGCTAGGAGCAGGTGTTGATCTGCTGGAAGGTAGGAGAGCCCTACAGAGGGACCTAGACAGGCTGGATAGGTGGGCAGAGGCCAACGGGATGACATTTAACAAGGCCAAGTGCAGGGTTCTACACTTTGGCCACAACAACCCCAGGCAGCACTACAGGCTAGGGACTGAGTGGATGGAGAGCAGCCAGGAGGAAAGGGACCTGGGGGTAGTGAGAGATAGTAGGCTGAAGATGAGCCAGCAGTGTGCCCAGGTGGCCAAGAGAGCCAATGGCATCCTGGCCTGCATCAGGAACAGTGTGGCCAGTAGGACAAGGGAGGTTATTCTTCCCCTGTACTCAGCACTGGTCAGGCCACACCTTGAGTACTGTGTCCAGTTCTGGGCCCCTCAGTTCAGGAGAGATGTTGAGGTGATGGAACATGTCCACAGAAGGGCAACAAAGCTGGTGAGGGGCCTGGAACACAAACCCTGTGAGTAGAGTCTGAGGCAGCTGGGGTTGTTTAGTCTGGAGAAGAGGAGGCTCAGGGGGGACCTCATTGCTGTCTATGACTACCTGAAGGGAAGACGTAGCCAGGTGGGAGTTGGCCTCTTCTCCCAGGCAACCAGCAATAGAACAAGGGGACACAGTCTCAAGTTGTGCCAGGGATAGTCTAGGCTGGATGTTAGGAGGAAGTTCTTCCTAGAGAGAGTGATTTGCCATTGGAATGGGCTGCCCAGGGAGGTGGTGGAGTCACTGTCCCTGCAGGTGTTCAAGAAAAGACTGGATGAGGCACTTAGTGCCATGGTCTAGTTGACAGGATAGGGCTGGGTGCTAGGTTGGACTGGATGATCTTGGAGGTCTCTTCCAACCTGGTTGATTCTATGATCAGCAAAGCCGTTAGGTTGCAATATGACTACTGTTCTCCTTACAGTTCAACATACAGGTAAAGTTATAAAAAATTGCCATAGAATCCATTATTGAAACTATTCATGTCTGAGGTGAATTCATAAAACTTATTCATATTATTAAACATTTGATAAAACAATACCAAAAAGACAAGCTAACCAAACTCCTCAATTCTGTGCAGTTGTGACCACCTGTGAATCTTTTTTCTGTTAGAAGTAACACAGGGCCAGTACGAACAGCTTTCAAGTTTACCTGATACTATCGAGTTTTTAGCTCAACACCTGCAGACATTGCTTCCCTGCGGCAATAGGTATACATTATAACCCAAGCGTTTATCCGATCTTTCACAGCTGCTGTGTGGAAGAGCATTGGTACACTCCAAAAACCAGTATCTGCAAATGTTCATTCTTGCATGAATGTACTAGACTTCAGAGACTACTCAAATTACACCAGAAGGTTTGTAAGTTCATGGCCCACATCACGGCTCACACGCTAAAGATCCTCTATGCTAGTCTTCAGTGCAGAAAAGAGTTGTCACTGACTTAACAGACGTTATGTCCCTGGTGGAATGACAGGATCATATCAAGACCTACATTTTGCCTGTATTACTCATAGGCACCACAAGAGTATTCGAATTATATGGTAACATTCACTGCACATCACAGACAGCAGTATCCACTCAAATGGTTTACTTGCTGAACACTGAGCAGGGTATTTCACACAAAGAATCCAGACACATCAAACAGCAAAACACATGATTTGGACAAACATTCACCTTGGGACTTGTCAAATATCAGCCAACGCACTGGAGTTGTTCAAGCTATGTTGGATGAAGCCTTGAGTGACACATTCTAGTGGGAGGTGTCCCTGCCTATGGCGGGTGGTTGGATCTAGATGATCTTTGAGGTCACTTCCAACCTAAAACATTCTATGATTCTATATTGGGATACATGTCCTTCATAGGCATTGGCAATATAATACTTCCAGTCACCTGCATGCACCCTTGCCCAACAACCTACACATCAGATCCCACCTGCCATCTGCGGCCAGAACACACGTCACTCGCCAGGCTACATTACATTCACACAGCAACAATGCACAGCACATTAAAATTGCCTGTTAGCATGGGCGCAGTAACACAGCTGACCACAGAGCTCTTATCAGACTCGTGCCAGTAGTTTATGTAGCAGAAACTGAGCCCAACACAGATACTTGCAGTAAGAAGGTATTTCCCAAATCAGATGCCAGTTTTTTATGACCACTAAACCCGGGTTGGACTCCAGCCTGTGCATGCCCAGTGGCCCAATGGGATGCAGCGAACACGCTGGATCCATACGTGCCTGCACACGCTCGGCTAGGCACTACTGTACCTTGTTGGATGCGGTGAGCTGGGTGCCCGAGTACTGTACAACGAGGAGGAACTCATTGCCGTCATCGAGAAAGTTGGTCAGCTCCGGACAGGAATGGAGCTCCCCGGACAGAGCAGCGGAACCCACAGCTGGATCCAGTCCGAAGAAGTTAGCAGCCGTGGCCGAAACAAAGCGCTTCCTCTTGTCTCCCTGCCCGGCCATGATAGCAGGACGCAGCCCCACCGGGTAGGATCAAAGCGGGAGTGGATCCAGAAGCCCACGGGAGTTGCATGAAGGTCTGGCGGGAGAAGGCACGAAGGACGGGGGGCGAGAAGCACTCACGCCGGGGATCAAAGCGAGGCCCGAGGCCTCCCGGCGTCCCTGCGTTGCCAGGACCCGTCACTATGGTGACTAAAAATGGCGGCTCTGGCGCGCCCTCGAGCGTGATCCGGGTGGCTACAGGCAAGAGCCGCGCCCCGACCGCCAGCAGGGAGAGCGCAGCGCTCGGCGCGCTCGGTAATCGGCAGCCGCGCCGGGACGAGAGAGGGCAGGGGCGGGCGGGGCGGAGCCCTACTGGCGCGGGCAGCCGGCCTCCCGGCATGGCGTGCAACTCGCCTGGCCGTGTCCGTGATTTTCGTCTCGGAGTCATCAAAGCTATCATCCGCATTACGAGGCACAGCAGTGCTTGGCATGCTTTACTCGTCCCCTGCTGCCCAACTCTGTTACTCGTTAGCTTTCGCTAACGAACCGATGCTTCCCGGACTCGGGCGGCTTTTGTACCACCCGACCGGGAGACAGGGCTGCCCGCGCTGCGCCCCCGGCCCGAAGTGACGGTGGGCAAGCGCTCAGGCCTTCCAGACACTGTCCAGGAACATCAGCGAGTCGGGGAAACGATTTCTCCCGGCCCAGGGACACCCACCCCACAGCTGGCTTCTCGAGCGAGACCGGACCTCGAGGGCAAAGGCGGGCTGTGTGGGACAGCTGGAAACAGAACACGCTGTGAGCATGTAGAACACTGTAGAATAAATACGAATCACCATGAACTGCAGCTACGCTCATGCTTCGTGCCAGGAGCCCAGCAGTGAGCTGGCTGGTGCTTGCGGTTCGCATGGTTCCAGTAGGCAGTGCTTTAGCTCTCTGCTCGTTGCTCAATGTTTGCCAATTATCTCCAGCAGTTATCTCAAACTGAGAGAGTCTTTACGGTGAAAATCCAGCCCAGAATAACGCATTGCATCAGGTCACCTTGTCCTAACTCCTCTGCACTGATCAGGGACATCTCCAACTAGACCAGGTTGCTCAGGGCCCCGTCGCTTGACCCTGCATGTCTCCAGGAACGGAGCCTGCACATCTCTGGACAACCTGTCCCAGTATTTCACTAGTCCCATTGTGGAGAACTTCCTCCTTATGTCTAACCTAAATCTATCTAACTGTAGTTTAAAAATATTGCCACTTGTCCAGACGCTACATGCTTTTGTAAACATATCTTCCCCAGTCTTCCTGTAGGTCTCCTTCAGCTATTGAAATGCTGCTATAAGGTCTCCCCAGTCTTCTCTCCAGGCTGAACAACCCAAACTCTCTCAGCCTGTCTTCACAGAAGTGGTGCTCCAGTCCACTGATCATCTTTATGGCCCTATTCTGGACCCTCTTACAGAGTGGTAGCAGTCAGAAGGGACCTCTGAGGATCAGAGTTGAAACCACCCATCAGAACAGGATCACCTAAGGCAGATCACACATAAACACATTCAGGCAGGCATTGAAAGTCTCCAGAGACGGAAACTCCACTACCTCTCTGGAGAGCTTGTTCCAGTGCTCTGCTACCCTCAGTATAAAGATACTCCTTATCACCTTTAGATGGAACTTCCTATGCTCAGGTTTATGCTCATTACCTCTTGTCCTCTTATTTGGGATCACTGAGAAAATCCCTGTCTTCCCAACACTCACTGCTTAGATATTTGTAGCAGTAGTATCCCCCCCACAGCCTTCTCCTCTTCTCCAAACAGACCCAACTCTCAGCCTTTCTTCATATAATAGGAAAGCACTCCCGCAGGTCCACATCCCTCTTGTATTGAGAATTCCAGAGCTGGGCACAGTACTCCACGAGGCCTCATCAGAGCCTTAACAGTGACAGAATCACCTCTCCCGATACGCTTTGCCCTCCAGGCTGCAAGTGCACGTTGTTGGCTCACGTCTAGCTTCTCGTCCACCAGTACCCCCAGATTCTTTTCTGCAGGGCTGCTTTCAGTCTCATCACACACCAGCCTCTACTGGTGACAAGGACCGGTGCAGTACCTTGCACTTCAGCTTATTGAACCTGTTCTTTAACTGGGCTACTAGCCATGCTACTTTGGTCGCAGATGCTACCAGCGCAAAACGGTTTTCCACAAGCAGCAGACGCAGCCTCATGGTAGACAGCCGCCGGCCTGTCCCGCGGCTACATCGCCCAGGACACGCAGTTTACGTCACTGCGCACACTGTTCTTCGTGCTCCGTTCCTCCTGCACCATTACCAGCGCTGAGCGCACCCGCCTCACCAAACGACCCCAGGGGGCCTCATCGGATGCCTGCCCGACCCGTGCCAAGTGATCCCCCACCAACAGCCCACGGAGGAGCACCCACGGGCACAGGGCCGGGGCGGGGCCTCACGGCGGACAGGCCGCGAGCCTAGCTCCTCCCACTTAGAGGGCGGAGTCCCGGCGGTGGGCCCGCCCCGGTGGTGTTGTCATTTCCGGCCCAGCGGTGTCTGTGTCCGGGTCGCTCGCCGTTCCCTGAGCAGCCGTTACCGCCCGGTTCTCCACTCACCCTGGGCGCGACACCCGCGTCTGGGACCGGTGCGGCGGCGGGACGTGCTCTCGCGGCGAGCGAGGCTGCAGCAAGACCCGGCGGGGATAGGGAGGGGTAGGGTGGGACAAGTCTTCCACAGTCACCTCATCGTCGGTTTCGGGAGGCGGCGGCGGCCGGGGGCAGTGAGCCCGGAGGGGCCTCGGCTGCGGGCCCCGGCAGCGGGGCGGACCCCGCCCCGAGGCAGGACGATGCCAGTGAAGAAGAAAAGGAAGTCCTCGGGGTCGGCGGCGGCAGCGGCAGATGATGCTGGCCTCAAGAAATGTAAACTCGGCAGGTACCGTCTGTTAGAGGCGTGCTGGACGGGACAGGCCCAGCATGGCCATTGCCAGGTGTCACGTCCTGGGCGTGTGGCCGTGAGGGTCTGTCCCTTCTCCGTGGACGGCGGGCCCTAGGCGGCCCCGGCCGTGCGGCGGCTCTGCACCGCGTGCCCCTAAGCTGCGACATTCCTTTGTGCTACGGCCGCGGGCCCAGGGGCCCTGGGGCTTGCACCGAGCCGGTGGGCACGGTGAGACTGTGCGGGGCCCGACCGTCTCCGCGCATTACCTTGATAGTGCTGGTGGGCCTGTGTTCGGCTGTTGAGCATGTCCCACAGGCAGGATGTGCCGGTGTGGGTTGCTATGTCTGCGTTTGGTTTGTTCATACTCTAGGGAGAAACGCTACGGAGCTGCTCCCGCTCCCCCCTGCTGGTTTTACCTTTCGCTGTAACAGAAAGGCCAGTTCCAGCATGTGTCTTCACATTCGCTCTAACCTTTTGCCTGGGCTAGGAAGCTCTCCTCTCCTCCTTTTAAGGTTCAAGTTCTCGGTGTCCACGTTACTTCTCTTTTGGTGTTTGTTTTTTATTCCAAATGAAGTCGAAGGAGGTCAACACAGTGCAAAACAAAATCAGGAAAGGTTTTGCTAACAGATACAGGAATCCGAAACATCTTGTTAGTTAACTGCCGTAAAAAGACCACCTAAGCCGTGTTAGTCAGAAACCACCATTAGTATGATATGGCTTGAGCTTCCAGCTTGGCTTCCCTAAAGTAACTGCGTGCCTTCATGTAATAGAACTTACGAAGCATGTCAGCAAACCAGTAGTTACGACAAAGGTCCTGAGGACATAAAGAATACATAGGACTTATGAAATCAGCAGTACCAGGAATGGCTATTGCATGAAGCTGTGGTATTATGGGCTTTCTCATAGGTTGACCAAGCTGGAACTTAGAAGTACCCAGGCTTTTATTTTGTTTTGTCTGTTCATCTTGGCTAACTGTTCCAGAGCTCACTTTCTATGGACATTAATGATTTAGTTTCAGTCTAATTCTATTCATAGCAGGTTAATAGCAATTCTCATACCTGCATTATCATTTATATAAGACTTCTCTCTCTTGATTCTGTCTTACAAAGTGTTTGAAGTGAGTACCTGTGTTATCTCATACTTTATTTTGTTAAATTAAGCTAAATTATTCTGGTTTCTAATACTTATTTTCAGTTTCCCTGCTTATCATAGCTCTTCTCTGCAGCTGTTCCAGTTTCAGTTCATCTTTCTTGAACACTGCTGACCAAAATTTTGTACTCTGACTTTATGATCTTTGACTTAAAAAATCTTTGGAAACTTTTAAAGTATCCTACAGGATGCTAGTAGTTGTTGGGCAAAAACTGTGATGAAAATCAGCTCATCCTATCTGATCATAAAATGTTAGCTTCATGAGCATTTTTGACATCGCATTCTTGTATATCAATATATTGATAATATTCTTTAATAAAGTTAATAATTACAAATGCATATATGTTAACCTGGGTAAAACCAGCAAGCAATAACATACTGCATGGATCTGAGTCTTTTTGGTGACTTGGATTTTGAACAGCAATTCAATGGATGTTTGTCTGTAGTACATCTTTAAATCTAGCTTTCTGCACGTAAGGGTTCATTTTGGAGAGCATTGCTTTCTTTTCCAGTGAAGCCTAAAAGGATACATGGAAAATAAAGTTGTTCATCATCTCTTAGAATTGAGCTATTCTTACTCAACTTCACGTTTTCATTAAATATCTTTAAATTGTGATGTAGTAGCCTGCATAACTGTAAATTCTCTTACAATTAACTTTCACCTCATTCTTAGAAATAATCCTAGCTTGTTCTAAATGTCTCTGTGTTGAAGAGGTGCTGTGATTCCCAACTGACTAAAGTCGTTGGTGTTTTTACTGGAAGAAATTAGTTTTCTATGATTTCTTTTAAAGAACAATAAATTATGAATTTAACTTTTGGGTGAATTGGGTTGTATGTCACATAATGAAGACAGTGTTGGGGGAGGCTTTGTATGGTGAGCAGTTTCAGTTTTACCATAGGTTGCATGGTGTACCTATTCATTTACAGATATTTAGTTGCATATTTAATGAAAACAAATTGAGTTTTCTTCCCAGATTTCAATGCTTAACTATAAATAGCCTGGCATTTAAATATGTCAAACTCTGCTGCTCCTGTTGACCTATATGGGATCTGTGCATATTCAGCACTCCTGAATCTCATGCCGCTTATTAGAAGTCTAGCTTTAAATGTCTGTATAAATAGAAGTAGATGATAAGGTGTTTGAGTTACTCAGTAGTGAGATTTTTACCATCTGCATGTGGGTCTTTTGGTCGAATATCTACAAGACAACAGTAGTCTTGGATTTCAGAAGTAATAGTTACAATGATGTATTACTATGGGAGGGCAATATTTCAGGATAATTTTGTGTTCCAACAACTGTTGAAATTGGATGACAGAGAGTTGCTCTTTAATAAATTCAGCTTCATTTTTGTTGTATGTTGATTTGGTGAAACAGTTTATTTGAATAGTTTGACCTAATAATAAACAAATTGGAATGTACATTATTTCCTGTTTCTCATATTAAAATGACACTTACATTCTTGTGTTTTTCTAAGCTATTGCAGATCACAAGCCTCTGGTAAAGTAATAAGTGGCGAAGAACATTTTTCAAGCAAAAAGTGCCTGGCTTGGTTTTATGAATATGCAGGTAATATGCAATGGATTAATTTTAAAGCTATATGGTATTGTTTAAACCAAACAAATAGTATTTGCATTTTGTGTTGTTGGTTTTTTTAGTGCCAATGTCGACATAAAAAAATAACTCCATATTTGCTTTCTTGTAGCATGCACTTGAATTACTGTAGCTTTTACCATTGGCTTTTTGGTGCTTGTTCTCTTTCTTTATGCTTTATAACTTGCCATGGCATTCTTTAAAACAGAGTGACTGATGTTGGATAGTACACTGATGAACAGGGTATACTGAGTGATTCTGCTTCTTGTTTTGAAGTCAGGACACTGAGAGATACCATAGAATGGCTAGGTTGGAAGGGACCTTAGAGATCATGGACTCCAACCTTCCCGCCGTGGGCAGGGGTGCCTCTTAGCTAGACTCGGCTGCTTAAGGCCTCAACCACACTGCCCTTGAACATTCCCAGGGAGGAGGCATCCACAACCTCCCTGGACAACTTATTCCAGATACCCATCACTCTTGTACTGAAGAACTAAAACCCATTTCTCCCTGTCCTATAGCTAGACACCCTTATGAAAAATCCCTCTCCATCCTTCCTGTAGGATCTCTTCTGGTATTGGAAGGCAGTTATAAAATTCTCCCAGAGTCTTCTCTGGGCTGAACCAACCCAGCTTCCGCAGCCTGTCCTCACTCCAGCTGTTGGGTCATCCTTTTGGCCCCCCTCTGGACTCACTCCCAACAGCTCTGTGTTCTTATGATGGGGACTCCAGAACTGGATGCAGTATTCAAGGTGGGGTCTTACAAGAGCAGAGTAAAGGGAAAGAATCCCCTCTCTTGACCTGGTCATACTCCTTTTGGTGCAGCCTAGCATACAGTTTGCCTTCTGGGCTGCATGAGCACACTGTCAACTCATGTTGAGCTTCTCATCACTCAATACACCCAAGCCTCTTTCTTCAAAGCATATTTTACATGGAAGTTTATTTGATTAACTAGATCTTGTTTGCAGTCAAATTGGAAGGATAGTTAAATAGTTCATGACTTAAGCCTTTCTATTTTACAAAATAAAACAAATCTTTATACTGTTTTTCCTGTCTGAGAGTCTGTCACAGAATTACAGAATAGTAGGTGTTGGAAGGGACCTCTAGAAGTTGGGTCCAGCGTCCCTGCCAGAGCAGGTCCACTTGCGTCAGGTTGCACAGGACAGTGTGCATGTGGCTTTTAAATGACTCTACAACTTCTCTGGGAAGCCTGTTCGGTGCTCTACCACCCTCCAAGTAAAGAAGTTAGCTGGAACTTCCTGTGTTCAAATTTGTGACTGTTTCTTCCCTGTCACTGGAAACCACTGAAAAAAGACTGGCCTCATCTTTCTCACACTCACACTTTAAGTATTTCTAAGCATTCATAAGATCCTCCCCTCAGTCATCTCTAGGCTAAAAAGCCCCAAGTCCCTTTCACCTAATCATCTTTGTAGCTCTGGGAATGCCTGAGGGCAAACTTGCACAACTAATCCCTTCTGGTTAGCAGTGCTCTTCTCAAACTGGCACCTGAACTCTACAGGGACTTTGTCTTAAAGGGGAAAAAAATTAATAGTAGTAGTGCTATCATTTTTTATATTCTAAATAACAAATGCTTCATTCAAAAGTGTTTAGAAGTAGCCTCTTTCAAATAAGTTACAATTGCTGTCCAAGTAGTAGTTGCTTTTTAGTGAATGCAGTATATTTTGCAGAATTTGTTAGACCATTACTGCCATTTATTTACCAGTTACATGGTTAGAGATTCAGGTTCTGTAAACTGCTACTAGTTTCTCTTGTCGCTACTTGAAGTCCATCATAACTAGCTAGTGATAAAAGCACATTAATTGTCCATTTCTCAGTATGAAATGAGTTGATGATTTCATCTGGTAGTGAATGGCTTGAGTATATTTATCAGAACTATACTTTTCTTGCAGTCTTTCCACACTAATGAACTACTCCTGATTTTAGTAATCTGCTTTCTAATTCAGATTTGAGGTGTACTTTTTAAAAACAAATAGTCTGTTCTGAGGAAAGTAATAATTCTCAATTCATTTTCTTCTGATAAAAATGTGCACAAGCAGATTTAACTTCTGTAAGGCATGTAAATGTGGGATTTATCAAGTCAATAACTGAGTGTTGGAGGCTATACTTTATTAGTTGACTAGTAATTAAAATATGTTGTATTTCTAGTATAAAACAGAATTCCAGTAAAATTAAGCACAATAGAAGATGAAGTGTTTCCATTAAAAGAGAAAACTATATGCATACACTCATATATATATGAATTGTGCATATGATTTCTGGGTCAAAACCAGATTAAATTTAGTATTTTTATACTAGTTATTACCAGTGAAATCTTGTATGTGTTTCTCTTTGTAACTTGAACTTGCAGGTTTTGTAATGCAGTCCACATAAGGGCTTCTCAAATGCAGAAGGCAGTGTTTAGCTTTGCTTACCGAGGCAAAATGGTCTTTGCAGCTTTTTTCAGGAAGTAGGGTTCATGGTCTTAAGTGCCAGTTGCATTTTATTTTCTTGTAAAAGTAGTCATTCTCAAAAGTTTGTAATGATTATGTTTTATCTCACAGTATATAATTTGAAGTGCATTTTCTAAACTCTTAAAGAATTCCTCTTACAATAACTGTAGTGGGTATGGATGAAACTGAGACAGGTGTCATCAAAGGGAAAGAAAAAGAAGGAAAGAGAAAAGACTGCTCTGTCTGTGTATAAATTGCATAAATTACCAAAACATTGTAAAAATGGCATGTTGTTTAGAAAGATAAAGCCTTTACATTTTACACAGGCTCGTATTCATTAAAATAGTGTTAAGATAATGACATGGGTTAGGAAACTTCCCCGCACGCACTATCAGAATTGAGCAGACTAGCTCAGATGGCTTGGAAGTAAGATTGATCTGTATTTACAGCATAGCAACATTTATAAGCATATATACACAATAAATTTACAAGCATTTACAATTATATACAAATTAGAAATAATATAGAAATTCAGACTCCCTCATGGACAAAGAAACTGCCCAGCAGGGGCTCAGAGCTACCCTCTCCTTATCCCTCTACTATCTCAGGCAAACAAAAAGAAAAGCTAGCAAAGCTTATGTGTTAGTTGTTAGCTGAAATTATAGGAGAGATAGTAGAGCAGATTGGAGTTAAGAGGAAGTGATTAGATCCAGCAGCACAGACCAGACTGAACAAGATTATTTACATTTTAGCTTTTCGTCTGTCAGCAACCCAGTGAATGATACAGACCTCATAATTATTTTCTTTTCATGAACAATGATCCAATTTCTCTCATTAAACTATTCCAATTAGTCTCAAACCAGCACAGAGAATGATACAAGATAGATGGAAGTAGCATTTCAACAAGCCTGCCAGTAATACTGTGGTCACCCAATAGGAGTCATTTTGAAGCCAGCTTAATGGAAATAGCTGAAACCAAAGAGAGATTCAGGAAAACATAGAGTATGTCCATATATGCTCTTTAACTTCACTGTTTTGTTGCTCATTTTTAAAGGCTTTTTTTGTATGAAAATGACAGCATAACCTTTTTCTGCTTTGTATATGGCTGATATGTTTAGCGTTATTCATACAACTCAGCATCTCAAAACTAACATTATTTGAAGATTCATCCTCTTCAGTGTTATTTAAAACTCACAATCACAGAATCATTTTGGCTGGAAAAGACCTCTAATAATGGTTGGACTCCATGACCTTATCTAACTACCCAGTCTGATGCTAAACTATGTCACTTAACACCACATCTCTGTGTCTTTTAAATACGTCTAGCATTGGGGATTTAGTCACCTCCATGAGAAGGCTATTCCAGTATTTGATAACCCATTCTGTTAAGAAGTTTCTTCTAATACCCAATCTAAATCTGACCTCTTGCAACTTTAGGCTATTTCCTCTTTTCCATTTTACTAGAGGGAAGAGATTTACCCCCACATCCCTAGGAGTTGCTACAATGTTGATCTTTTTTTGTGTGTGTTTATTGTTGATAAAATAACTCCCCGAAGAACATTTTTCACACACTAACTTCAGTATGTTGTGGTGGTACCCAAGTTGTCTTTACAATGATTGACCACCACAGACATTGGAGTTGAGCTGTGTCAGTGGGAAACTCGACTAGTGGAGTTTTTTGAAAGCCTGCAGAGACACAAACTCGCATAGCTTGTCTGCTGTTGTGGGAAGGCAGTGCACAGCAAGGACTTTTCTGATCTAGTTTTGCTTTCATACTGTTACTTCATGTGCAATATATGTGCCTCCACGTTGCAGTTGATAGAATTGTTCTAGTATAAAAGCTACTTCATAGGGTAAGAGAGTGCTTTTAAATATAGTTTGTATGCAGTATAGTCTATTGTTGTGTGCAACCTCGTGAGCAGCGAATGTTACTTAAATTTCAGTCTCATTTCTCTGATTTTGAAGGTCCTGATGAAGTTGTGGGGCCTGAAGGAATGGAAAAGTTCTGTGAAGACATTGGTGTTGAGCCTGAAAATGTAGGTTTCTTGCACAATACTAATAACACTTTAAAAAACTTAAACTACTTTGAAGTTCTGTGTAAAACTCTTGGCTTCAGTAAGCAGAGTTGTTTATCTTTCTTCTGGTAGGAGTTATTCTAAGAAGCTTTAGCTGAATACATTGATTATGCATGACTGATGTGTGAGGGGTTTTTTTTTTGTCTTTTATTATAGTAATACTTCAGAAATAGAAATTAAGGGAAAGTTTGCACACTACTAAGTTATTAAGCAGCAGTATATAGAAATTGTAAGCCTGTACAACAAATGCTAGAATGTTTGAATGCTTAGAGCTGCTTTCTTAGACATCTACAAATGGACCTTTTCTTACATACTGACTTGTTTTTCTCCCCTTGTTTGTTTTTGTTTATCCACTCCCTAGATTATTATGTTAGTTTTAGCCTGGAAACTAGAGGCTGAAAGCATGGGATTTTTTACCAAGGAAGAGTGGTTAAAAGGAATGACTTCATTACAGTAAGAATATTTTTTACATATATAATAGAATGTTCTAATTTTACATTTGTACCAGTAGCTTAATTACTCTTGCCGCAGTTTATTGTGCATTGGCAGCAAGACACATAAGCAGTTGTTTTTCAGTCTTGTCTCGGTCAAGAGCTGAAAATGTCCACTGCTCTTCATCAAGTGAGCCTGATGAGTTCACTCAAATGATAATGTTTTCCCTAACCCTAATAAGTCAGGTTTTATTAAAATACCATTCAAGTTAGCAGATACTGAATAGATCTGGAGATACTATATCTCAATACTAGAAATCAGTAAAACCCTTCTAAGATAGTAAGCTTTATAGATGAGGACTGCAACAATGGTAATTCTGACTATTAGTGTTATTTATCAGATGCAGGACAGAAGCATTGCCTAATGTTTAGATTTTTTTTAATTTATAAACTTCTCCTGTTTGTAAGAACTTTTGGTGAAATGATGTTCTCACTGAAGAGGTTGTTTCTTTTCTAAAACTAACTGCTTTTTTTGAGGCACAGTTCAGTTGTCACATCTTGTTTGTTCTTCATGAAATTACTTGCAGTGCATGAATGTTTTAAGGGTGACTTGTTATTACACTGCATTTAACATTCAGAATGTCAGGGAGCTACTGTTGCAGCTACAGCATGGCGGGAAAGAGGGCCTGATTTGACCTTTAGAGTTTGCAGAGTTGCCCTGTCAATTCTGAGTTGGTTTGGGAAATGGTACTGGGCAGATACTCCCTCTTATTCAAGACTATGGAGTGACTTTGCACTCTTGTGCAAATGTTTGATTTATGATCAAGCTCTTCTGATAGACACCTTGATTGTGTTATGACTACCAGAAGCTCTTCAGTTTATTAATACCTGGAATGATTAAGTTGCCTGAAATGTCAGGATGACAGGAAAAATTCTGGGTGTGTAAATTTTTAGATGCAATGAATGACTATAACTTGCTCACTTCTCTGAAGTACTTAATTTTTATGGCCAAACTCAGAGTTAGGCAGTCTAGTAGTGGGAAAGCACTGAAAAGTATGGAATCGGGCAGCTCTTGAAAGCCACTATTCTAGACTGCTTCTAATACTTTGCTGTGATTAGACGTCATCTGACTCTTTTAAGAACAGAGCTGGTCTGCTGTAAGCTAAGTGTGTTTAAGACAGAAAATACAGTACTGGTGTGCATTTTCTGGTGATAAGTCTGTTTATATAAAGTCTTGCCTAAGCCTGAATCAGTTAGCCCGTATGTTTTGTTTCCCCTTGGTGTGGCCTAATAGCAGGCTGTAGACTGAACAGCTGGGTGAATCAGTGACAAGTCAAGGAATTCAAGATTCACTGGCTTGAAGAGAGAATACAAATCTGTAGAATGTGCTGTTTGTGTGTACTTGAAGGGAGGATCATATTATGGGATTGCATCTGGAATGGGGAAGGTTTCTCTTGAGAAGTTCGACATAAGTTTTGAAGGAGAAGGGTTTTGCACACTTAAGGCAATACAATACTACTACATTCTTAAACCACAGATTTTCTTTTTAAATTTTTTGCATGGAGGAATGACATTAAAATGCATTAAAAGCCCAGAGTGAGTTCTAGCACAAGAGTTACCTTACAGAATCCTCGTTTCAAAATGTATGAAAGGTTACGTGAGGTAGTTGCATGAACCCTGTTCATCATCATGCAATAGTAAGACACCTGAATATGTGGTCTATGTGCAAGAGCTAGATTTCTTAAACTCTTACTGCAGATCTTTGGAGATTTAATTCAGTGGAGTGGAGCCTAGTGAAGTATTCAGCTTGCCGTAAGACCTAGCAACTGGTTACCCAAACTGCTCTTACAGGCTGGCTGGCTAGGCCTATATGAATGGTAACACCTAAAGCTGAATCCAGAAGTAACATTGCTTTTGTGTGTGGTTTTGTGACATGCTGATGAGTTTTGTTTTTGAAAGAGGAGGAGAAAAAGAAGAATGCCATATGGTATGCAGTGTCAAAATTAAGGTGAATCAAGCACAAGGTAGCAGCTTATGAGACCAAAACTGTACAAGTGAGGTTTCAAGTATCTCATGTTGCCTACCGTATGTATGTGTGTGTTTATATATATGAAAGCTGAGTGCTTTAATCTAACTTAATCACCTGAAGTGAAGCTCTTTTCATAAATCAGCAGAGAGAAATAAGTACCTCTACTGGGCAATTTATTTCATCTATTCTAAACACCTCCTTAGGATGAAATTAATAGCTCTAAGGAAGCAACTGTCTATTTATGTTTGCTTTAAAGCCACTGGAGAGTGAATAGCTTAGAATTGAACATTTAACTTTATTTATCCAAGTTAAAGGAGAAGCATACTGAAGTATTTGTCAATTGTAAGCCTTGCAGACCTACACAGAAAAAGAGTGAAGGTGAAAGCAAAAGGATTACAATTAGTGATTTTATTAAACTCCACAGAAGCCTTTGTTTGAAGTAGGTAAATACAAAGAACTTCGTGTGAGGAAGTGAGGCATAAGCAGCTGTATTGTCTGAGTACTTCCTTCTGGCTGTTTTTTTAACCTTATAGTTTGAGCCAAATTTTACACTAAGTTGAGCTTTGGAAAAAGGAGTGACCAGGTAGAGGAGAGAGAGCCAAATGAGACTGGCTGAGAGAAAGATAAGGCCTGATTTCATATTTTTTAGGTACAAGAGAAGCCACATGGGAGAGACACGCACAGGTTATGTTTGCAGTTTCCTACCATTTGTAGAATTATTAGCAAAACCAACTTATTTGGTTGGTTTTAATAACAGCCTAATAATAGCTCCCTTTTCAGCAAGCTTTTTACTTGGTATTTGCTTTCTTTCTGTTAGTCCTTGTCAGGATAACACAAAGCATAAGCATAGTGTAAAATATTTTCTCCATCCCAGTATAACAATCAGTGTATACCAGAATCTAAACAACTTCTGGTCTCCAGACCTGTAAATCCATTGATGTAGTGAAAGTATTATGTTGTCAGAGCACAGAAAAGATGTCCCTTTGCTCTCTTAAGCTATTACTTCCTTGGACCTCTGTATACATCAGTTACAACATGGAACCTTCATTTCAGAAGATCCCATTTCAGTGCCATGGTCTAGTTGGGTGGATAGGGCTGGCTGATAAATTGGACTGAATGATCTTGGAGGTCTCTTCCAACCTGGATGATTCTGTGGTTTCCCTCTGGAGGGCTGGATGATGTCAGGGGAACTCCTTTGTAGATTCTTACTACTTTATGTATAATCACTAAATGCTTTTATGTTTTTATAATGTGTGAATAACTACTGAAACACTGGAGTCTCTTAGTATGAGTTACTGAATCTTCACTGTCATGTTAGCTATGCCTCAGATGAACTCTCCACTTCTACAGAAATCAAAATATAACTGTTTGGTGGTCCTAATTTAGGTTTTGTTATAATGACATGAGCATGTAAAGAGAGAATGTAGTAAATTAATGTCTAGGTTTGTTGATCTTGAGATACCTTTACTTGATAGATGGCATCAAATAAGGTTGGTTTAGAATCTTTTTCTAGCCTCTGCACAGGAGGTTGGTGTTAATACACTTGTTCTAACTAGAAAGTTGTTCTGACTGAAGAAAATATTGTAAGGAAGATTATTCTAACTATGAGGTGATCTTAGTTGTCTTTTTTATGCTGCAGCCACACAAGCAGCTGTGTCTCTAAAAGAGGAGTTTAAAATCTCCTTACCTCACTAGTGGCCAGATGGAAAAGCATCTTGAATGGCTTTATTAGAGATGCATCTCTGTATCAGGCTTCACAGGGTGGTACCTGTCTGTTTCACTGTGATCTCTTCAACTTCTTGGTTTTAAATAGGTCAACAATATCTTGGGAGCCATGAGACAACAATTGTGTGTTGTCATATCAACTTTTTTGAGAGAATCATGTGGACAATAACAGTGGACTTTACTCAAATTTTAGATTATTTGAACAATTGCTACAGAATATCTTGTACAAAATTTAAATGTTGTGTTTATCCATGGCCTGGTAAAATTATCTCCAACTATATTTGACCAAATGTGTGGTAAACCTACTTTAATACATATGTCATTAGTACACAAACTACATGAATATTTAGGTGTAAAGTAGATAGATTTGTTCTCAGATGTAGAGGACAGTATTGTTGTGCCATGAAGGTTTGAACATAGGAAGAAAAAATGCACATATAAAATGAGATACCTTTATAGCATAGCATAATGCTGTTTTAAGAATTAAACTATGGTGTGTATATAGGCCAATTAGATGACTAAAGACCAAGGAAACAGTAATTTTATCTTCAGTTAAAATTAACAAAGCTCTTTTGACAAGATTTCAATTGAACACATGGTTTATTACTAATTACATTAGCTCTTATCATCTGAATATACAGACTAATTAGCTAATAGTTTTGTTTATTTAGCACTGATCCTGTCTGGGACTCAATGGTGCTTTAGGTAGATGCTGTTTGGAGACAAGGAATAACAAAGGGCTCCATCACCTGCCTGAGAGGGGCATACAGACAGGCATGTACACACAGATTAGCAGACTTGAGGAAAAGAAAGTTACTGGCTGTGGAAAAAGTACAGCATCTGCCTGGGATACCCCCAAAGGGCCCCTTCTTTGGGCTGCTGCGACAAGTCCATAAGGAGCTGTTAAAGATGCAGATGTGTTCTCTGCGAGGCAGGCTGCCAGAAGGGGGACACATTACCAAAGAAAGTATTTATGTCTATCTGCATTTCTGAAAGTATTGCTTCTGTCACTCAGGATACAGGGCAAGGTGCTTTTAGTTTTTTGTTTTGGTTGGGTTTTTTTAATCATGGCAGTTCTTATTTTGTAAGAATAAAATGTGATGTAATATAGCAGTGGTTCCTTTGAATTGGTCTTTCCTGGAGGATCGACACATGTAAATTACATCCTTCTCTACCATTGCTGCTGAATCTAATCAATGTTCTGTTTAGAAACAAAAGCAAAATATTTGGAGATTGTGTTTTCTGCCAAAGGGTTATCCAGTCAGCTAGCAGACCTATACATTCTCATACAGCCTGTGAGTTTTCAGTTGAATAGCTACTGACTCATTTAGATGATAGGCCTATCAGAGCTTGCATTTATCACTGAAAACATGAGCAGACTAGAACGTTTTGCAGAGTGCATGTTCAATCCCGGCACTTATATATATGTAATCCCAAGATATGTACTTAGATTTTTTTTTTTTTCCCAAAGAGATACAGCATAAAGCCCTTATTTACAGCTGGAATTTACCACTTTAATGCACACTGGATACTGTTTTCTCCAAATTTGCATAGTAACTAAAAGATAAGATAGTGCTGGGTGTGAATATAAGTTGCAAAGCGTAGTATAAAAAGACTAGTATTTGAGAAGTAAAGCAGAGATTTTGCATTATGTTGTTGTTAACATTTCTTTTTAAATGGCTTGCAGAAACCAGGAATTCATCATTTTGGTAACATGTTGAGCATGTTTGGCACTCTTTAAGTCACTTTCCTAGTATTACTGCTGTACATCTGATGACTGATTGCCTTTTTATTTCTTTTTTTTTATGTTTGCTAGGAACTTTGTCATTGCCCACATATTTTGTATTGAACTTGTAATGTTATTTGTTTTTCTCTCTTAAGGTGTGACTGTACAGAAAAATTACAAAATAAGTTTGACTTCTTGCGGTCACAATTGAATGACATTTCATCCTTTAAGAATATCTACAGATATGCCTTTGATTTTGCAAGGGTAAGACTACTGGAATGTTAGAGAAGTTCTTGTTTCAATTGGTCAGTGAGCTTGTAATTGAGTACTTTTTGTGCTTTCTTTATCCAACCCTAGGATAAAGACCAGCGAAGTCTTGATATTGATACTGCAAAATCCATGTTAGCTCTTCTGCTTGGAAGAACTTGGCCACTGTTTTCAGTGTTTTATCAATACCTGGAGGTACAAGTTTCCTTGACTTTTTAAATGAAGGCATAGTAGTTGAACTATCTGAGTTTGTAGTGTTCTGCTTTAGAACATATCCATGTGGCTCACCTACGCTTTCCCAGTGTGCTCGTGCAACAGTGATTATGCCTCACAGATTGTTTTTGCCCTCCCTGTGCCCCATTCCCCTTATCAAAAGCAATGAAAATTTGGTCTTAATTAGATTATAAAGGTAAATTAAACATTCAGTAATAAAATCTCAGTAGTGTCTTCACCTGCTTCTGTGCTGAATTTCAATTTTGGTTTGTGCAGAATATGATAGGGAGGTATCTTGAACTCTGGCCATCTCTATTTTGGTCAGCTCAGCTGCAGGTGACTTATTAACATGATTTTGTGTAGGCTGTGGAGAATGCTAGGCTTGAGACCACTCCCTGGCTTCAAATCAGTATTAATGTTGCAAAGTAGATGTCTTTGTCATCATACTGTATGGTACCCTGGAGGAAAGAAGACTTTTGTTGTCTTTCATTCTGGAAATGTATGTGAGTTAGACATGCTCTACTTGTGGATTAGAAGAGCTGTGTCTTCTTGATGCCCTGATATTTCACTTTTGCCATTTTTTATCGTTTCAGAACTATGAAATTTGTAAATTCATGGTATTTTTTTAAAAGTGGAAACCCAAGGGAAGAGTAGCCCTTGTTATGCATTAAATTGTTTGTTAGGAAATGGTAGAAGGAAAGATGAGTGAAATGAGATACAGCACTACCAAACATTACCTGACATTTTAATATTTTGAACTTCGTTTCCCTAGCAATCGAAGTATAGAGTTATGAACAAGGATCAGTGGTACAATGTGCTAGAGTTCAGCAGAACTGTCCATGCAGATCTTAGCAACTATGATGAAGACGGTGCATGTAAGTATCCAGAAATAGTGCATTCAGTTATTTCAGTATTTTCAATTTGCACAAAATAAATGTCTTTAATGGAAACAGTACTGTAACATATAAAGTATTTAAGCTCCAAAGATGCATAGAAAAACTATTCCGATAGCCATCAATCTTCAGGTTTGTTATCTGCAGACATTAATTGCAGTAGCATGAGGTATGTATGTACGTAAGGGTATGATGGTTTAGTTTAGTGAAGCTGTTTGCTACATGAAACTATAGACTTGTAAGTGAAAGTATAAATTGCAAATTCTTACTTTGTGTATTTATAATAATCTCTGGTTTAATTGTGAAGTAGTGCAGCTGCTTGTGCTTGAGTCTGCACTCTATACGTGACTGACAGTCATTCATACTATGACCAAATTGCATTATCCGTCCCATTTTGGGATGCTAATTATGTGTAATTTTGAAAGCTCTAAGAAGGAATTAATTGTGTTCATTTACAATATAACTTTATGCTTCCTGTTCATTGCAGTACACTTGTCAGATGTCAGGAGCACTTTTCTTAGTCCCTGTGGGGTGCTATTTGTGCACTTTCACATTTAGACTGAAATAGCTGTAGTCTTTGAGCCTTAAGTGATTGTAGGATTGACATGTGTGTTACCTAGACCAATAGCTTTAACTTTTGTACTTGAAGAGAAGATATATAAAAGACATTGGTAAGTCTAACTTCATGTTTCATCCATTTACAGGGCCTGTACTTCTGGATGAATTTGTTGAATGGCAAAAGGTTCGTCAAGCGTCATAGCAAGAATTCAAAAGAAAATGCAAAAGGTTTTTTCGTGCCCGTCTGTACACAAACTAATGAGAAAAAAGATTGCATTTTCATCCTTAAGAAAGACTTTTAAAGTAATTTTTTCCTTTTTTAAGGAAATTTTCTTGTTACATGTGATATGGGCATTGAACCACACCTCTTCTGAGACATGAAAGTTGGAGTTGTTGTTTTGAGTCTTATGTTTATAGCATTTATTTCAGAACAATAAAGATTCAGATTTGTGACAATGGCCTAAAAGTGAAGAATGTCCCTTGAATGCGAGTGTGGCGTCTATTTTTAAAACCAAATCTTTTAAGAGTATCTTTCTCAAAAGTGCCCTTTGCTGTAAGTTTTTGAAGACCTTAAAAATGTTTAACTGGCACCGTTGCTTGCTGATGGTGTGATTGTCTTGTGTGACAAACATTAGAAAGAATGACTGATTTTTGGAGCCCTGGATGGGAGTGTGCAAATTTGCATATTAAGTATTTGTCATGGGTTGTGCCACAGTTTTCAGCTCCTTCTGGAGTTAAAGGCCTTAAACTACTTTTTTTTTCTTTTTTCCTTGATCAGTACCCAGCCAGTGGCATGACATTGAATGGCAGACCCTTTTAAAGCAGGAAAGTGTAGAGTGTATGGCTCTGTATGCACCATGGCTGAAAACTAGTTACTGCCTGTATTTCAGATGGTAAGCACAGATACTCTTGGGTACAGTAAGGCAGCTTCAAATTTTTACTACAGTTTAGACTGTGGATTGCTTTGTATAAAAAGTACAATTTATATTTTAAAAGGGAAAGCTGGAAAGACTTGGTTTCAGTTGTTGCTTCTTACGTGTTTTAGACTGGGAGCATTCACAAAATGACTTCTTTTATCTCCCTGGATGCTTTTGATAATGTAAGTGAAGAGGAGACTATTAAATTGCTTACCTTTGACCTGTATAAAACAGGCCATTAAGTTTTTATGCTGTTACTCCATTTATTGAGTCCAATAACTACTGTAATTGCCCTTTTAGGTGCTCAATATTCATGGTAACCTTTGAATACAGTAGAAGTTCATCACACAGTCTTTCTGCCCAGGAGGCCCAATGCCATCCTTGAGAAGAAAAGGGATTTTAATAAGTCAATGTGAGAGATGATAACAGAATGAAAGAATGCATTTGTAACTTCTGCTTCATTATATAAATACCTTATGTAGACTGTGATAATGCCATGAGACTGAGACGGTGATCAAGGCCTCATTGTGCCAAATATTTCAACAGCTTGAAATAAGAATAGACAATGTGAGCTAGGCATGACTTGAAGATCTTTGCCTCAGGGAAATTACTTCTGTTTTGCACATCCCTTATTCAGGCTAACAAGTGTGAGTTTTCCTATCCTTAAGGAAAGCTTTAATCCCAAAATGATTTGATGGGGTGTTTTGTTTTTTTTTTTTTTTACAAGGAGGGAGGAAAAAAAGTGTGGAGAAATAAGAAGTGGAACAAACTAGTACTGTGTGCCTGCACTGTTGTTTTACTGGGGAGGATCACTTGCAACTTGCTCTCCAGACCTGCTTGCTGTAGGAAGCAATGCAGTGGTAGTCCATGGGCTGTTGTGCAAGTCACCTGACAGTGCAGTTGAACCTTAGAAACTTGACTCTGCCCAGGCAAATAAAGCACTGAAGAAACAAATGTAAAGAACCCACCAAAACCAGCTTCTGAGATCTACGGAAGATCTCTGCTTGTACAGTGGCTAGTGCCTGTGTGCATGCAAACACCTGCACTACAGCTGTTCTAGATATTTTTCCACCTGTTTTAGGGGAAATACTTATTTTGGACCTCATACAAGCTACAGCAATTCTCTCCAGTGTTACAATGTCCATTTGCATTGCTGAATAATTCCAATTTCACTTAAAACAGTGTGCCTTTAATTTGGAAATTGCCCTACCCCACAGAAAATTAGTGCCAGAATGAGATTAACTTCAAAAGTCCCAAGATACACTGGGGGAATGAGGTCCTAGCACACATCAATTAACATAAGTAAAGGGAAATATAAAATCTTTGCAGGGGCACTGATTCTGAAATGACTTAGTCAAATTTACTGCAATGACTCTCCTTGCTTAGTATGTTTAGTCCCCATTATACTTGGAAAATTCTCTTTCCAGAAGTTCTGAAGTACCAGTTAGAAGATGAAGATTTTATAGTGTGAAAGCCAACTTTTTTAGATAACAGCAAACTCGTGAATTCGGTCTAAACCAGTTGTCCTAGAGGATGGTAATTAGAGTCTAACAGTAGGAGTGATACATCTACCAATCCAAGGTGGTCAAGCACTTACCGTTAAGATGTAAGACACTATGTGATGTATCATTTGTATGTCTGTTAAGGTTTTATCAGTATTCCTATAATAAATCCATGTTTCAGGGATTTATAACTTGGTTGTGTGTGTGATTGAAAATCATTGGTTACTGTAAAACTTTGGGAATGAATGTATTTACATTAAATCAATGTAGTTTTTCAAATTTGATTAAAATAGGATTTTAAGTTATGGCTTTGTGCTCAAAACTGCAATCAGATCTATTGTTTAAATGTGAACTAACGGCGTGTACAGTTTCATTGCAAGCTGGTCTCTCTTACTAGCTGTCTCTTTTTAAATCACCTTGTAGCTTACTCTGGATACGTGCCAAAACTTGGTTGGTGGGGCTTGGCTGGTTTGTTTTATGCATGCCTGCGAGCCCAAACAGTTCAGCTAAATGCTTTCTTTAGTCTTTGAACTTTCCTTTCGCTTTGCTCAGAAGCATTTTCAGCCTACTGAATATTGAAAACAAAATAAGCGACACCACATTTTTCAAGTATTCTGAAGTGAAAGTTCTTAAGTAAAATATACTGCCACAGTTATTATATAAATAGTAAAACTGAAGGTGAAATGTCTTCCAAAACTAAATCATAGTGGTGTCTATCTTGATGTTATAATCTTCGCTTTAATCTCATTTTCATTTCTTGATATTAATTCTTCCTAACATAACTATTTTTTTTCTAGTTTTTCTTAGCTAACAGTTTTGCTTTTTTAAATCTGAAACTCTCCTGTTCCTGGAAAAAGCCATACTGGTGTATTGGAATGCAGTATTTCTCCTATGTGAAAATGTGATCTTGAATTAAACAGGTATGTTTATCTGTGTTTTTAACTGTACATGTTGTTTTGATCTAATTTAATGTTGAAACATCTCATTCTTTACTAATGGCTGCAATTTCCTACTTCTTTATATAGCAGAACTGTAATTTTGCGTTCAAGACCCCTATAAATACAAGCTTGGTACCAATCATGAGTGGGCCAAAAGAGGGCACTGTGGTCTACATTTCCATTGTTAAGGGTTTTTTGTACCTCTCAAAAGCTTTGAACTGAAATAGTGATATCGACTGCACAAAAACTGCAAAAGGGACCATAAGTTTAATGTTTCTGATGTTTTGTTATTTTTTTTAAGCTAGGGAACAGTTCTTTCAATGCAATATGTAGAAACTTGTACATGTTTAGCTTTAAGTATGCTAAATAAACTGTATGAAATAGGGCAGAATTCTTTTAACTTTTTTTTGTTATGCTGACTCAGTTTTTTTTTTTTTCTGTTGTGTATGTATGCTCCTAAAATCAGAGAGACTTAATGCCATCAAGATGGATCAGCCTAATTTCTAGCTTACCCTTAATGAAAACAGGACTTTGCCTCAACTGGCAGCAACAGCAAACACCATTCTTGATTGTGTCCCATGTTACTGGATACCAATAGAACATAATGGTCCTGGTAATGAACTCCATGGATGGCCACTGTTTGAACAGCCTGTTGCAATGTATGTGAATAAAAAGAGAATGAGCCTTTCTCCCTTTCCTGGCTACCTCTCTCCCTAACTCACCCCCCACCATCCCCTTCCCCAACACCTCCACATTCTTCCACCTTCTGCTTTAGCTCTTGGGTCACTTGTCTTTTTAAGGAAGATTTTGGTGTTTTCTACTGCACTTCTGCATAGGGTCTTTCAGAACATGTTACAGAATGGATAAAAGCCAGCACCTTGTCCTATAGTTGAGTTAGTGACCCTGATTTCCTTGTGGATACAGCTTCTCTCACTCTTAACGCTTCATAGTTGTTGAGGTCTGATGCCACAGCTGACCGCGGGATTGGGAAAGTCAGCGATGACTCAATATGAGTTAGCTTACTTAACAATCCAAAGTTTATTGAGAACATCAGGCTTCAAGTTTCAGAGCATCATCTTTTAGGTTAGTGTGAGCCCAGTTAGTGCAAACCCAGCATGCAATGCAGTACTGTTAATTAGCAATTGGCACAGCTAAAGATTGGAATTTGCATGTTCCTCCTACTTGCGGTTTCTGCTGAAGCTAATTTCCCTCCTAATCTGGACACAGTCCCACAGAAGTTGTTTATCAGAAGGCTCAAGGACAAATTCCTTTGAGCTTCTTCACATACACTGCTGCGGCCTACTGCATCTCAGTACACTCAGTCCTCAGGTCAAGGGCTTGATTGTACAAGTTTCTAGGGACTCATGTCCCCTCTCCTTCAGCCAGTTTCGAACACCTGACTTGGGACAGCCTTGTCTCCCAGCAATCACCAGTTTCTCTCAGACCTAAGCAGTGCCACTTCATTGTCTCCATAGTTCCACTTTATGTCCTTTTGATAATGAAGTTGCCCATGCCTTCCCGAGTCATTAGGATGTTAAGAGTTATGTAAACCAGGTGTCTCGTATCTATATCTGCAAGCTATGACAGGAGATCTGTTACTTCTCTATACCCTTGTGTTACCTTCTGTAATGCTGTCTCTGGGAAAGGACACTATAGTGATAGGTAGGTATGTGAAAGACCAAATGTGTACTGCAAGATGGTGTTGTCTGATGTTACCTTCATTTTTATTTTTCTTTTTAAACCACTGCCAGGCTTGTCTTCAACGTTACATCAATTTCTCAGATTTGTATATCACTTTATTCCGACTCTTATTAAATCTTGCCTCTGCTTTTTATCTTAGCTAATCAGAGGATGGCATTCCCAGTAGTTTGGGATCACCTTAGGTTTTTTTTAACCTTCAGTAAGTTACTGAATTTGTCTGTTTTCCAGGCCTTACAGTAGACAGAGTTTTACCTTAATGAGCCAGGTACTATTTCCTAACCCAAGCTGGTTCTAAAATACTTTGACTGAACGACCTACTACTTTTACTAAAACCATTATGGTTGTGTCCTGTTCCTCTAGAAGCTAATGATAAAGATACTTTAAACACATAACATTTTTCACCTTCTTAAAATTCTTCCCTAATTTTGAAGATAGGATTTTTTTCCTCTTTCATGGGGTTTGTTCAGGAAGAGACTGGATGAGGCACTTAGCACCATGGTCTAGTTGACTGGATAGGGCTGAGGCATAGGTTGAACTTTATGATCTTGGAGGTCTCTTCCAACCTGATTGATTCTATATAAGTATTTTTATCAGCTTAGTAGTGCCAATTATAAAATAAAGGTATTTTTGGCTGATTTAACTTTTAGCTAATATGCTACTTAGTTTCTTAGTTTCTTCCTTACTATTTTCAGAATTACATCATTTATTTACATTGTTCATTTTATGATCATGGATTAGAGGGTTGTAGTATTGCCAGCTAGTTTTAATTTTTCTTGTGATAATATCATTGAGATGGTTCTTTTTAGTGTTTTTTTAAATGTGTCTGTCACAGTAATTTTATTTTGTTGTGACTTGTAGCCTGCTAACTTACAGGCTTAAAGTGAGAATTTTTTTTTTTGCATTCAAAACTAGTCAACTCTTAATCAAGTTTTCTAATGAAAAAGGAAGTAGTAGCCTATGATGTAGGCTCCTTCTCTATGTAGTGCCCTCAATAACTGCAACCTAAAATGAAATTATACACCTCAAAATTTAAATCCTTATCCAGCTGTTCGACATACTTGAGTTTGAACACAGAAATATGTTAGTCAAGATGTCCAAATGAATGATTCAGAACCCACTTGAAATAAATCATTATGAAACCACAAGAAAAGCAATCATTTTACTTTTTTGCAGACCAGAGCAATAGTTCTATAAAAAGTAAGCTTTCTGCATATGTGGCCCTTGCTTCTGAGTTGTATTTGAGGTGTTGATTCTGCTTGCATTAATATACAAAAGCATTCATTCCCTTGTGTGTTTGATTTTTGCATCAGGGCTGAGGAGTAATTCAAAGCCAAGACCAGTGCTGGAGTTCCAAGAGTTGGGCATGGGTTGTGACACTGATTTCGCCATGCCGTGAAATGGAGGTAGAAGAATGCAACAGGCAGGTTGAGGGAGGTTCTCCCCTCACCCTCTACTCTGCTGAGGTTACACCTGGAGTATTGTGTCTAGTTCTGGGCTTCCCAGTGCAAGAGGGACAAAGAACTACTGGAGTCCATTGGAGGGCCATGAGGCTAACAAAAGGGCTGGAGTCCTTATGAGGTGAGGCTGAGAGACCTGGGGCTCTTTAGCCTGAAAAAGAGAAGACTGAGAGCTGAACTTATCAACACTTACCAATATCTAAAAGGGTGTAGGTAAAGAAGGTGGGGCAGGGCTGTTTTCAGTGGTGCCCAGTGATAGAAGAGGCAAAAGGCACGAACTAGAAACCAGGAGGTCTTACTTGAACTTAAGGTGAAACTTTTATCCTTTTGGGGTTCTGGGGCACTGTACCGGGCTGGCCAGAGAAGTTGTGGAGTCACCTTATCTGCAGACTTTCAAAACCCACCTGGATATGTTCTTGTGCAACATGCTCTAGAGGATCCTGCTTTAGCAGGGGATTGGACTAAATGATCTCTAGAGGTCCCTTCCAACCCCTACCATTCTGTGACTCCTGTGCACAGGGGAAAGAACATGAAAATAAAATGCAGTCATATCTTGCTGTTTTCTCACCCTTTTTTTCCTGCTTATTTGACACAGGGAGTATACTATTCCTGTTTCAGACTTGTAGTCTGTACATATGCATACAAATGTAGTCTGTACATATGCATGCAAACGTTTCACATCTGGCATTTGACTGGGTGGAAGCTTCCCAAAGATAATTCGAAGGTGAAAGGAGAATTAGAAAGGAAAATTGGTTCTCCTCAACTTTCCAATAGCATACATACATTTTAGGGGGCTGTAGAGGTGGCTGCTCATTTTTCTGTCCTATGAAAATCTCCCTCAATGGTGGTTTTTCTGTATTTGAATGGTTCTGTCCTAGTTGAAAGTTTTGATTGTGAAATGCTGTTCCTTTCCCGTATCTTCAGCAGACTTAATCAAGATCCATTGAATTTAATTGTATGGTTTGAGTTTTGGGGTTTGGACTTTTCCTCCCCTGGTACAGTGATTACTGGCTTACAGAATGAATACTCTACTGTGGAAAAATGTCTTCCTAGGGCTAAGGATGCCAAACCTAACAATGTTCATGGGAGGACAATTGAGTAAACCACAAGGATATTTATGAGCCACGGTCTACTCTTTGTCATTGTTTCTGACAGCTTTGGGGTTTCTTTAAATTGTATATGGAACTGTGATTTTTAGGTCATGTGTTAAATCACTCAAGGGTATTGCTGTGCCTGTGCAGTACAATTGAGTGCATGCTGTACTGAAGTTCATTACAATGTGTAATTGTTAAACACTTATGACTTCAATTACATAGGGTGTTGTAGTTTGTGGAGCTTCATGTATTTTTGCAGCATAGCAAGTATGATGCATAGCTCAGTGGAAAATCACTCATTTGGGCAATCTTGGGGAAGCCTCTTAAGTGTTGGTAGCTATTTGTAAGCAGTAAATAAGCTTCAGAGCAGTTTGATTTGCTCTTTTGGGTTTTGATACTCACTTTACTTTCCTGAAGAAATTAAAAATGAGGAATATTTTCGTTGTCATTGCTTAGTAACAGAAAGAATATTAGTTTTCTATGAGCTGGGGCAAGGCAGCTAGTGTGCTAGCATGTAAGGCTTCAGTTTCAGTTTACTAGAGACTCTGATGTCCAACTGAATGACATTGCTACCCTACAAAGAAATACTGTGCTTATGCTTTGCATAGTGCTTAAGTAGAAAATCCCTGCACATACCTGGAAATATTTTTTTCCAGTTAAGTACATCAGATATAGTCCTCAGCATTCCTCACTGTAATTAAAACAAGAACCTGTTTTCTAGTGTTCATAGTATTAACACAAGAAAGAAAATCACCTAATTCACATTTACTACTTTTTTATGTTTCTTGAATGTTTTTTGCCTTATTTACATCAAATACTTGATTTGTGCTAATCTAAGTTTGAATTCACCAATGGTGATTCCAGTCAAGTTGTACAATTATTTTTTTGGATAAATTTTGTCCTTTGAAACTTCTCCAAATATGCTTAGAGTTTTACCCTTGTAGAAATCCAATTCCTAATGATTAAGAAGATGTTTTCAAGCCCGTCTAGCTTAGACTTCATAAAGATTCAGCTCTAAATTTTCTGCCATCTCTGAAACAGTGGTTGCCATTACTACAACAGAAGCAGTACATAGTAATTGCTAAACTCATGCTTCTTTGAAGTACCAAGTGTAAGACAGGGGAAGCACGCATGCTATAGGCTGGATTGCAGGCCAGGTTTGTGTATGCCACTTGGGCTACAGTTTCAGAAATTCAGCCAGCTTCACGTCTTTTTGAACCTATTTTTGTTGTATTGCTGTAAGAAATAAAGATTGCCACACTACATTATGCAACATCTTCATTGATTTAGAAATGGTGGGGCACAGTAAGGCAAAGAGAAATAGAAGGAAGTGGTCAGACAGTGTCTGAGATACTCAGCTTGTGGCTGGTATAGCACACTATGCAAACAAAGTTAACTGGTCTGAATGTTCAGTTTTGAGATGTTTCTTTTTGCAGGTGCCTGACATTCTACACAGAGGGCCTCTAAGACTTGAATATCAAAAAATGTTGACACTTCATTTGCAACAGTGTTACAGTGGCCTGCAGCGATAGGACAAAGGGCAATGGTTTCAAACTACAGTATATTTAGATTGGATATTAAGAACAGGCCCTTTACCATGAGGATAGTGGAGTACTGAGTTGGGGTTGCCCAGGGAGGTGGCTGGGGCCCCATCCCTGGAAACATTCAAGGTGAAGATTGATGGGTCTCTGGTCAACTTGATCTAATTGAGGATATTCCTGCATACTATAGAGGAGCTTGAACTGCATGGCCTTTGGAGGTCCCTTCCAACCCAGACCATTCTGTGTGATTTTGTAACCCCTCAATAGTATTCTGGTGACTGCAAGGAAGTGGAAACCCAGATGTTCCCCAACTGTTAAGAGCGGCCATAGGAGACATAAAACCAGTGAACTCATATTTCTCTCTTGAACATTTGCTACAAATGTCATACTGGACCTCAGGAGTTGATGCACTTTGGCTGTTTTGTTCTCAGCCACATATGACCCACACACAGAGCTCCTGACAGATTTAACATGAAGTGAGGAACTGGTGCATACCAATTTTCCAAACATCTATGTGTTATGGAAATGCGACAGACCACTGCTTGGTAGCTAATTTGAAACAAAAAACATTGCAGCTGCCATTTGAAACCTAAATGAATCAGGACTACATTTAACCAGCTTTAATAGATTTAATTTGTGGGCTGAAATTGCCTTTTTGCGGTTCGGAAAGCACCACACTACTTTGGGTTTGCTGAGTTAGCTCTATGGGCTTTGAACTGGAAATATTTTCCTGCAACACACAACACATTTTGTAAATAAGGAAGTGATCATGGCTTTACATAACAGCATAATGTCAGTAAAAATATGATGGGGAATGCAGAGAGTTTCTGGACCATATAACATTACCAAAACCAGTGGCTGCACTGCTCTAGAAGTGAAGCACTTGTAAAGCTTACTGCCATTCTCACCACTTGGAAAGGTCTTGCAGTGGGTGCAGAGATGTAGACCATCAAAGGTGAACAACTGGAGGTCTCTGAACCATGTCAGTGTTACAGATATACAAAATTAATTATTGATACTAATATTGATATCCAGGTGAAGATTGTTAATAACTATGAAAATTATTAAATCTCACCAGAAAACTTATTTACAAGGTTTGAACGCACAGTTGGGGATTTATGCACAGGGAAAACAGGCAATTTAGAACAGTTAGGAAAAACTAGCAATAATAAACACTTTAAATAGTTGGAAAGAGAATTTTGCAGTCTATATGCTGCTTGTTCTCTAGGGGCACCTGAGAGGCTCCTTTCTGTGAAGAGAGAAGGTGCAATAGAATGAAAACTTTACTTACAAAGAGACTTTAGAATACTTGTTCACAAGACAGTATCTCTGGATTTCTGGGGCTGCCTTATAGTATCAGACAAGTATCAGACAGTACCCAAAGCAGGTGAAGGGGTTGCTGTCAGTGGTTTCAAAACCATTAGAGGCTTTTGGAGTTTCCCCCCAGGGCTTTTCTCTCAGGAAGATGGGGATTTAGCACAGTCTCTGACCTGGTCTTGACTACTTCCAGGACCGACAGTGTGCAAGCAGGCATGATGTCTTGCTCGTGGTTTATTCTTGCCATGACATGAAGGCACTTAATGCCTTCTCCTGGTAAACTTGAGGCATGGCAAAGTTTCTAAGTGCACAAGCTCACACATCCAAGCTTGTAACACAGCAAAGCTGAACTGGAGCCTAAGGCAGACCATGGTGACAGAGAGCACGTTGTTTACTGTAGAGAAAAACCGTTCAGTGGAGCGCTATGGGAAGATGACTCTTTGTTCACCAATATGGTTAGATGGTCAAATCCACTTTATTTCCGTAATACAGTGACTTATATGCACTTCTAGCAAGAGGCATGCTCCACCAAGATTGGTTACAGTCAGAGGGTCCAGAGTTACATGTAAGGCATCAATAGGTCAGCATACCATAACAATCTGAGGGTCAGCCTCTGGGGCTGGCTAAACTCTGCCCACCTGCAGCTGCACTCCTCCACCCCCTGCAGCTGCATGTGGGGGGAAGCTACCCTGTGCCTGCTATCTAAACTCCCAAGATGGATTCAAGGACATTCCCAGCACGGGTTGCTCATGTTTGTCAGTTCTTGTGTGCTGTGCTAACAAGAATTTCTCCAACAGTTTACAGCTTAGCTCTATTTATTATTTGGCCACAGAGATTCACCAATCTGAATGGCACTTTGCCCAAACTGATCATAGCAGGTGAAGTCAGGAGCTTGCTTTCCCTTATTTGAGAAAGCACAGGCCACGCATGAACAAATGAATGCCCTTGTTTACCACTGCAAAGCACAAGAAGTCTGGGCAAGCCTCGGACCCTCAGACTGGGTGTCTCCAAGCTTTTTGTTTTCTCTCCTGCTCTCTGCTCCCTGCCCCAGCAGAGGGAAGGTGTGATGGTTTGGGGGTTACCCCGCCCCCCCACACTTTTGAATTTGCCCCAGCTAACTCAGACGGACCCTGGGAATATAGATGAAGCAATTTATTTACAGCTAGCAGAATTTACAAGCAGCTATTTACAATATATACAGTTATATACAATTATATACAGAAATATACAAAGGATAAACAATACAAAAGCACAACTCCCCTCCCAGAAACCTGAGTCCCCAGGAGGGGCTCTCAAACCACCCCAACACCTCCCCCCGGCCCTCTCAACCTTACCCCAGTTCTCAGGAAGAAAAGAGGTGCAGCCAAGAGGTTAGGGAGCAGGGTTAGTAGGAGCAGGGTTAATGAGATGTGACCAGGTCTAAGGCAAAAGCAAGAGTGAGAAACAAAATGGAGAAAAAGTTTTTCTTCTTCCCAGAGTTCTCAGCGAGACTGTGAGAGAAGTTGACATCAATTGTTTTCATTTCACTGCCCATTATCTAGTTCTGTTACCAAAACATTCTAGCTTGCTTCAAACTACCACAGAAGGGGACCATGAGATCATGCCTGGGCAAGCCAGGATTGGTATTAGGCCTATATTAGCCTTCCATGACAGTCAGAAAATAATGTTTGCTCTATACCCAAGTCACAGTCTGATAAACTCTCCATAATTTGGAGGCCTTAATGCTTGTGTAGTTGAAATAATACTTCTCTTCCTATTTTCAATAAAAAACATTAGAGGATCAGTTAAATATTTTAATTTGATTTAATATTTAATGTATATTCTTTATTATGTGATATGCACATCTCCTGTAAAAAAAAAAAAAGGCACTTGTTTTTCTGTAAGTGAGGCTTTGATTCAGAAGTCACAGTGCAGCATCATATGCCCCATGCTGTTTAAAAGTAGACTGAAACTAACTTAGTCCCACCCTTTGCCTCTGACAGCAGTGTGGTTCCCATGGTTTGGTGCTGTGCAGTTTTATTAATTCTTCTTGTGGTAGCTACCAACTTTTTTTACTTTAGGAGTGAGTAGTGTCTATATACAAACTGGCTACAAGAGATATTTTAGGAAATACATGTTGAGTTACTGCCAAAGCTATGATTTGTTATGCAGCATTATCTTTTCCCAGATTATTTCTTTTGTCTTAAGAGTGAATGTACTTGCAGGCCTAAAAAAATACAGAAAGATGTTCAACTGGTAAGTTTGTTTCATAGTGAAAATTTGATGTATGGCACCCTATGCCACCAAACTTTGGCCTTACCTGTTCTGCTCCAAGCTGTGTTTTTCTACCAACCAAGTGCCTGTTCATTCTTCTCAGAGTTTTGGCTGCTAGTCCATCCCTCCTTTACTTAAGGCTTATTTTGAGTCCTGCAGCTGAGACACAAATAAACTAATTGTGATGGTTTGGGTGTTACCTGCACCCCTACACTTAGAAATCACCCAGACTAGTCTCAGCCGGCTCTGGGAATAGAGATGAAGCTGTTTACTTACAGCTAGCACAATATACAAGCAGATATTTACAATATATACAATTATATACAGAAATATACAAGGTAAAAGGCGATACAGAAGCACAACTCCCCTCCCAGAAACCTGAATCCCCAGGAGGGGCTCTCAACCACCCCTGCACCTTCCCCCTGCCCCTCTCAACCTTACCCCAGTCCTAAAGAAGAACAGAGGTTCAGCCAAGAGGTTATGAAGCAAAGGTGAGTGGAAGGTGAGGTTAGGGAGATGCAGCTCAGTCAGAAGCTCAAGGCAGAGTGTGACAAAATGGCGAGAGTGTTATCTAATGTTTTTGTTTCTTCTTCAGCAAGACTCTGAGGGGAGTAGACATCACCATTGTTTTCCTTTCACACCCTATGATCTAGTTCTTCTCACCAAAACATTCTACCCTGCTTCAAACTAGCACACTAATCTATAAGTGTTTTTGTTTTTAAAAACTTTTATGGAATTCTTCCATTGGTCCCAGAGAATCTGGACTGCTGTAGTGAGTTGGTAAGCTTCTTTAACCATAAATTTAGCTACACTATGACACTGGAAAAACAGTGGAACTCTAGTGTACTTTAATAACTGTGTCCAGTTCTGGAGCCACTGCATCAAGTTCTGGAGCTACTGCATCCGGTTCTGGAGCCCCTAGTGCAAAAATGATACAGATGTGCTGGAGCATGTCCAGAGAAGGGCCATGAAGATGATCAGAGGGCTGGAGCACCTCTCCTATGGAGACAGACTGAGAGAGTTGGGGCTGTCCAGTCTGGAGAAGAGAAGGCTGCAAGGAGACCACGTTGTGGCCTTGCACTATCTGAAGGGGGCCTATGAGAAACTGGTGAGGGACTTTTTAGACTGTCAGGTAGTGACAGGACTAAGGGGAATGGGGCAAAACTAGAACGGGATAGATTTGGATTGGATGTTAGGAAAAACCTCCTCACCATGAGAGTGGTGAGACACTGGAACAGGTTTCCCAGGGAGGTGGTAGAAGCCCCAGGCTTGGAGGTGGCCAGCCTGGGTGGGGCTCCGCACAACCCGATCTAGTGTGAGGGGCTCCTGTCTCTGGCAGGGGGGGCTGGAGCTAGAGGATCTCTGAGATCCCCTGCAGCCCTGCAGTTCTGTCATTCTGTGTGGTGTTATCTGCCTGTCCTCCCCAGGCTAACGAGTAGCAGCACACAAAGAGTCCGGGTGTGGCAGCTAGTTTTGTTAGCTAACACTGCACCAGTGGAGACTTAGATTGGATATTAGAAGGAACTTCTACACTGGAACAGGCTCCTCGGGGAGATGGTTGAATCACCGTCCCTGGAGGTGTTTACAAGACAGAGAGATGTGGCGCTAAGGGACATGGTTCAGCACTGGACTCGCTGTTAGATAATGGCTGGGCTCGATTTTAGGGCTCTTTTCCAGCCGAAGCGCTTCGGCACTGAGAGCTAAGAGCGGCAGGCGGCAGCAGGCGCAACGCCGCCGCTAGGGGGCTCCGTGGCTCCGTGTGTGAGCCAGGTCGGGCCGTGCCGCTGGGCGTTGTGCGGCGAGGTCTGGGTGCGTGTGGCGCAGCAGGGCTCCAGGGCTGTCAGCTTCTGCCTGTGTTTGTTGTGAGATTTAGTTCAGCACAAGGACGAGGAGGAGAAGGGCTTGGGGTGTCAGATGGTGAAAAACTCCACATGATGCACCAGTGTGCACTTGCAACCCAGAAAGCCAACTGTGTTCTGGGTTGCATCAAAAGAAGTGTGACCAGCAGGACAAGGGAATTATTCTCCCCCTCTGCTCTGGTGACACTACCTGGAGCATTGCATCTAGTTCTGGTGCCTCCAACATAAGAGGAATGTTGAACTGTTGGAGCAGGTCCAGAGGAGGGCCGCAAGGATACTAAGAGGGCTGGAGCACCTTCTCTGTGGGGACAGGCTTCAAGTACCTGAAAGGGGGCTACAAGGTGGCCAGGAAGTGACTTTTTACAAGGGCTTCTAGTGGTAGCATGAGAGGGAAAAGGGTTGAACCTTGAGGAGGGTATATTTAGACTGGATAGTGGAAAAAAATTCTTCACAGTGAGGGTGGAGAGTCACTGGAACAGGTTCCCCAGGAAGGTTGTTGATGCCCCCTCCCTGGAGGTGTTAAAGACCAGGCTGGATGAGGCCTTGAGCAACCTGGTCTGCTGGAAGATGTCTCTGTTTGCAGCAGAGGGGTTGAACCTACATGATCTTTAAGGGTCTGTGATTCTATGACAAAAAGAATGAAAGCAACCATTTGTGTAATGTTTATGTGTAGCACAAGTCTTGCGACAGCACTTAAATGAGCTGGTGGATTAAGCCTCATTTATGATCTAGACACATGGAATTCAGAAAAGTCATGAAAGCATCTGTTCTCATAAACCTCAAGAAAAAACAGCTTCATGATTTCCTTGAGTTATTCCATGATACGACTGAGAGGGATCTCTATAACACTGTTACCATTTCAGGTGTATAGCCTTGACTGTTAGCAGAAAGTAGTCGGTTGTGATGCAAAAACAGGTCACACAAGTGGAGGTTTCTTACAGCATTTTAATATCTATCCCCTTAAACATGTACAAATCTAACTGAAAATAGATTTAGAATGGAAGTCAGGATGAGTTTTTAGTTATAACAATGATGACAGTGTAAGAAGTATAGGCTGGATGTTAGGAGGAAGTTCTTGCCAGAGAGAGTGATTGGCATTGGAATGGGCTGCCCAGGGAGGTGGTGGAGTCACCATCCCTGCAGGTGCTCAAGAAAAGCCTGGATGGGGCACTTAGTGCCATGGTCTAGATGCCTGGCTAGGGCTGGGTGCTAGGTTGGACTGGATGATCTTGGAGGTCTCTTCCAACCTGGTTGATTCTATGATTCTGTTAGCCCCTTCTGGGCATTCATCCAGGGGTGTTGAGAAACAATTTGGAGAGAACCCTGTGAGGATCCTTGGATTATTTCTAAATTGTAAATACTTGGAAATATTCATAAAGATATTTTTGTATATATGCATTGCATTAAATGCTTCTAAATTTAGCTTGCTGTAAAATATAGCTTCCTTTGCTTCTAAGCCTTCTGAGTTGTTAAATTTATCTGGGGGGTAATTTCTCAACCCATCATGCTTGTCACAGACCTATGGAGCAAATGGCCAAAACAGAAAGCCTGCTGTCATTCCTGTCTATGTGAGGACAGTCTCTTCCCTGTGGTCAGCTCCTGGTCCCTCACCATCCTGTCTCACCCAGTGTCCCTCATTGTCCTTCTCATGGTGCTTCTGCTGTCAGGGCCAGGGCAGAGCAAGGTGGAGCTCAGCGTGAGAGTGCAGACAAATAAATGTGGTGTCTAAACCCTGGGGAGCAATTCAGGTATTTAACATTCTGTCCTATAGAGGTATATGAAACTGCTTATAGGACACAGAACTGGGGAAAATAATCCTGATTCTAACACCCAGAATCCCATGGATGGACAGGTAGCTCAAAGCACATTGCACAAAGCAGGGTTCAGGTGTCTTGAAGGAGGCTCCACAGTGTTGCTTCAGATGCTGCAAGGAGCCCCATTTGGTGTGTAGCTGCTACACCAGGATGACACTGCTAATGTAAACATGGGGGACTACAGACCTGTCAGTGTGATCTCAGTGCTGGGGATGGTCATGGAGCAGGTCATCTGGAGTGCCATTATGCAGCATGTGCAGGGCAACCAGATGATCAGGCCCAGTCAGCATGGGTTCATAAAAGGCAGATCCTACTTGATGAATCTGATCTCCTGCAACAAGGTGACCTGCTTGATGGATAGGGGAAAGGCTGTGGATGTTTTTTATCTGGACTTTAGTAAAGCCTTTGACACCATCTCCCACAGCATCCTCCTGGAGAAACAGACTATTTATGGATCGAATGGGTGGACTCCTTGCTGGGTTAAGAACTAGCTTGATGGCTGGCCTCAAAAAGTAATGGTGAATGGAGTTACATCCAGTTGGCAGCCTGTCACAAGAGGTGTTTGCCAGGGCTCAGTGTTTGGGCCACTTTTCTTTCATACCTCTATCAGTCATTCTGGATGAGGGAACTGAGTGTGCTTCAGTAAGTTTACAGATAAAACTAAATTGTGGAGCTCAAGGGTAGGAAGGCTCTGAAAAGGGCTCTGGACAGGCTGGACCAATGGGTCAAGGTCAGTTTTATGAAGTTTAACAGAGCCAAACGCTTGATCCTGAGCTTGAGTCACAACAGCCCCATGTAACGCTACATGCTTGAAAGACATTGAGTTGCTGGAGCATGTCCAGAGAAGGGCAGCAAAGCTGGTAAAGGCTCTGGAGAAAAAGTCTTAGGAAGGGCTGCTTTCCCCAGCAGTATCTGCTGTATCTGTGTATATTAAACAGAAAATGACACAAATGTGAGGAAGCACTTTCAAGTATGCACTGGTTCCTGCTGCCTATTCATGTTTTGTGTGTTTGCATGTTTTTTTTCTCTTTCCCACAAAGTTGTTTTCTTTGTTATTGGTTCAGATTACTGTCAGTAGTCACTGTCAGTTCCGCTGTTTACAATCACTATGATGCTCAGACTGGACAGTTTGTTTGTAGAGGAGAGGTGTATTTTTCGGTTAAATCTTAATGTGTAACAACAAACAAAGGCAAAGAAATAATCTTCCTTGTGGCACTCTGCAGTACTTACTGGCAGCAGCAAAACCACTGCTAGTATCGTGTTCCTTGTGGTAGACACTTCCCACACTAGCTTGGATGGTCAGTCACCTCCCAGCTAAGGTAATGTGGGGCCTCAAGCTTCTTTTCTCTACCCTGACAAGAGAGAGACTTCCTGACTGTGCCCTCTGAATTTGTGACGTAAACAGCAATGTTTGTGGTTACCATTCTTGGCAAAAGTAATGCTTCTAGGAACAAATTCCCCTTTGCTTGGAAAACAGGACAAAAACAGTAAGAGCCACTCAGGAGTCTATTAGAGTGCCTATACTGTATGGGCATGAAGCCAATGAAGAACTGTTCTTACCTGAAAATCTGATGCATTACATGATGCTTAAGAATGAGAAAAAGATTTAGAGGGCCTAATGCCAGGTCTCTGCTCCACTCCCCTCTGCCAGCTCAGCAAGCAATCTGAGTTTTTAGCTTCCTTACACAGATTAGGAACTTATCTTGCAGTGAGCTAGTGGGACAAGATCTGGAGGTGAGGGTTGTTCCACATTATGGAAGTCAAACTGTAATTGTCATCTTGAAGCTGTGAGGGCCCTCCAAGGCAATTTTTCTGAGATACTGAAATCAGTTGTCTGGTAAAATGCAAAATCAGAAATCTACTTGGAAGTCCATATACTGCTGTTGAGGAAAAAAAGTTGTTCTTGAAAGCCACACACTGGAGCAGAAGTCTCAGGAAAATGTGATGCCCTTAGAGGAGACTGGGGATACTCTCAGAGGAGACTGGAGAGAGCAGACTATGTTCAACAGTGGAGATAATTAAGAAAGAAAACCCTAGAGGTAAAAGAATATGCAATTCACTGTCCTCTTTCAGTACATTTTCCATGATTCTTTACAAGAAAAATTGGTGTTCATGGTTTATGCTTTTAGTTGGCAGAGCTTTCACTTGAGTAATAGAGCCGATGCTTTGTTATCCCACAAGATCAAACCTGCAGGCCATAGAGCTGACAGCACTTGGAGATTTCCTCTTAACTGGTGCAATGATTCTGCAATGAACACCAGAACAACTGGCTATCATTAGATATTGACATATTTTCTCATTTCCTTCAAAGACAACATCTTAATAAGGTTGAGCTTTCTGCTTCCCTTGGTGAGTTCCCCTTGAGAGGACCTGCTCAGTGGCCATGATGGAGGTATCTGTCAGGACACAGGGCTTTGCATCAGCCCATGGCACTGTCACCCATCTCCAGTTCGCTGTCACAGGGTCTCCAGGAGCAGAGCTGTCTCTCAGTCCTCTGGCTGTAAGAATAACGCCGAGGCCTCCTGTAAAGAAATGCTGCCAGTCCCTGCTGTGGGAGGCAGGGTAATTTAGAAAGACTTTTACTGTCTAGAGGAAAGTGCTGCAGAGAGAAAAGTATGAATGTAAATATCATAGTGTGTTTGGAGGCGCGCTAGGAGTATATGCCTCTCACCTTTAATTGGGAGAGGGTGACTTTCCTGCTTACACTGTGTTTGAGATAGGTCCTCAGGCCTGTCCTCAGGCCAGCCAGCACAAGAGAAGAAGGAAAAGAGGAAATCCATGCAAAAGTATTGAGAAATTATTCTTGGAAGTTACTTTGGAGTTCAGGTAGAGAGGTATGTTTATGCACTGGGGTGTTGTAAGAAGTAGGTCACAGACTTCCATGCAGGTCAGCTGGGAAGCCATTTGAATAGCTGTGGTTTGGCTAAGGTTTGCAGATGCCTCGCCACATGCCTCAGTGATTGCAGCATCTTCTGGAAGCTTTTGCCAGCCCATTTTGGGCTTGATGGGCTGAGCCACTCTGATCCTCCTCACTGTAGTGAGCAGCCCCAACCCTCCTTGCCATGAGGCTCAAGCACCCCAGTCCTCCTCACTGTAGGGCCCAAGCATCCCTGACCCTCCTCACCATGGGACTGTTTACCTACGAATGGCTATAACTGTAGCTTTACTTTCTATATAGCTGCAGAATTGTCTCACTTCTGTCCCAAGATGAATAGTTTTTGTTTAATTGGCTTAACTATTTCAAAGCAAAGCCTTTATTTACTTGATTTATTTGACTTGGTAAAGCGTTTGTAATTTCCACTTCCTGAGGACAATGCAGGGAAAAGGCCAGAACCTTCACTGATGGCTTTCTCAAACATTTTTATCATCCTGGATAGTTTTGCCAGTACTGGTGTATTATGTCAGTAGAGAAAATTGAACTAGAATGAAAAGAGAAATTTACCAAAGTGTCTAATGGCATCACCTTCCCTCTTAGGCCCTGCTGAGAAGCAAAATAAAATTTGCTGATTCCTTACTTCCAGAAATGAAGACTGAATTAATGGGAAAGCCACAAACTGGCTTCTCATTTTGCTTGCTCTCCAAAACTGAACATAACAAACTCATCTGCAGGCAAGAGGAAACCCACAATACTGCCTTTCTGCAGCAACTGGACCAGATGATCAAGAAGGTCTCTTCCAACCAAACACATTCTGTGGTTCTGTGAACTGCTTGAATTACATGGGGAATTAATATGCCCTGAAAATCTTATGATCTCTTGTTCAGTTTGTGCAACTATGGTCTTTATTTTTGTTCTAGTACTCAATATCTGATAGTGAAGATACTATCCTGGTAAAACTCCAAAGTACCTGCCACTAATGATCTTGTGGAATTACCAATAGATCAATGGAATTATGCTGCTTTATTTCACGGAACTATAAAATCCAGTTTGCAAATCATCTGCTCTTTTACCAAATTGTTTTTTATTTAAACTACATATCTGAAAATATAGTTCTTAGTCCCACTTCAGATACTACAGCTGTAAATGGTAGATTACCATGCAGGTAAAGAAAGAGCATATGGATCTGATAACACTTTCTTGGTTCCTTCCTAATTTGCTGTAGATGTTGGTGACTCTGGCAAATGTCTCTCCTGTTTCAGACTATCACCTTTTTCTCCCTTCCAAATTTTGGCACATTATCCATTGAAGCCATGCATGGCTCTATCCTGTCACTCAGATGTATAGAGGCATCATTGTTAACAGCAGCTATCTCAAATTCTTTGTAGCTTCTGTTCATGACTGATTAGAACAACACAAATATCTGTAATAGTATGTGCAAGTGTATCTTTTGCTGAAAAGAAGCACCACCTCTGATACCTAGTACAATTAAATGTCCTCTATAACCATCATTAATGAAGCCCAAGGACTTAAAATATAGCCTGTATTTTTTAATCATCTGGTGATTTTCAAATAAGAAAAAAAAAACACTTTGAAATCTCTATTGTTCCTAGCATCTTTAATTCAAAAGCTTATCAACTTTATTAATATTTAATGCAATTGTTTCTCCTCTTGCATTTCAGCCTTTGTATTATGGAGCACCCTGATTTGGTGAATGGCCATTAGTATTCATCCTGAAACGTTTGTAAACTCTAGCAAAAGATTTTGACATAGCTAAAATGTGCAATTCTATTAGCCAAAGCTGATGCAGGATGATTAAGTATCAAGTACCACAGGCTGAGGACAGCATACCACCCTGACTCCGTAGTTTTATACTGCCTTTGACCACAAAAGCTCATCCTTGATGTCAGTAATTATGCTGCTGAAATCCATATATTTATAGGTTTGGGTTGTTGTTTTTTTTCAATGGACTTTTAATCTTGCATGCTTGGATTTTAGCTATGGACTCTACCTATTAAAATTAAACCTGCACTTCTGATGTTTTCCAAGCTTCTTCATAAGCTATGGACCTGGAGAGAACACTTTGCAAACTTTAAGCCATCCATAACATGCTCCCATAAGTACAGCTCTAGCTTGAGAATGTAGGAATTGCCAAGTAGTGTTTAACAACTGCTGTGCTGCTCTAATTTGGCTGTTAATCATTGTTTGTGATGACTGGTCCTATGTGTGAGATAAGGGGTTTTCATATCCAATGTTTTTTAAATATCTTTGTTTTGTAACAGGCAGTAAGTATTTCCTCCTTGGAATGCAAAAACACATTCCAATAGAGGATAAAACAAAGCAAGTCCAAGGTACCTCAGAAATAAAAATCTGCTGTTTCATTAAATATTTTTGCTTATTCTATTTATTTCTAGATGTTTTGAGTTCAGTACCAGGATATGAATCATGTGTTGTGTTTGTGTATGATGTAACATAGCTTCAGGATACTTGAGATTATGGGTATTTCACCTTTCCAAACTTTGTGCTGTAGTTTCCTTTTCTCCTTCCTTTTTTTCCTTTTTTTAATAGTTTTTCTCTAAAAGCATTATTAGATTCTCTTGGTAAAGGCTTCAAATAACACAATTTTACTGTGTTTTATTATGATTGTTTTGTTTATGTCTGTTTAGGAGGGGGTTTTCTACCAAGAACTGAAGCTACCTACATCTAACTAATCAAAATTTCTTGATCCATATCTCTTTCAAAAAAAGTCTCATTTTTTACATGCTCCTTGACAGTGAATTACAACTAAGTACATATAACTAGAGCTGGTGTTTCAAGAGGAGTGGAAAGGGGAAAGCATGAATATGTGAGGAAAAATATCCAACCCATAAATCAGTTTTTCTTCTATATCTCCTTTTCTTGGAAAAAGTAAATATATTTGCCAGCAAGACTGCTGCTCAATTAGCTCTGCTTGATTCTGGGATTGTATGTGGGACAACTAGTATCAGCTTTCATGTGAGGAGGATTGTGATGGCTTCAGAGTTACCTGCTCCCCCACTCTTATGAAATCACCCAGACTAGACTCAGCTGGATGGAAATTAAGGAATAAAGCTTTATGTTTACACCTTAGCACAATATACAAGCAGATATTCACAATGTTGACAGCTATATATAGAAATATGCAAGTTAAAAGTAATACAGGGACACAACACCCCTCCCAAAAATTAGAATCCCTGGGCGAACCTCCCAGCCACCCTTCCACCTTCTTTCCACTCCTCTACTTTATCCCAGAGTATGCCTTACGGTCAAGGTGAGGTGGAGGATTGGCAAGGGGGGTTAAAAGCAGAATTAGTTGAGTTACACAGCAGAGCCCAGGAAGAAAAGTACAAGCACCGACTCTGATAGAGATTCTCACACTCTCACACAGTCTTATCTATATTTGCATTCTTGCTTTTATACATCTCAGCAAGTCTGTGAGTGAAGTAGACATCACCATTATTTCCTTTTCACAGACTATAATGTAATTTTTCTCAGTAAAATATTCCAATTAGCCTCGAACTAGCACAAAGATAACAAAGTAATTCCATTAAATCTTATGGCTTGGGCTCATGACAATCATTCTCCCAAATGAATTACTCATCCTTTATGAGTAGTGTACACCATACCCTATCTTTTTCTTCACTGCTTCATTTGAATGCCCATGGGTTTAAAAGCCAAAATAGTAGGATAGTATCTATTTTGCAAAAAGAGTCTCTCTTTTTGCCCCAGACTGCAGGCCTGTCTAGAACCTGTGTTTATCTAAAATGTGATCATCTTGAAAACTTTAGTTCTGCCTTAGAGAATTTCATATGTTTATAAGTAATGGTATAAAGGGCAGATTAATATATATTAGGAAGATTCCTTGTCCTCTCATCTATCAGACATTAAAGTCTAAGGACTGTAGTCACCATATTTTTAGACCTGTTAAGTTAGTGGCTTTTCTTAAGAAGAAGACATGACTGACCTCTCCATACAATGCTGTTGTTGAAAGCATCTTTAACTCACACTGAGTAGAAGTAAATACTTTCAGTATATATTATGCATTCTTCACTGTTCTATGCCCATTGTAATAGTACATTCATCTGTTGAAGCGTCTCCAGTTTGGGATTTACCTAGAGCTGTAGAGATTCAACATTTTGTTACTGGAAGTCTTGTTAATCAAGATAAGGGTCATTACACTGGAATTTAAGTACCTACTTTATAAAGATGACTGACAAGTAAGGTTACCCCTTGTTATGACTTTGGTTGGTTTCAGTCTGAGTCAGACAATACTCAGACTTACACTCCTGATACATAGAAGCTACTCAGAGAAATCAACATCTCTTTAGTTTCATTGCTGTCAACAAAGAATGTCCAAATTAAGGTATCCTGAAGTTTCTGTGACTGATGTTAGATGCGAATCATGAGATTCTGTGGTAGAATCAGAACATCCTTACTTTAAACAGAATGTTCCAAGAAAAAAAGGTGTTTGGGGCAAACTGAGTAGGATTTTCTCCAAGACACATATTTTTAATGTCCAATGAAATTGAGAGATGTGCAAGTCCTTAAGATAGTTCTGAATAGATACCTGAATATCTGAAAAACTATCATAATAGTATTACTGGTCACATAGGACTGTATTTGAAAACACATCTTCTATTCAATCAGAAAAAATGTTTGGCTTACCAGAGTCCTGGCACTCTGGAACAATTCTGATAAATATTTTACCATATATATTCAATATAGGTCATATGAAAATATTAGTGTGAACAAATTAACTATATCTTTCAGACACTTTTTGCACAATTTTTGCAAAGAGGTTTCAAGGTTATTCAGAGCAGTCTCTATCTACAGCCATAGACTTGAAAAAGAGGGCTCTAACATGACCTAGTATCATGTCAAATGGATCATTCAGCTAAAGGATTTGAGAAAATGACAACACACCATTATAACTGGGCAAAGTTTAGCTCTGTATTTCTTCAATCAGAAGGACTTAGTATTTAGGTGAGATTCATCTGAGCCTTCTTTAACATGCTGCTCATTTAAGATTTGGCCCTTTGTCAGTATACTTCTAGTTATTATTTAATAGCAGTTGTGGAAAATCCACTCGTGACTCATTGGGAAGAACTCTGCTTTCAAATGTGTGTGCAACACCTTACTCCTCACTCCTTAGGTAAACTAGACAGGGGAGTTCCCTGCCTCAATTGTTTCTCCATTTTTAAATTAACCTAAAAATACTTGAGCTTCAGACTCAGACTTGAGTCATGGTTTTGTGTGACTTAAATAGCCATCAACCAAGTCTTATCAAATCGCAGGAGAACAGTTTCAATTCTCTCAGTTTAAAGTGGGCACAGTAGTAACTAATCCTACAAAACTGCATGTTAGCTTGGAAACCTCACTGCTCATTTTATGTTCCCAGACATTTTAGAACTCTCACATACATGATGCTCACTCATTCATCTAAATTCCATAATGAAAGAATTAAGATCACCTCATTTTGAGCTCTGTCCTCTTACAATGTCTTATAGGCAGCATTTTCAATAAATCTTTAGACAGTTGCATTGACATTTATCTTTTCAAATAAATGTGCTAGGCACAGGAACGAATACATGCTTGGCATAGAATTTAAAGGGAGAAACTTATGAAAGTTGCATGTATTTTGGGTTGCCAACCTGATACTTATTTGGAGCTGGAATATAATGAGCTGTAATTACAGAGACTGGATTGGGAAACCATTAACACTGAGTAACGTTGTCAGATATGTTGGTTGAAGAATTAAACAAAGTATTTGAGCATCATGCATGAGAATTTGGACTTTCGAGACATATTTAATGAATTTGCTTATGTTATTTCTCTGTAAGTTAATACAGAATCACAGAATGTTAGGGGCTGGAAGGGACCTCAAAAGATCATCTAGTCCAACTTCCCTGTCAGAGCAGGGCCACCCATAGTAGATCACACTGGATGACATCCAGATGGGTCTTGAATATCTCGAGAGGGAGACTCCACAACCCCCCTGGGCAGCCTGTTCCAGTGTTCTGTCACCCTTGCAGTGAAGAATTTTTTCCGTGCATTTACTTGGAACTTCCTGTGCTTCAACTTCCACCCATTGCCCTTTGTACTGTCATTGGGCATCACTGAGAAGAGCCTGGCTCTGTATTACCAATATTTACTGATAATGTCACCAGTATTTTTAGGATGCTTCTCTATATACATACCACTGAATTTGATAACTAAATCGAGGTACTTAAACTGCCAGAGATGAATGCACTGAAATTGACAGCTTTTAAGTTTGAGACTAACCTTTCTCAGTGTTGCAAAAAACAACTGCAACAGTACAGCCGCAACAAACTGCTTAGGTAGTAGATATGTATAAGAATTAATCATCTGATGCTTGTGAATCACTGTGAGGCTAGGAGACTGATTTTAAGAGCTTGATCATTGGCTCACTTTTGTGAAATCCAAGATAACTCAGAGCTAAAAAAAAGATTGCACACGAATACTTTGTTCACCAAAAAATGTAATTTCAGTGCACCTGAGAATAGTCACAAATATGCACTGGGCAGGAGGAATATAATTCAGAGTAGATCTGCAAAAATCAGCAATGTGCACTCAGCCCTAGACTCAATTTCTAGGTCTTAAGATACTTGGGTTCCTTCTCAAATAACTCTATCAATAACAGACGCCATTCAAAGAACTGCAGAGTATCTTAATTCAGATTGGAATGGAACTTCAGAGGTCATGTGGACAAAGTCTTGCTAATATTTAATTAGCCCATGTTGCTTAGGGGCTTGGATATTTGAATTTTGAACACATCCCAAATAAAGATCCAAAACCTCTCCAAACAGCCCATTAAAATGTTTTACTTCTCTCACGGTAAAGAAAATACTCCAGTTTGCATTCATTGCCTCTTGTCCTTTCTCTGTGTGTCTAAGAAGAGTCTGTCTCTATTTTCTCTGTGTTTCCTTGTCAGGTACTTGTAAACATGAACATAAACATGTAAATGTGAACTTGTGAACTGTCACAGGCTGAACTCCAGCATGAACAAGCACAACTTGCTTAGCCTTTCCACTTAGGGCTTTTGGTCCAGCCCTAAACCATCTTGGTAACCTCTTTCCTGTACTAGGGAGTCCAAGCCTGGACACAATACTCCAAATATGTTACAAGAAGTGCCAAACAGAGCAGGAGAGGAGGCAACCACTTGCTGGGTCTTATGGACGTACTTAGTAATATTACCTGAGAGTTTTTTTTAACCCTTAACTCTCACTAAAGGTACATGAAATGTGAGGGTTTCTTCCTTCTAACATGAAAGATAAAGGTAAAAATAAATAATTGTTTTTCTTCTTCTGCTAACTGAACCAAAATAATCAGTTATTTACACAGCTTTAGACAAACCCACACATTTATCTGGTGCATAGAACATCCTATATCCTATAATTTAACTTACAGTTTGTTTAGCCACATTGGGTTTTTTTTGCCACGTCAGCTTTGAATGGGAAATTGATCTTTTCTTCTTGTTATTTATACTCTTCCTGTAAATGATAATGAAGAAATACAGCTAAAATTGCACAATAAGGTAAAACAGTCCTTATGTTTTGATTATGTTAGAGGGCTATGTACACTTCCAGTGCTGTTGGTTTGGGGTTTATTGCTACCACTAAGACACTAGTAGCCAAAGTCTACAGTCATGAATTTTTGATTCTGTTAAGTTAGTTTGCATTATTCCTGCCTTTTGGATTTGGAAGGTAAGTAGCTTACTGTACAAAAGCAGGAGTGAACTCTATGTGAGTAAATCTTTGTTTGGAAATCAATGGTCAGTATGCTGTGACAGCTAAAAGAAGTCTACAAAGTGCTTGGGCATCATCAGACTGAATGCCGAGAACTTGATGATGGAAAGCTTTATTTTGCTACTACAAAAAAAGCCTTCCTGTGCCAAATTCTTAAGTACTTTGTGCAGTTTTGTACTCCAAATTTCAAAAGTAATATAATAACAGTGAAGAAAATACCCAGAAAGGCAATTCAAATAATTAAGTAAATGCATGGACCAACTAACAAATTAGGAGTTTGGAGATAAAGAACTTGATATTACTAAGACTTACAGACTCACAAAGGTGAATCATTAGCTGAATGTAAAGCTGTTATGCACCAAACCCTACAATATTAGAACTAAGCGGCATTGAAACATGCTTGCAGGAGTCTGATTTAAGAATGAGAAATGAAAACATCTCTTACAGTGATAAATAAATGTGTGGAAGAAGATTGTGAAAGCAGCCAGCATCAGACAAAAAATCAGACTTGTGTTCTCCATATATATTGTCTCTTACTACCATTGCCAAGAGACAGAATAGTGAGTCAGATGGATCATTTAGTCATTCACATGTTAAATGGAGAAACTAAAGCAATTCAACAAAACTGGAAGTATATATACTAAATGGTACAATCAAAGTTTTGCAATGTGGGAGTTAGGTTCTCTTTGACATAGGATTTAGAACTGTCTTGATCCTTTTTCGCACAAATGCTGGAGGAACTGGTTCAGCCCTTTAGTACAGCAACAAGTGCATTCATCTGGGATGTGGTAGTATGATTCCCTTCCACTCATGGGCCTCTTGATAAAGGGTGTGACTCCCCTTAATAGATCACACAGCAATCCACTGGGAAAGTACAGACTGCAAAAGTCAGTAGTATACCAGAACACTAAGGCACCCCCGTAACACACCTAGCTCCTGCCTTCCCATTTCTGGGGTCAATAACAACTATTGGAGAGAGTCCACAGGAGGGCGACAAAGATGGTCAGTGGGCTGGAGCATCTGTCCTGTGAGTAAAGGCTGAGAGATTTGAGGCTGTACAGTCTGGAGAAAGCTCAGGAGGGTTCTATCAATGTCGATAAACACCTGAAGAGGGGCGTGCCAAGAAGACAGAGCCAGGTCCTCAGTGGTGCCCAGTGCCAGGACCTGAGGCAATGGGCACAAAATGACACACAAAAGGTTCCCTCTGAACATCAGGAAACTCTAAAGATAACAAAGTATTGGCAAAGGTTGCTCATGGAGGGGGTGGTGTCTACCCCTTTGGAGATACTTGGAAGACATCTGGACATGATCATAGAATTGTAGACTCATAGAAGAGTTTGGGTTGGAAGGGATCTTTAAAGGTCAATTAGTCCAACCGCTCCAGAATCAGCAGGAACAGCTTTAACTAGATCAGATTATTGAGAGCCATATCTCACTTGACTTGGAATGTTTCCAGGGATGGGCCATCTACCTTCTGTCTTCCTTGTATCTAGTCTAAATCTAATCTCTTTTGTTTTAAAACCATTAGTTCTTGCCCCATCATGACAGATCTTGCTAAAAAAACTGCCCTCATCTTTCCTATAAGCCCCTTTTAAGTACTGAAGGGCTGTAATAAGGTCTTCCTGGAGCTTTCTCTTCTTCAGGCTGAACAACTCCAACTTCCCAGCCTTTCTTCATAGGAGGGATGATTATCCCTTGATAATTTTTATATGGATAACTGCATCTAAATGGCCCTGCTTGAGCAGGGGAGTTAAATAAGATTTCTTTCCAATTTCTAAGCTACTGAAGCTTAGGTTTTCAGCATGAATATGAGCAAGAATTTCTAACAAAAGTCACAGTCATGGCAATTCTTCTATTAACTGATAATATCTCTGATTTTACTTTTCTATAATGCTTTAACTCTGCTAACTGATTTGAATTACTAGCAGCTGATCTTTCTTACTGCAGTGAATTGAAGCACACTGCTTGCTGAGGAAATAGGAAGTGCAAGATGTGACTTTTGATATTTGCTGACACAGAAGATAAAATGTTGAATGGCAAGGCTAAGGAACACATGGTTGGTACTTTTCAGCAGGTTTAAGTACAGATAATCAGAAATACCTTCCTTTCTTTCTCATTTCATCCTACAGCTACTGTGTTCCAAACGCTCAGTGCTTAAGGCTACATGACAGGGAGACCAAGTACATTTTACCAGGCACTCTGTGGGAGAAGGCTTCATCATCTTTGTCCCATCCCATGTATTTGCAACTGAATGCTGGTCCTTGTGTGCAGGTCTTCTGAAAAAATTTAAATGGAAGCTGTTATCTGAAAGTAAATGCCAAAGGGTATCTCCACAGCAGAGGCTGGTGTGAAAAATGTAGAATGTCAGAAAATTTAATGAGAAAATCTGTAATAATGACTCAAAATGGTCTGTTAATGTTCTTCATAAACAGCATTGTTAGTACGCAAGATACGTTATGACATTAGGTGAATAAGGTGTTAGAAACATTGAAACTACCTATCTAGAGAATTTAGTCTGAATCACTTTAAAATAATTTGCATTTCCAAACTGTATTGGGTGGTTAATTTTTCTTTGTCCGTTTCTGACAAGTATTTTGAAGTAATAGATTTCTGTTAGAATCATGAAGACATTAATCAATACATTTGAACATGAGAAACCACTAAAGATAAATTTCAAGTGACAGACAACATTAGAACCCTGAGGGTTTGGGGTTTTTTTTGTCTGTACTAAAACTGATTCATACTCAAAGTCTGTAGTGTATGGAACTTGAGTGTGTCTAAAGTGTCACACAGAAGTGTTATCACTAAACTGTTTTCAAAAGATCTAATTTTGATATTGAGTTAGTCGGATTAAGATACGAAATGCAGAATCGTTCAGTTTGGAAGAGACCTCACAAGGTCCCTGATCCTACCCTCACAGCAGGGTCAGCTCTGACATTGAAATAGGCTACTCAGGGCTCAGGGTGTGGTTGAAACCCTGCTGGAGTTGATAATCTCCCACGACGGAGATGGCACAGCTTCTTTGGGCACCATGTGCCACTGCCCAACTGTCTTTGTGGGGAAAAGGTTTCTTCTTATATCCGGGCTGGAATTTTCTTGTTTGAGATAATGCCCAGTGTCTTTCATCCTCTTGCCCTCCACCACAGTGACATAGAATCATAGAACCAACCAGATTGGAAGAGACCTCCAAGATCATCCAGTCCAACCTAGCACCCAGCCCTATCCAGTCAACTAGACCATGGCACCGAGTGCTTCAGCCAGGCTTTTCTTGAAGACCTCCAGGGATGGTGACTCCACCACCTCCCTGGGCAGCCCATTCCAATGGCAAATCACTCTCTCTGGCAAGAACTTCCTCCTAACATCCAGCCTACACCTACCCCAGCACAACTTGAGACTGTGTCCCCTTGTTCTATTGCTGGTTGCCTGGGAGAAGAGGCCAACCCCCACATGGCTACAATGTCCCTTCAGGTAGTTGTAGACAGCAATGAGGTCCCCCCTGAGCCTCCTCTTCTCCAGGCTAAACAACCCCAGCTCCCTCAGCCTCTCCTCATAGGGTTTGTGTTCCAAATGATTGGCTCCATCTCCTTTAAGACCTCCACATAGGCTCTGGAAGCTGCTGTTAAGTCAGATATGGCTATGAAGCTGTATTTGCTCCGGGGTGAACAAGCCTAGCTCCCTCAGCCTCTCCTTTCCAGCCCTCCCCATCTCAGTGGTCCCCTCTGAATGTGATGTGGAAGTGTGAGGTTTTTAATTAAATGTGCAGCCACCTTTATATTAGATTTCTTTGTAATGGAAAACATCTGTTTCTGTGCCACTTGCCTTAATAGTTGAAAACATGCACTTTGCTAGGTAGCACTTTTCAGTCATTTTCTTACTAATAATAAAAATCTTCATTTTAAGCTTACCATTTCCTTGTAATACTTCCTATAAAACCATATGCATCAGACTTCTAGGTTTTCCCCCTCTTATTCTCAAGAGGTTTTGCAATATAGTTGAGAAAAAGCCCAGCTGTATAAACAGCAGCAATGTGGTTGGCAAGCAAAACCTGGAGCTTTAAAAATTATACTTCCTTTCTTAAATGTTTTTAAAATGTATGATTTTACTCCTAAAATTCCATACAAATAAAAAGTCTATAGTAAGCTTCACGTAAAGAGTGTTTCTTCCATGTGTTTCTGTGAAGGACAAGCATCCATCTGGGTTTGAGATGTTCTCTTTTGGGTGATTTCAATGCAACTTCTACAAATTAACTTGTCAGTATCCTGAACTGTTTGTATGCATATATGAGAGGCTTTGATCCTGGATCAAATTGTGGACCCTGAGATGGAAATTCCAGTAGATATTGACTTGGAAAAAAGAAGAGATATCAGACATACAATTCAATTAGTCTATTTCAAATGTTTGATACCTCTGGAAAGGCCATAATGGGAGAGCCAGAACTAAAATATTTCAAAGGCATAGATGTCTTTCTGGGTTGACACCAGAAATGCTAATCAGGAATGCCAAAGAGCCACAGTGCTATTGAGGTAATCTTCAAATATCTTTCTGTGTGTGTTTGCAAATCAAGATTTAAACCCTGGAATTGTAAGGTTGGATATCTCAAATAAAACAGAAGACCAGAGTCAGAAAATTAAGTTTTTACCTGTGAACTGGATTCATGGGTTTCATTTTCCAGTTTTTGTACTGTTGACTAGCTCCTTCCCATCAGCAGCAAAATTATGCTGCCTGGACTCATTCTTTGCCTGCAGTTTGCTAGCATAAAGATAAATGGGTATTTTGTACTTGATAGGAGCAATCAATGAACCTTTACAATGAAAGAAGGCTCTGAGGGGATGGATAAGGGTGATGTGCTCATAAGTTGCAGGGAAAAAAATACAAGGAGGGACTGGCCATGAGTATTGCAAAGAAAGCTGAACTTAGCACAAACGATTCTGGAGACTACACCTGCTGAGTGGATCAGCCAGCTGTGTAAATGTTTATCCTTGAAGAATGCAAAATATATTCCTGAGTTTTCCAGTTAGCCAAAGAACTTTGAAGAGAGCAAGAGTCTTGAGCTGAGTATTATAGTTCGGCTGTCTGTTGCAGTTGCTGTGCTCTGATAGATGTAATGTGTGATGTAAGTACATTGCTGCATCACTATGCTAAATCAAAATCCCAGGTCATTTCAAGTAACTTTAAGTAATTAAGCCTTGTATTAAACATTAAACCCTACACATCTGGAATACCTGAAAAAGTCCAATGAGTATTGAATTTGACATTTGGGTGCTGTGTTTTACAGAGTAATAAAGTTGCTGTCATGAAAAAATAAAATAATCCTACAATCACAGAACAGAATGGCCACAGGCATTCTGCTATATGCTTTTTTATAGATTCTATCTATTTCTTTCAAGAATCTATACAATTCAATTATAGCAACTGCTACAACCCTTCCCCAATGGCTCATGCAACCTGGATGCAGGAGCACTCTCCTGACTGCAAAAAGCAGCACAACACATGAGCAGGTCTGGAGCTGATTGGCATCTAATGACATTCCATGGCACATGCAAAAAAAAGTTCCCAAGGTATGACAGATAGTTTAGTATCTTGGATTGATCCCCAAAGCAGAACAAGTTGTGTGTAGCTTGCATGGAATAACTTGACCAAAACTGGAAACCAATTCCAGTCCTGGGGAGCATTCAGAGTGGTAAGAAGGAGCAGAGCATATTCTGACCTTCATGGGAGTTTGCAGCTGCATCTTTGCATGGAGCAGCCAACTGAGGCAACCTGCTTCTCTGGGCAGGTTCCTGAAGGAACTCATTCAAAGAGAGTTGTTGCATCTTAGAAACATGATTATATATTTCTTGCTTAGAATCATAGAATCAACCAGGTTGGAAAAGACCTCCAAGATCATCCAGTCCAACCTATCCCCCAGCCCTATCCAGTCAACTAGACCATGGCACTAAGTGCCTCATCCAGCCTTTTCTTGAAGACCTCCAGGGATGGTGACTCCACCACCTCCCTGGGCAGCTTCTGGCACTGGACTCTGCTGAGCACCACTGGCCACCCCATGTGCACCTTTATGCCAGTAAATGCCACAGGGATGCTGCTGTTTATTATGAGAAGGAGTCAGACTGATGTTACAGCCTTTACCATCCCAGATGAAGAGCTGCTTGTAAAAATAGTTTTCAGTTGTCTTTGACTGCTTTCTTGTGACAGGTCCCACAGGTGGAGTCTAACCTGAAAAGGCAGAGTCAGACTATATGTTTTTAACTACCCTGGGGTTCCATTTACCCAGCTGCACTATAGGCTCCAGAATGTCATCCCTCTTCCCAGAGGAAGCTGATCTAAATGGGATGGTGTAACCCTGGGCACTGGGACTGTTCCAACTGAAATACAGCTTGCGGCAAGAAACATTAGCAAATGGACCTATTGTCTTTTGTTTATTTGTCTTAAGTGAAGTGTCTGCAGTTTCAGGGTCACGAAATATTCACCACACTCACTGTATGGTGCTATTTTGGGCACCAAAACAGAGTGTGAATCAAAAACTTTCCATTATTTGCAGTTGTAAAATGTATTTTAAAAGTCGTATGGTTGGACACAATTCTTGTCTTCAAATATTTAGAACCCAAATGCTTCTTTAAGGCACTTTATTTTGCCCATCCCTCTTTATTCATTTTTCCTTGGGAGGATAATCAGCATGATTGTTCCAGTCTCTGCTGTGCCTGTGAAAATTACCATCAGTCCAGCTAACTTCACCCACACCCACAAGATGCTAGAACTGCAGAAATTTTGCAGTGCTTGTTGAAATCTTACTGTTCAGCAGTTTTGTGGGTTTCAAAGCTTAGTTGTTTGCACTGAGGTCAGCACAAGGTCTATGAACCATGTCTGAGTGCTTTTACCTTCATTTACATCTCCTTCACAGGTTAAAACTCCTTTTTGAATTTTTTTTAGCTCAATCAATGGCATTATTTCAGCCTGAGTGATAGATTTTGTGTCTTGCTTTGCCCAACATGGGCGGGATTTGACTTTGTCATTTATTGTTGCCAACTTTAAAAACTTCGTTTGCCTGAAGTCAGTATTTTAAGGTAAGAGCGGCTTTAGAGGTCTGTACTCAGTTACCAGCTCTGTCAAGACTTTTTGTCTCCACTTAAAAAAATCACATAGTGTGTCTGCAGTGCTGCTTTGGAAAAGAAGAGAATACTGTTCATGTTCAGTGGCCTTTTTAAGTGCTCGCTTGCAGTCCTTTACCAGTGTTTCTTCAGTTTGTGTACAGAAAAGGCATAAAAATCCATGCCTCAATATAGTCTTCTAGCCATGGGTGTAATATAAATAGCTATAAAACATGTAAGAAAACACACTGGATCATGTGTATTTATGTGACCAGGCTCCCAAAGGAATCAGCTGAATGTGCAGAAAACACAGTTCAACCATAGTCCACTCTGAGATGGCTTATTGCACACAGCCTTTCAGGAATCAATTTCTGCTTTAGCGTTTTGATTTACTCCCTGTGACAAAAATAGTTGCTTCCTCTCTGGTTTTTTGTCTTTGTTTTTCTATTCACTTGCAGAATCTATTCAAAAGAGTGGATTGTCTTTCCAGTTACACATTTTATTGTCTTCTAATAGAAGACCCACCTCTATGCATCTCTTCTTGCACAAGTCTCATAAGAGAAGTTGTTTTCAGGAAAGCTGCCTGGGTTAGAGTTTTGCTGTAATTATTTTGTTTTATAGTTTCACAACATCATGTGAAACTCATCAGGACAGCTCAGTGAAGAGTGCTGAAGGCAAATGTTTTGAAAGAGTTTTCATTGTGAACTTCAGAGTATTGTGGACTTCAGAGCATCTGTATAAAGAATATGAGAGAGATTAGAAAGTGAAAAATCATTCTTCCCTAGTTAGTCTATCATCCTCTGAATGTAAGACAGTTCTGATTACTGCTACTTTGACTACTGCATCTTATATGTTTTGAAGAGGGCTCCACCTCTCATTGGAGTATTATTGGATAAGCTAACACTGTTGTGTAATTTTACTCATGTGCCTAGCTAGATTTTGGGGGTTTATGTTATACATTTATATTGTTTAAATATTGTCTCTGATCACTTGGTTTCACCTTTCATTACCAATTAGCTAAACATTATCGAGACAACCCTGAAACCACTTAGAAATAATTCAGGAGCATTCTTTCATGAGGAGTGATGGACTGATAATGTTTGTGCAGTAACTTGGTTGGGGAATTGTCTGTTTTAGAAGCAAAGATTCCAACATTAGAGCTGAGAAAGATCAGCAACATAAAAGCCTGACACAGAATAAAAACTTTTTACTTAAGTTTGGCAAAGGGTAGTGATGTACAAACAGTGCTATGCAGTTGTTCTTCCTTAAGTACAAGAGAACTAATTTCAGAGAATTTGGAATTCAAAGGAAAGTTACCTGTGGGAGTTTTAAGCTATTCATTTTACTCATAGATTTCTGAATTGTGTCTGGTACTGTTTTGCTCAGCTTTATTTCTTTTTACTGTTTGTCTTCATAAAACAGAAGGGTGATAATTAAGAAATTCAGGCTTTACACATTTGACTCACTGATTTTTGTCCTTTTTCTGTTTTGTCAAGAAGACATAATCTGTCACAAGGTAGAGTATTCCAGAGAGTATATACCTGTTTCTACCAGAAAGTTGCCTGAGGTTTTCCACACAGGGACATCCTCCATCCCTCAAGGTGTTCAAAAGAAGACTGGATGAAGCACTTAGTTCCATGGTCTAGTTGATTGGACAGGACTGGGTGATAGGTTGGACTGGATGAGCTTGGAGCTCTCTTCCAACCTGGTTGATTCTATGATTCTATGATTCTATGAAAGAGGAAACAGTGCATCTCCTTGGACTCATGTTTGTAGGCATGTGGTGTGATACACGTTTTAGTAGCAGCTGACATTAGAGTGACTCTGGGGATGCAGAAATCATCTAAGCTTTGAAGTATAATTCTTACATCTGTCATAATGCCAGATTTGTCTTATTACCCACCTAATAAGTCAACAATCACATAATTCTGCCATTCTAGAGAAACAGATTCACTGCCTGCCTATACTCTCAGGAATAGTAGCTGTCTCGTTCATCTGTGGCTGTGCTCCTGTCATATAGTAAGATAAATTCTTGGCTTTTGAGGAAAATAAATTGCATGAAGTAATCACTTTACATGACCTGCTTTACTACCACTAAAAATTATTTTTATTTATTCAAAACTATTTCCTGATATTTTGCATTTCTGGTTTTGGGTATGTCAAGCAATAAAGTATTCTGAAAGCTACGTAGGAAGTCACTTTAAGGATCACAGGAGTAAAATTCATGTCAATGCTTCAGAGTTGTATTCTTTTGCAGAAACAAGGAAATGTAATATCCTATCGTATACTCTGCAATGGTATTTCTTATCAGCCAAAGCAAAACTTATAAACAACCACAGCATGCATGATCTATCCCAGCTGTAAAAAAATTGCTGTTGAACTAGTGTAACTGCTGAAAAGTTACAGAATTTATTTTTAAAATCATGAAGCTTGTTACATATTTTTATTGTCTGTTAAAGGCAATTTTTCCAGCAGAGAAAGGTAGGTTATTGTGGGGATATTGCAGTGTAAATTATTGCAAAATAATCAAAACATGTGCTTTGCTTCTGCCCATTTTCCCCCACAACCTATGTCAACATTCAGAGACCATGTTTATAAGAGTTTCAGAGCCCTCGGTGGGATTACAGATGCCTAAACCACAGTGCTGGGAAGGAGGGAGGGGGGAAAATAGCCATCTAAGCATGTTTACTTTCAGCAGCAAGGAAGTTCTAACTTGTCCCTAAGTGGTGACTCACTTGGTTGAGACTATAAAAGTAAAGGTAACTGCTCTCTAGAACATCGGGGCTTCAGATTTCACAAACCCAACATGATACAATCAAGACTTTCAGTTGTCTTCTTTTTCTTGTTGGGTTTGTCATTTTGCCTGACAATACCTATTCCCCTTGAAGATAGCCATGAATTCACAGACAAAGACCTTCAGTTTGCAGAGGTACAGTATAAAATAATTTATCTGCATGTTTTGTAAACAGTTAAGTTTTATAGTTACAACTGCTTGGGAACTAGGCTTATTACTGCTTTTCCCTTTCTTAGCACTACCTCAGGACTCACTATGATCTCCGTCCAAATCCTGCTGGCATAATGTGGAAGAGTGCCAACACGGTGGCATCTAAACTTCGAGAAATGCAGGCATTTTTTGGCTTGGAGGTGACAGGCAAATTAGATGAAGAAACATATGAGTTGATGCAGAAACCAAGGTGTGGTGTCCCAGATGTGGGGGAATATAACTTCTTCCCTAGGAAACTCAAATGGTCAAAAACTAATTTGACATACAGGTAAATGCATAGCATTTTGAATACTATTTCTGTTATTACCTTCCTTCCATGTGCTTTGTTAAAGAGGTTGCTTGGTAGATGAGATTGATGAAAGAAGGACATGTTAGAGTTTGACAACATTTATGTTGCAGTTTAAAATCCTTACAGACTCATTTTTAGAAAGCTCCCCCAAGCCCATCTGACAGCCCAAGGAAATATATAACAATTTTTTCCATTTCAGTTTGTCATGGGGGAAAACTAGTGTGGTGTAAGGTAGTAAATCCTCACCTGGCCTCCATGTAGATGCTCTGGGCACATCTGTGGTTCTAAATGGAAGAGGCACAGGGACTAAGATCATGCACCTCACCACTGATTCTCACAATGCTTAATCTCTAACTCACTCTTAAGCTCTGTGTTTTGGACCTGGTTTAGTTTCTGCTTCACATAGGTCTTGTCCTTCACAAAGCAGTGTAGATGCAAACTAGTCTGTGCAGCATGGCTGCACAAGCAGGGACCGACCCTTGTCCCTCTTTCATTTCTCAGTTCAGGTGTAGATACCTATGCTTGGTCAGACAAATCCCACCAATGTGGCCACAGAAAGTTGCCCTTGGGAATCTGTCATGCTGAATGATCACACAGTACCTCCTTCTCCCCTAATAACACAAGATTGTCAATGGTTCTAAACAGCTATAATGTGAGTTCCTTTAGTAAATTCCAAATATGAAATCATTGAACTCTGTCTGTTCAATATCTAGTGATAAATTTTCCTTTAATATGGATGAGTCTAATCTGCTTGATGCTCTTTGGATCATGTTTTGCTCCACCAGAAAGTGAGGATCATGAGGTACTTTTTATGGCATAAAAAAGTCTGAAGTTAGTGATATAATTTTACTTAACACAGAATATATCTGTTATTTTCTATGTCTTCTGGTGCAAATAAAACCAGTCATAAAATGCTGATTTAATATCTCTGAATGATTTTAATGAAAACAGAACTGGTTACTTTTGGTTTATTGATTTGGTTTTAGGTAAGAACATAGGGAGAACAAAGCAAAAGCAAAGTGAGGTGTATGGTCAGATAAAAATGTCTTACACATTTTTTTCAATTCATACAATTTAACTGGAGGTATTAATCTTTTTGGTAGAATCCTGAATTACACTTCAGATCTGAGACGTGCTGAAGTAGACAGAGCTTTCAAAAAAGCATTTAAAGTTTGGTCTGATGTGACACCACTTAACTTCACCAGGATACGAAGTGGTGTAGCTGATATCATGATCTCCTTTGGCACTAAAGGTAACACAGAACCAATTATTTTTAGTGTACAGCTGTACAATTTTACTGTGCATTACTGCCAATAGAATGGGATAATTGGTTTAACTGTTGTGAATGTTGTTTCGTAGAACATGGTGACTTTTACCCCTTTGATGGACCCTCTGGATTACTGGCTCATGCTTTTCCCCCTGGTCCCGACTATGGAGGAGATGCTCATTTTGATGATGATGAGGCTTGGTCAGATGATTCTAGAGGTAATGGAAGTTCCAGAGATTATTTGAGATAGTGATGGACAGTTTTGCTCTCTTTGATATATGTAAACACTTCGTTTCACCTGTTTACTCTTCATACATCATTATAGTCACTGTACACTCATGGGATTCTGGATTTAACCTTCATCCTAAAAAAGTATGACATATGTCTAGCATAAATTTTGAGATACACAATTCCTTAGTGGAGTGATGTAAAATTTACCATAAACAAGGTATTTAGGCATTTCACTGGGATGGGAATTATCTTTCTGCCTTTAGAAAACACATATACTTAACTCAGGTGCAAATTATATCCTTGCATTTGATTGGAAAATTCTTCACCTTGCCCATTCAAGACAGAGCTTTAATAGAACAAAACGCTTTTTTTTTTTTTTTTCCCAGCATGATGTGGCCTTAAAACTAATTTCTACAATAGTGAAAACAATATGGATTCTTTATTGGAGGTGAATTCCTGACAAAAAAGCCTCATTGTGCTTTGTTTGAGTAGGATCAAGACTTCACGCTTGAGCTTTCCAGTGTTGCTAAGAAATGTCAAGAAGACTAAATCTACCTAGAGGGCGACACTGTCAAATAGGATTTAGCTCAGGTTGAACGCTGGCTATGAGATACTGGATTGATTAGGCCTGTGTGAAAACAAAACTGATGGCAGTTTGAAAAAGACAAAAAATTATACATAAATTTTCCATTTATCCAGCTGTCTTTTCATTGTGCTGTACATCAAAGCACAGAGTCAGTGCTTAACCGAAGTCTGCTTTGGCGATACAAGGCTGTATGTTTACTTTCACTGTGTTTTTTTATAGGGTATAACCTGTTTCTTGTTGCTGCCCATGAATTTGGTCATTCGTTGGGACTTGAACATTCTAGAGACCCAGGAGCTCTGATGTTTCCAATTTACACATACACTGGAAAAAGTGGGTTTGTGCTTCCTGATGATGATGTGCAAGGGATTCAAGAGCTCTATGGTAAGTCTGTATAACACATATTTCTCCTGTGTCATTGTAACCTGTTACTGATGCACTGTACAGTTAATAGAGTTGCAGATGTTCAACAGTAACAGGCACAACTGACTAATACCAGTTCACTGGGTTCTTGGCAACTAGACTTCAGAAACATAAGATGCTTAGTTTTAATAGTTCAGGAAAAAAAATAGAGGAAGTCACTGTGCTGTCTCATGTAGAGGAGAGAAGGAGGCAGAGTCTTTAAACTTTCTGCCTCAGGAGAGAATGTAAGCAGTCTAAAGGGAGAGACAGAAATATCCATGTTTGGGGGCCTTTCAAAACTTAGGATGAAGAAAGCAAGTCCATTTAACACCTTTGCAGCATAGCTCAGCTGCAGAGTTCATGAATGTATTTGACCAAAGGACTAAATGAGAGAACAAACCTTCCCTAGTAAAACAGTTTGTCCATTATGCTTGTATTCATCATGCTGTTTGGGAACTCTTCCACATCCTATTCAGTATCATGATCCACAGAAAGGAAATTAGTATTGCCAAATGTAGATCATATGATATTGTTCCAGGTGCTGGAGATAAAGATCCCAACCCAAAACATCCAAAGACGCCAGAGAAATGTGATGTAGATTTATCACTTGATGCAATAACAGAACTCCGTGGAGAAATGTTGGTCTTCAAGGACAGGTAAAGAGAATTCCATTTCACAGATAGTGGATAAAATTTGAGGAAACAAAAACACTATTTCATGTTTTTACTAAAGGTTTCAGTAAACACAAATTTTAAAAGTCACAAGTCAGTATAAATGCCTGTAAGAAACTACATCTTAACATTTTTTTTAGGCAGGACTTGTGACACAATTACAGACTTGGCTGCCCAGTGATATGAAGTGAAGAGGCTATGGCTGAAGATGGGCATCATTTGTACACATTTACTTCAACCTGCACAACTCTTGTAACATTCATGTGAATGAAATGGTCTGTAGCTAGTGGACTATTAGGAAAGGAAAAGTCTATTTAAAATCCATGTTATGCAAAAAAAAAATTCATTAGTTTTTAGGATACTGCTGTTGTGCAGTATGATAAGAATCATAAAATATTTCTTTCTTTTCTGAAATAGGTTCTTCTGGAGATTGCACCCTCAGATGGTTGAGGCAGAACTAGTTTTACTGAAGTCTTTTTGGCCAGAGCTTCCAAACAAAATAGATGCAGCTTATGAAAACCCCATCAAAGATCTTGTGTTCATGTTTAAAGGTGAGTTTTCAATTTTGTTGTTGACAGAGCAATATACATTTTTATGTCAGTAAGCAATGTAAAAGTAATCAATATGAGCACAAAACATCCTAGATTCTTTGCTTAGAAACCAAACTCTGTTTGTTTCACCCTGTGCAAGTCTATACAATATGTAGTGAATTAGGTGTGCAACTAAGCTCAGGATCAGAGTTATCATGAAGAGTTTAATACCGCCTAAGTGACATAAAAATCTGTTAATTGCATAAAAATATGGATCATGGCATTCTCCTTTTGTTCTGCTTTCTAAGTTGAGTCCTTACAAAAGACTTATGCATACTTTGTTCTTATTTTCAGGAAAGAAAGTCTGGGCTTTGAATGGCTATGACATAGCAGAAGACTTTCCTAAAAAGATATATGAAATGGGGTTCCCAAAAGAAATGAAAAGAATAGATGCAGCTGTCCATATTAAAGACACTGGCAAGACTCTCTTTTTTACTGGGAATAAGTACTGGAGGTAAGCTGGAGACAGACTGGTGGCTGTCTAGTCATAACCTGTCCAGAAGTATCAGAAGATTGGCAGGTTGTTTCAAACCAGACACTTGATTGTCACTCACATTGACCATCTCTGGTTTTCATTGGTGCTATAATTGTGTAGAATGTGTCATAAAGATGTATGCAAAACTGTTATACATATATGGGCACAGCCTTTAAAAGCTGAGTGAAGGAGAATAAAGTGCCCTAACGTGTCCTAATTCAGGAGAGCTTGTAATATGATCATGTCTCCTAGACAAAATTCACATTTGTGTTGCTTGTGTGACTGAAAACGGTAACAGTGCTGTTAGAGTAAGAAATCTATCACACTCAGGATGGATGGGTTTTGCTGCCCATGAGTGGGGCTTACAGACAGGTCTGATGCATGATGAAGACATTACCATGTCCCAGTATCTCTGTGCCAAGCAGCCTCAGGATAGGCTTGTAACGCAAATGCATACACGTGCAATCATCTCCAGCTACTGCACAGATATTTTCTGAAGCTGCAGCTTCATTAGTTTTGTGTTTATCGAGCTCGTACTAGCAGAAGAATTTCCTCTTTATTGCCCTGAATTCCACCATCACATAAAGTAACTGATCATAGAATCAGAATGGTAAGGGTTGGAAGGGACTGCTGGACATATCTAGTCCAAGCCCATGCCAAAGCAGGATCTCTAGGCAGGCCACGCAAGAATGTGTCCAGGATGGTTTATAAGGTCTTCAGAAAAGGAGACTCCACAACCTATCTGACAATGGCTGGTGGCTACATCTGACATAAGTAACTGTAAATGGCATAGAGCAATCTCCCAGGCTGTTTAAATGCTCTGATATTTTGTTTTCTTTTGTTTTTAATATAGCTATGATGAAGAGGCAGAGGTTATGGAAGCAGGCTACCCCAGGCAGATAGAGGAAGATTTTGCAGGAATTGGTGATAGAGTGGATGCAGTCTATGAAAGAAATGGTATGAAATCTGATGGTGAAATTTTGTTACAAGCTGTCATCGGAACTTGACATCAGTCTTATGGGAAATTCTGTCATGTGTAATTTTGATTTTTTTTCACATCAACACTTCTTTTCTGAAGGTGCTCTTGTAAACAGTGTTTGTACATATTTAAGGTGCCAAAAAGACTTAAGCTTCTCACTTAGAGAACCCAAAATATTATAGGACTATTATCATGTGCCCATTCAAATAGAGCCCACTTCTATCTAACTCTTCAAGGAATATTTCCAACTCAGAGTCTTAAACATTAGCAGGCAAATCCTGTATTCTGTGAAGCAAATGCTGTATTGCAATAAAATGCAGAGGTTGCCACTACTTTAAAATACCAGTTATTTTAAAACACTGATCCGAGTCTGGCAAATGGAACGAAGGCCTTTGAAAATTTAGCTCAGCATTCTAACTGCTAAAATCATAGAATCATAGAATCAATCAGGTTGGAAGAGACCTCAAAATCATCCAGTCCAAGAGTTAATAAAAACTGAAAACAAATAGCACAATTTTAATGTGACAACACAGTTTTCTCAGAGTTAAATAATTTTAACTTTTCTTTTCCTTAGGTTATCTCTACTTCTTCAATGGACCACTGCAGTTTGAATACAGCATCTGGAGCCAAAGAATTGTTCGTGTGCTGCATACTAACTCCATATTCTGGTGCTAATTACATCTGAGTGCCATGTTGTAGGCTGCAGAGCAGCTTGTAGTACATGGAAATAATAATATGGGCAGATAGTTTATTAGAGAGAGGATAGCAAGGTTCTGTGAACAAACACTGGCTACCAATCATCAGATGTATACTGTATATATGGAACTATAAAGCTGCATGCCAGTCTGGGACTGAATTAACTTAAGAGGAAAGAAGAAAGGTAATTATTAGCATTTCAAGGGGCATTACACCATATAAGGTTTGTCTGGTGTTAAAGTGTGATACTGCATACATCATATATGATCATAAGTACCATTAATTCCTGGTAATCTAAGCACGCATAGCATCTTTAAGGACCTCCTAGCATGTCCCAAGACAAAGACCTGATAATCCCAGGACTGTTATTTTTTTTTTTAATTAATCCATCATCTCTTAGTGAAATGTCTGTTAACATTCTGGAAATTCAGATGTGTGTTGAATGAGTCAGGACTGCACTGTGACTCTCTGGGCGGGATAGCACCAGACTGCAACACTGGTTAGTGAATTCAAAGGTGTTTGAATGCATCTCCATTTGAATGGGAATGTTCTATTGGAACTGGATGTCCATATCATCTTTGGAACAAGTAGGAGGTATAGATGCAGTGAGGTGTCATGCCAAAGCAGACAGAAAAAACAGCAAAAGGGAAGACAATCCCTTCAGAAGTCATCATCCTGTATGATACTGGAAAAGCTAGAAAACAGCAGTAGCAGCAAGAGGATCACACAGGTTGACACTCTGCGTGAAGCTACACCTGGTAGCACAGCTCATGTTTTCACATGGTGTAATCTGAAGCAGTTCAAGTGACATTTACAGAGGTTATGCCTGCCTGTGCCAGCAGAGAACCTGAACATCCAAATCAAAATATTTGAAATAATATCTTTTTTCATGTTGGTCACTCTTAATGTCTGTATTACTTGCCTCAGTACCACGTAAGTTTTTGGTTTGGTTTGATCTTTAATCAATTCAGAGGATATAAGACTGATTGTTTTTCAGTTAAAAAAAAAAAATAAACTGGAGGAGTAAAATAACATTGTGAAATTACTTAATTTAACATTTCCTGCACTTTGTGTCCTAAAAGCAAGACAGAGCTTTTGGTTTAAAAAAAAATCAGGATCCTAACTTGTGCATTGTGTTAATTTTTTCACATCTATTTAAAAATCTGATTCACTGTCCTTTGAGAAAATGAATTTTGTAGAAAAGGAAGGAGAGAAAGACAGAATGAAGGAAAGAACCCTTATATCTGCAGAACATGAGCTAAGTTGCAGAAGTTATTATAATTACAGAAAGAATGATAAATTACTGAGAAATTATTGAGATACTGTGAAATTCAGTTCCACATTAATTTGAAGGCTAAATATTAATAACTAATTGAAACTACACTATCCACTTCCACCTCCAGAGAGATGCAAATTGCCAGACTGGCACTGGGCTAGGTAAGTTTAATTCTGTAACTTATATGACATAGATGATCAGCCAAGGTAACCTACCAGATTTAGTCATCTCTTCTGGCTATAAAATTGTGAATTATTGAATTCTAGACTTCAGTATACTTAAAAGAAATGCAAGGAAACAGAGCTGAAAAGAACCCTTTAGAAACAGAAGAACTTAAAGTGGACTAAAATCAAAGTTCTGTTATATAATATTCATAAAACTGCTATAGAAAAAGTAAGCACAATTCTTTACGCATAATAAACAGAAATTGGTTCACTTATATATAAAAATTAATTTTGACAGACATGATGTGCCTGAAAAAAATAATGTTTGATATTGATCACAGAATCACAGAATTAACCAGGTTGAAAAAGACCTCTAAGTCCAACCTATCACCTGACCCTTCTAATTAACTAAACCATGGCACTAAGTACTTCATCCAGCCTTAAGTTTGGCTTAACTACTGTGAAGTGAAATAAGGGTCTGGGCATTTAACCCTAGTCTTTATTATTCTCAGTACAAAGACTTGATGGAAAATTGAGTCAAAATAAAAAGACTTCATTAAGTGCTAGTTGTTGAGTCTGAGCACTCTGAATTTCAATGGTCTGATCTGAGCCTCACTGGAGCAGGGAATGCAACAGTAGACAGGGAAGCAAGGAGTCCTTAATGAGTGTCTTTCATATCTACATAAGTTTCTGTTAACATCCACATTTAGTAGAGTAAAAAGATACTGCACAGGAAGCTGAATATTCAAGAGATTTCAGCTTGATCATAACCAGCTGCTCCCCAACACAGTCATATTCCTGATTGCCACTTGGCTGACTGGAAACAACTCCAGGCACATGTCCAAGTACAGCTCCAGCACATGTGTCTGCATCCCCAGTGAAATATGTGAGCTGCTCTGTGGTTAGCTCTGCCTCAGCTGAGAAAAGTACCAGGTTGTCAATTCCTGGCACTTCGTTAAGAAAAAATGGAAAAGTGTTTGTGGTGAGGAAGTGGAAGGCTGAGGTCTGAGCCCAAGAGGCCTTGATACTGCCCTCAAAGAGAAAGGTAAACTCTGTGCAGGGCCTGCTACCCTGAGAGTCACTGCCATCTCCTGGGAATAACACTGCACGAGTATCTGGTAGGGACCCATATGAGATATCACCCAAGATCATCAAGTATTGAAAACTACTCCTTTTCTTGAGATAAAAACTGAACTGACATCTTTCCCTCAGGTGTTGTGAGGAAAGGACCACAAGGGGCTGTGACAGCTGTGTCCCAGGATGTCCCAGAACTTACTTTCCATCCAACTGCTAGCTTTTACGTGGAACTACACAACTCTACCTGTTGGTGGAACTGCTGTTGATTAATATGTCCATTTTTATCTCTGCTAAGAGTGATCATTCGAAGGGACAGAAAGGATAAGGCAGGAAAAGGAATCTGTCAGCTGCTTCTCAGAAATAGTTTCTGTACTAGTTATATGATCAGCTTTGCCGCCCTTCTCTGGACACACTCCAGCACCTCAACATCTCACTTGAATTGAGGGGCCCAGAACTGGACACAGTACTCAAGATGTGGCCTGACCAGGGGAAGAATAACCTCCCTCGTCCTACTGGCCACACTGTTCCTGATGCAGGCCAGGATGCCATTGGCTCTCTTGGCCACCTGGGCACACTGCTGGCTCATCTTCAGAGGCACCGTCCCTGGAGGTGTTCAAGAAAAGGCTGGATGAGGCACTTAGTGCCATGGTCTAGTTGACTGGACAGGGCTGGGGGATAGGTTGGACTGGATGATCTTGGAGGTCTCTTCCAACCTGATTGATTCTGTGATTCTATGATTCTGTGATCAAGTAGGACCTACGAGGATGAAAATATATTCCAAGTGAGAAAGAAGTGGGCAGACATCATTTAAATTTTGCAGAGTGAGAAACTAGACAGCTGTCCTCTAAGAAATGCATTAATACGCTGGAAAGGCAGCAAACGCTGTCGCAGGTACTGTGAGCTACGTGAGAAGTTACTGCTAGCCGAGTAAACCTGCTCTGGGGACGCTAGATGGCAGTGACAGCTCTGCTCCCAGAGGGGTCTGTGCTGAACGAAAAACTGCCTGATGGGTGGGAAAGCTGCAGCTAATGACAGCAAATCCTTACAGCTGGTGTAGATATAAAAACCCAAACACTAGCGAGTAGAATATAATTATTATAGTCTGTTGAAATATGGATCTCTGAGTAACATGGTAGGTTTTTAATATTAATATAATTAATATCATAGTAATGTAATTAATGTTATATTAATTATATTAATATAATTAATATAATTAATGTAGATATTAATGTAATTAATATTAATAACTTCTAGATATATTCACTGTCAGGGCCACTGGCTTTTGAGTTTTTGAGTGACCAGGTCCTTCCCTTGGGACTCTCTTTATCTCTTTTTAAAAATGACACTGCAGAATAACAAGTAATGGAAAAGTGGAGGAAAAGAAAAGCGGTTTGAAAGAAGCCAGATGAAACAGTACAGTCATAATGAAAAGTGTCTGAAATATGTCATCTAATCACATCTAGTTGAAAGAGCTAAGGATATTTTCTAAGTTTTTTGCAGTTCATTTGCTAGTTTTCCCAGACCTGTGAATATTTTACAGATGAAGAATATGGTCTTGATCTTTAAATCTCTAATACCAGCCAGTGTGGTAAGACTACTGAGAATTCTGAGCTAGGCAGACATTGACATTTCCATCCTGAAAATGCCTTAAAAGCTTTCAGATATCTTTGCCATTTGCAGTAGAATAAATTGTGCTGGTTTAGGGCCACGAGATACTGTCCCATGTTGAGAACTATAGGGTTAAAAATCCTCTGGGGACTAGAAGATTGTTATTCAATCCTGTAGTTCTGCTATCTCTTTATAAACTCACGTTGAGGCCAGCTCACTCTCCTTTCCTCCTCCTGCCCTGTGTCAGGTGGGAGCTGCTTTTATTGAGACAAACATGTTTTGGGGGCCTCTGGATGCTTCTGTTTAGGCCTCTTGGATGGCAGAGGCCTTAGAGAGAGGAGGATTGGAGCACTGGGGATTATGGATTTAGTTTTGGGTTGGGGAAAAACTCCAGGGGGTTGCCATGGATGCTGTATCTGCTTTGGTAATTTATTTTTCTGTATCTGTCTCTCCAAATATAATTCTGTTTTTTTCTCCAATTTATTTGAGAGCTTCTTTCTGTTGGCTCTCTTTTCAAAAAAAACCATGACAGCTACCCAGTGCCAGAGGACAGAAGTGGCATTTACTCCTTTTGGAGAGTAAAAGTGCTGCACACCAATTGGAAATTTAAAGGAAGATTCTATTTACAAGTACTTATATACCAAAGGCATTCAGGTAGAATGAAAAAATTCATAGAATCACAGAATCAACCAGGTTGGAAGAGACCTCCAAGATCATCCAGTCCAACCTAGCACCCAGCCCTAACCAATCAACTAGACCATGGCACTGAGTGCCTCATCCAGGCTTTTTCTGAACACCTCCAGGGACGGTGACTCCACCACCTCCCTGGGCAGCCCATTCCAATGCCAATCACTCTCTCTGCCAAGAACTTCCTCCTAACATCCAGCCTAGACTATCCCTGGCACAACTTGAGACCATGTCCCCTTGTTCTATTGCTGGTTGCCTGGGAGAAGAGGCCACCCCCCACCTGGCTACAGTTGTATACAGCAATGAGGTCCCCCCTGAGCCTCCTCTTCTCCAGGCTAAACAGCCCCAGCTCCCTCAGCCTCTCCTCATAAATTCACAAACTAGTCCAAGCTTACCAGACCAAAACCTTCTAGAATACTCCACCCATCCGACCTCAGCAGGCCTGAGAGAAGGCCAAAACTGCCCTCCCCACTCAGGCCTACAAGGCCTCAGCAGGCCTCCTGATGCATCTCCAAATCCCCTGCCAGCTCTAAGCCATCTCTCCCACACAAACCATGGAGTAAGTAGGGATGTGTGCTCCTCCCAGAGAGAGGAGGAGAGGAGAAGTGAAAGGAGGAGATGCAGGGAGGAAAAGAGAGTGATATCAGCGAGGCACTGCTTTATAAACAGTGACACCAAAAGTGGAATAGAATAACTACATTACAATACCCTGGGATGAACAGGTCCTTCCCTTGGGACTCTCTTTATCTCTTTTTTGGAGGACTTTGTCTCTGTGGTCTTCTCAGAGGGCAACTAACCCAAAGTAGCACACAAAAAAGGCATTTTGGAAATGTTTAATGGGAAAATGTCTGTCCTTTGGGGTAGTCTGTGGCCACATTGTCAGTCAGTATACTTACTTGGTCTGCAGGGTAGAATATACAGTTCAGTATGTTTTTGTTCCCAAGGAAAAACAAAGATCTAAACCTCAATCTTCAGTCTTCTAGGTGAAAGAGTTGTGCATTCATTTATGGCGTGGTGCTTTTCTTTCCACCTGTCCTGCTGGAGATGTTTGCTCTTTACATGAACTCAAATAAACTGCACAGGCTGGCTACCTACCAATCAGAAAACCCATTTGGGATCTAGAATCAAGGCCTTCCGTGAATGGTGTTTGGGTATTTATGTACAAAATTGGGTGTCTACACACACTGTGAGTTCACGCCAGATTTTGGGTTTGACTGTTCCGCTATTTCTGGTGAATAACAGTTTTTCCAGATAAAACCTCACCAGTTGTCCCTAAAATGCTGAAGAGGGTGCAAAGTGCATAGACATTGACCTGGGATGTTCCTCTTTCTTGTCTAAAACAGTCTTCATGTGGCTGATGCATAGTTTTTAGTCATAGCCTTTCTGTTTCACACTGCAGTTTGAATTTCCAGCCACTGTTGTTCATATGTCTGGCACTGCAGCTATCCCCTCAGCTTCTCTCTCATGCACTGTGTGTGGTGGAGGATTGCAAAGCCCTCATTTGGACAGAATCGTGGCCCAAGGACCATTAAATCGTGGGGTCAAAACCTTGCTCCCCCCATCTGCCTGCATGACTACAGTCGCTGTCCCAGCCGCCGTTCTTAGCTGTGGGAGAATTTCTCCTGCAGAGGGGCATGAACTGTAAACATGATACTTTGTTATGGGAAAAAGTCCTTGAGTTGGAAGGCACTGTGAGCACCCATGCACACCTGCTGGGGGCTGACCCTGCCCTAGCTCTCAGTCTGTCTCCATATGAGAGGTGTTCCAGCCCTCTGATCATCCTCTTGGCCCTTCTCTGGACATGTTCCAGCACATCCATATATTTCTTGTGACAGGGACTCCAGAACTGGACACAGTACTTCAGGTGGGGTCACACTAGAGTGGAGTAGAAGGGGAGAATCATCTCCCTCGACCTGCTGCCACACTTTTCTTGATGCAGCCCAGGACACGGTTGTCTCTCTGGGCTGCAAGTGCACACTGCTGGCTCATGTTGAGCTTCTCATCTACCAGTACCCCCAGGGCTCTCTCCCCAGGGCTTCTCTAAAGCCAGACACTGCCCAGCCTATATTGGTGATCCTTAGGCTCGAGGTGAGGAGAAAGTTCTTCACTGAGAGAGTCATTGGACACTGGAATGGGCTGCCTGGCGAGGTGGTGGAGTTGCCGTCCCTGGAGCTGTTCAAGACAAGGTTGGACGTGGCACTTGGTGCCATGGTCTAGCCTTGAGCTCTGTGGTAAAGGGTTGGACTTGATGATCTGTGAGGTCTCTTCCAACCCTGATGATACTGTGATACTGTGATACTGTAACCACCCAGGAAAATCACACTGCAAATAAACTTTCTTGGAAACAAAATTCACTCAGATTTATCTATAGGCACAGATAACAGTGAAATGACAGTGTAGTAATACAGCTGGGAGACACAGAGCTCTAACATGAGAATCAGGGCATAGGGAGAAATAACAAAACAGGGGATAAGGTCATTTTATGTCCAATTGCTTGATTTGAATATCTATCGTGAGCAAACCCAGAATTCAGAAAAAATAGAAATCTCAGTGTTGACTCCACTTGCCTTTGGCTCAGGAAATAATTGTCAAGGTAACATCTAACTTGCAGACTACTTGGGAGACTTATTTCTGCTGTACAAGTAGTCTCGAGCTTAATAATAACTTGAGACAAGATAATAGCAATGTATGTGTATTGTTTTGGAAGAGCACCTGGATGTGGTACCACTTAAGTCTTTCCAGCAAAGGGCAGCAGAAGCCCTTCAGCAGCTTTTTGCTAGGTGTCAATGAGGAAATGCAGCTCATGGCTTTGAATTCAGGAATTTTCTGTGTTGCATTCATGAGACTTAGAGTATGAGTTACACTTTCTGAAACTGAGTCACTTAATGCACAAACTAAATATCGGATGTGGGCTCACTGTCCCTCACTAGCACAAGCAGCAGCTCCAGACTCAAACAAACCAGTAATGTGTATGCAGCCTTAAATAAACACCGGAAACTTTAATTTTTATGGGTCCTCTTGCTCCATTCACAGCTCTCTGCACTGGGTTTTTCATGGCGCTCCAAGGAATGGCTTGCATCATATTGACCTGTGTTTAAAGTATGAAGTTTCTTCTTGGATCTAATGATTACAGTTGCAGATCATCAATATTGTCCCACTGTCCAGATCAGAGACTATCCCAGACTGTTCTGTTCATCTCTATACTTCATGGAAATAAGAAGTAAACAGAATCCTGTCATGGAACGTCTCAAGAATTGCTAAATTTTGCATTGTCTTCCACAGAATCATATCACAGAATCAAAGAATGGCTTAGGGTGGGAGAGACCTTAGAGATCATCTAATCAAACATCCATGTCATGCGTAGGGACACCTCTCCTCTAGGCTCTGCTGCTCAAGACCTCATCCAATCTGTCCTCAAACAGCCCCAGGGAGGGGATGTTTTCTTTAGTTCTTTCGTGCATAGATTCAGGTGTTCTTAATATCCACATTCTCACTTCCATTTTAGATTTGAAATAATACAGTAAACCCTGTGGAATTTTGGTGTTTTTTTTTACAAAAGAGTACTTCACAACTACATATTATTAAAATATTCTCCTCATTCACTAAATGTGTCATTGCTCTTCTATTGAGAAACAGAGTAAATAAGAGCACCTACTTTCTGCTAAGTTGCTTATTTGTCTTCAGCAATCTCAAGTATTTTGGGTTTTTAACTTTAAAGCTGATGTTTTGACTTTTTATCCTTTGATGGAATTCATAGTTTTTAATTCTTCTAACAGCTTTGGCAGTGTTTTATCCTTGCTATCTGCTTTGTAAGACTCTGTGACCAGAAGTAGACACAATATGCAGGTCAGACTGAGTCAGGTCTTTATGTTTCTAGAATTATCTTCAATCTGTTTCTTCTATGCTTTACTGCTTAGAGACAGCTGCATTGTAAGAGGTTTACTTTAACTTTTGTTATCAGAAGCACCATTTATTAAGGGAAGATTTGCAAAGGGAACAAACACTCAAGAATTCCTCCAAAAATGCAGAAAAATAAGCTGGATCCAAGGACATTATCAGTACTACTTCAGTGATTAGTTATCTGCAATTTATCATTTTTTACTGGAATCTCCTACCTGGACCTGAACAAAGCCTTCAACACTGTCCCACATGACATCCTGATCTCCAAACTGGTAAAACATGGGTTCAATGGATGGATAACTCAGTGGATAAAGAACTGGCTTGATGGCCGCACACAAAGAGTGGCTGTCAATGGGAGCATGTCCAAGTGGAGGCCAGTGACAAGTGGAGTCCCTCAAGGATCCGGGGCTGGAACTGGCCTTGTTTAATGACTTCAGCAGTGACATGGACAGTGGCATTGTGTGCACCCTCAGCAAGTTTGTCAACAACACCAAGCTGTGTGGTGCTGCTCCCAGACTGGAGGGACCTTGACAGTCTGGAGAGATGGGCCCAAGCCAACCTCATGAGGTTCAACAAGACCAAGTGCAGGATCTTACACCCAGGTTGGGGCAATCCCAAGCACCAATATAGGCTGGGCAGTGTCTGGCTTTAGAGAAGCCCTGGGGAGAGAGACTTGGGGATACTAGTAGATGAGAAGCTCAACATGAGCCAGCAGTGTGCACTTGCAGCCCAGAGAGACAACCGTGTCCTGGGCTGCATCAAGAAAAGTGTGGCAGCAGGTCGAGGGAGATGATTCTCCCCTTCTACTCCGCTCTAGTGTGACCCTACCTGAAGTACTGTGTCCAGTTCTGGAATCCCTGTCACAAGAAATATATGGATGTGCTGGAACATGTCCAGAGAAGGGCCAAGAGGATGATCAGAGGGCTGGAACACCTCTCATATGGAGACAGACTGAGAGCTAGGGCTATTCAGTCTGGAGAAGAGAAGGCTCTGAGAAAACCTTATTGTGGCCTTCCAGTATCTGAAAGGGACCTGCAAGAAAGCTGGTGAGGGACTTTTTAGGATGTCAGGTAGTGCCAGGACTAGAGGGAATGGAACAAGACTAGAAATGGGTACATTCAGATTGGATGTTAGAAAGAAGTTCTTCACCATGAGGGTGGTGAGATGCTGGAACAGGTTGCCCAGGTAGGTGGTAGAAGCCCCACCCCTGGGAGTATTTAAGGCCACACTAGATGGGGCTCTGACCAACCCAATCTAGTGTGAGGTGTCCCTGTCCGTGGCAGGGGGGTTGGAACTAGATGATCCTTGAGGTCCCTTCCAACCCTGACAGTTCTATGATTTTATGAATCTATGATTTTCTCTGTATTTATTGAAGGTCAGAGCTATACAAGCTCAATGTGTGTCAACTAAATCATAAAAAACCCATTATAATGGAACTACTCAGGGCTAAAGTCATAGGTAGTAGCATAAGACAAAGATGGAGGGGGCTGTGGAACTATATCTTGTTTTATGTCCTCTGATGCATCTTACTACAGACTACTTACCACTCAGATTATTGTGACAATTTTATGATGTCAGGTTTGAGAGAATAAATTTTGAAAACAGTGAGAAGGAAAGAAATCCAGCCTGGAAATACACTTCTCAGAATTAAAGTATTTGGGAAAACAAGCTACTTTATCATAGGGTAGAAGTTTAATGAACATGTGGAATGCAAACTTGGGGGGGGAGGATAGAAACAAACTGTGACAACAGGAAAAGGGGGAAGGTTATTATTATTACCAGTAAGATCTTCCAGAGCAGTTATCCTTAAAAGCAAAACTTCCAGGCGCAAGAAATGTCAAGACAACCTTGACAACTATGTGAGACCCACAGGTCTGATCCTACACAGAAATACATAGCCAAATTAAATCACTCATCACTGAAGATCAGGCTCAAGGTTATGAAGCTGTGATTCATCCAGAGGGCAGTGCTTAACGGCTTGAAGTCCAGATAGAGAGCAGTGACAAGTGGTGTCCCTCAGGAATCTGTACTGGGACCTCTGCTGTTTAATATTTTTATCAATGATATAGACTGTGAGATTGAGTGCACCATTAGCAAGTTTGCAGGTAACAGCAAACTGAGTGGTGCTGTCAATACACAAGAGGGACAGGATGTCATCCAGAGGGACTTGGACAAGCTGGAGAAGTGGGCCCAGGTGAATCTCAAGAAGTTCACCAACAGCAAGTGCAGCATTCTGCACCTGGGCTGGAAGAATCCTTTCTTCTTTTTTTTTCACCTGGAGTGCTGCTGCCAGGTTTGGAGCCCTCCATACAGGAAAGACATGGACCTGATGGAGCATGTCCAGAGAAGGGGTTGGAGCACTTCTGTTATGAGGATAGGCTGAGGAAGATAGTGTTGTTCAGCCTGGAGAATAGAATGCTCCGGAGACACCTAATAGCAGCCTTCTGGTACCTAAAGGGGGCCTGCAAGAAGGATAGAGAGACTGTTTACAAAGGCCTACAGTGACAGGATGAGGGACGCTGTCTTCAAACTAGAGAAGAGCAGATTTAGATTGGCTGTTAGGAACAAATTCTTTACCGTGAGGGTAGTGGATCAGTGGAACAGATTGCCCAGGGAAGTGGTTGGGGCCCCATCCCTGGAGATATCCAAAGTGAGACTCAACAGGGCTCTCAGTAACCTGATCTAGTTGAGGATGCTCCTGCTTACTGCAGAGGGTGTTGGACTAGATGGCCTCTGAAAGGGGACACAGTCTCAAGTTGTGCCAGGGTAGGTATAGGCTGGATGTTAGGAAGAAGTTCTTCACAGAGAGAGTGATTGGCATTGGAATGGGCTGCCCAGGGAGGTGGTGGAGGCACCATCCCTGGAGGTGTTCAAGAAAAGCCTGGATGAGGCACTTAGTGCCATGGTCTAGTTGACTGTCTAGGGCTGGGTGCTAGGTTGGACTGGATGATCTTGGAGGTCTCTTCCAACCTGGTTGATTCTATGGTTCTATGGTTCTATGGTACAACAAACACAACTGTGTAGGTGAGACAGATGTGCCTAGGCTCGGAATAGGGAGACTAAATTTTGGTGATGTGACATAATCAAAACAATTCTCAGTACTATTTCCATCAATGCAATTTGTTACTGAAAATAGTACAGATGTAAAATAGCTATTTTTAAAAACATCACAACAACACAATTAGCCTAACTTCCTCTGTGTTTGATGACTAAATAACAATGTATTCAGTGCTTCTGTAGTCAAGACAGAAGCTGTTAGTCTGTGTGATGTGATAATTGCTGTATCAGTAATGACTCACACAAAGAATGACCAAATTCTGAAATATTGGGACAGAAACTGAGGCAGGCTTTAAGGGTCATGCAGCTCAAAGTGAAATGCTTTCTATTTTGGTACAGACGTGATGTTTCTTGTGGATTAGGTAAAAACAGTATTCTTGACTCCAGTATGGGTTGAGTCAATTCCTCCTCCAAAGAGTTTACATTCTGCGTAGCTGTAAGACATAGTGAGCTGGCAGGCATCACTGCAGCAGCCTGTCAGCAGGGCTACAGTCTGCAGAAGTCAGAGCCCATCCTCATATTTAGGTGATGTGCTGCTGGATGGCAAAGCCTTTAGACAGAATGGCAAAGACAAAAAGAAGGACCACCATGTAGAGGGTCTGGAAGGGAATAGAGAAGGGGAGGAAGTAAGAGATGGGCAGAAGAGGTAGGAAGGATTGGTTGTCATCTCAGACTAGCCCTGGGCTGCAGGCAGGCAGTGTTATAATGCAGTTCACTCATATGGTCATCTGCAGCAGTGAAGTGCTCAAGTGGCTCCTTTGCTGTCCAGTTTTCTTTCTGCGGTTTGTGCTTGATTCGATTCCCAGAGGGAATGGAAACATAGCCAAGAGCCCATGAACTGGGAATTGCTCCCAAATCCCTTTTCTTAGATACAGGAAAGATGCCTAAGTGCCCTGAGTTTTTTATTATTCAACATTGTATCTTCAAACTTTCGTATTAATGGTGTTTGGTAACAAAGCTTTTGCTTTCAAGTGTGTTCTGTACTGGATCTTTTACTTAGAAAATAGGAGGCTCATATGCAAAGCTGGATAAAGAAAAGATTTCCAAGGCTGCCTGTTTGTGCTCTCAGGATTGTTTTTGGAGTCATGATGAACTCTTCCTGTTTGAAGTTTCAGAGGAAGAAGGATGAGTTATTTTTATGTAAACAATAAACATTTTCCATGAGCTGATTTAGCAGGCCCTGGGTTCCCTGCCTCAACAAAAGGAGAAATTTACCAGGGCTTAGTGTTAAGTTAGAAATTAGGTACTGCTCAAAAAAAAAGAGTTCTGTTGCTACTCAACACAAATGATGCCAAGGAAATCCCTGCATCCCTATGCGTGCAAATAACTAGGAAGCATCTTGAGTTGTCATACAGTCTTTGTATTATGGTGATAAGAGAATAAAAAGCAAATTCACAAGTCAGTGGTAGAATGATAATGCCAGAGGTGCACCTTCACAGACAGAGTCACTGTGCTGCCAGTCTCACAGATTTTAATGAACAATGGAAAAAATAGCTACATTTCTTAATTATCTGGGACTACATTAAGTGTGACATAAGCAGCTAAGTGCTCTTCCAGTGGTCCAGTTGCACATTGGTATGCATGCCCATGATTTATCACAGGTCCTGGCTAGCTGGAGAGGTCCAGGTGGGCTGGAGATTAGCAAAAGTGATTCCTATCTACAAGAATGGCTGGAAGGAGGATCCAGGGAACTCCTGAACTGTCATTCTGACCTTGGTGTCAGGGAAGGTCATGGAGCAGATTACCCTTAGTGCTATTACAGAGCACATGCAGGGCAACCAGATGATCTGGTCCAGTCAGCATGGGTTCATCACTGGTTGATGACCCTGATATCCTTCTATGACAAGGTGACCTGCTTAGTGGATGGCAGAGAGGCTGTGGGACATTGTCTACCTGGACTTTCATACAGCATTTGACATCTCCCACAACATCCCATCCTCATAGAGAAATGGTCTGCTTATGGCTTGTATGAGTGGGCACTTCACTGGGTGAAAACCAACTGGATGACTGGGTTGTGTTGAATGCTGTTAAATCCATCTGGAGGCTGGTCACAAGTGGTGCTCCCCAGGACTCATTTCTTTTTGTTTCCTTTATCAATGATTTGGATGAGTGGATTGAGTGCACCCTCAGTAAGTCTGCAGATGATACTGAGCCGGAAAGGAGTACTGATCTGCTTGAGAGTCAGAAGACTCTATTGAAGCCTGGGTCATTGCACTGAGGTCACTGGTATTAGATTCAACAACGCCAAGTGCTGTGTCCTGCTCTTGCAATGCTACAGGCTTGAGGCAGACCAGCTGGAAAGTTGCCCAGCGGAAAAGAAGTGTTGACTGACAGCCATCTGAACATCAGCCAGCAATGTGCTCGAGCGGCCAACAGCATCCTGCTCCAGCATCAGGAGCAGTGTGACAAGCAGGACCAGGGAAGTGATTGTCCCCTTGTACTCATCACTGGTGAGGCTGCACCTTGAGTATTGTGTTCAGTTTTGGGCCCCTTACTGCAAGAAACACCTTGTATTGCTGGAGCAGGTCCAGAGAAGGACAATGAAACTGGTCATTAACCTGGGGAATAGCTCCTATGTGAAGTTTCTGAAGGAGCTGAGGTTGTTTAGCCTAGAGAAAAGGAGGCTTGGGGGAGATCTTCTCACTCCATGCACCTGCCTGAAAGGAAATCATATTGATGTGGGTATTGGTCTCTTCTCCCTATTAACAAGTGATAGGAGAAGAGAAAATGGTCTCAAGTTACACCAAGGAAGTTTTAGACTGGGAATCAGAAGAAACCACTTCACTGAAAGAGTTATCAAACACTGGGAGGTGGTTTAAAAGACATATAGATGTAAAGCTAAGGCACATGATTTAGCACTATATTTGTTAATGTTGTATAGTAGCTGGACTTGATGATCTTAAAGGTCTTTTCCAACCAAACCAATTATATGAAGCACAAAAGGTGGATTATACACTCTTCAACCTAATTTTCTTAGTTACCTTACATGATAGTTGTTAAAGCAAGTCAGTCTCCAGTGAAACCTCTTGAAGTCTGATGAGGGAGAAGTGACTTTTCTTCAACTTCACATGTGTGAATTTGTGTAATTCCAATTACATGGAATACAAGACATTCATGTTCCAAATTCTTCTTTTGTTATGAGATCTGAATACCTGCCACCAGCAGACTCTTGGAAGGAGTTGTAATCACCAGATTACTTATCTTCTCAAAGGAATTTTCTTGGGCCCTTCCACTGAAAATGTTCTTGTATTAAGAGTTGCATTAAGCCAGCAACAATACAATCAAACTGGAGCCCAGGTTTGGGGAGATCACCTAGCACTGTGGCCCTGTGTTTACTTGCACAGAATTCATTCAAATTCAGACAACTTTTCTGTGGAAGTCTGAGCAAGTGACTCAAATCCATACTGCCTGACAGTAATTTTGATTATTTCTGATACTGGAGATCATCATAAGCAACTGTTGGTTTTTCTCTTGGGAACATCCTCAGATTTAATGTGTGGGTGTAGTACTTGTCTAGCATGATCCAGCTGACTAGTCTGCTTCCTCATTTTGAATCATTAGATATTTCCATCAAACAGCTTGCATGGATTTAATCTTCTTTTAGCTCTCAGGTGTCACATAACTTTTCTCACTTGCTGTGTCAAGGCAATGTTGTTTCATATGGCGTGGAGCAAATATCAAAGGCCCAGAGGGCCTTTCTGCACCCATCAGAGGAGCAAATATAGCAGGCTATGGTGTATCATGTAACAGGAAACAATACTTGCTGGGGCTCGCATTAGTACAGAGTGGCTGGAGAGCAGTCAGGCAGAAAAGGACCTGGGGGTACTTGTAAATAGTAGGCTGAAGATGAGCCAGCAGTGTGCTCAAGTGGCCAAGAGAGCCAATGGCATCCTGGCCAGGATTAACAACAGTGTGGCCAGTAGGACAAGAGAGGTTATTCTTCCCCTGGACTCAGCACTGGTCAGGCCACACCTTGAGTACTGTGTCCAGTTCTGGGCTCCTCAATTCCAGAGACATATTGAGGTGCTGGAATGTGTCCACAGAAAGGCAATGAAGCTGGTGAGGGGCCTGGAGCACCAAGCCTGGAGGAGAGGCTGAGGGAGCTGGGGTTGTTTAGCCTGGAGAAGAGAAGGCTCAGGGGGGACCTCATTGCTGTCTACAACTACCTAAAGGGAGGCTGTACCCAGGTTGGGGTTGGTCTCTTTTCCCAGGCAACCAGCAACAGAACAAGAGGATACAGTCTCAAGTTGTGCCAGGGGAGATCTAGGCTGGATGTTAGGAGGAAGTTCTTGCCAAAGAGAGTGATTGGCATTGGAATGGGCTGCCCAGGGAGGTGGTGGAGTCACCGTCCCTGGAGGTGTTCAAGAAAAGCCTGGATGAGGCACTTAGTTCCATGATATAGTTGACTGGATAGGGCTGGGTGCTAAGTTGGACTGGGCGATCTTGGAGGTCTCTTCCTACCTGGCTAATTCTATGATTCTATAATCTGGATTAGTGTTCAAAGAGCAACTTTAGTTCCTCGCTTGTTAATGTGCTTATATGTGATTTCTGTAGCACTGTCTGCATCTGCTTCAAAGCAAGTGGGACTCCCATCCTGATTGGGTCCTCTGGGTGCTGCTGTCACATAAATTACATGAATTAGGCATCTCATTCTTTACTCCTCCCTATCTTGACCCCTTAAAATCTTTTATGTCATTCAGTTCAAATTTGAGTCTCATCCAGCAGAAAACACCCTGCAGGTAAGGAGATGTAATGAAAATGCTCTGAGACATTATCAAACACTTCTCAGTTGCAGTCTTGTCCTCACACATCTAGCAATGAACAGGATATAACACATGATGGCAGATGATGGAACATAAGGGACTCATGTTTTGGAATAAACGATTGCAAAACAGAGTTGTTCAGTGAAGGAAGGTACAGGAGAACCTTCAGGGCTGTAAGAGAAAGCATGAACCCAGAAAACACCTTTCACTTGCATAAAGATTTGTTTCAGGAGAGCATGTGAAATACTTCCACTGTTTTACAGGAAAATGAAGAAAATGAGCTAGTCATATGACAGAAATAAATCATTTTATGCCACAGAACTACAGCACTAATTGCAAATTTTGTTTCATACTTATCTGCAAGGCAGAAAAGTCAGAGGAAGCTCACTGAAAGAACTATTTCTTTGTTGATAGTGAATACTTCTGTCCATGCAATCAATTCTCAGTTAGTTGATTTCTTTTTTTTTTGCATTTATTGAACAAGTATTCACTTAGACTCAAATAAGTGAGCCATCCTACACCTGATTTTGATTTGGGCTTAAGGGAGATATGATGTATCTTGAAAGTAGAACTGACTGCCTGTGAGGAAAAAAATATCTCTTTTGGAAAGACAGATTTTTTTTTGGTTGAAGAAGTAATTAGTACATAGTAATTATTTGCTGATCTGGGTGGCAAAATGCAGGAACTATTAGTTTTCAGACATATAGGCTACCCAATACATTTGAAAGACTTCAGAATGTAAATGTTTCATGCCTCTGTTTACAGTTGAAAATTAAAGATTAGTTGAGTTAAGAAGATTCAGAGTTAAAAATAAGGATTGGTGAGAAAGTATAAAATCAGTAATATAAAATGACAGTGAGGAAGAAAAGTGATACATTTGCTTGGAAACAATTGTTTTGAATAAGAGAAACTCTACTGCACACATATTTGCAAACTGCACATGGGAACATAAAAACCTGATGGTGCAGAAGGATTCAGGAAGCCTTTGTGGTCAATAATCCTTTTTGAAAAATAGTGTAGAAGTGTGGGAAAAGACAGAAGAAGCCAAAAACTTGCTGTCATTGATAACAGGGAAAGGAAGGAGGAAAGGCAGATCTCAGGAGAGGGATTACTGAATTCCACCTCTTTCAGCTTTCTGTCTTTTCTCACATAGCTCTTACTATTACAAAGTGATAAAACAGCCCAGAGCAATCAATATTGTACAAGTAATACATTTGAGTTTACAGGTAGGCCAATGGCAGCTTTTACCTGTGTTTGTAACGTGACTTGGCTTTAGGATTGCTCTTTCTTTTGTAGAGGCACCTGGTTAATGAAAGGTACACAAATTCACCAGTTAAATATTCTAAAGTGAAATGTCAGCAAAGTCCCTAGGTCTGTCTCCTATGTTCTGGCAGGGCCTAGGGAAAAGGAGAGCATGGTGGCATCTCTGCCAAGTGCAGTGAGACCATGTATGGGATGGCAGTTGCTCAATAGGCAGGCTCTGCTCCTGGGATGGGAATTGAGTTGCACAACCTCCAACACTGCTCTGAAGGAAGAAAGGAGACTTTTCCAACTTCATTTGGTCCCCAGTCCTGGTAGCTGCTATGGCTCGTGGGAGAAATATCACCTGTGACACTTAACAGAGACTACAACTGTACTGCTAAACTGATAGGGACAGGGCTCCATCAGTGGTGAGTGCCATGTTGCTCAGCAGCAGTGGTAGGTAGGTGACTGTGCTGTTCAGTTTTCAGCTGGTTCCCACTGGCAGTTAGCAGTCTGCAGGCAATGCCTCTGGATGCATCCAGGCACCACAGTTGACAACATCAACAAAAGGTGCCTGTTTCGGAGCATAGAGGGCAAGAAGACTTGGCTGTGGGAGAGAATGAGACACATCATGCTTTCCAGGACCAGTACAAGACTCCTACTAGTTCTTTTTTGCCTGAGTAGGTGTCACTAGGAGCTGTGATCACCTTCTCTCTGTGGGTGCACAGAATTTACCTGCATGATACATGTTGTAGACTTTTGTAGTAAGGCCTGTACTTCCTCACTTGCACTGGCACCAATGTCACAGGATCACAGCATGTCAGAGGTCTGGAGATCATGGAGTCCAGCCCCCATGTCAGAGCAGGACCATAATCTAGTGCAAATCACACCGGAATACATCCAGATGGATCTTGAAAGTCTCCAGAGAAGGAGACTCCACAAACTCTCTGGGGATCCTGTTCCAGTGCTCTGTGACCCTTACAGTAAAGAAGTTCTTCACATTGAGGTGGAACTTCCTTTGCTTTAGTCCATATTCATTGCCACTTGTTCTATCACTGGGAGCAACAGAGAAGAGCTTGTCCCCTCTCTCTTGACACCTAGCCTTCAGATATTTATAAACATTGATTAGATCCCTTCTAATCACCAGACCAAAAAGCCCCAGGTCCCTCAGCCTCTTCTCCTAAGCCATGCACTCTGTCCCCTTAATCATTTCATAGCCTTCAGTTGCACTCTTTCAAGTAGATCCCTGTCCCTTCTGAACTGCGAAGCCCGAAACTGAACATAATGTTCCAGATAAGATCTCTCCAGGGCAGAGCAGAGGGGGAGGAGAACCTCCCTTGATCTGCTGAACACACTCCTCATAATACAACTCGGGATCCCATTGGCCTTCTTGGCCACAAGGGCACATGGCTGTCCCATGGATAGCTTGTTGTCCACCAGGATTCCCAGGTCCTTTTCTGTGGGAATCCAAGAGGAAGAAATGTAAGAGAGAAAAATAATGAGCTGTGTACCGAGTATGACCTTCATTCCCACGCCTCAAGGTGCCTCCCAAGGGGGAGGAGAGACAGTGGGCTGCCTGGCCTAAGGGAAGAACAAGACATGAAGTGTATTAAAGACTGGGCTGTATGTGGTCTGGATTATGTTAATGCGTTGTTTGTATGGTGGTATAAAACGAGTCACCGTGGGGTGATAAGGGAGACCCAGCTTGTTACACAGCTGACACTTGTCACACTTGTGCTGCTGACACTTCCCTCACATGGGTCTTATGCTTGCACTGGCATGCAATGAAGGGCACCTGCTTCAATCCAAAGGTGATCATTCCATTTATGTGATTACTGGCAGTGACACTTTTCCACAGGGCTGCTTCCCAGCAGATCACCTCCCACTACTTAAAGGTATAGATGTGCCTCAGACTGGCAGCAATACATTCAATTCCATCATTAAATGTATTCTCTCGTGAAAATTAAAGGAGCAGTTATTTGCATTAGCTGATGGTTGGCTATCAGTGCCTAGACCTTCCGTAAAGCATGTGTGATTTTCAGAGTATTTCTCTGTCACAGTTGTGTTTCCTCATTCCCATAAACCTGTGTCTTACAGACATTTGCTCAGTCTTCAGCAAAATCTTTCTGCCAGGTGTCAAGTGGGTACACGACTGTTGCAGCAAAATGCAAATGCTTTCCAGTAGTCTTTGCACAAGAACAGAGCCTGAGGCAGGTAATAATAATTGAATCACTCTGCTAGACAAATTGTGGGCACTTGAGTCATACATCATGTTAAAGCTCTTAAGAAAGGATTAGCTTTAATAAAATTGATATGGACTAGTGAGTCCAAGTATTTTTTGGCAGTACAACTTAGGTTAAATGCTTCTTCCTTAAAACGCATGGTGGGAGGAATCAAGATACATCTGTACATTCTAATGCATTTCACAACTTGAGGATGGTAGAAGTAATTACACTGGAAACTTTTTCTAGAAAACTCTCCAGAGCAATTAATTAAATCTCTTTCTTTTATTGCCATGGGAACAAAGCGCTATAGGATGATTAAAATCCCGTTGCACTTTGTACATTATTCTTCATTTAGTAGCAAACATAGTATTTTTGCTTTTTCATTGTCCTTCTTGTACCAATAAACAATACTATAATCTTTAATTGACCAGATTGAGTCTCCTATAAATTACTTGTGAGCAGAACAGAATCTTGTCCATGTTTGCCATTCTCCGTGTTAATTATTCAGTAGTTAACATGACAGACAGATGGGTTTGGCACTATCTTTTTTGCTAAAAACCAAAATACTGAATTATTTGTACAGCTGCAGCAAAATGTGGAGTGTCTCTTGTGAAAGGATTTATCTCACCGTTAAAAAAATCTTTTCATGGTCACTGAAGAAACAGAGGAAACTGAGAGTCAGTTTAGTCCATTCAAAAGGAGTTATTCCAAGAAGTTTGAGTAAATTATATTCCCCACTTAACACAACTTTGAGAGTAATGGGAGATACAGTACTAACAGACTGGATCCCTGACTTTACACAGACAAAAGTAGTTCAAGTGAACTCTATCTTGAATGTACTGGGGTTTTCCTACTAACGAAGGGCATGGCAGCCACATCTTTTTTTCCCAGTCTTCTAAAGGGTACAAAGACTTACTCTCTTGTCCTTCCTCCTTTGGATTCCGCTAGTGGAGGAGTTTCCTCTCTCTAGTACTCTTTTACCTGCAGATTGTCTCCTCTCCAAGGTCAACTCTGCATCCATCAATCTTATTCATATTTTTAAAGAAAGGTTTAGGACAGACATGACAAGCCAAGATATATAAGTAGCTACTGTAACTGCCCAGCTCTCCTTGGTCTCCATCTGCCTTTGGGCATACAGGTGTGTTAAAGTTTTGCCCAATAGCTTTGACAAGCAATCACAAGTACTGCTTTGAGTCTCCCTCTGCTCTGATGGATGTGATTGTTTCACTCTGGCGCTTACAAGGCAGATTTTGTCAAAGATGGCTGCTTTAATTTTCTTTTAGTAAGATGTGATGTGCCAGTAAAGGAAGGTATCACATAATTCTGCAGAGACCTTCTTGGGGGAATCAGAGCTTCAAACAAAAAGTCATGATGAAAACATGTTTAACCTCATCAAGAAACAGAGACACAGAGATAAGAAAAGTAGTGTGGAAAGGCAAGAACCTCTAGAGTTAATAAAAAATAAGGAAGGACAGAGATTTCTTGGTAGGAAAATAAAAGGCATCAGATTTAATGAGAGCAAGACCTATTTTTTTTTAAATGCTCCAGCTCCAGACTGTGTTCTGTAGACTGTCAGAAAGTAGTACAAAAACAGGGTGCAAGCAACGTGCATCTTCCATGCCTGTCCCACCATCTGACATGCTCTGACTAATAAGAATCATAGAATATTTTGTCTTGGAAGGGACTTTTAAAGGTCATCTAGTCCAATCTTTCTGCAATGAGACAAGACATATTCAATTAGAGCAGGTTGCTCAGATCCCCAGCCAAATCTGACCTTGAATGTTTGCAGTGTTTCATCACCCTCATGGTAAGAAACATCTTCCTTGTTTCTAGTCTGAATCCACTCTCTTTTAGTTTAAAACCATTACCCTTTTCCGTGTTGCTACAGGCCCTGCTAAAAGTTTTGTCCCCATTTTTGTTTTTAGTCCCCTTTAAGTACTGTAAGGTCTCCCAGGAGCCTACCCTTGTCCAGGCTGAACAACTATAATTTTCTCAGCCTTTCTTCATAGAAGAGGTGCTCCATCCCTCTGATAATTTTCATGCTCTCCTCTGGACCCCCTCCAACAGGTCCATGTCTTTCTTCTGATGAGGAATCCAAAGCTGGATACAGCAGTCCAGCAGAGGTCTCATAAGGGCAGTGTAGAGGGAACAAGTCACCTTCCTTGACTTGCTAGCCATGTTTCTTTTGATGCAGCCCAGTATATGGCTGGCCTTCTGGGCTGTGAGCATACATTGCTGGCTCATGTCTGCCTTTGGCTGGACCTCAAGAACAAAAGGAGAGTCTATGACCTTTGGAAAAGGGGACAGGCCTCACAAGGGGACTATAAAGATGTAGTGAATCTACACAGGGAGAAAATTAGGAGAGCCAAAACACAGCTAGAACTCAAACTAGCTACAGCCATTAATGACAATAAGAAATGTTTCTATGAACTTATTAACAAAAGGAGGACTAGCGAAAATCTCCATCCTTTATTGGATGCAGAGGGAAACGTAGTGACTAAGGATGAGGAAAAGGCTGAGGTGCTTAATGCCTGTTTTGCCTCAGTCTTTAGCACTGGACACCCAGCCTCATGAACTAGGAGTCAGAGAGGGGAATCAGAGTGAGATCATCACAATAAGTGAGGAAGTGGTCAGTGATCCGCTATGCCACTAAGACCCACACAAGTCTACGGGGCCGGATGGGCTACACCCAAGGGTGCTGAAGGAGTGGGCAGATGTGCTCACCAAACCACTCACCATTATTTACCTGGAGTCCTGATTAACCAGGTAGGTGCCTATGGACTGTGGAGTAGCTAATGTCACACTTATCTACAAGAATGAAGAAAGGAGGACCCAGGAAACTATAGACCTGTCAGTCTGACCTTGGTACCAGGGAAGCACAAGCCCTACAAGGAGCAGCTGAGGGAGCTGGGATTGTTCAGCCTGGAGAAGAGGAGGTTCAGGGGAGACCTCATTGCTGTCTACAACAACCTGAAAGAAGATTGTAGCCAGGTGGGTGTCAGTCTCTTCTCCCAGCCATCAAGTAAAAGAACAAGAGCACACGGTCTCAAACTGTGCCAGGGCAGGTTTAGGCTGGATGTTATGAAGAAGTTCTTCACAGAAAGAGTGATTTGCCATTGGAATGGGCTGCTCAGGAGGGGTGGTGGAGTTGCCTTCCCTGGAGGTGTTTAAAAGGAAGCTGGATGAGGCACTTAATGCCATGGTATAGTTAATTAGAAGGGTTAGATGATAGGTTGGACTCGATGAACTCAGAGGTCTTTTCTACCCTGGTTAATTCTGTGATTCTGTGAAGGTCACAGAGCAGGTCATCTTGAGGGCTATAACGTGCCATATAGAGAACAACCAGGGTATCAGGCCCACTCAGCATGAGTTTGTGAAAAGCAGGTCCTGCCTGACGAACCTGATCTCCTATGACATGCTGACCCAACTACTGGACGAGGGAAAAGCTGTGGATACTGTGTACCTAGACTTTCAAACAGCTTTTGACATTGTTCCTCACAGAAATCTCAGGACCAGACTGCTCATGGCTTGGACAAGCACAGCTTTGCTGGATAAAGCACTATCTGGATGAAAGGGCCCAAAGGCTGGTGGCCAATGGAGCTAAATCCAGCTGGCAGCTAGTCACAAGTGGTGTTCCTCAGGGCTCAGTATTGGGACCACGTCTCTTTAACATCTTTACCGATGATCTTTGTGAAAGCAAGAATGTCAACAGCAAGTTTGCAGATGACACCAAGCTAGGTGGAAGTGTTATCTACATGAAGATAGGGAGGCTCTGCTGAAGGACTTGGACAGATTTGATCTATGGACCAACATCAATGGCATGAGCTTCAATAAGGCCAAATGCTACATCCTGCACTTGGGCCACAACAACCCCAAGCAGTGCTACAGACTTGGGGACATGGCTCAAAAGCTGTCTAGCTGAAAGGGACCTGGGGGGTATAACAGACAAGCAACTGAATATGAGAAAGTAGTGTGTCCAGGTGACAAAGAAAGCAAATAGCATCCTGGATTGTATTAGAAATGCTGTGTCCAGCAGGAGTAAGGAAATCATAGTCCCCTTGTACTCGGGCTCTGGTGAGGACAGACTTCAAGTACTGTGTTCAGTTTTGGACATTTCCTTACAAGAGGGATGTGGAGGTGCTGGAGCAAGTGCAGAGGAGGGCAACAAAGCTGGTGAAGGGCCTGGAGAATAAATCTTAAGAAAAGCATCTGAGGACACCAGAGATGGTTAGTTTGGAAAAGAGGAGTCTGAGGGGTGATCTCATTGCTATCTACAGCTACCTGAAAGGGCATTGTGGAGAGGTTGGTGTTGATCTCTTCTCAGAGGTAAATAGTGGTAAACCAAAAGGGAATGGCCTCAAGCTGCAACTGGGTAGGTTTAGACTGGACATTAGGATTTTTTTTTTCATGGTAAGAGTGGTCAGGCCTTGGAATTTGCTGCCCAGGGACATGGCTGAGTTACCAACCCTGGATATGTTGAAAGGTCATTTAGATGTGGTGCTCGGGGATATGGTTTAGGGTGAACCTTGCAGAGTAGGGATATCTATTGGATTGGTGATCCTGAGGGTCTTTTCCAACCTGAATATTTCTGTGTTTTTCATCAATCAGGACTCTCCAGTCCTTCTCTGCAGGACTTCTCTTTTCATCCCCAGCCTGTATTGATATTAGAAGTTGCCCTGACCCATCTTGTGAGAAAGAAGCATCTGGGCCTTGGTGGTTTGTTTTGTTTTGGCTTTGTTTTTGTTTTTGTTTTTTTTTTTTTTTAATCAGAATTACCCATCTGTTTACATTCACTGCATTACTCTTTGTGAGGCAGGTACAGGGGTATATGGCATGGTTGGATGAGTGCACCATCTGTGGCCACCACTGTAAGTTTAACTGCTGAGTCTCTCTATTTCTGTGAGCTGAGTAGACCATTAGGTACTGGTTTATGTAGTGTGTTTAAAATAATTGAATAAATAAACAATTAGAATGTTGGGGTTTTTTTTTGTTAACAACAAAATCTGTTCTCCATGCAATACACTCTCAAATGGACTTCAGGCCTTTATTCAAATAGTGTTATATATATATATATTAAAGGTGTAATATCAGAAATCAAAACTTGCCAAGTTCAGAAGAAAAAAATAACCTCAGATATTTCCTGTCTTTTGGCATTCAACACCCTCTGAATTTAATGTGGCTTTAAAATTTCTTGCAAACAAGCTCTCTCCCTTTATTTGTCAACTTTGGGCAAAAATGTGTCCTCTAAATAGATGAAGAAAGAGGTGGTATAGAAGACTGGAGCAGCTAAAATACAGTCGGGGAAATTTGGAGCATATTTGACTAGTACATTTTCTCAAGGAAAGAGCAACTTCTTGATGGAGGAAAGAAAAACAAGGAGTTGGCAATCACATTATGTTTCAGAAATAATGAAAAGTTCTCTCTTCACAGTCCTACAGTCTGTTATGTTAACACATATTCAGCAAGTAATTCCAATTACGTGGAACTCCTCAAGTGGAGGAATTTATTTCACTATATGCCCAGCTATGACTTGTATTAAAATTGAATGTTGTTTGAGCCATTATTGCAACATAGAGCTCTGGGGAATTTTTTCACTTTTCCACCAGTGGAATTCCTGTTCAAAGGAATTCAGACCAGATTCTCACTCACTTTACATAAGATGATCCATCTTTCATGTCGATTAAACTTTCCTTAATTTAACCCTACAGACTCCAGTGGCAGTACCTGAAAGGGGCCCCACAAGACGGCTATAAAGGGACTGCTTACAAAGTCATGGAGCAACAGGACAAGGGGCAATGGTTTTAAATTTAAGAAGAGTAGATTGAGGTTGGATGTTAGGAGGAAGTTCTTTACCGTGAGGGTAGTGGAACACTGGAGCGAGTTGCCCAGAGGCCTCGGAAATATCCTTGGAGATATCCAAGGTCAGGCTTGACAGGACTTTGGGCAACATGATCTAATGGAGGATGTCCTTTCTCACTGCAGTGGGGTTGGACTAGATGACTCGTGGAGGTCCCTTCTGGTCCAATTCATTCCAGGATTCTATGAATATGTTCTCAAATATTCATCAAAGGAAAATATAAATCCTTTGATGGGTCAGAAGTAAACAATACAGAGCACTTGCTTTGAGAAGAAATGAACTAGCAACGGCTAGATATTTCTTTTCTCCATGATGCCCAGTGACAGGACAAGGGGCAATGGGTGGAAGTTGAGGCATAGGAGGTTCCTTGTGAACCTGAAGAAGACTTTTTTCACTGTGAGAGTGACAGAGCACTGAAACCAGCTGCCCAGGGAGGTTGTGGAGTCTCCCTCTCTGGAGATATTCAAGAACCGACTGGATACATTACACTGTGATCTGCTCTAGGTGATCCTGCTCTGGCTAGGAGCTGGAATAGATGATCTTTTGAGGTCCCTTCCAGCCCCTGACATTCTATGGTTCTATGACTCTCTGATTCTATGAAGCTTATTTCAGATGCACTGAGATGAACAAACCAATTTTTTCCTTGCCTTTCCATATAAAGGAATACATAAATGTTTCTTGCAGGTTTTGGCATGCCAAAAGAACAAGGTGTTTCAACTGAAAACCAGAAAGAAATCAAGGATTGACATGATCCTGCTCTCTTTTCCCTGCATGTCTTCAACTAACAGTAATACCTGGGCAAGAATATTGTTCACTTTATTCTTCTTCCATACAGTGTGAATAGAATTACAGTGCTTCTCTTGATGTTGTTGCAGTTTTAATTGCTCTACAAATATTGGTTTTGTTCTCAAGTAGAATGGCATAGATGTGAGGGGAATTAACTAATGATCCATTTTACACATCAAACCATCTCTAACAGAGCAAAATTTAGAAGCTACTAAGATAAATCTTCCACAGCATAGCTTCATTGAGAATACTAGTGTCTGAAAAGGTATTCACCTGTGTCACCCAAGATGATCCTAACCCTGTATTTTGCAGTACCAGCCCAAAGAACAAGGACCACTTCAAGAGGTATTAAAATATATAATAAAAAATATAGAAAATTTAAAAATTAAATCACCTCCTGATCCCTGTGGTTAATTAATGTTTTTATTGCTAATTAAACTGAATCTGATTTTTTTTTCTTTTGATGTTTTAGATATTCATTTTCTTAATAAGCAAAAAGAAACTTTATTATTAAATAGATAAGCTTTCACGCCAACAACATTTTATTTGGGGGTGAAAGACAAGCAGATGGCTTCAGGACAAAATACAAAATGAGATTATTTATTTGGAGTTTAATTATAAGTGCATCAAGTCTGGATGATTGTAAGGAAAGGTAGTTGCATTTGTGGGACTAAGAAGCTAGTACTATGAGACAGGTGAGGTTAACCAAAACTGAGGAAAATGAGAAAAAAAAACCAAACACCCCCCCCCCCCCAAAAAAAAAACCCAAAAACCAAAAAACCACAACCCCCCAAAAAAAACCTCTGAAAGACAAAGACAAAATTTAACCTACAGGCAGTAGATCGATCAGTGGTGGGGAGGGAGATCATAATGTGCCGCTACTGTGTGTATGTTGATGCTGTGTGTTTTAAGTAGCTCAGCACAGAGAGGTGACTGAGTTTCCAGCTCATCCTTGAAAGGATGAAACGGATGTCTCATTTACTTTGTCCTACATAGCTTCCAAAAGAGTAAACAGTGCACTGGTTGAAGTGTCTTCTACTACAAGAAGCTCATGTATGATCTGGAGACTATAATGGATTTAGAACCATAGAATCAGTCAGGGTTGGAAGGGACCACAAGAATCATCTAGTTCCAACCCCCTGCTATGTGCAGGGACACCCTACTCTAGAGCAGGCTGGCCAGAGCCTCATCCAGCCTGGCCTTAAACACCTCCAGTGACAGGGCCTCAACCACCTCCCTGGGCAATCCATTCCAGACTCTGACCACTCTCATGGTGAACAACTTCCTCCTCATGTCCACTCTGAACCTACCCACCCCTAGCTTTGCTCCATTCCTCCTAGTCCTGTCACTCTCTGATATCCTGAAAAGTCCTTCTCCAGCTTTTTTTCTAGGCCCCCTTCAGATACTGAAAGGCCACAATAAGGTCACCTGGGAGCCTCCTCTTCTCCAGACTGAACTCTGAACAGCCCCAACTCTTTCAGTCTGTCCTCATAGCAGAGCTGCTCCAGCCCTCTGAGTATCCCAGTGGCCCTTCTCTGGACACACTCCAGCATGTCCACATCCTTCTTGTAATGGGGGCTTCAGAACTGGATGCAGTACTCCAGGTGGGGTCTCACCAGAGTGGAGTAGAGGGGGAGAATCACCTCCCTCATCCTTTTTATAATTAAATGTTTGAGTTAAGGACAAAGGAGATGCACTGACAAGCATTATGTCTCCTGTCAATTCATAGTTTAGAGGAAAAAACAAATCCGTCATTACGAATGACACAGCTGCCTATTATTGCATTCCTCAAACTCTGTGACAACCCACAGCACTTCCTATGTTGACACTCACCTGAACTACTTCTCATAACTCTGCAAACAATTTGCTAGTCTTTAATGCATGAAACATTATCCTAAGTGACTTTGAAGACAAAACGCTGTGATTGAGTCTTACAAAATTGTAGTGAAATAGCATCCTGATGAGCCAGTCTTTCACTTTTCTAATTAGCTGGAAACCACTGGGTAACAATTTCCAATCAAGTCGTGTGAATCCAATCCCTTGAGAATATTGTGAGCATGAAAAAATAATTTAATTTAACGTCTGAAACTTAATCCTCTCCTTGCTCATGACTGCATACAGGTTTGGCTCTTGTGCCATCCTCAGTAGTGCCAGCTGGAGAAACTGAGCTGATATCTTCCTGACACGCTTCTCTTAAACCACTTGAATTTGGTTAAACAGTTAAAGTTACAAAGATTTAATAGTCCAAATTATTTTGGGTGAGGTAAGATGGATTCAATTGAATATGCCCTTGTGGCCAACAGAGCCAATGGCATCCTGGGTGCATCGAGAGAAGTGTGGCCAACAGGTCTAGGGAGCTTCTCCTCACCCTCTACTCTGCCCTAGTGAGACCACACCTGGAATACCATGTCAAATTTTGGGCTCCCCAGTTCAAGAGAGACAGGGACCTACGGGAGAGAGTCCAGTGGAGAGACATGAAAATGATTGAGGAACTTGGATAATCTCCCCTATGAAGAGACACCTGGGCCTGTTTAGTCTGGAGAAGAGAAGACTGAGATCTCATCAACATCTATATATATCTGAGGGGTGGGTGCTAAGTGGATGGGGCCAATCTCTTTTCATCAGTCAACAGTAATAAGACAAGGAATAACATCTACAAACTGGAACATAGAAGATTTCGCCTCAATATGAGGAGTAACTTCTTTGTGGTGAGGGTGACAGAGCGCTGGAGCAAGCTGCCTGGAGAGGTTGTGGAGTCTCCTCTGGAGACCTTCAAAACTTGCCTGGATGTATTCCTGTGCAAACTACCCTAGGGCATTCTGCTTTGGCAGGGATTGGACTTGATGATCTCTGGAGGAAGTCATCTTACAACCTTTATGTTCTGTGATTCTGTGAGTATCTCAGCTAGATGTTCTGAGAGGACTGTAACCTCTGTGCAGACAGCTAATGGTGAGTTGGAGAAAGCCACTGTGGTGGTTTAGGTGTTCCCCGCCCCCCACACTTTAGAAGGTACCCAAACTAGACTCAGCTGGTTCTGGGAATATAAATGAAGCTATTTATTTACAGCTAGCACAATATACAAGCAGATATTTACAGTATATACAGTTATAGACAGAAATATACAAGGTAAAAGGTAATACAGAAGCACAACTCCCCTCCCAGAAACCTGAGTCCCCAGGAGGGGCTCTCAACCACCCCTGCACCTTCCCCCTGCCCCTCTCAACTTTGCCCCAGTCCTAAGGAGGAATAAAGGTTCAGCCAAGAGGTTAAGGAGCAAGGCTAGTGGCAGATGAGGTTAAGGAGAGGCAGCTCAGTCAAAGCCCAGCCCAAGAGTGAAGACAAAATGGCCAGAGTGTTATCTAATGTTTACATTCTTCTTCAGCAAGACTCTGAGGGAAGGAGACATCACCATTGTTTTCCTTTTTCAGCCAATTATCTACTTTCTCTCACCAAAACATTCTACCCTGCTTCAAAGTAGCACAGCCACTCACTGCTACAACGTGATGTATTAGCAAGGTCCTTTACACTGGGTCTGCATTTCTGAGATCACAGGTGGTTCTCTGTTAGCTGCAAGAATCATATGCTCAAAGTATCTTTTATAGAAGTTAACTAGACAATGAATGTAACATTTGCAGTTTGGTTTAACCACATTAACTGTGGCATTTGCTTGTTCAAACTGGTATTCAAAATAACCATTTTCCCTTTAAAGGAGATGTGAAAAGCTGGTTGTTTCTTTATGTAGTAGAATTGCCACAAATGCACAATAACAGCACCATCATACAGTAGACCATCTTTTCAAAATGGCCTGAAAAATTGACCTAAGCTAAGCTTTAAACTAAGCTTTCCTTCTTTTTATATGCTACAAATATTCAATTCTTTTTGCTACCCTGTTTATGCCTAAGAAGTACATCTCTAAAGTAATTTCTTTGCCAGTATTACTACAAAGCTGATTCATTTTATATCATTGGCTGCTTCTCATAGCAGCTAAAGATTTTCCTTTCTAATATTTTGTTCAAGGACATCTTTCTCCTAAGTGAAACCTTTGTGGGTGCAGAGCTGCCTGGGCAGACAGGACTCAAAGATGGCTATGGACAGCAGTGGAAGCTCCAGAAATGTTAAACCAAATCACAGTGCCCTGCACACCAGTAACTCTCAAATGCCTCCATTACTCAATATTCGAAATGGTTGCTTCAGCCTCTGCACCTGAATAAATAAATGTGTTGCATCTATCGTAAGTCATCTGTGTCTAGAAGACTTTCTGTTTAAGAAATACACAGGTGAAATAGTAAATATTGTAAAAGATTCCAGTATTAAAACATATGTGAACCATAACTCAGGACTGTCAGTAGCTGCTTGTCTATATTTTCAAATTATAACTATTAGATGCAACAGCAGGGTGACAGACAGCTTCCTAGAGTGCTTCCCTGCAAGCAGGGTGACAGACCAGGATGAGATTTAACAAGGCCAAATGCAGGGCTGAAGATGAGCCAGCAGTGTGCCCGGGTGGCCAAGAGAGCCAGTGGCATCCTGGCCTGCATCAGGAACAGTGAGGCCAGTAGGACAAGGGAGGTTATTCTTCCCCTGTACTCAACACTGGTCAGGCCACACCTTGAGTACTGTGTCCAGTTCTGGGTCCCTCAATTCAAGAGAGATGTTGAGGTGCTGGAATGTGTCCAGAGAAGGGCAACAAAGCTGGTGAGGGGCCTGGAACACAAACCCTATGAGGAGAGGCTGAGGGAGCTGGGGTTGTTTAGCCTGGAGAAGAGGAGGCTCAGGGGTGACCTCATTGCTGTCTACAACTACCTGAAGGGAAGTTGTAGCCAGGTGGGGGGTGGCCTCTTCTCACAGGTCACCACCAGTAGAACAAGGGGACACAGTCTCAAGTTGTGCTGGGGGAGGTCTAGGCTGGATGTTAGGAGGAAGTTGTTGGCAGAGAGAGTGATTGGCATTGGAATGGGCTGCCCAGGGAGGTGGTGGAGTCACCATCCCTGGAGGTGTTCAGGAGAAGACTGGCTGAGGCACTTAGTGCCATGGTATAGTTGACTGTCTAGGGCTGGGTGCTAGGTTGGACTGGATGATCTTGGAGGTCTCTTCCAACCTGGTTGATTCTATGATTCTATGATTCTATGACAGCTTCTTAGAGTACTTCCCTGCAAACAGGATGACAGACAGCTTCCTAGAGTGCTTCCCTGCTGCCCCTCTTCATTGCCAAAAGAATTGGAGAACTTGGCCTTCTTAAGAAGGTATCTAGAGTTTCATACAGCAGTATAGCATCTTGGCTGAATATATCTTAGTTGAGGCTCCCAGGTCAAATTATCAAAGCTGCAAGATCTTTCCATTCCACACCAAATTGAATCTGGGATGAGTTTGGAGACTCTTTAAATAGCAAAGCTTCCTGTCCCTTCCTGATACTATGTCCAAAGCACTGCAGTCCAGTTCACACAACATGAACATAAAACCTAACAATGTGTCTTATAGAAACATTTAAGTGCTCAAGCAGTTGTTAAGAGATGAGATGAGATGACATGACATGACATGACATGAGATGAGATGACATGACATGGGAAAGCAATTTCTGTGATCCTACAAGACCAGGAAACTGCAGTAAATGTTCTTGAGGTTAAATGGCCATCACCTCAACTACCAACCCAGTGGTCTGGGAACTTGTTGATAGTCTTTCTAATAGAACAAGAATCACACAGGCTTAAGTCCTTGACTATTGAATTCTGTGCATGGAAGGAGAGGGGAAACATTTTACTTGACCATTGCCCTTCAGAAGGAAAGGTGGGATCATGCCTCAATGGTTTGGTATGCTGGGACAGTCACATAGTCTGAACCTAGTAGGGGCCAGGATGGTAAAGAGGAAACAGTGGATTAGTTGTGCCTCAAAACCACAGTGCTTCCTGCCTCACCCATCACTCAGGCCTGTGTCTAAATTCAGAATTTGGCCTTGATATGCTGCCACTTACAAAATAAGGGGTCATCTCTAGAGTGCCAATAATTCAGAGTTCTGTATTCCAATTTCATTGCTGCAAAGCTTGAAATTCTTGGATATTGTATTCTGGCCTAACTCTTTTTTAGTGACAGATGGGCTGGACACACAATTGCTTTGTGACCATGACTTCGTAAGAAGCTACTAAGTCAGGCATTGCTGAAAGGAAATGACAAGCAGCTTATGAAACTTGTTTACATGCTAAATAGAAGTTTGGAAGTGATTTCAGCTTTGTTATTTTGATAATACTTGAGGCAAGCTTACAGACATTAAAAAAAAAAAGTCTCAATTCCCACTTAATTAAAATCAGCCGTTGCAGATATCTCTGCATCCCATCTCTTAGTTTGCAATGGAACCTGGACAATATGCTTACATGAAGTATAAAAATTACTAATATAATTATTAGCAACAGCTCTGTACATGGATGAAGAGATCCCACTGATGAATGGGCACTACAGGAAATTGTAGAATTCAAGTAAATATATTTTCAGGCTGAGTTTAATACTCTCAAAGTACAGTCCTAAAGAGATAGTGTGAAAGTGTTTAGTTTTCAGTAAAATCATCTAGTTCCCCTGAATCTTCTACTAGGACATCTGCTTTATTTTCCATGTCACTCATTTTTGGCTTGGCTACCTCCCCCCAACCATTTTTTTCCTGTTATCTAGCAAAGGTTGGATCATAAAATCATGTAAAGGGTTTTCATTTTTTTCTCTTTGGTTATTGTTTCTCAAGTCCCACAACCTTCTTGTACAGATTTATGTCCAGACCCATTCAAGAGTTAAAAAACAGTGGCTTCTTCCATGTCTGAGTATGGCCAAAGTTTTCATACCCCATCCTGCTGCCTTTTTGGCACAGGCAGGTCAGAGGTGGAGAGTTTAGAAACAGTATGAACAAAGAGGAGGTGGGAAAGAATACATCCTCTGTAGAAGGTCTTTCTATAAATTTAGGAGCTGAAATCATAGCGTGTGTGCATTTAGTTAGTTCGAGCTTCCTTTGAGCTAATTTACAGTTGTTTATACAGTTAATGACAATTGTTTATATGACTATGTTAAGCATCCTTCCACCTCTTCTTTCCATAAGTCAAAACTGCCAAACAGAACCAATATGACATTTCGGGATGGAATTTCAACCACGTGAAAATAACAAATGGAAAAGTTTCCAGCTAGAAATTTGGCAAATCTGCTGAAAAGCCTGGCACTTGGGCTGGACCCTGATGGATAACATGAATTACACTGTCAGAGCACAAACAGTTCTGTGGTGGAGGAGTACTAGCCTGGATGTTGCCAGGCTTTCAGGGAAATGCTCTATTCTACTTCAGGGGTCTTCCTGGGAAAGCACCCGCTCTTGTCCCTGAGTGCGGTGATTAAGACACTCGCTGGTGATATGGCACTTATGAGTCTGAGTGCCAACGAGCTGAGGGAAGAAATGAGCAGTATTCCTGAGTCTGCCCTGGCTGCTTTGCTTGCTGTGTAAGCTGGCAAGTCAGCACTGTGGTCTGAGCAGTCTCCAACCCAGCTGGAGGGCAAGAATGATTTTGGGACACAGAAGAAAGGAGTTTCCAGGGCAGATGCAAGATCACTATCTCGTTGGGGTTACCTATAAAGTTAAGGCATGAAACAGGTCCCAGCCTACTCAGCCTTGTCAAGACTCAAGGGTTTCTGGGGACCTCTGAAGCAGAACCCATGAACCAGTAGACCTATAAGTAAGGCAAAAGTGCCATGTGAGGAAATTTCTTCAGTTTAACTCACCCCATTTAAATCAGAACTGTGTCTTTGATGGTAAATCTTCACTGTGTCCACTGACAAGGGAGTATTGAATAATTTTAAACCTGTGATTAAAAGCACAACATGGTTCCTGTTTGCAACCTGTAATGCCTAAACTCAGGCTTGAGTACCCACATTAATTTGAACCCTAAAAGTTTCTGATATCTTTTGGGTCAGTACAAGAAAACAAAGCCCCTCTTGGATCCACACACAAGTGAAAACCATCCTTGTACATCTCAGAGCCATGCAGATTGCCTCAGCTCTGAATTTTCCCTACTTATGCTGCCAAATACATTCACAAGTCAAGACCTAGATCTTCCCCACATCACTCACCAGCCACTCCATAAATGTCAGCTTGAGCATGAAAGCCACAGACTCTGGAAGGGTAAGCCAACAGCTATGAAGGAGCTGTAACTTGCCTGATGGCAGCCATGCAAAAGTCAGCAAGAAAGGGTATCTTCCTAAACATGAGAAAGGACTTGTTAAAGTGTTCGCCAACTGGTTGTGCAGCATCTAGTTGCTTGGACTGTTTCGCCCTCGGTCCCCTGGACACAGCAAGCAGGGCATTTACAAAACATTTAGCTGAAAATACAGTGCTGCTAGGCAGAGATACAATCACAGTATTTAAAACAATTCTGCTCTGTGTCTGAATTTCTTTGCAGAAATGCACACACTGTACTCTATGAATGCCTTTTGAGGTCCTGTTCCATGGCTAGCAGAGATAAAGTTTTACCTTGCTGCTGCTGCCAGAAGGAGAGGTCCTGGCATCCTAGCCTCATGCCTGTCTGATGCCCTGCATCCCCATTCCTGTCTGCAATATCCCCACCCTCCCTTGTGCTGACTCAGTTCTCTTCTCATCCCTTAGGGAGCTACTGCATTTGGTAACCCAGAAAATAATTATCATTGGTGTGGCTGGGGCTGTTTTTCTCAGCTGCTTTCCTGTAGCTTCAGTCTAGTGGATTAGTTCACCGAGGGCACACTTGATATCAACAGGGCATGAGGAAGGAGCAAAAGTACTGGCCAGGATAAGACATGCAGGAGCACCTTACCACCACAGAAATTAACTGTTGGAAAAGCTGCTTCCATCCCACCGCAGCCTTAGACATAAACATTTGTGCCACTTAACTCAGCAGTTCAGGGACATGGGCTCTGACCTGGGTCAAGCATGCAGTGTGACCCTACTCCTTCCTTTGGAAGGAGGCCATGCCTTTTCCCCAGGCCACTTTGCAGACTGCAGAGCTCAGCTCCTGTGGTGCTAGAGTTGGGGCTTTTTTTAAGTTTCCAATAGGTTTGCTTTCACAGGAAGAGTGGTTTCTTTTCCTTGTTTTTCACATGTTCAAAAAGAAGCAGATTATTTTTAGCTCGTATTTCTCATTTTGAACTTACATTTGGGCCCTAAGTCAGCACAGGAGAATTCTGCTTCAAAAGACAGATGTCTCAGAAATGACAAGCAAGAAAAAGAGAAAAGGAGTGACAGTGGTTCTGAACCCCCTGCATAAACTGCAGTGAGACATGGTCACAAAAGGGGATAGGAATTGAAAACGGGATTTCTGGCAAATTGGATAATTTGGAATCTACAGCTCAAATTCTTGCCATCTTCCATCTGACTGACAAGTATTGAAAAGGGCTTGAAGACCCCTGAACCCCTAAAGTACCCATAGTTCTCTAAGGAAAAAATTGCCCTTTCTTCTGTAGGTGTGAAAATGCCCCTGGCTGATAGGCTATGCAGACCAGGATATATGATCTGAGGTGATCTGCTGAGACTCTCACACCTCACATTGTGGTGTGAGGACTGTCTGAGGCAATTATGGGAGGAAAAAGGGGATGCAGCCATAGATCTGTGATTATGCAGAACAGGTAGAAGCACAGGTGATGGTTTTGTAACTATATTGAGACATTAGTTTGAAGAGAAGAGAAAAATGATTCATTTATTTTATCAGCTCTACCACTAAAATGATGAGAGGCTGAGGGAGCTGGGGTTGTTTAGCCTGGAGAAGAGGAGGCTCGGGGGTGACCTCATTGCTGTCTACAACTACCTAAAGGGAGGCTGTAGCCAGGTGGGGGTTGATCTCTTCTGCCAGGCAGCCAGCAACAGAACAAGGGGACACAGTCTCAAGCTGTTCCAGGGAAGGTATAGGCTGGATATTAGGAGGAAGTTCTTCACAGAGAGAGTGATTTGTCATTGGAATGGGCTGCCCAGGGAGGTGGTGGAGGCACCGTCCCTGTGAGCATTCAAGAAAAGCCTAGCTGAAGCACTTAGTGCCATGGTCTAGTTGACTGGATAGGGCCAGGTTGATAGGTTGGACTGGATGATCTTGGAGGTCTCTTCCAACCTGCTTGATTCTAAAATTATCATTATCAAGATGGCCTAAAGAACATGGTGAGGATCTGCAGAGGTGCCACGCTGAGAAAACTGAGGGGCAGTTTCTGGAGATCTCTCACCATGTGCTGCAAGGAGTTACAGATAGTCGTCCCTCAAAAAGAGCTGGATTGCTTTAGCACCTCTGAAAAATGAAGGGACTTTTATCCAGACGATCAATTGTATCTTTAGATACTTCTGAGTTTAAAATACTGGTTCGGTTTTGGAATGAATTAAAAAGAAAACCCACAATAAAATACTGGCCAATAACATGATTGTGAAATCAGGGGCTTTTGGGCAAGGTAAACTCATGTGTTAGCTTGCTTCTAAAGCTAAATTTGTTTTCTGTTTCTGTGTGAAATCAGAGGATGTTATAGAGTGAGTCATGCGGTTATTGACTTTAGCAAGCACACAAGTGGTATAAATAGAGAAACACTAGAAAGCCTTGAAGAGAAGAGACTGAGAAGCCTTCTAGCAAGAGCTGATAGAACAGGGAGGCAAGATGAAGACAAAGGCCATAGCTTTCCTTGGGTCACTATATGTTGCATGCTCTTGTGCTTTCCCAGTGGTTCCAGAAAAAGAAAAAGAAGAAATACAGTTTGCTAAGGTAAGGACTACATATTGAGCTGAGCTTATTGAGGGAGTAAAAGTGCTGATGTACTCACTGCATATAAAAAAAGGCACCTGTGTTCTAGACTGTTGCATTTTCTTCCCTACCAGCAATACCTGGAAAATTTTTATGATTTCAAAGAAGGAAAAAGTTCTCTTTTTAAAGCAAAGGATCTCAATCCCATGAGTGATAAAATCAGAGAAATGCAGTCGTTCTTTGGGCTGGAAGTGACCGGGGAGCTGAATCATAAGACGCTGGACATGATGAAGAAGCCTAGATGTGGAATACCAGATGTCCGCTCATACAGCACCTTCCCACTGAGTCCCAGGTGGAAAAAAGAAGATGTGACTTATCGGTAAAGTATAGTAGAATGTGTTTCTCTGTGCAGCACAGGGGAGATTTGTGAATCCCAGGCCAGCAGGTTCTTGATCATTTATTCCCGTATTTCTCCACATAAAAGCCTCCTTCAGGATAAGAGGACCATTAATGTGGGGACTACTGACTTCACTACTCCTATCCTGTGCTTTAGGCTTCCAAACAGTGATGAAAATACCAAAATAGGAGTTTATATTTGTTAACAACCTACTAAATGATACACTCAGTGGATAGAAGGGATAGGGTTAAGATAGTTAGGATCTCTGAAAGATGTGAAAGAAAATTTCCCCTGTGTAAAAAAATAAATTGAAAATAATCAACCTAAGAGGCATAAATAGTAATGACCATAGATTAAAATTATTTGATCTTGCTACTATGTAGCCCACACACATGTAATCTGCTTACTTTTGACTCCTTTCTTCTTATTTCACAGGATTTTGAACTACACTCCAGACATGTTACAAGCTGATGTAGAGGAGGCAATTGCAAGAGCCTTCCAGCTCTGGAGCAGTGTCACCCCTTTGAGATTCACCAGGGTCTACAGTGGTCAAGCAGATATAATGATCTCCTTTTCATCTGGATGTAAGAGGACTTCTTTGATTTGGAATGATAAGTATTTGTCAGTTTTTTCTTACAGAGGTGATGAAAAGCATCACATTTTTCTCCCTCTTTTTTTTTTTTCTTTAGTTCACGGTGATTTCTATTCCTTTGATGGTCCAGGAGGAACTCTGGCTCATGCTTATCCTCCAGGTAGTGGGATAGGAGGAGATGCTCACTTTGATGAAGATGAAAACTGGACCAAATTTACTACCTCTAATGGTAGGTAACTTCAAACCTTGCATTGTCTGTTTTTATTAGTCAGTATTGTCTTGAAGACACTGTAATGTCACAGATCCCATGGCAGTAGTTCCAGTATTCACTGAGATATAAAGTTTAAGTGCAGTATAGTAAAATTATTCTGCATATTTTGGGCTGCAGTCCTATCAGTCCCCTGAAGGTAATGCACTGCCTGTAATTACAGACCCAGTGATAAAAATGAGATTAGCATGAAACAGCAATACTGGACAATAACGAGATTGTAAGGCAGGGAATTTTCATCCTCAGATTAGAAGTTTTAATATTGAGCTTTTGTTTTTTATTTGCTTGGTTTTGTTAATTAAAGTCTTCACCTTCTTCAAAGATAAAAATCAAACCTCGAGTTTGTTGGTAAATATAATTAAATATAACAATGACATGTACTGGATTCCAGCAATATCCAGAGATGATGTTACATGTTACTGGTCTTTGTGAAGTAGTTACCAAGTGAATTCCATGTCATTTATAATTCTCAACATCTGACCAGATGACTGAAATGTTCTTACCCAGTTTTCATTCATTGTTGACGTTAAAGAAACTTTGATTCTTCCTTGGCATGGAAACTTCTGCAACATGAGTAAAAACTGTGAGAAATAAATGTTTATAGTTCAAAACTCATCTTTCCTCCAGGATTCCAGAGGAGCTCTTACTTGAAGCATAGATTTTGCTGGTTTATTAAGACTCTGAATCATCATACCTGAGAGGATGGCACTTTTATCCCACTGTCATGCAGGAAACTGATGTAGTGTTTAATTCTTTGTGTTGGACTTCTTTTAGGATACAACTTGTTTCTTGTTGCTGCTCATGAGCTGGGCCACTCACTAGGTCTTGGTCATTCCAATGTCTTTGGTGCTTTGATGTATCCTATATATATGGCCAGGGATACAAGGGACTACAAGCTTCCTCAGGATGACATTGATGGCATTCAAGCTCTCTATGGTAAGCAAGAAGCATAATCTTTGGTGCACAATGGATACACACAGCTAAAATGTACTGAATTTTCTACTGCAAGAAGGATATTGAAGTTTAATTTCCTGATGTTATTTGAGGCAAATGTCTTGGTTTGTTTATGGCTAAAAGTCTACAACTGCAAAGTAGAATCTGTGCACTGCATCCACACTAGTGAGTCAAAAGACCCAAGAACCTTTCTCCAGTGTTCAGTTTTGGGCAGCACAACACAAGAAAGATATGGAGGTGCTGGAGTGGGTCCAGAGGAGGGCAATGAACCTGAGGAAGGGCTTAGAGAATAAATCTTACAAGGAGTGAGGGAGGGAGCTGGAGATGATGATTACTTTGAAAAAAAGGAGACTGAGGGGAGACAGTTACCTGAAAGGAAGTTGCGAAGAGGCTGCTGCTGATCTCTTCTCACAGGTTAATTGGAGAATGGCCTCAAGCTGAGACTGGGGAGGTTTTGATTGGACATTAAGAAAAAAAATTTGATGGAGAGAGTGGTCAGGCACTGGAATGAGCTGTCCAGGGAGGTGGTGGAGTCACCAACCCTGAATGTGTTAAAGGGTCATTTGGATGTGGTGCTTAGCAATATGGTTTAAGGTGAATCTTCTTGTAGAGTAGGGTTATAGGTTGGACTTGGTGATCCTGAGGGTCTTTTCCAACTTGGATGTTTCTGTGATTCTGTGAACAGCCCGTGTCAGTAGTATTAAACTCTTACCTTCCATAAAAGAGCATTCACAGGCACAGCCATCTTTTGGACATGATTTTTGCTCTACATTAACTCTTGAGTACATACAGTGAGACACTAGTGGCTTGTCAAGGCACAAAAAAATGCCAGGGACCATTTTAACAGTCATCAGCATGCATAGCTAAGTTAAATTGCTCAGAAATTTTCCATGACATTAATTTACTAGCTGAATTTGCACCTTAAGAAAACTACACGTTTGTCTCCCTATCTACATCTAGCTCCTGAAGCTCTGCATTATGAACCACTCTAATTCACCTCCTGATTCTACTCTTACTTATTTCCCAAAGGACACCCCAAGGAATCTGCTGCACTTCCAACAAAAGTTTTTCCTCCACAAGAACCAACGGAAATGCCACCTGCAGAAGCAACAACTGAAATGCCGCCCTGGGAAGAACCAACAAAAACAACACCCTCCAAAACCCCCATAAGACCAAAGGACTGTGACCCTCATTTGAGTTTTGATGCTATCACCACTCTCCGTGGGGAAACACTGTTCTTCAAAGGGAGGTAAGTTCTTTCATTTCTACCATCACTTTTTCATCAGTTCAAGGATTTCATCTTTCCTTGGTTGCAAAGGAAGATATCTCGTTCTAAAAACACTAAGGCAATTTTACACAGTTCTACTAGGTCAGCTGGGCTGAGTGGGTAATGTGGCTTACTGACAGATCACTAAAAGATGTTAAGCCATCATATGTTATCACCCATGTCTGTTAAAACTGTGCAAGGCCAAATGTCAGCCTGCAGCTGTGTTGCATGCAGCCCCATTCTTTTCACACTTTCCTATATGTGGTCCAGGCAGACTGTGGTCCAGTCCTTGGTGACTTTTGATGGCACTCTGGCCTAGGAATTCACAGTGCACTGCTGCCCAGTAATGTCTGTAGGGAGACCCTGCTATTACAGGTGTCCACTTTTGGGCGCTCTTTGACTACTGAGTAGTGTATTGTTGGCTCAGCACATCTGCCCTGGCAGAGAAGAAGCACCTGGAGGCCCAGGGTTTCACCCACTTCTTGGGTTGGTAATGGGGTTTGGTTGAAAAAGCTTCTTTTGATGATATGAGTCTGATTTTCCTTCTAAAATACCTGATAAAAAAATTGTAGCTTAAAAATTTAGCAATTTTTAGGAAGGGGGCATAAGGCAGGACCAATTGCTCCTTAAACTGCATTTTAACATATTTCTCAAGAGTGCTCATCTGCAACAGACTAAAATTAAGAACACAGCTGTGCCTACCTGCACGGGGTATGGTGAAGAGAAAGCTTCAATTCTCAGCACTACAAAAAACATCACATGCTGTCTTGGGTGAGCCACCAGTATGCCAGTGGAGAGATCTACAAGGCCACCAGATCCAGGTGTCCCTGGCTGAGCTGAGGAGTTGGACGAGATGACCTCCAGAGGTCCCTTCCAACCTCAACCATTTCGTGGCCCCAGAACAAACCACAGTACAGGGCTAATGTCTTCGAGACAGAAGACAAAGTGAAAGTAGGGCCAGGTGAAGCACTGCATCCCCAGAGGGGTGATATCTCTTCCTGATAGGGAGGACTGGCTCCAGCACCCAGACAGCAGGAATTAAAGTACATTTCTAGGCTACTGATTTTCCAGTGAAATACAAAAAGTGAAGCACTGCTGTTTTCATTTCTATCAGCTACGTCTGGCGCCTAAGTCCATACTTCTCAGAAATCGAGCACGACACCATCGCTTCCTTCTGGCCATCACTGGTTGCTGGCTTTAATGCTGCTTATGAGGTTGACAAGAGGGACAGAGTGCTGTTTTTTAAAGGTATTTCTCAATCCTTTTTATGGATGACTAATGTCATGAAAGTACTACTAATGTTATGTAATAATAATGAGAGTAGTATTACACTAATTCTAATACCACTAGAAGATGTTCTGAATATTTAAATTCAATTTTGAAAACACAGTTACGGTCATTAACTAACACTGCTTCACAACAGCCCTCTACAATATGCTGTTAGCATAGGATCATCATAGAATGGCATATGTTGGAAGGGACCTTAGCTATCTTCTGCTCCAACCTCCCCTCCATGAGTAGTGATGCCTCTCAACTAGACTCAGCTGCCCAAGGCCTCATCCAACCTGGCCTTGATCACCTCCAGATAGGAGGCATCCACAACCTTTCTGGGCAACCTGTTCTGAGTCTGACCACCTTGTATTGAAGAACTTCCTCCTAAGATCCAGTCTAAACTTACCCTCTCTCTCAGCTTAATACCATTCCTACTGTGAGACACCCTTATGAAAATTCCCTCTCCAGCCTTCCTGTAAGATCCTTTCCTCTTCTTCTGTCAGTAAGAGAGAAGATAGCTCAGACAAAAGAGATTGCATATGTTATTTAAATACATTTTAAAAGATGCCAACCACACCTAGAAATACATTGAGTTTAAACTGATGAGTGTACAATATTCTAGCTACTGTAAGTAATGAAAAATCCAACAGCTCTGAAATACTTGAAATCATGCTCTAGAGGGTCATGCTCTCAGCTGAAGGTATGTGATATTTGGTGGCATTTACAGTACAGAAATCTCTGAGGCTTTGATGAAAAGGAGCTCAGCCTCCCCAGGAACTATAGTATCAGTCAGAGTTAGAAGGGGCCACAAGGATCATCTAGTTCCAACCCCCCTGCCATGGGCAGGGACACTCTACCCTAGATCGTCCTGGCCAGAGCCCCGTCTAGCCTGGCCTTAAACACCTCCAACCATGGGGCCTCAACCACCTCCCTGGGCAACCCATTCCAGGCTCTCACCACTCTCACGGTGAAGAACTTCCTTCTCACGTCCAGCCTGAATCACTGCTGACTGACTTTTTCTGGGTTTCCTACAGATAACCACTACTGGGCTGTCAGTGGCTACAACATAGAGCAAGGCTTCCCTAAGCCTATTCAGAACCTGGGCTTCCCCAGCAGTGTCAGGAAAATTGATGCAGCTGTTCATGATGAGAGTACCAAGAAAACCTATTTCTTTGTGGGCCACAAGTACTGGAGGTAAGGCTCACTCCTCCTTTGTACATCAGATAATCAGCATAGCTTTTAAAATGAAAAAATATTTTAATACTTGTGTTGTAACTTCATGGTCTCTTGTTGTCATCCTGCTCAGCCAGTACAAAGCTGAAACTCAGGGGAAATTATTTATTTTCATAGAACAAAGCCTGTAATGCCTGAGATGAAGGCAACACCCATTTACTTTTCTTAGTCTGTGATTAACAGACAAAAGGGATTCATTAATTCTTTAGGAAGCATGAACTTAGAATAAAAAGAATAATGTAAATAGACTTTGTCATGTATCCATTCAGTAGCTATTAAAGGGCAGAATTGCTCTCTGAAACTTATAAATAAGAAATTTATCAAGACAGTTATGGAAGGAGATGAAATATTTACTTTCTAAGAAACAAGCTAGCTAAGCATTAGTGTTAGCCCTAACAATCTGTAATAATATGTGGAAAAAGTATTATTACACCAGAAGTTTACATTCCACTCATGCAACCACTTCCATAGACTGGCCGCTGTAGAATTAAAACATTAAATTTGAGTGATTATTCAGTTTATTGCTGAGTACAAGTCCCCATTCAGCTTTATTATCAATCTCAGGGGATGGAAGAGGCTATTTAGTCTAATATTGTCTAATTTATTGTCTAAAATATTAGACAAGTAGCCTAATTTAGTCTAATATTTACATATTTAGGCCACTAAATATGTAAATATTCATACAGCCATGGTTCAGGCAGACCACGGAAGCTTGCTCTTAGTGGACTTTCAGCCAAGAGTGGGCTTATTTAGGAAAAATTCCACCTGGTTTTGACATTGATCATCACATGTTTGCTTCTTGGTTTAATGCAATATTTTTGTTTAGTTTCAATGAAAACACTCAGTCAATGGAAAGAGGATATCCAAGAAAAATAGCAGCTGACTTCCAAGGCATTGGCCACTCAGTTGATGCTGCCCTTCAGAAAAATGGTAAATAAATTTAAATATAGTTTCAAACAAAGCAAAAGAAAAAAGAAAGAAAAAAAAGACATCTGTTTCCAATATTTAAATACATTAAATGTTTTGTCCTTCCAACTCTAGGACTTTTCTACTTTTTCCATGGAGCAAATCAGTATGAGGTGGACATCAAGAGCAAGAAAGTCATCCGTATGATGAAGAGCAACAGCTGGTTTAATTGCTAACAATGTTAACTGATGCTGCAGGGCTGTGCTTGTGCCAGAAATATTTTTTCATGCTCCTTGGTTATAAACAATATCATTCACATGTTACTGTGCATCTGAAATGACAGCCTTTAATCATTTTAACTTAAAACCTTCAAATTTTAAAACTTAATGTACAGTTTTAATTTATTTTCTTTTCCAAGTATTTATTAATCAATCTTGTTTTGAATAATAAAGTATAAAATAGCAGTATTTGTGTGTTCTGCTTCAGTCCACTGGAAGCAAAGCATGCAGGGAGGTGGTGGAGGCACCGTCCCTGGAGGTCTTCAATAAAAGACTGGATGAGGCACTTAGTGCCATGGTCTAGTTGACTGGATAGGGCTGGGTGATAGGTTGGCCTGGATGATCTTGGAGGTCTCTTCCAACCTGCTTGATTCTATGATTCCATGATTCTATGATTCTATGATTCTATCTGCTGTAACCATACACAAGTCTGAATGGCACCAGAAACCCACGGCTATTTTTCACAGGGCTGTTTGAGGGGAACTTAAAGGGAAGCAGAAGGAGGTGGACAGTTTAGGCAGACAGTAAGAAATTAGCTGAGAAGCAAAGGAGGGACATTAAGACACTGAGGAACAGCATGAGGGAGGCAGAAGAGGTAGAAGATCCTGTGCAATGCTGTGAAAAGGGCTATGGAAAGACTGGAGGCTGTAGCCTCACGTGGCATGGCCCCACTGCATTAGGATAGAGAGGTCAGGGTAGGGATTGGGAGGTAGATGGTAGATGCTGGTAGATGGAAAACATGGCAATGAGCTGAGAGAATCTAGAGCTCAGTGTTTGTGTGGATGTTTTTGGTGGTCAGAGTTTCTGGTATAGCAGGACACATGTGACTGGAGACAAGAGTTAAGTGTGCAGTTTGGGGATGGAGGCAGTATGCAGGCAGTGAGGGAAGTGATGGAGGATAGAATCCCAGGGAAACAAGAGATTACTCTTTCTGAGCTGTGACCATGTGCCTTGGGAATGGAGTCATAGCTGATGGTCCAGCTTGCAACACTGGACAAGAAATCACTGACAAGAACCACTTTCCAGAGCAAACAAGTAAAAAAAATTTAAAAAGAAACAAACCCTCACATTTTCATGCAACTACTAAAGACAAATCTTCCATAGGAAGTATGGTGAGCCACAGTCAGAAGCACCTGTGCTTCTTCTGGTCACCTTATTTGGGTTCCACTCACAGTCACTGACTGCAACTTAAACATCCCTTGTGCTGAAAGAAAGCTTGGCTTCTTACTCTAACTTTAGTCGAGACATTTAATTCCATCTCTCACAACACTGCCCTGCTGATATGATGGCACAAGGAAGTCAACTCATCCTCACTCTTCCTCTTTAACAGAACTGGCAAAAGCAGCAAGAGGGGATGGGAACAGCTGATGAAGATGCTCTCCCAGCTACCACAGTTCAAATCCCATTGGGCAGCCATGAGATTTGTCCCTTGCACAGGGTAGATCTCTTAGACATCTCACCAAAACAGCTACTAGCATCTGCTATACCATCCATGGGGCCTAGGGGAAGTGTATCCATTTAGTGTATTCAAGATCTGTTGTCCCACTATCTAAGCAGACAAGGCCAAGGACAGGCAGTTGAGATGCTGCCATATCTGACCTTGGAGAACCTCTTCTTTGCCATGTTCTGCTCACCATGTGTGCTTTGTACCATGCTAGGGAAGTATTGATCACTGCTAAAGCAAGGCCTAAAACCAGCCTAGGTGAGAATATGTGCCCTGCAACCCAGGAGAGCTAAGTTGGGACTGAACAGCTCAGCATTGCCAGAAGAGCAGTGGTATACCACAATGAAGTCATGAACTGACAAGTGGATGAGCTCACCTGGCAGCAGTCCAAGCAGTGCAGAGACACAGCAAAGCTGGTGTTGCCCCAACACCTCCCAGTATCTTTCTCAAGAGCTTGTGTGTGTACACAGCCTGACCAGAAGAAACTTCAGCCCAAGGACTTTTGATGCCTCCAGGGTTAGGCAGGGCACATCTGAGTACTGCTTGTACATCACTAATGGAGTTAATTCTTTATGACTTTAAATGTACCTAGACACTTTGATGTCCTAACTAGATATCTTCTTGTATATGAAGGCTACCTTCAGAAATCAGGCCTTTTGGCTCTGGCTGTTGACTGAGACTTGAAAGTGGTTAAGGAGAAACAGAAACAAAAACATTCCTGCAATGGTGAAGCCAAATACGTATGATGTTTATGATGGTTCAGCTTGGCCGTTATATTAACTCATTTCTCTTACATATGGCTGGTATTGATTTTTAGTTTTGATCTCAAGGAAACAACTAAATTAAAATACTCCTCCCTCCAAGTATTAATTAGCTAAAACTGCTAGTATCTGAAAATTTAATTATATTTACTTGTGTGGAGGAGAATCTAGAAAGTGTCCTGCATTTTGATCTAACCTGAACCATAGATGGAAGACATCATGGCATGGATTTCACCTGTACAAGGGGACTGGTGAAATGTGGTAAGCATAAGCACTTTTTGCCTCAAATATTGCCTCAAATATTCCTCTCACTTTAAACCCAAAACTGTAAACCATTTTTTTTCTTTTGAGAGATGGGGGAAAGAATCAACCCAAACTTTACTCAATGAAAAGCACTATTTGTATATAATTATGTCTTCACAAGCACCAAAAGTGTGGGTGAAGAGAGTGCTAATGGTATCAAAGCAACCAGAAATCAGTTGACCATAGACCAGAAATGGTCTATATTAAGAGAAAAAAGAAAATCAAATCCAACAGAGAAAAAAAACAACCAAATAAACAAAAAAAATGCAGCCCTCTATGTACTAAATCCTGTCTCCATACAAATGACAGGGAGCGAGGAGGAGTATGTAACAAAAACTCTTATCTAGTAGAGGAAAAGAGATTTCACTGTTCTGGCAGCTCTGGAAGTTGCTACAGCACTTTCTTTGTATGGATTTTAAAGCAGCAGTGGTTCTGCCATTGTATAGAGATGTTTATTTGACAGGGTTTGACCCTGGACATCACCACTACTTTAGTCCCCCAAATACTAGGAATTTAATTTCTTGGCCTGTCTCCCATTGCCGGCAATGGGAAGAGACAGTGGCACCAGCATTAAGGAGTTAACAGAAATGTGCTTTGTACTGGACTCCCCTATAAAATAAATCAGCGTGTGAAGGAAAACATCTCCACCTCTGGGATCGTCCTTTTCAGTTTTATGTGATGGAACAACAAACAAAATATGGCAGAGGACTGGGGAAGCAGCATCACCTCCCCAGGTCACAGCTTAAGCCTGTACACACAGTTTTGATGTCACTGCATGACTCAGGGGTTTCAGAGCAGTAGTATTTAAGAATATTGCACTCAAATTCTATTTCAAAAAGTATTTTAAGTTCCCATTTCATTCAGCATAGATGACAGAGTGCAGACCCTGATTTGCTGGACCAGATGATTTTTTGAATGTCAGCCCCTGACATTCTACCATTCTATGATTATTTTAATGTCTTAAATTTTAGCAATGATAGAACATTACTTTTTCATTTGGAGAAAGCACTGCAACTCCTGCCAAATGGTATAATAATATATAATTCAGATGGATTTGAAAACAGGAGTCTTGGAAGTACCTGTCTACACTTAGTGAGCAAGAGATTTATTGTAACCAGGGTTTTATTGTAACACAAATGATTGCTGGAATTAAAGGACTTTCAGATGCCAGCAGGGGAATTTTGTCCATTAACATAATTTCAACTAGTCACACGCTGTGGATATGAATCTTCTCTGGATTTTGAGACCAGGCAAGCAAAAACAGAGATCCTCAAAAACCTCCACTGCTCAACTGTTGTCCCAGCCCAGCCTCTCGCATATGAAAACTCAGGCAAAAATGTCTTAACTTCTCTGACAGTTTAACAGGGTCCTTACAGAGCATTAGCTGTGTGAGCTTGTAATAGTGCATGCTAACACAAAAATGCCTGGAAAGGAAGTAAAAGGAGTTGGGGTAGCATTTGGCCTTCCAGCACTACAGTCACACGTGCTGGGCATTTCTAAATGTTATGGCAAAGCAATGGCTCCAGACCTGGACATCCAGCAGACCAGTTATAAGCACTCACCTTGCAAATGAAAGACTGGTTTAGTCTCACTGGTAGCAGCTGCCATATATTACTTTTTTGGAAGGGAAATTAACATATTGTGCAGAACTCTTTGGAGATGTGACCAGAATCTTCTGGATTTCCTCTTCCTGGCCAGATTTTCAAAGTAGTTACTCCACTTGCAGAGGAAATTTGGAAATAAATGTCTAATGTTGCTCTCTGTGCCTGGGATTTAAGATCTTTCTGGGCAGGTTTTGTGTACACCTCAAGGCTCTACTCATAGGGACAGATAACACTGCCAGAAGCAAGGAGAAAGCAAAGAATTAAACTACCAGGAAGCTCTGAGTACTCAGCACTGGAGAGAAAGGATGACCTGTGTGCAAGCTGACTGGAACAGGAGAGCCTTGTCCATGAATCAGCATTGCCGTGCTGGAGACAGATGACTTACATAAAAGGCAGAACTAGGTCAAGCCTTCATCTTCATTAGCAGTATGACATTTTTGAGGCTACATTTGTGCAGCCAGGACTGAGGGTTTGCAGGGCAGCCAGGAAGGACATGCCAAAGGCGCTGAGTTAAGCACTGCTCACTGGCAGCACAGGCTGGAACTACAGTTTTGCATCTCAGAAGCTTCCTGTGCACAGACCTATTCTCCCACATTTTAGCCAGGGGTCCTACACTGCTTCTAGAGTCCAGCCTGGCCACAGGGTGCACAGAGCAGGGAGAGAGAGATTGTCAAGCTTTGTACAATTAAGCCCTTGCTCTTTGTGGAATATACCAATTTAATTGCATCCTGATAAGGCTCTGTGTGATGTTCTTCTACTTTTCTGTTACACTATGCATTCATTTCTAAACATATAAACTGCACAATAAACTTGCCAGGAAAAAGAGAGCAAATTTTAATACTTCTTGTCAGTGTTGCATGTCCTCATCAGTAAGTTTGCAGATGACACCAAGCTAGGAGCAGATGTGGATCTGTTGGAAGGTAGGAGAGCGCTGCAGAGGGACCTGGACAGGCTGGATGGGTGGGCAGAGGCCAATGGGATGAGATTTAACAAGGACAAGTGCAGGGTCCTACACTTTGGCCACAACAACCCCAAGCAGTGCTACAGGCTGGGGACAGAGTGGCTGGAGAGCAGCCAGGAAGAAAGGGACCTGGGGGTACTGGTAGATAGTAGGCTGAAGATGAGGCAGCAGTGTGCCCAGGTGGCCAAGAGAGCCAATGGCATCCTGGCCTGCATCAGGAACAGTGTGGCCAGTAGGACAAGGGAGGTTATTCTGCCCCCATACTCAGCACTGCTCAGGCCACACCTTGAGTACTGTGTCCAGTTCTGGGCCCCTCAATTCAAGAGAGATGTTGAGGTGCTGGAACATATCCAGAGAAGGGCAGCGAAGCTGGTGGGGGGCCTGGAACACAAATCCTATGAGGAGAGGCTGAGGGAGCTGGGCCTGTTTAGCCTGGAGAAGAGGAGGCTCAGGCACCTAAAACTACCTGAAAGGAGGCTGTAGCCAGATTGGGGTTGCTCTCTTCTCCCAGGCAACCAGCAACAGAACAAGGGGACACAGTCTCAAGTTGTGCCAGGGGAGGTCTATGCTGGATGTTAGGAGGAAGTTCTGCACAGAGTGATTGGCATTGGAATGGGCTGCCCAGGAATGTGGTGGAGTTGCCATCCCTGTAAGTGTTCAAGAAAAACCTGGATGAGGCACTTAGTGCCATGGTCTAGTTGGTTGGCTAGGGCTGGGGGATAGGTTGGACTGGATGATCTTGGAGGTCTCTTCCAACCTGGTTGATTCTATAATTCTATGCAGTTGATGTCCACAATGCATGCTGTGCTCTGGAGATCCTGCTGGTACCAAGAGAATGCTCTTTGACAGGAAAGAATTTCAATAAATATCTGAAGTTTACATTACATTTGTAATCTCCTTTCAGTTCTATTATCCTGCCAGCTCTGAAAGGTGATTTATTTCTCTGCACATGCAAGGTCCCAGTTGCCTGCAGTGCCACAGGTATGCCATAATTCCTGTGTCAGTGCCATGCAGAAGTCTTCACATAGAGAAGGCTGTCTTCCATGGTAGTAGATTTCTCTCTTCAGACTTCACCTATGCATCTGCTTTGTCCTCATTTTTGGCAGTGAGTGGAGGGTGTGATTGGGTGTGGAGAAAAACTGGATCCAACACTAGAGTAGATTTAATATTGAGTCTCAGCAGTTCTCACTACCAACTGCAGGTATGGAGAAGAGAGGAACTTCTCCTCTGACTAGGAAACCCATCAAAGACTTTGATCCAGAAGACTTGAGTGCTTTTTAAAGCTTATGTTAGGTATAAAAGAAGGAGACTGTGGAATGTGAAGTAACTAGGCATTTCTCTGAGAACATGGGCAACTACTGAACGAAAGTGGCACCGTGGCTCATTTTTTCTAGTGAGTTTAACTATGCTGTGAAAAGCTTTTAATTTCCTTGTGGCACTCACACATTTTCCTGGAAGTTTCGTCCAAATGAGAATTGTATCAAAACAAAACTGCATAAACAAACTACTGCTTCTTCAAACAGTTAACAGCATTTTACTTTTGAAGGGTTCTACTAAAGGGAAAGATGATAGTACTAAAAGAACCTTTGAAAGTGTGTGCTCCTGTACAAACAGCTACAAGGCAAAACTAGAAAACTGATTTTCTACTTGCAGTCTGCAGTCCTATAAACTTCTGCAAATGTTTTTTGCTTCAGGTACTTGAACAATCCATTTACAATCAATACAGACTTTGACTGAAAACCTTGAAGAGATATTCTATAAGTTTCAAGAGAGTAAGACTACATTTTAATAGCTAAAAGGTTATTTATCTTATTAAAAAGAGCTGCAGGGCTTTTATCTCCTCATTAATCATATTTCCGTGTTGCAAAACTTTGTGAAGGGTGGAACTGGACGAAAGACAGCACAAATATTCTTAATGGTAAGAACACTGTTTTGCTTATGTTCTGTTGCTACCTAGATATTGTGAGACTCAATGAGTCAGGGATTAGAAAGCTTTATAAAGCAAGTGAGTACTAGATGAAGGTGAAGTAGGTATGTGGTAGAGTACAAAGATTTTTCTAAAGACTAGTGAAAATGAGAATGGAGAGCCTCCCATTTCTCATGTTATTATGTGCAGCTTTATCTTGTGCTTTTCCTGCAGTTACAAGGCAGAAAAAAGAAGGTGACATGCAGCTTATCCAGGTGAGAAAGGCAAACCTCTGAGAAGATCTTTATCAACTGTTGAGCATTCATTGAGGTCTCCGGGGCTGGTATATAGCATTGAGGGGCTAGTTCTGCAAATTAGAGCAGAATAAACAATGAGTTTGAGTATTTCCCCAAATAGAGGGAGCTGCATTCTGTACCGTGATAACAAAGGTTTCTTTAACCATGATTCATTCTTTAGTTGTTTTCTCGGTTGGTTTTGTTTGCTTTGTTTTGTTTAGAGAACAATTAAAATTAATTATGCATTCACTTAGGTTTTGATTCTACTAGCAATTAAACTCATGAGCCTGCATGTTTGATTTGGAGTTCAGGTGGATATGTGTTTGTGTCTGTGACTTCTGGTGGTACAATACCTAACTCTTCATAAAACAAAGATGTTATTTTGTCTGAAATACTATATTTTTTTTAATATTACTGTAAAAAAAATGAGGGAAAGTGGGATGCTAGTGCTGAAATTTTGTATTCAGTCATGTGCTTCAAACAGCTTGTGCACTCTGAGTATCCCTAAATCCCAGGGTAAGTGGATGGTACATTACCCAAAAATAATCACTTTATTAGACAAATGCAAATTTTGATTGCATTCCGAGTGAACTGCAAGACATTTATAGTGATAATATACTGCAAAAAGCTATCACCAAGAGGAAAAACGAGCATGCAGGCTTTAACCAACTCTATTACCCATGCTTCTGTGGAAGAGAAAGAAAAGCAGCAAAGGTGTATGTCTGAAGTTGTGCTAGCATAATTTTTAATGAGCTTCAAAAGCAAACATCCTTGACTATCCTAAAATTTTAATGGTCTGGGTTTTTCCCCCTTTTCTTTCCCTTAGAAGTACCTGGAAAATTACTATGGCTTTAAGAAAGATGGAGAGTCTTTCATTTGGAAAGATAATAGTCAAATAACACAAAAAATAAAAGACCTGCAGGAATTCTTTGGGCTGGAGGTGACAGGGAAGCTGGATGCTGGAATTTTGGACCTGGTACGGGAACGTCGTTGTGGATTCCCTGACGTAGCTGCGTTCTCCGCCTTTGCAGGAGAGCCAAAATGGGCAAAACAAGTCCTGACATACAGGTAACCAAGCGGAATTCTTCATGCAAAGACAGTGCATTACACAGCATAAGCTGTAAGAAAACAGCTGATTTTCTACCTCATGTTTTACAGGATATTGAACTACACACCAGACCTGCATCCAGCAGATGTCAATGTAGCAATCAAGAAAGCATTAAGTGTCTGGAGCAGTGTAACCCCGCTGAAATTCATCAGGAAGGACAGTGGTGATGCAGACATAATGATCTCCTTTGCAGCCAGAGGTAAACTCTGTGCAGACAGCAAGAGTTATTGCAAAGTTACTGCCTGTGTGGAGCAGTTAGTCTGAAATGCTAATGATTTCTTCTCATAGATAGAATCATAAAACACCAAAATTCAGTGTTCAGTTAAGCAGACAGAAAAACACAGATCATGCTTAAGGATTTATGGCTGTAATTCTTGACAGTCTCTGGGGGAGGGTAGAGAGGCAGATGAAGAGAACTGAGAAAACAAATGTAATGAGCTGCCTGCAGTTTACTGGATTTATACCTAGCATGTACACAAACCACAAGAGCTTAAGGCTTGTTGGATACACCCAAAATCAGAGGAGTGTGAAGTGGGTAGCTCTAGTTGCAGTCCTGGGATTAGATATGTACTTTGTGTAAACTAAATAAATTTAGGCCAGTCTTAAGACTTGTATTTCTGGAACTGCCCTCAGGGTGGTCTTATTGACAGTCTCTGCACTGGACTCTTCTATTCAGCTCCTCTGTTCCCACTCAGGCATCCACTCATTGGGACTATGCAGAGTGTGCAGGCACTGCATGTAACTTCTATGTCCCTAAATCATTTTCTGTAGGCTACGCTCAAGGGCTTACAGTCTTTCCAAGGATCTTTCTTCTGCCATCATCATTTAAATTGCCAGCCAGGTTCAGATAGTCATTTGATAGCTGCTGGCATAGAGCTTTTAAACCTTTCACCTTATGAGCAAAGAAGGAAATGTATTTCAACATAAACCATGTTTTACCCTTCCCTTGAGGCAGCAGTATGAGAATGTTCACCTGTTTTGTGAGGAAGCCAACATTTCACTCCTCATGCATCAGTTCAAGTTTTCTGATGTTTTTCCTGTGGAAAAGAAAGCTTTTGGCAAGTCTGTGTGGAAGGGGAGTTTGAAAGTTTACAAGATCAGCAGGACACAGAGCTTTGTGCATGACTGAGACCATTTATTTCTGTAAGCCTCAGTCAGCTGTGTATGGGACTTAATTCTCAGGTCACAACGACTTCATCCCCTTTGATGGCCCAGGAGGGTCTGTTGCTCATGCCTATGCACCTGGCAAGGACTTTGGTGGAGATGCTCACTTTGATGAGGATGAAACCTGGACCAAAACCACAGAGGGTAGGAAATTGTATTCTTTGAGCCCTTCATGAAGCAAGCTGTACATGATATATAGTTGCAATGTCTGTCTCAAATCTTTTTCAAGAATTGCTTAAAAATGGGACTGATTTAAGAGACTGATTGTGTAGATGGTTTCCATAGCTGTGAAAATCCTCTGAGCCTTCTGGTTTAAAAAGTTAAGGCCCCAGATGAACTTCTTCCATGGACTAGATGGAGATTTATTTGGGAAGTAATCAAAGGACCTGGCAGCTCCCTTTTCCCCACTCCTCTAACCTGCTTGTCTGTCCCAGTACAGTTGCATCACCCAGTTACATCCAGGGTCCTTCTTCCAGAGTGGCTTCTGCAGCCACTGTTTCCTTGTACTCTACCGTAATGATTTATTTATTTTCCTTTCTGACCAGAATTTCATCTCCAACTGAATTTCCTGTAACAGCTCCATTTACTTGGGCAAGCAGTTCTGAAATGTTCTGGTCTGTCCTATGTCTTTCATGTTTTCAGGACAAATTAAAAGTCACTGATGTCCTATGATGTCTTTTGTTTATTATTTCCAGGTATGAACTTGTTCTATGTTGCTGCCCATGAGTTTGGCCATTCTTTGGGACTTTTCCATTCCAAAGACCCCAACGCTCTGATGTACCCAGTGTACAGGAAATTTGACCCTTCGGTATTCCCTCTTCATCAGGATGATATTAATGGCATTCAGTACCTCTATGGTAATAACTCACAATTGTTAATTAACCAGTCCTTATAATTTTAAAGACTTTGGAATACCTTTCAGTGACATTTTTGTGTGTGTGTGCTGGATATACCTGAATGAATGAGTTCTCTTTTAAATTTCTTCCATAAACTCCTCCTTTTAGGACCATCTTCTAACACCCAGGATGAACAAACGGAATCCTCTGAGACAAAAGACCCAAATGAGTCAAAAGATCCTGTACTGCCAAACACTTGTGGCCCCAATTTAACTTTTGATGCTGTTACCACTTTCCGTGGAGAAATCATGTTCTTTAAAGACAAGTATGTCAGCTCTCTATCACTTTTAAATTATGCCCCACAGCATGGAAAAATATCTTCCCTCAGAATATCAACCTTTCTGGGCAGGAAGGTGAGAGAAGGAATCAGGATAAGAGATTCAAGGCAAAATCAAAGGAGTAGTGGAGAAATGAAAAGAGGAAGATCACCTTTGAAACAGAGCGTGCTGTGAACAGCATGGGGGAAAGATGGCTCATCTGAAATCAGGCTCCTTTCACCTTAGGCTGAAAGCAAGTCCCAAGTGTTTAGCATCTGGGAGAGTTCAGCTTTGGTGAAAGACACCGCCAACTCTGAGACAGCACCTTCCTTGCTGTCTTTGTTTTGAGAGATCTGAGGGATTACCAGTCCTGAGACCTGCTTGAAGATCCCTTGTAGTGGTGGTTTAGTCTAATCACAGAAGGAAAGGATGTTGGTTGAGGGCTGAACTCAGATAAATTGACTTGCTTCAGGGCATGACAGGCCAAAATCTTGAGAAGGGGTAAAAGAGTTGATCCCTCTCTTTTTCTTGTGGTGGGGCTGCACTTCCCCCTCTGCAGATATGCCCTAAAATCAGTGTTAGAGTTTCGATCTAGAGTTTGGAGTCTGCAGAGGCAGTAAAGTGCCCTAAAATCAATGCTAGAGTTTTGGTCTAGAGTTTGGAGTCTGCAGAGCCAGTAAAGTGTTATTTTGCTGAAGGTTCTCTTGTGCACTGGCCATTTCCCTAAGCTGGTGTTGGTGTCCCCAGGGTGGGGTTTCGTTGCCCAGACCTTACCCCATACCAGCCCAGTGAGCCAGGCCTTTCTGCGTAAGGGAAAATAACAACTGAGACAGAACTGCTCATCAGACCTATTTTAGATGGCTGCATCAAGATGAGAGGCATCCCACCATGGAAACAGTTTTCTTTCCATTGACATTACAGGGAGCTTAGTGTGACTAACTCAGGGTACACGGCTGGGTTTAGCCCTGGTTGCCATGATGTGGTTTCATGCATTTGTGTGTGTGAATGCCTTAATTGTTTGAAAACCTGTCCTGTATTTATGTAAGGCATTTTTGGCGCAAGCATCCTGCAGTCGGAACAGCTGCGTTTAATTTGGTATCTTCCTTCTGGCCACGTCTGCCACCTGGTGTTGATGCTGCCTATGAAATTCCTGAGGAAGACAAAATCTTCGTTTTTAAAGGTAAAAATTTCTTCTTCTTCTTCTTCTTCTTCTTCTTCTTCTTCTTCTTCTTCTTCTTCTTCTTCTTCTTCTTCTTCTTCTTCTTCTTCTTCTTCTTCTTCTTCTTCTTCTTCTTCTTCTTCTTCTTCTTCTTCTTCCTTTTGTTTCTTTTTTTCCTCATGTTGTCTTTTCAAGTAACCTAAAGAGTTTGTGCTGGGCTTAAAATATCCTTGAACTCTTTCTGCAAGATTTCACAAGAACCAACTAAACTGATGTCTTTCAATCACAGAGATAGAGAAGTGGGCAGGCTCAGCTAGAAGGAAGTTCTTCACCATGAGGGTGATTAGACACTGGAAGAGACTGCCCAGAGAGATGGTGAAAGCCCCATCCCTGAAGGTCTTTAAGGCCAGGCTGGATGAGGCTCTGATCTAGTGTGAGGTGTCCTTGCCCATGGCAGGGGGGTTGGAATTTGATGATCCCTGAAGTTCCTTCCAGGCCTGGCAATTCTATAATTCTATGATTCTAAAACAGAGATATCATCCAAGATAAGGAACAGGTGTCTTATTTTTGAACATGTGTCTTATTTTTTACTGTCAATGTAGAGAAATTTCATTCCCTAAGTTATGTGTCATTATTTTCCTTTCTTTTTCTTTTCTGGAAAATTGTGTGTTTAATTTAAAAATTGAAACACATACTTCTTGTGGAGGACTAACATAACTACAAAAGAAGCCTGGCATTTTGGGTTTCATGACACATGGTGCAAAAAGTCATTCTTGTCGGTTTTGGTCTCTGGAGCCAGTATGTAGAATGCTTTCGGGTAACTGCTGTCACCTCTCTGCATTTTCCCATTAACAAATTCGCTTGAGCATGTCCAGAGAAGGGCGATGAGGCTGGTGAGAGGCCTTGAGCACAGCCCTACGAGGAGAGGCTGAGGGAGCTGGGATTGTTTAGCCTGGAGAAGAGGAGGCTCAGGGGAGACCTTATTGCTGTCTACAACTACCTGAGGGGTGGTTGTGGCCAGGAGAAGGTTGCTCTCTTCTCTCAGGTGGCCAGCACCAGAACAAGAGGACACAGCCTCAAGCTACGTCAGGGGAGATTTAGGCTGGAGGTGAGGAGAAAGTTCTTCACTGAGAGAGTCATTGGACACTGGAATGGGCTGCCCGGGGAGGTGGTGGAGTCGCCGTCCCTGGAGCTGTTCAAGGCAGGACTGGACGTGGCACTTGGTGCCATGGTCTAGCCTTGAGCGGTGTGGTAAAGGGTTGGACTTGATGATCTGTGAGGTCTCTTCCAACCTTGGTGATACTGTGATACTGTTTTCATTAAAAGAGTTGTGGCATTCCCAGAATAAGTTGCTGATACCATGTTTTCCTCAACTTTCCTTCACAGGGAATGAATTCTGGGTTGTGAGAGGAGATACCATACTTCCTGGGTACCCCCAAAAACTCTACACTCTGGGCTTCTCAAAGGATGTTACCAAAATTGATGCGGCCTTTTATAATGGAAATGAGGGTAAAACATATTACTTCACAGTGGACAGATTTTGGAGGTAATATTTCCTGTGTTCCTTTCCTAAATAGAAGCAAACATCATCACATGATCGATATCCAGTCATGATTTGGGATGTATTAGTCACACTTGTTTGGTAATCTCTTTCACTGCCACAACTTGTTGTGGAAAAAACATTTGAAAGAGAGGTGAAACAGTGGCTTTAGCTTTCTTTTTAGTTGAATTAATTATTTAAGTTCTCTTATTTATTTCTTTGTATGTTTATTTACACTTAACTACCTTGGAAAAAGGATACCAAAATCAAACAAACATCCTACAGCTCCATCAATTCTCTCAGAAAATCAGTTAGAGCCTCACTATTCATAACTAAAAGATTTCTGTGGGGAAAGGAGAATCCACCTTTTTTTTCCAGCTACCTACAGATTATTTCATAAAGTTGCTTTTAAATACCATGTAAGGCAAAGATTTATCTGCTGGACATGGTTTCTGCTTCCTCTTTCCAATCAGGTTTTTGTTACAGGAGATGTGCTTCCAACAACTGAAGGAGGTCTTCCTTATAACAGCTTTATAGATGAATGGCACAAATTCTCTTCTTTCTGCCACCTCAATAGCCAAGCCATTGTGCTAGTTTGAAGCAGGCTAGAATGTTTTGGTGAGAACTAGATTACAGGCTGTGAAAGGACAACAATGGTGATGTCTACTTCACGCATAGGCTTGCTGAGATCTATAGGAACAAGAAATAAAAACATTAGATAACCACTCTCACTCAGACTGCTGGCTGAGCTGCATCTCTCTAACCTCACCCTTCATTTTGGACTCATCCACTTTACTTCCTAACCCCCTGGCCAAACCTCCATTCTTCCTTGGGATTGGGGTAAGGTTGAGAGGGGTAGGGAGAAGGTGAAGGGGTGGTTGAAGGCCCCTCCTGGGGACTCAGGTTTCTGGGAGGGGAGTTGTATTTCTGTATTACCTTTTACCTTGTATATTTCTGTCTATAAATGTATATACTGTAAATATCTGTTTGTATATTGTGATAGCTGTAAATATAAGCTTCATTCATATTTCCAGAGCCAGCTGAGTCTAGTCTGGGTGATTTTCCTAAGTCGGGGGGGGGGAGGGCAGGAGCACCCAAACCATCACAGTCATTGTACATAGAATCATAGAATCATAGAATCATAGAATCAACCAGGTTGGAAAAGACCTCCAAGATCATCCAGTCCAACCTAGCACCCAGCCCTAGCCAGTCAACTAGACCATGGTACCGAGTGCCTCATCCAGTCTCTTCTTGAACACCTCCAGGGACGGTGCCTCCACCACCTCCCTGGGCAGCCCATTCCAATGGCAAATCACTCTCTCTGTGAAGAACTTCCTCCTAACATCCAGTCTGTACCTACCCCAGCACAACTTGAGATGCAGAGATCATCCTGGAGCTATATAATTTGTTGGTTAAACAGAAGATAAGAATGACACATTGTAGTTCAAATTCTCACAGCAGTTTGTCTCATCATTCTCTTACCAAGAAAAGGTATCAGAAGCAAAATGCTTTCAGAAGCCTTCCTATTCCATCGTGAGCAGACAAACTGCATTTCACCAAAAATGTAATGGCCTGCTATAAATAAGTTAATTAAAACAAAGTAAATGAGACCTTAAGAAAAAAAAATTATTTTTCCTGATAAAAGATTCTTTACAAGGTACAAGAAGGCAATCTTTTTATCATCTTAGGAATCTGACTTACATTTGATATAGATTATCTACCTGTCCTTTAGGTGTAGCCCTATAGAAAAATGTTCTTAGCAGATTTGTGGTGATAGTTCAAAAATTAGGTATTATAGTACACATATCTTGAGATGATGTAAACAGAAGCAATCCTTTCAGCTAATAAAGTAATGACGATTTATGGCACGTCATGTCTGTCTCAATGCTACCTAAGTGCTACCTGAATGATACTGCCCAGGGAGGTGGTGGAGTCACCCTCTCTGGAGGTGTTCAAGAAAAGACTGGATGAGGCACTTAGTGCCATGGTCTAGTTGACTGGCTAGGGCTGGGGGATAGGTTGGACTGGATGATCTCGGAGGTCTCCTCCAACCTGCTTGATTCTATGATTCTATGAATGAGGACAGCAGAATTAATTATGAGTTGTTTGCAGTTTTCATTGACACTAGGTTGTTTACCATTTTTTTCAGTTATGATAAAAGAAGTCAGTCTATGGACAGGAAGCCCAAACTGATAAGAGATGTATTTCCAGGAATTACCGGGAAGGTCGATGCTGTTTTTCAACATGAAAGTGAGTAACTGTTCTTGATAAAATCTATGTGAAATGCTCAGGGTCACAGAGCTGGCAGCGCCTGGACGGAGAAAGGCAACTCAAAGTGCTGCTCATAGTCCTCAGGACGACCAACAAGACTCTGAAATAGTCATGTAACACTCATGTTTCACTTTTCCCCCTTGAAATACACTAATGATACAACTTTGGTGTCAGCTTCACTTTAGATGAGGCCAGCTGTAAGGGACAGATTGATAGTTACATGTTCATGCTGATGTGCACCTCACACCATGAAGAGCACCGTTCAATACAGTGGTAACTTAACAACGTAAGGTCTACCTGCTGTGAGCAAGGCTGTCACAGCCTGGCCCTCTGATGTAAAGTGGCACTGCTGCAAGAACAGCAATTGACGTTAGCTTCTGCTGAATGAAGGAGAGTGTTACTTAGACATCCACAAGGGCATGCTCGCCCATCCAAACGGCAGTTCAGTTGTTTCCTAGATGCTTATCTCCTGGTCACCAAAACCCATGCATGTTAACTGTTTCCCAGTGAATCTATCTATTACCTCCAAAACAAGTCTTACATGTGGTGCTGGGGACCCTTAACTGCAGCCCCAGAAGGGCAGTGTGGACACAGCTGCCCCAGGCTGTATCTCTCCTTCCCTACACAGCATCTGGCAGCAACCTAGCAAGCTTGTACCTGATTGCACCTTGCCATGCCCTGTGTCATATTCCAAGCTGTGCAACACCTACCCACAGGTGGCAAGACATACACCCTTCTGGAGGGTTTTGACACAGCTGTTGCACAACAGCAGGCATTTTAATCTTCAGAAACACACAGGATGCTTTTTTTAAGGTCACCATGGGATTCATTAAGTGCATTGTGCAGCATGCCCATGGCTGCCTCGCCATGGGAGGTGTCCCCATGCTACTGTGTACCATTTTACAGAGTTAACACCTGGGAGCAGATGCTCTAAGTGCATCCAAAGATTTCCTGAGCTCTTTCTGGATGTTGCTGAAGCATTCTAATCACTACACCTGCAATATAATAATTCATCTGGGTGTTTGGTTTCTCCTTAGATTTCCTTTATTTCTTCCTTGGAACAGAACAATTTGAGTATGACCCTGACAAGAAGAGAGTTACACGTCTCCTGAAGACCAGTTTCTGGTTTCCATGCTGAGAAAATGCATTCTGTAATGGTGTTGGAAAGAACACAATACTCTTGCACTAGAAACACTATGGAAGATGTGGGTAATTCAGTGTTAGTTGACCAGCCTCAACACCTGCACAATTTGTGTTTCTGTAAATAACAGAATGTTATCTAGCATGCTGTTGTGTATATATGTATGTAATTAACATCAGGATTGCTATTACCAAAGAATAATGCAATTTTCACTTTTTGATACAAGGTTGTGTCTTGTTTTGCCTTCCCCATAATTTTCTTTTCACTCTCCATGCTGTACATCAGCCTACTCAGAGCCCTACTAGCCAGGAGTCCATGAGGAAGAGTATTTCTGTTCCTAGAGCTGAGATTGTTTTCAACTAGGTTTAGATATTCCAAAGTTAAGCAAGATGGCTAATTGAATTTACTGCTCATAATTATGGAGACATAGACAGGACCTCAAGAGAGCAGTATCAGCCTGAAGTGGGATGGAAGTGCTCCTTTTCATTGCTAACTGTAGAGGCATCCTGATGAGCAGTTACATTACACAGACAATTATTGAAGGCTAAGGTTCAGTGTGATGAGTCCTAGCCTAAGATAATTATTGATTTATATGTGATTAAAGCCTCATCTTCACAAACACAGGGACAGAGGGGCACAGTAGCAGTGTCAATAGGTGAAGGTCTCATCGGGTCACAGTCTGAGATATCACTGCTGGGGTGAAAGGGATCAGTATCCAATGGGAGAGCATTTGGGGATTTTATAAGACTTAGTATGTCATGTTCAAAGGGTCCTGTGGGAATGTGTATTACTTAGGGGAAAGACCAAAGGTGGAGAAAGGGAATGATCAAGGTAGACTGGGGAGGAATAGATTTTGGAAAACAGAGGGATAAGTGGATTAAGGAAGCTGGTTACATATAAGTAGGCTGCAGGTCACTCTACATTTTTAGCCATGCTCTCCAACTGTCTTCACAGTAAAACACATCTTATGTGTGGGTGAGTTCTACCTGTTTTGGTGAATTTCAAGTGGGATTCACTGCTGGATAAGTTAAAAGGTCTGAGTAGCAGCAATTGAAGCTACATGACTCATAAATTAATGGATACATGAGGTATGGGGGCAGCTACTAAGAGGACTGATTGCCTCAGCCTGGCTGCTGAGGGCGTCCACACTATATTTCCATCACAGAATCACAGAATGTCAGGGGCTGGAAGGGACCTCAAAAGATCATTTAGTCCAACCACCCTGCCAGAGCAGGATCATCTATACCAGATCACACAGGAACACATCCAGGTGGGTTTCAAATATCTCCAGAGAGAGAGAATCCACAACAACCCTGGACAGCCTGTTCCAGTTCTCTGTCATACTCATAGTGAAAAATTTCCTTCACATGTTTACATGAAGTTTCCTATGCCTCAACTTCCACCCATTGCCCCTTGCGCTGTCAATAGGCATCACTGAGCAGAGTCTGGCTCCATCCTGCCAATCACCCTTTACATATTTATAAACATTGATTAGGCCACCCCTTAGTCTCCTCTTCTCCAAGCTAAAGAGCCCCAGATCTCTCAGTCTCTCTTCACGAGAGAGCTGTCCCATTCCTTTAATCATCTTTGTGGCTCTACACTGCCCAGTTCTGGGGGGCCTAGAACTGGACACAGTACTCCAGATGTGACCTCACCAGGGCAGAGTAGAGGGGCAGGAGAACCTCTCTCGACCTACTAGCCACACCTCTGTTAATACATCCCAGAATGGCATTGGCCCTCTGGGCCACAAAAGCACACTGCTGGCTCATGGTCAACCTCCCATCATCTAGGACCCCCAGATCCTTTTCCCCTTCACTGCCTTCCAACAATTCAGTCCCCAACCTATACTGACGCCTGGGGTTGTTCTTTCCCAGGCACAAGACTCTACACTTGTCCTTGTTGAACTTCATTCAGTTTCTTCCTGTCCAGCCCTCTAGCCTGTCCAAGTCTCACTGAACGGCAGCACAGCCTTCTGGTGTGGCACCCACATGTCAATATTTCACCAGTGAATGGAAGTCCTCATCAGCCAGAAGAGAGGAATGGGATGGGGCCACCAGTCCCTTTCATATTTGTCTAAGTGCTCCATGCTCTCTATCTGTGATAATCTCTGTGGCCAGCCTCATGGCTTTCTAGCCCTAGGGAACAGACATGCAGCAGCTGTCAGTTCAGTGCTGCTGGAGTCAGGCATTGCAGCGTGGATCTAGACACTGAGCAAGTTCTATCTGAATTCTGCCAAGGTCCAAAGCATACTCTGACACTCTCAGTCTTGCAAAGACAAATAGTGCTGCCACACCTTGCTGTGGAGGTGGCAAACAAGACTCTGCTGACTAAGAACAACTACTATCAAAATTATTAGCTTTTACTACAGCACCTCAAGGAGAGGAAGTGAGTAGCTCTGATTAGTGTTTTATATTGGCAAGGTTAGAGAGGCAATTTCAAGTCTTCTAGCCTGAATGTTCCTACTGAATTAGTAGGAAAAATTTCAGGATGCCCCTGCTTACTGCAGGGGAATTAGACTAAATGGCCTTTGGAGGTTCCTTCCAACCCAAACCATTCCATGATTCTATGAATACTGTTCATACATTCTTTATTGTTTATTTCATGCTGCACTTGTTTTCTAATTCTACTTTTCTTTCATGTTTCTGATATGACTTTTTGAGTGCTGTCACAACTGCAAGACTTCATCAGTAGAAGTGAAAAAGATGCATGAATGGTTTGGTTTTCCACTTTATGTTTTCTTACTTTCTAAAATAAGTCTTTAACCATCCTGGGTTTAAGTGGCCTTTTCAGCCATTCCTGCTCCTCATCCTCTCTACAGTATCTATGCCATTCATAGAACCTTCCTTGTAGTTAACTGCATCATATGACATATCTTTTGGCTCTGACCTTTCCAGTTCTGTTTGGAAATATTCTATTTCACAGTATCACAGTATCATCAAGGTTGGAAGAGACCTCACAGATCATCAAGTCCAACCCTTTACCACACAGCTCAAGGCTAGACCATGGCACCAAGTGCCACGTCCAATCCTGCCTTGAACAGCTCCAGGGACGGCGACTCCACCACCTCCCCGGGCAGCCCATTCCAGTGTCCAATGACTCTCTCAGTGAAGAACTTTCTCCTCACCTCCAGCCTAAATCTCCCCTGGCGTAGCCTGAGGCTGTGTCCTCTTGTTCTGGTGCTGGCCTGAGAGAAGAGAGCAACCTCCTCCTGGCCACAACCACCCCTCAGGTAGTTGTAGACAGCAATAAGTTCTCCCCTGAGCCTCCTCTTCTCCAGGCTAAACAATCCCAGCTCCCTCAGCCTCTCCTCGTAGGGCTGTGCTCAAGGCCTCTCCCCAGCCTCGTCGCCCTTCTCTGGACATGCTCAAGCATCTCAATGTCCCTCCCAAAATGGGGGGCCCAGAACTGAACACAGTACTCAAGGTGAGGTCTAACCAGTGCAGAGTACAGGGGCAGAATGACCTCCCTGCTCCTGCTGACCACACCATTCCTGATGCAGGCCAGGATGCCACTGGCTCTCTTGGCCACCTGGGCACACTGCTGGCTCATGTTCAGGAGGGTATCAATCAGCACCCCCAGATGCCTTTCTGTTTGGCTTCTCTCCAGCCACTCCAACCCCAGCCTGTATAGTATTTGGAGCAAAGCAGGCCTGTCCTAGACAATTTGTTATTATTTTGTAGTTTCCTGGCTCCTAAATACTCATTTAACTAGTCCCTTCCTTGGTTTTGATGGTTTTCAATTAGTTGAGACTCTTTGCTTCCTTATTTCACTGAGTATGCACAGAGATGATCATATTAGTTATTGTATATAAATTCTGGGATTTGTAGAAGTAAAGCTTGAGTAATTCTAGCACTATCTGCCTTAATACAACTTAGCTGGTTTAGTGTTGGCTGTTGATCTCTTTTCTGCTTCACAATTCTTACATGGAAATCTCAGGTACTACGGCCAAGTCAGCCTCATTTGAGTGAAGGCAGGCTTTTGAAGTGGAAGTCAGTGAACTATATTCAATATCCTGTGCTCTTCTGAGGTATAGTTTGAAATCTGGACTCCAAGTTGGTATTTGCATTGTCTGTGGATACTCAGTGCAAGCATTTCAGTTATAGCTTTCTCAGTCTTCTAAACATCAGATTTTTTTCCCATGCTATAGCACCTTTCTAGTTTGTTTTGCATGGAAAATCAAGTGAAGACATAAGACTCTTCGCAAGGAAAAGGCTTATCAAGTGACTCTCTTCTAGAATTCAGATCACAAAAAATATTTTTTTCTTCAGTGTTGTGTTTGGAATAGTCTCATTCATTGTGGTTTTCATCCTCTTGTCTTGGACCGCATTTTGCCTACATATGAAGACATCTATTTCCCATTCATTTGCTAGGAACTCCGTAGGGCATCCATCAGACACAATCCCAGTGGTCCATCCTGCATAGTCCAACACTACCTATCTCAGGAAAAAAAGCAGTTTCATTTAGATGTTATTTTGGGGTTTTTTGTTTTACACTTTCACCCTGCCTGAAAGGGACAAAAGTGCTTTGATATTGTTCTTGACATAGTTACACATATATCATCACAATAGGTAGGGCTGTGGTAGTGAACACAAAAGTGGTTGTGTGATCATTTAGACATACAGAGCTAAAAGACCTCAGAAAGGTTACCACCTGGGTAAAACTGACAAAGGTAACTGATACATCCTAGCAAAGAAGAACAAAATCAAACTGTGTCCATTTATTTACCTACTGTAAGTAAGAAGTTGATCCTAGTGAAATGTTGGCTTGGATTTAATGAAATGGGGGTGGGAAAAGCCCTTTCTGGTTACAGAAACATAGAAATAGCAGCTTCCTGTGTTTTGGTGAGCTGAAGGCAACTCAGTACTGCAAAGATGCATCTCTCAGCTACCAGGGATATTCTAGAAAAAATTAGTTAAAAGGTGCCAAGGTGCAGACTTCATTTCCAGATGATTTCCTGGCAGCCTCTGCCACCTAGCTGGTCTCCAGTCACCCTGTTCATGTTTGCTGCCTTCCAGCAAGACAATTGCCCTTGCAGGTAGGTGCACAAGTGGTAAATGTCCCATGGGGTATTTGACACTGGTGCCATGCATCCACCTGGGAGTTTTTGAGCACATAGCAATTCCTGTATGTGTCAAATTGCCCAGAGCCCCAAGCCATGTGCAAATATATTTTGTAGATCAGTGTGGAGACATTGATCTCTTCTTTCTGCATTTGTCAGGGCAGATTTTACATCTCCACAGCTTGTGTGTCAACTGCCTAGTTTAAGGCAAAGCATGTAAATTGGTAAGATTAGTTCTGCAAGGCAGACCAGAGCCTGTCTGCCATCAAGGAAGTCAGGCACGGGGCACAAAAGAGCAGGTTTGCATCCAGAACAACAGCTCAGCTGCAGGATGAAGAATGTGGTTGTCCTGTGTCCATGGAACAGGTGCTTGGCATGGAAAGTGGCACTCCTTCCCTTCTCCTTTTACTGAAATCACTGATGATGCCATGTCTGCAATTGTGAAAGTCACTGATGTGTAACTCAGGACTGCCCTGCTCTGTGATTTGTCATGTTGAATTGCTCTTTTATAATAGAATCATTGGGACTGATTCAACACCTGACATCCTGAGCCCTATCGCAGTGCCCTTTGGACTGTAGCACGCTTTGAACTACAGCATTGAGCTTCTTGTACTGCCCAGAACAGCACCCTGATTCGTAAACAGTGACGGATCATTCTCCCAGAGCAGAATCAACAGCATTTCTGCAAAGGGAAGGTTTCATTCTGGGTGATGTTATGCCACAAACTTGTACAAACTTTAAGACATTCAGCTTGGGGGTTTGCCTTTGAGCTTTTCACTGTGGTGTTAAAATATACTTAGCTTTAAGAGAAAATTCCTAACAAATTCATAGAATTCTCTGATTTCATGCACCTGTTTGAATATTGCTGCACAGTGACATGATTAATACTTTTAATACTTCAGTCTCTTCATGGAAAGTTACATCCTCCCAGGATAACATTCTGGATCTGCAAAGCAATTTTGATTTTCTTGCTTCAAAATAAACTGGAAACACATGAGGAGACTAAGATCCATCTTGTGATCCTGTGATCTGGAGGACTGTAAGAGCACTGAATGGACATATAACTACTTCCTGCAAGAATGGTGACTGTTCTGCAGAACCACCTGCTACTGAGAAAGCAATTGATAACATCACTGGGACAGATTATAACAAGAAACAGTTCTTAGAATAAAGGAATTACCACTTTTAATTCTGTGTAACATTAAAATTGCAGAACTACCAATCAAAGTTCCCTTTTCTACAGTGAACCTGTTGTGAGAAACTTTGATTTAGGGAACCCCCCACACACACACTATGATTCACACTGTGAACATTTTTTTTCTATATTTAGCAAGGAGTGTGGGTGGAAGTTTCTCCTTAAGGAGGGAAGAATGGAAGCCATTAGAACATTTTAAGGTATTATCAAAGATAATTATCTGAAAAGTGGAATTATTCTAGGGAAATGTGTGTAAATAAACCAGGATTATTGCTAGTCCAGGGAGACACAAATCTGTACTGCCTGAGGATACAATGAAAAGACCTTTGGAAATGCTGACCCTCTCTTAACAACAACGTCAACCTCTTCCTTAGACATCTCGTTTGGATTTAGCAGTGATTTAGCAGATGGGTTCCAGATCTGTCAGGGTTATTTGTGGTGACCTGTGTGAGGTCACAATGCAGGCAAGAACTACATCTGAAGAACAATTAGGAGTAGGTAAGGGTAAAGTTTATCTCTCTTCATTGGTTACATGGAGATTTCTGGCAGACTTCAGCCAGGGCCAGTGTATTACCTGGCTCTCTGACAGAGGTGAAGTTTCTGCAGCCCCATGCCTCTTGATCCAATTAGCAGTGAGACTTGAGTGTGTATTCCCAGTGGGCACATGTGCTTACAATTGCACAAAGACACTATGGATCACCCAGCAGCTGAGGTCAGACATCCTACCCAGCCAGCCACTGCCTTAACATGTGCTGGTACCCCCTGCTGCCTCATGCACACATATTCAAACAGATCTTTTCACTGACACCAGATCTCACAGCATCCCCAGGTGCTGACTTGGGTCCCTCTGGTCTCTATGATATTCAGCCTTGGCTTATGGACAGTTTGATACTCAGCTCCCAGTCTTTTACCCTACTCATTGGCTCATCCAGCTGGATCTTCATTAATGTTCTCACACATACATACGCACACAGACACAAGGTCCAGGCCTTGGTTCCATCTCAAGGGCTGTCACTAAGACCTACACACACACATTCTTTCACACAGGACAGAGGCCCTGGCATGGGAAAATGACTAGAAATGAGATTTAGTGAAGTGCTTGTACAAACTGTGTGGATCAGATGCAGGTGCAACACAATGACTCCTGAAACAGTGAGTGACTCTGTAGACACCACTTGGCACTCAGCAACTGAGGGGTCTTGGTTTCCTTTTGGCATATTCCTGTCCCCTGTTCGGATTTGAGCTTTGTTTTTTGAAAGAGAAAAAGTGCCCATGTACTAGCTGCCACATCATGGGAAAAGCAGAGGCTGGAAACCTACTCTTCCCTCATTCAAGAGAGATGTGCCAAAGCACACGCGGTAAGAAGGCGACACAGGCAGTGAAACTGAACATGACCTTTTAGCCCCAGAGTGTGGAAACTCCCAAGAAGGAGGGAAACCATTGCTTCTGCTTCCTTTTCCTGATGTTTAAAGTTTTTCACTTGATGATTCTTCAAATACATAAACAGCTCCCACAGCTAGTGCTGGAGTCCAGGTCTTTCTAGTCCTGCCACGGTCTGCCTTGGGTAATAGTCTATTTAAAGTTTCCCATCTCAGCTGCTGGGTGCATCTGTATAATCTGCAGCTCTTCTTTTCCTGTATATGTTTAAATGTGCCTATGGTGTCTTCAGGAAATAAAAGGGGAAAGGATAGAAGAAATAAGGAGTTAACTACTTAGGAGGAAAAAAAAAACAAAAAACAAAAAAAAAACCAAAAAAACAACAAAAAAAATGAAGATATTAAATCAGGAACTATATAAACCAGCCTACAGAAACACAATGAAGGAGCGATATTTACAAGCAAATAGAACTAGTTTAGAAACAGAGTTACAGGAGCATTTCACAAATCCCAAAAATTCTCATCTATCTGGAAAAAAAATTATAATGATACACATTTGTCCTTCTGTTTCTCAGACTAGCATTTAGTGATTCCTTTTTCAGGTTTCCAAGGATCTTCTTCACCTCTGACAAGGGCAGGAACACCAAAGCCATTCTAAAAGGTGTCTAGCCTATACCTGATAGCTTCCAGAGTTAGAAAACACACAGGCACTTCAGGCTATTCATGCTGATGCTTAGCTGTCCTTGCAATTAGAAATGTTTCCTCAATTTAGGGGTCTACACTGTGGATTTGGTTTTGTTGCCATCACGGACAATGAAGTCTAGAGCACATCTCAACTTTAAGTCCATGGCCAGTTGAATCACTCTAGAATCTATTGTCCAAAATAGGAGCTTAGACACCTAAATAATTTGTTATTATCTACACAATGAAGCACTTAAAGCTGATTCCACTTTATTACTCATTTACCTGCACTCAAGGCACTCACTTCAAGCTGGCTGCCATGACACGGGAGCTGTAATGATCTGCATCCTCCCAGAGCAGCAAGAGGTCAGGTAGGATCCCTCCCTAGAGCATCTCAAATGTCACTAATACTCAGGCAGCTGAATCCCATATGGTATGCTTAAAATTAGTCACTATTGTTTAAAACCATTCTAGAGTCCTGGAGAACAATCACTGTTTCCCTTATAAGAAAAATATTTTTTGTGTATTTAATAACGTTTATCATGGCATCCCTCACTCTTTCTTCCACGAAACAGTGAACACAGAACCACAGAATGGTTCCTTTAATCTTCATTTTCCAGACTCACAAAAATTCCTTTTGGGCTTCAAGGCCTCTTTCCTAGCAGAGCTCATCTCTCTGTCTGGATACAAACACCTTATTGCAGATGAGATCTTATTCATGCTGGCAAGAGTATAAATGCTATCTTATTTACTGTACACCCACATGGAAGAACAGGTTATGAATTCCAGTAATATGACTGAGTTCTCTTAACATCAACTACCTGAAGGGTGGTTATAGCCAGGAGGAGGTTGCTCTCTTCTCTCATGTGGCCAGCACCAGAACAAGAGGACACAGCCTCAAGCTATGCCGGGGGAGATTTAGGCTCGAGGTGAGGAGAAAGTTCTTCACTGAGAGAGTCATTGGACACTGGAATGGGCTGCCCGGGGAGGTGGTGGAGTCGCCGTCCCTGGAGCTGTTCAAGGCAGGATTGGACGTGGCACTTGGTGCCATGGTCTAGCCTTGAGCTGTGTGGTAAAGGGTTGGACTTGATGATCTGTGAGGTCTCTTCCAACCTTGGTGATACTGTGATACTGTGATATTGTAATATCAGTCAAAAGCTTTTCATCATTTTAGCACTTAGCTTTGCTAGCATCGTAAGACTGTTTCAGACAGAAATTATACTGAAGTGATGGCAGCCTTTCTGGAGTTATGATGCTGAATACTCCTAGATAAGGTTGGTTCTTTTTACCTTTTTTCCCTAACTCTTATTTGTATCACATATTATGATATAACATGCTATATTTTGTTAAATATTAAAACATATATATCTTATAAACAGAAGAATGTTATTAACAATTCTATATTTTATTAGCTACTATATGTTAATTCTTTATTTTATATGCCAACTCCTACATTTTATGTCAACTACTATACAGTTATATATTATAATGACTCATAATTTCTTCAGTTCGTCAAGATCTTATACCATCTCAAACCCTATGAGGAGAGGCTGAGGGAGCTGGGATTGTTTAGACTAGAGAAGAGGAGGCTCAGGCATGACCTTGTTGCTGTCTACAACTACCTGAAGGGAGGTTGTAACCAGGTGGAAGGTGGCCTCTTCTCCCAGGCAACCAGCAACAGAACAAGGGGACACAGTCTCAAGTTGTGCTGGGGTAAGTATAGGCTGGATGTTAGGAGGTAGTTCTTTACAGAGAGAGTGATTGGCATTGGAATGGGCTGCCCAGGGAGGTGGTGGAGGCACTGTCCCTGGAGGTGTTCAAGAAAAGCCTGGCTGAGGCACTTAGTGCCATGGTCTAGTTGACTGGATAGGGGGATAGGTTGGACTGGCTGATCTTAGAGGTCTTTTCCAACCTGGTTGATTCTATGATTCTATGATAAATAGTCTAAATATATTATTCACAAAACCAAACCTCAAAAAGCTGTGAAATGCAGCGCCAGATTTTAACAAAAAGTTATTTCCTTATTTGTTAAACACATCATGATATTGCCCAAAACAGAAGGCTCAGGCAAAATAAGGACAGTAACATTAGTTAAACACATTGTGTCACTACCTGATGATGAAACAGCTATGCATCATTTTTACTAATCAGAGGATATTGTACAGCATGAGTCACTGTCATCGATTTACAACTTAGCTATATAAACAGAACTGAGAATTGTGTCCAATAGCTCAAGAGTCAAACTAAGGCAGACAACCATAGAGAAGGATGAAGACAGTTTTGCTTCTTCTGTTGCTGTATGTGGGCACCTCCTTTGCTTTTCCTGCAGTTCCAGAAACAGAAGATGAAGGAAAAACCCTACAGCTTGTAGAGGTAAGTATTCCTCAGTATATTTCCAAGTGAAAGGTAAGATAGCTCAAGAGACAACTACAATCTCAATTCTTTTCAGAGGCTATGGCAGAGATTTCAAGATAAAGTTTTTCCTATCAATCTAGAAAACGTGAGAATTATATTACTTACCCTAAACCTACCTCAATATTTCATAACATCACTTTTGATATTGTCAGTAAAGTAATAACAAAAATACTGAAGTATGAGTTCTAGCAACAAGGCTCTGTGGCTCTGCAGAAATAGTCTAAGTCATCAACAATTTAGAGTTCAGAATGTGCTTTGAAACTTGTGATATGACTGCTCTTAGAACATAAGGGAGTCAGCTTCCTTGAAGCAGGCACATGTTTCAATGGTTTATTGAATGGATCTTCTGTGGAATACTTTGAGACAAGGGACATCTATGAGCAATACACCTCTTACATAGGCATAGCACTATTTGTTGGAGACAAAATTGCTGACATACAGTAGGAAGCTCTGAGTTTCTAATATTATATTGCATAGCTAAAAATAAGTAGCATGATTCACTGAGTGCTGAGTCTCTAGCAGTAGTCTCTTCCTTTGTTGGGTGCCCTGACTGTGTGGAATCTCCCTGCCAATTTCTGCTTGAAAAAAAAAATACAGGTAGAAGTTTCCTCTTAAGTTTTGCCATTAAACTTTAAAAAGCAATCCCAAATAAGTTGTGGTTTTAATGATTAATTGTGAAATTTAAAGACACTTTTTCACATTTCTTCATACATTCATTCAGAGAAATGAGAAATTCAGAAAATTATATGAAAAGTGTAATCTAAATCTGACTTGGCTCTTTTCACCAATTCCTGGAGAAAATAGGTTGGTTTTGCTCCTGGTAAACTCAGGGTATGTTGATATGGAAAGGATTCAAGATTACTTAGAAAATATGGCTGAAGACAGAACTGATATGCCACAATGCTCTTCTTTTCTTCTTTTCAAACTCTGATTCAGAGCTATCTACAGAATTTCTACAATCTTCAAAGGGATCACCATCCTCATTTAAGAAGCAAGGATGAAAATCACCTTGTTGCAAAACTGAAGGAAATGCAGGCATTCTTTGGACTGAGAATGACTGGGAAACCTGATCCTGACACCTTGGAGATGATGAAAAAGCCCAGATGTGGTGTACCTGATGTAGGGCAATATGTGTTCACAGCAGGAAATCCCAAATGGAAAAAAAATAACCTGACATACAGGTAACTTTTTCTAATCTGGTTCAGAAATAGACAAAGCTTGTATTCCAGCCTGGGGGAGTCTAAATTAAGTACATTGTGCCGTATAAAGGCACCCAGAGCGATTGACTGATTCCTAGAAGACAGACACTCTAGAAAGTGATCTCTAAATTGAAACCATTATTAATTTTCATTCATAGAAGACATATAGAACATTTTTTACTTTTGCACAAGCTGGGGCTTTGTTTGTTTGTTTGCTTGCTTGCTAAAATGCTGTACTCTTGATGATATATATTGTGATGGGTTTGCTTTGAAGGATTTTGAATTACACTCCAAAAATGAGACAAGCTGATGTAGATGAAGCAATCCGAAAAGCTCTTCAGGTCTGGAGCAACGTAACGCCATTAACGTTCCAAAAGGTTGAGGACAAAGAAGCAGATATAATGATCTCTTTCGCTTATAGAGGTAATATTGATTACCTATTTACATGTTAAATAGCCACTTGCAACTACAGAAGTCATTTAAGATTCTAATTGATTCTTCTCTTCTTTATTTTAGATCACCGTGACAACTCCCCCTTTGATGGCCCCAACGGGCAGCTGGCTCATGCCTTCCAGCCTGGTGAGGGTATTGGTGGAGATGTGCATCTTGATGAAGAAGAAGCTTGGACAAAAAATGGAAGAGGTAAGGATGTTGTAATTGGAAGCATTTATATGGTTTTACCTCATACAGTCATCATTCATGGGATAGTTTATGAGATTGATTACATGAAAAAGTGAGCAAAAATAACAGAAAACAGTTTTTTAGCTCAGACTGGTTTATAATGGCAACTAATTCAGGACTTTATAAATACATATTTTGCTCAGATGACACCTAAACCCTGGATACAGGAATATCCAGTCAATTGACTCAGTTCTTGAGTCAAATCCTTTGTCTTTATTAACATAACACTTCAGAGTCTGATGCTCACTGGGATACTCAAATATCACCAAAATTGTCGTTTTGGTGTTTGTTTTGAAGGGTTTTTTTCTGTTGGGTTGCTGAACCAACTTATGGTTGGCATGAAGCTCAGTCTGAGCAGTTTGTGTGATAGCAGAAGAAACAGGATTTGTGTTTAAGACATAAGGACACTAGAGAAATGGCAATGAGACTACAGTTAAGGATGGACATTCTTTAAGTACTCATATAGCTCTTCTGTTGCACTATTTTTGAGTTGTGATGTGGACAGCATGACTTACAGCCTCTTTTGTACATATATAGTGTATCTTGAAGGGATGTGTAAGCGTTTCCTATTTAGTAAACTGTACTGAATATTGGAACAAGTTTTGACTTGTTGGATATTATTTTTATCTTACAGGCTATAATTTGTTCATTGTTGTTGCTCATGAGCTTGGTCATTCATTGGGTCTGTCCCATTCAAGTGATCCTGGGGCACTGATGTATCCAGCTTACTCTTACACTGACCCCAGTGAATTCCTTCTTCCTCAGGATGACATTGATGGCATTCAAGCCATCTATGGTAAGAAAAAATATTTTTACTTAATATCTCTACTTAGAAGGCTGCTAAACATTAGTAAGATTACATATTAAATATGCTTATTCTGCCAAAGTAAGAATCTGTTGCAGAATACCAGATAACAGAAGAGAGAAAATTCCTGGTAGTTAGCTTCAGATTAACCCAGTTCTGTAAAAAACTCTTTTTGGAAAAGATGAACAAAACCAATTTTATCAAGATCAAAATTCTGCTTTAAGTGACAGACCATTAGTTTAATACCACATGTCCTTTCACTATCTGTAAAGAGGGTTCTTTGTGTCCTCAGAGACCTTCTGAACACTGTCTTTTATCTTTTTTCATGCTAAAAGATAACATATTCTTCCTACAGGACAGTCTGATGCTGCTGTGCAGCCAACAGGACCCACAACCCCAGAAGCTTGTGACCCAAATTTGACATTTGATGCTATTACTACCCTACGTGGAGAAATAATATTCTTCAAGGGCAGGTAACCACAATAAGCATATAAATCATCTCTTTTAAGTATTCAGTACTTACTGTAACCCACGAGGGAATGCTGTCCTTTTGGAATGTAGTGCAAAGAGAAACACCAGGAAACCACCATGTGTTCACACAAGGGAGAGTTTTCAAAGAATTAATCCTAAGAGCCCTAGCTGATAAGAGCAGAGAAGAAGATAGGTTTTCAACTGCTGCCGTGGGCATTGCTGTAACTCTGAATTGAATTCAATGAAAGGCAATGCAGGAGCATTTTGTATATCCCTTTAGCAATGTGCCTATAGGTCACTCACTGTAGCTTTATTGCTACTCCTCCATACAAGAGCAGGGGTAGAACTCACAGCACGATTAGATAGAAAATGTCTGTTAGGTGGTTTCTGAATCCCACTCTTAGCCTCCTTGTCCTGCAGAGAAATAGAAGGGCCTAATTTTTAGCATGTAACTGAAGTGTTACATTTAAGAGTGCAGTCACTCTAAATTTCCCTTACATCTAGTGGAGGAGGATATTCACATCCAGGCATTCATGAACTATAATATGCTGTCTACGACTGCCTGAAGGGAGGTTGTAGCCAGGTGGGGGTTGGTCTCTTCTCCCAGGCAACCAACAACAGAACAAGGGGACACAGTCTCAAGTTGTGCCAGGGGAAGTATAGGCTGGATGTTAGGAGGAAGTTCTTCACAGAGAGAGCTATTAGCCATTGGAATGGGCTGCCCAGGGAAGTGGTGGAGTCACTGTCCCTGGAGGTGCTCAAGAAAAGCCTGGATGAGGCACTTAGTGCCATGGTCTAGATGACTGGCTAGGGCTGGGTGCTAGGTTGGACTGGATGATCTTGGAGGTCTCTTCCAACCTGGTTGATTCTATGATTCTATGAATTATTTTGCACTTATGATAGGAATGTAACTATTTTATTATGTAACTATTTTATTTTGTTTAAACCAGATATATGCTGCGTAAGCATCCTGCAAGGGCAGAGACAGAGCTCAATTTTATATCGCTGTTCTGGCCAAACTTGCCATCGGGAATTCAAGCTGCTTATGAAAATGTTGAGACAGATGAAGTTTTACTTTTCAAAGGTAATTTGATCTGAAATTTCCTAATTTTTCTGACCAGTTTGTCCCTGTTGCCTTGCAAACTGTGAAAGGACGGAGCAAAAATGCTAAGGGAGATTGGTGAAACAGAGAATCTTTCAACTCTGCAAATAATTAAACCAAGAGAATCATAGAGTTATATTGCTGTAAGGGATCTCCAAAGGTCATAACCTTAAAAACCTTGCCCCTCTGTTAATGCTCTGAGCAAAAACATATGAAAACACTTTCCTTTCTTTAAGCCCAGGTCCCTTCAAGAAGCAGAAGGATTTTTGCTGAATTCAATTGGCAATACAGACATTTGTAACACTACTGCTACTGCTATTTGTTAATATTTGGGGGGGGGGGGGGTTGAAGAAAGAAAAAATCAAACAACAAAAATGTTGGTGGAAATATGTACTGTGAGAGGAAAATTGCTCTTTTCTTTAAAGGTCTAAATTAAATGCCTCAATTTTATTTGCACAAATTGTAGTGCATTATGTATTACCACATATAAATATGTTTATTACATCTAAAATTATCAAAACACTTTGATTAGATGTACTTTTCTTAGTAGTTTATTTTCATCCACATTGTCTCCTTTTCAAAATAGGATCATAGAATCAACCAGGTTGGAGGAGACCTCCAAGATCATCCAGTCCAACCTAGCACCCAACCCTAGCCAGTCATCTAGACCATGGCACTAAGGGCCTCATCCAGGCTTTTCTTGAGCACCCCCAGGGAGGGTGACTCCACCACCTCCCTGGGCAGCCCATTCCAATGTCAAGTCACTCTCTCTGGCAGCAACTTCCTCCTAACATCCAGCCGATACTTAACCCAGCACAACTTGAGACTGTGTCCCCTTGTTCTGTTGCTGGTTACTACATGGCTCTACAATTAAATAGCAATTACAGAAATTTAACAAGAGTCAATATCCCTATCCAATCTAAGTGGATTAACTCAGCAACCTCCTGCCCTCCCCAAGCTGCTACTCAAATAACACGTTATATTGATTTGACGAACGTTTGGCAAAGTATTATCAATACACCTGATGAGTCTGAATGTTTTGCTCATGAGAACAAAAGACCTTTTCACTCTCTTCATGGTGTAGTCCCAATGTAACCATTAGAGCAGTTTTGTAAGGTAATACACTGAAAGAAACAATGCTGATATCTAATACACATTGTTTGCTGGCCATCTGAGACAAAATTAAATGCTGTCTTTTTCAGAGGATAAATACTGGGTTCTCAGGGGATATGACATTGCACCTGGCTATCCTAAACCAATCTATCGTTTGGGGTTCCCGAAGACCGTTAAAAGGGTTAATGCAGTTTACAGCGATGAGACCACAGGAAAGACATACTTCTTTGTAGCTGACAGATACTGGAGGTAAGATTGAATGTTCAATTACTAGGAGCCATATCTCCTCTTGTCCCTGAAGACCAATGTATTACTATAAAATTTAGATGCAATGCTTTTTGAAACCAGGTATATTCAAGAAATTTAATCAAGGGTGTCTGGAAGTTTAAAACTTTCAAGCATTTGCTAGGAAATGTCAACTTTTTGATTAATTGGTTTTTTTTTACATTCATTAGGTTTCTGCAGCAGGAATGTTTTTGGTTTTGTGTTGTTTGGGTTTTTTTTGCAACTGAATTAAACATCAACTCAATAAAAAAGTGATTTTCTAGTCAGTTATTCATTTTTCTCCATCACAGTGCTGCTTTTATGTGCAATATTGTGATGTGGTGCACATTTTCTTCACTTTTCAAGTATACTAAACTCCTAATAAAAAGTTTCAAAGTAATTTCTCTATCAACAACATATAAATATTCTGCAGTTCTACAGTTAATTATAGTCACAATGCCAGTGTAGCTCACAGTAATTTTCAAAGAGTAATTTTGTTCAAGGGCAAAACTGTCACTAATACAAATGTTCCAGTACTGTACTACCATCTTCTACTCCCAGGTTTTATGTTTTGCTTTTATGCTGGACTGGGTATCCATTGCCTTGAAATTGAAACTCATTTTATGTGCAATAGATGTCCAAGGCTCTGGACAGACCAGAAATGTGTTAGTAGATTTCTGGGTTGTTGGGAGCTATAACTTTACCTGAGTTTACCCTGAGGATGTTGGGAGCTATAACTTTACCAAAGGCAAGATTTTCAAATCTCAAGACACTAATAATATGAGACCCTTAGTACTTACCATAATCAGGCAACTCTTTTAGCTAACCTTTATAGGACTGTCAGTAACAGCAGAGTTGTATATGTGTTTGGATTTGTTTTAAACTTTAAAAATGCTATCTACCTCCTTGCAAATGGCAATGATGTTTCTTGTGTTAAGATATGATGAAAACAAAAGATCCATGGATCACGGCTATCCCAGGAAAATAGTCTCTGACTTTGGAAAAATTGGCAGGGTTGATGCTGCTTTCCAGAAAGATGGTAAGTAGAACATATCTTTAATCTGGCTTACTTGAATATTTGGGCTTATGTAGGGATAATAATTTGTCTTCAAAAACCTGCTATTAACCTTAATGACATGGGAATGAAAAATAGCAGGTATGCATGGACTGTTGACATTGGGTTTGGTTTTATTTTCCCAAATACTGAAGTGACCTATCAAATGTAATTGGATTACATTTTATTTCTAGGCTATGTCTACTTCTTCCATGGAACAACTCAGTTCCAGTTCGACCCTCGTGCCAAACGGATTGTCAGACTAATGAAAAGCACCAGCTGGTTTAATTGTTAGCTGCAATGTTTTTTCTATCGAATGTTGTCACATGCTGGATTTTTCAGCTTTTCATGACTCAGTTCAATGTGGATTTCTGTCCAAATTTTGTGTGAATATAGTAATAAGACTTATTTATTGTAAAGCAAATGCATTTATATAATTTATCGCTGTTTCAACTGATATGTGCAGGTTTCCTAATAAATTATGTTTGCTGTATCACTGTTTCCTTGATGCTTCATTTGCACTAATCATCAAAAGCTATCTCTAGCTTCCAAACACTAAAAACATATTCTGACATGAAACATCACAAAAGCAAGCAGAAGAAGGAACAGTCAGACAGCTCTGAATTCCACCACCCCACACAAGCTCTGTTGAAAACTCTGTGTGCAATTAGGTCAGTTGAGTCTCAGTAGCTTCAGTCTACAATTTACACTTTCACTTTCTGTTACTCTTTCTTCAACTTCCACTCTTAGCCTTTTCAAGTGTAGATGTTTGGGTTTTTTCTTGTTTCAAGGTTTAGGAGCTAGGTATAAGCTTGGAAATGTAGATTAGAAATTACTTCTGACGTGACTGAAACAAGTCCCTTGCTGTCACAGGCAGCTACATCACAGATAAATAAACCTCTTTATTCAAGGTTCTTTCAGGTGCTACTCCAGTAGTTGGTAAACCCCTCCTATTGGGTCCAGTTTTGTTCAGTAACCTGGGAGAGGGCATTGAGTGTACTCTCACTGATGGTACAAATTTGGGGAGGGTGGCTGACAGCCTGTCAGGCTCTGCTGCCATCCAATGAGATCTGGACAGGCTGAGAGCTGGTTGAAGGCAAACCTTATGAAGTTTAATAAGGACAAGTGCAGGATCCTGCTTCTGAGGAGAAATAACAACAGCCACCAGTACAGGTTGGGGTCTGCCCTGCTGAAAAGCAGCTCCATGAAGAAACATCTTAGACTGATGGTGGACAGCGAGTTCTGCACAGGCCAACAATGTGCCCTTGTAGCCAAAAAAAGACAATAGCGTCCTGGGGTGCATCAGGAAAAGTGTGGCCAGCAGGTCTAGGGAGGTTCTCCCTCTCTACTCTGCCCTGATGAGACCGCACCTAGAATACTGTGTCCAGTTTTGTGCTCCCCAGTTCAAGAGAGACAGGGACCTGCTGGGCAGAGTCAAGTGGAGAGCTAAGAGGATGACTGGGGGACTTGAGCATCTCCCCTATGAAGAGAGACTGAGAGATCTAGAGCTGGTTAGTCTGGAAAAGAGGGGATCTTATCAGTACCTACAAATATCTGAGAAGTGGGTGTCAAGTGGCTGGGGTCAATCTCTTTTTGGTGGTGCAAAGCAATGAGACAAGAAGCGATAGCTACAAACTGTAACAGAAGGTTTCGCCTCAACATGAAGAGAAAGTTCTTTACGGTGAGGGTGACAGAGCACTGGAACAAGCTGCCCGGAGAGGTTGTGGAGTCTCCTCTGGAGACCTTCAAAACTTGCCTGGATGCATTCCTGTGTTGGCAGGGAGGTTTGACTCCATGATCTCTGGAGGTCCTTTCCGACCTCTAAAATTCTGTGATTCTGTAATTTCAGCTGGTTCAAGGATGAAGAAGTTGTCTTAAAAAAATAAAATTATTGGGAAAAAAATATATATGTTACTAAAACTCTCTGCCCTCATCAGTGTCATTGATGAAGGTGCTGAACAGGACTGGACCCAGCGCTGATCCCTGGGGGACACCACTGGTCACAGCTCTCCAGCTGGACCTGGCACCATTGATCACCACTCTCTGAGCTGAAAAAGTAGAAGGCACTCTTGGGGCAGAAAATTCGTTAAATGGGAGACAAGGGTTAAGGAGGTGGTTCTACTTTGGAGGAAAGAGATAAAGCATAGTTTACAGACCATGGAAGATGAAGAACCTATACAGAGGGTGATGGTTATAACGGCGTATTTTTAGTCTATGCCTTCTAGTGTTCTGCAAAGTTCTAATTTCATTTGCCAGGCACAGGTTTTTGGAGATTTGGGGTTTTTTGAAGTTTTTTGATGAGTTTCTCTTGGGCAGAAACACCAAGAGCTCAAAATGAAGTGACTTCTTTGTGAGAAATATTCCATGTGCTTATGTGAGCGAATATTTCCTTTGCCTGTAGAAATATGGCAATTTCTCCATTCCAGACACATCATTAGGAGCAAAGCATGTCTGGTGCCAGCAATTCTGCCTGTCTGCAGACACAAGCATCCCCTTCAATAAAATGAAATATGAATGTTGTTTCAAACTCAGTCCTTAACAATCACTTGCCATTTTCTTACTGCTTTTTAAAAAGTTTAAGGTTCTGTTTGTAATTGCCCTACTATGATAGAGTACTCTATCAGTCCCTAGTGTCTGGTTACTGGGTTTGTGTATAGTTGTCAAAGAGACCTTTCTTAACTGACACAGATTTGCCCATGCAGGGCAAATGGTTAAACATGTATTTAGTGCATTTGAAATGTTGTAGAGTACCCAAGTCACCCATGCCGGTATGAATCAGGGCTTTTGGGAGACCAGCACTTCCCAAAGCCCCACAGAGCCTAGATTAGTCTCTAGGCACCTATGTTTGGGGTTGAATCCAGCCCTCACAGGTGGATGTCTTTTCTTAAAGGTTTACCAAGGGTTAAATTAACTATTTGAACTACTCATAGATTTGTAAAATGGGTTGAATTGAAAAGGACCTTAAAGATAATCTAGTTCTGATCCTATGGGTTGTCCCATAAGCAATGACACCCTCCGCTAGATCAATCAATCCAGCCTTGAACACCACTGGGGAGGGACATCCACGATCTCTCTGGGCAACCTCTTCCAATGTCTCACCACCCTCAGCTGAAAAGAATTTATTTCTAATATACAGCCTTAATTTAACCTCCTCAAGCTTCAATCCATTTGTCCTCATTCTACCACTACAAGCCCTTGTAAATAGTCCCTTCCCAGCATTCTTGCAAGTTCGTTTCAGGTACTAGAAGATCACTATAAGATCTTCCTGAAGCTTTCTTTTCTCCAGGATGGACGGCCCCAACCCTCACAGCCTTTCTCCATAGGGTAGGTGCATCAGCACGCTGATCATCTTTGTGGCTCTCCTCTGGATCTGCTCTAACAGTTCAAAGTTCTTCTTATTGTGGGGGCACTAGAACTGATGCAGTGCTCCAGGTGGGGTCTCACAAGACCTGAGTAATGACTCAACTTTCTAGAGTCCTATGGAAGGATTGAGCTGACTGGACAGATATCTAGTGCCAGTAAGGTATCTGAAGATTTCCAGCTGGCCTCTGACTACCTCTCTAGAAGCTACCACCTCCAGGACCTGGCTCACAACCACCAGGCCTGTGTTAATGAGACCATCTCAGAAGCACCACAAATCACTATTTAGGTAGCTTAATTGCAGCCTAAGTGTTTTCATGTGATCTCAGGCTTAGATTTTTGTCATAGTTAATCATGTTGGCCAAAATATTTGGGAAGCTCCTGAGTACTGCATAAGTCATCCTTAGTTTATGTCCTATGTGTGATCAGATGCCATTTGACCATATTGATTAGATTTATGTTGATATAATGCAAGTTTGCTCACTCTAATGGATGTCAAAGATAAGAGTTAAGAAATCATAACCAGGAGCTACTCATGCAGCTTCTTCTTTTCCCAGACCCCAAGACCAGCTATAGGAGTATTTGTGAAACACCACTTGCGAAAAGGCCTCTTTCCCACGGGCAATGGGAACAAGCTGCTGTGTTGTGTAGGTGGTTGAATTGCAAAACCCTAAAAGCTTTTTGAGTAACTCAGACATCCATAATCTGTCACTCAAATGTCTTCCGAGCAAATGCTGATGTAGCTTAGGCTGTTACCTGAAGCTAGAAATGTAGTCTAAATTGTTTCAATTTCAGCATGTTCACTCTCCAGAGATATGCTTTCTGTAGAAGAGTGCTTAACTAATAAATATGCAAAGTTCAGTGCAACCTATTTTGTCCTAGCTGCACTCATTGTCTCTATCTTTCCACTGCCATACAGCAGGAAACTGTGGGGATCTGATGGCCAGTCACAGTAGGAAAAAAGATAAGCACTTCTCCCAGTTCATATCAAAATTTTCTCACAGAATCATAGAATGGAATCATAGAATTAACCAGGTTGGAAGAGACCTCCAAGATCAGCCAGTCCAACCTAGCACCCAGCCCTAGCCACTCAACTAGACCATGGCACCGAGTGCCTCATCCAGGCTTTTCTTGAACACCTCCAGGGAGGGTGACTCCACCACCTCCCTGGGCAGCCCATTCCAATGGCCAATCACTCTCTCTGGCAAGAACTTCCTCCTAATATCCAGCCTATACCTTCCCTGGCACAACTTGAGACTGTGTCCCCTTGTTCTATTGCTGGTTGCCTGGCAGAAGAGACCAACCCCCACCTGGCTACAACCTCCCTTCAGGTAGTTGCAGACAGCAATGAGGTCCCCCCTGAGCCTCCTCTTCTCCAGGCTAAACAACCCCAGCTCCCTCAGCCTCTCCTCACAGTGCTGTGTTCCAGGCCCCTCACCAGCTTCCTAGACTTTTTACAAAATTTAATTTATGTGATCCAAACTGTATTTTCCAAAAATGGGTTCTATACGTTGTAAAATATACTTGGTACAAAAGCCACTGAGCAGGCTTTTGTGATCTACAACACGTGTGTAGACAGATGATAGCACCATGGTCATTCCTTCCAGATTTAAAACCAAAATAATCCATTTTAAAACACAAGACAGATTTTTTTAAAATCAAGCCTGTAGTTCTGACTAAGGAGTTATGTCTCTGCCAGTATCGGTTTGTTTGAACTGTCCATCTCAGAAAATTCCTTGTCGCAGGTTGCATCTGTGATGGTTTGGGTGTTCCCTGCCCCCCCACTTTGGAAACACCCAGACTAAACTCAGCAGCTCTGGAAATATGAATGAAGCTTATATTTATAGCTTAGCATAATATACAAGCAGATATTTACAGTATATACAGTTATAGACAGAAATACACAAAGTAAAAGGTAATACAGAAACACAACTCCCCTCCCAGATACCTGAGTCCCCAGGAGGGGATCTCAACCACTCTTCCACCTTCCCCTCACCCCTCAACCTTACCTCAAGATCGTGCCTTATGTTTAAGGTAGTATGGAGGGTCGGCCAGGGGAGTTAGGAAGTAGGTGGATTAATCACAGAGATGGCAGGTTAGGTTAGAGAGAGATGCAGCCCAAAGCCCAGACAGAGAGAGGCTGTTATCTATATTTACATTCTTGTTCTTATACATGTCAGCAAGCCTATGAGTGAAGTAGACATCGCCACTGTTTCTCTTTCACAGCCTGTAATCTAATTCTTCTCTCCAAACCATTCTAGCTAGCTTTAAACTAGCACAGTATCTCAGTTAGAGAACTGAACAAGATCCAGGCCTCATAAACCTGCATTGTGATGCAATGATAATAAAAACAAATCAGGGGGAAAGCCCGGGGTGGGGAGGGGGGTTATAGTAGCTGAGAAATGAACTAACAAGCAAGTTTAGCTAACAAGGCTATATTGTGAAATTTGGACTAGAAAATTCATCATTAATGCCTCCAGTTGGGAGAAAAGTTGGCTGCAACTAACCTAAAAAACCCAAAACCACGGAAGTAAGGATTTCATGAAAAAAAGCCACAGTCCAGCATGAGGATAGTTCTGGCAACTGTTTGACAAAATTGGAGTACATGCTGTCAGAGCTCCTCTGAGGTGATGAACACCTTCCTCTCCTATTGCTGTCAGTGGAAGAGGAAGGTGCTTGACCAGCACAGGGTGAAATCCCATAATTTGTCACAGCTTCTGTGACTCCTGAAACTTCCTTTATTCTGAATTACTTAAGAGAGGAAATAATCATATTCCCTGTGGCTTATGTGGTTAAACTGGAAAAAAACATTCCTAATGAAATGACAGATAGATTCATACATACATAGGTACATGGATAGTTAGATATAGACAGACAGACAGACTAGATAAATGTAGACAGATGTGACGGTTTGGGTGTTACCTGCCCCCACACACACTTTGGAAAATCACCCAGACGAGACTGAGCAGCTCTGGAAATGGAATGAAGCTTTATATTTACAGCTTGACAGAACATACAAGCAGATATTTACAATATACATACAGCTATATACAGAAATATACAAGTTAAAGGTAATACAGAAGCACAACAGCCCTCCCAGAAACCAGAGTCTCCAGGAGGGGCTCTCAACCACCCTTCCACCTTCCTCCAACCCCTCTACATTACCCAAGATGCTGCCTTACACCCAAGGAAAATTGGAGGATCAGCCAGGTGGATTAGGAAGCAGATGGATTAGTCACACAGACAGCAGGTTGGGTTAGAGAGAAGTGCAGCCCACAAAGCCCAGAGAGTGAGTCTCTTATCTACATTTATGTTCTTGTTCTTATACATCTCAGCAAGCCTATGAGTGAAGTAGACATCATCCCTGTTTCTTTTTCACAGCCTGTAATCTAATTCTTCTCTCCAAAACATTCTAGCTAGCTTCAAACTAGCACAACAGAGATATAAAATTATTGGCATCCCTTAGGCTGGACTTAGAAGTTAAAATCTTTATCATTTGTGTGATCTTGGATTTCACCTGTATAATTTAAAAGAAACACCTTTTGAAAGGCTTGCAGGGAAGAGGCAGAGAATGATTTGCAGGGACCATCAGTTTTCTATTACACCCAGGATTGATTTTGAAAGAAAACTTTCTGCTTACAGAAAACTTTGTCCCAAAGTTGTTTTGATTTAGGTTTTTTGTGGTTTTTTTTTTTATGGGATTCATATCTGGTGTGTGACTCATATTTTCTAGGCAGGGAATGGTTAAGAGTCCTTGAATGTTCAGTGGCCCCATTTCACATAGCTGAGTCAGGACAACTTAAAAGGTTTTACATTTGTCCACCATTTCATCTGGAGTGAAATTTCTCAGGTTTGCTAAAATTCAGTGCAAAACAACTAAAAACGAGTGCCTGTTTTGATATGGTAGCCAAGCACCTTAGAGTATTCAAGTATGAACTGACTTCAGATGCCTGAGAAATCGGATGGGTCTAATTAAGTTTCGTTGTTTCACCCAGCACAGTTTTATAGCATGAGTGGAAGTAATCAGAGCATGATAGACTCTGAGTCAGTCTGCTGCTGGCTTTACAAAGTGCTCCACAACCAGAGGAACTAGGATACAAGAGAGGAATCACATGGAATAAAAAGCAGACTCATCTCCTACCAGAACAGAGGCAAGAGCAAGAATGAAAGCTCTTTCAATTTTGTTTTTAATGTGTGCAGCTGCTTCTAATGCTGTTCCTGTCCACTCAGAGCATGACAGCCAAGGAGACAATGCAAAGCTTGTACAGGTAACTACATCATCAATAACTGAGATCTATTGACCCCTCTCTTTTTCAGATGCAGTCTGCATGTCCCAGATACACAGCAGCTTGCTGTCCTTCTGAGACATTGCTTTTATACCCAACTCTATTTTTCAGCCTTTATTAAAGTAGGATAGGTCTGTACAAACTGCAAATGTCAAGTAAATAAGAGCCAGGGACAACGTTGTCTGTTTCTGTTTATCTATGATCCTCGTGACAACATCTGTTACGCTCCACAATCACAGACAGATGACTTTGCCAGCAAAGCACCCAAACAATACCAGTCCTAAGGTATTTCTTTAAGAAACAAATCAAAAAATGAAATATGTTCACTTTACTTTTTTTTTCTTCATTAGGACTATTTAAATAAATTCTATACTGTTGAGCCAGATCCAAATCAACTTGGATTGAAAATGAATGCTGAATCCACAACTCAAAAACTTCAGAAAATGCAACAATTTTTTGGTTTGAAAGTGACTGGAAAAACAGATGCTGAGACACTGGAAATGATGAAGAAACCCCGGTGTGGAGTTCCTGACGTGGGTTTCTATGGTGTTACTCTGCCAGGATGGAAGAAAACCAATCTGACATATAGGTAATACTAATTACTTTTTTAGTTTAAATTTTGGGGTTTCAGGTATCCACATTTGTTATGTTCCAATAGAACTTCTATAGGAATTGTTTCCAGATGGGAATACAGAAACTTTTCTCTTTCTCCAGCTGCTAGCTATGCATATTCCTGATAGGAATTTCTGCGAGTCAGTCTGGGTGGGTTACGTTTTGGGTCAATCACTGTATTTTGCCTCTCATGCATCACTCCTGGCAAACATTCTGTGAGTCAAACAGCAATACTGATTACACCCTCTAAAAGCCCCACTGTCTTCAAAATGCGCTAAGATTCAGTAGTCACAGAAACCTGAGGAGATGACTTGCTTCATGCTCAAGAGATGACCTCCTAGCTGAGGGTGTTGCTAAGAAAAACTGATACTGTGTATGCAATTACTGTTATAAAAAAGACAAGCTGGACAGTTGCCACATTCCTCAAACTCACTCAGTCCACAGTGAATCTTGGGAGCTATTGATTGTTAAGATTCACCATCTCAACAATATTGGAGATTTGTTTCTGCAAACACTAAGTAGAGCCACAAGGATGATTGGGGAATTTGAGCATCTCCCCTGTGGAGAGAGACTGAGAGACCTGGGGCTGTTTAGTCTGGAAAAGAGAAGACTGAGAGGAGATCTCACCCATAGCTATAAATATCTGAGGGATGGTTATCAAGTGTATGGGGCCAATCTCTTTTTGGTGGTGCACAGCAATAGGACAAGGGACAATGGCTGCAAATTGGAACACTTTGACACGAGGAGAAACTTCTCTACAGTGAGGGTGACAGAGCACTGGAACAGACTGCCCAGAGAGGTTGTGGAGTCTCCTTCTCTGGAGACTTTCGAAACCTGCCTGGATGCATTCCAGTGCAAACTACCCTAGGGGATCCTGCTTTGTCAGGGGGGTTGGACTGGATGATCTTTGGAGGTCACTTCCAACCTTTAAAGTTCTGTGATTCTGTAATTCTGATTCTGTATTATTACTTGAACCCTCTACTGCAGGATTGTGAACCGCACACCAGATATGAGCAAAGAGGATGTGGATAAAGCAGTTGAGAAGGCATTTGAAGTGTGGAGCACTGTCACCCCGCTGGTTTTCACTCGAATTCATGAGGGAATAGCAGATATAATGATTGCTTTTGGTACCAAAGGTAATATACTGACTGTATACCTATGGTAAATTTAATTCAAAGATTTTCCAATAGTTATAAACTCCATGTTGTTTAAACATATTATTTAGCTCATGGACATTGCCCTCGCTATTTTGATGGCCCGTTTGGTATTCTTGCTCATGCCTTTCCACCTGGAATTGGCTTTGGTGGTGATGTGCACTTCGATGAGGATGAAGATTGGACCACAGGCTCAGCAGGTAGGTAAAAAATGTTTCTGAAATGCTATAGAGATAGGTGATTTCCATTCAGACTTTACTTAAGTGAAGGAATAGATTGAGATGAAACAGACCATTAATCATAAGAGCAGTCTGAGTCTATTACAGGCCATCCCTCAACAGGGGTACTTACAATGACATAAGATCAGCCTGTTCTACTTTTAGTTCTCTTTCAATATTGGTAAAGAAGACAAGGGGGAAACCCTTTTCAGACACAAATGTTACAGATGTGGGCTGTTTTTACCTGGGTTTTGGTAGAGCCCATTCCCACCCACATTTCACAACCCATGGTAAAAGCTTTCTGACTTTTCCCCCTCTTGTTGCCCATGCTGGCCCCAGGCCTGGTACTACCACACTGCAGAGGAAGAAGATGGTGCCTTTCAGCAGCCCTGGGAGGAGATCCTTACCACTTGGAAAACATCACAGACAACAGACATAATGAAGAGTCTTCACTATTAATACCAAGATAGGTGCAGCTATAGGCTGTTACAGCTTTACTCTTCATTTAAGCCAAGATGGTCTTATAAATGAAAGAGTTCTCCAAGCAATTTCAGCTTCCTGACATCAACTGGGAGTCTGAATGTGTTGTCCAGGCTGCCCACTGGCTGAAATGCAGCATGTAAAGCTGGCTACAGGTATGTGCCGCTGGGCTAGAAGAGCAGGGAACCCAAGTGCTCAGGCATCTGTCTGGGACACATCTGCTCTCCTCAATCCCTTCCCCTCAACCTCCAGGATGGCTGCAGAGCATATACTGCCTCTGGGAGATCCAGCAGTACATGAGCACTTGAAATGGGTTGAGGAACTTCCCCCCTACACTATTGAAATTTACCAGACTAGCTCAGACAGCTTGGAAGATAAAGCTATATTTACAGCAAAGCTAAAGTTACAAGCATATATACACAATATATTTAAACATATTTACAGTTGAGAAATAATACAGAAATGCAGATTCCCCTCTCAAACAAAAATAAAGATGCCCAGGAGGGGCTCAAAGCTACCCTCTCTCTCAGGCAGCAAAGCTTACTAGTTATCTGTTAGCCAAGGTTAGTGGAGAGATTAGAGCAGACAAGAGATCTGAAGGGAACAAGTGCTCAGAAGAAAAGAAGAACAAATTGGTTATACTTTGTCTTTTGTTTCCCTTTTAGCAAACCAATGCATGATACAGACTTTATCCTTGTTTACTTTTTACAACCAATGATCTACTTTCTCTCATTAGAATATTCCAATTAGTCTCAAACCAGCACAGCACTGTACTTTGTTGTACTTTAGAATGATTTCTTATCCATTGTTTGGGATGGAAAACTGCAGAAAGCTGCAGAGGGAGAATTGAGGAAGAGCAAGCAACTAACAAAGAGGAAGGTGCTGTAAGAGCACTACAAGAGGAGGAGAGGTGTGGGTTTATTGTGGTGGGAAAAAAAAAAAAGGATGAGAGTGGATATGTCATGCTAATAAAATGCAGTGTTTTTCCCACACTGGGACTGAATGGGTCAACCCCAGTTCTGCTGTGGTTCCTCAGCAGTGTGGTTTCAGGGGCCGGGCATTGCAGAACTTTCTGGAGAGCACAGATGACTCAAGACAGGGGAGGACTAAAAATCCGTGTTGAAAATTTGAGGAATTTATTGTTTGGGGTTTTTTGTTTTCAGAAATGGATATCTTCATCTCAGGCAGCCTTTCTTGGGCCATCAATGGCCAGCCCTCTGCTCTGCCACAGACTTATGATCTTCACTAAGTCTGTTGGCATTACTGGAATCATGGAATCAACCAGGTTAGAAAAGACCTCCAAGATCATCCAGTCCAACCTAGCACTCAGCCCTGCCCACTCAACTAGACCATGGCACCAAGGGCCTTATACAGTCTTTTTTTCAACATCTCCAGGGACCGCAGCTCCACCACCTCCCTGGGCAGCCCATTCCAATGGCAAATCACTCTGGGAAGAACTTCTCCTAACATTTCTCACCAAAGAGCACAAAACTCATTCATTCATTTCACAGGAAGAAGTAAAACATATATTTGAGACTCTAAAAGCTACTAGGTTGGTCTCCAGGAGAGATTATCCTTCATCCCTATCTCAGAAAGGGACACGTGGTGAAGAAAAATCCATTATTGTTATTATCTTTTTACTGTGTTAAGATATTTCATATTTTGAGAAGATACTTTATCTTGCAAGACTATAAAGAATTCATGCACTTTAAAGTCCTAGTGATAAAAAGTAAATCATTTTGCTATTTTTCCTTGCCTATTCGTGATCTCACCTTTCTTTCTCAAACTCGTAGGAGGGAGGGTGAGACACAGAGTAACACTTTGGTACCTCAAGTAGGCACAGAGTGCACCATCTTATCCTTGCCCTGGAGAGCTATTAGCTTGATCTGACTCACTATCTAATTTGTTCTAGCTCAGCCAGGAAACGCTGCCAGGGCACTCCTCAGAGCTGCACCCACATTCACCCACAGACATCTACTCATGCCACACACACCTTCAGCAGCTAGCAGAAAGAACAGCAGGAAAGAGGGCCAAATGTTATTTCCCTCTCTTGGGGGAAGAGCAAAACTTTATTCTGTATGAAAATATGTCTGTGTATGTGCTACCCTAGTGAATTTAAATATAGTGTATGAAAATTCTTGGGGCAGTAGCCCTGCTCTGCTCCTGTTAGACATTTGCAGATCAGAATTAGACTGATCTCTCTCTCCATTCTTCAAGGGTTCAACTTGTTCCTTGTTGCTGCTCATGAGTTTGGGCATGCCCTGGGTCTCTCCCATTCCAATGACCAGAGGGCTTTGATGTTCCCCAATTATGCCTACGTCAGCCTCAGTGAATTCCCCCTCTCTCCAGATGATATAAGTGGTATTCAGTCCATTTATGGTGAGTAAAATCTCCTTCATAAAATTTCACTTTGAAAACAATTGTATTCACGTATAAAAAACCAAAACAAAATCTTTACATGTGAAAACCTTAGTATTTCTACAAATTAGACATATTTTTTCTCTAATGTCTCCCTTAGGACCTCCACCAAATGCCCCAGATGAGAGGCCACCTACTCCTACTTCACCTAAAACCTGTGGCTCCCAGATGTCTTTCAATGCTGTAACCACACTCCGACAAGAGGTCATTTTTCTAAAGAGCAGGTAAATATTGAGGAGGTTTATTTTTTCTTCATTCCTACAGAGACTGAATACTTTGGTGGGTCACATGATTATGATTATGGAATTTATGAGACAAACAGAGAGATTTCCATTCATAGAAATAAAACTTCGTGGTGGTTTAAGGCTTATTGGAATATTCTAATAAGAGAAATTGGCATTTTCCTGAATGTTCAGTGCAAAATCTAACTAAATTAGATAATTGGTTGTGAAAGAATATTAATGGTAAAGTCTACATCATTCACTGGCTTGCTAAGAGGTATAAAAAGCCAAAATATAGACCATTTGTACTCTAGTTTCTTGGTACTGGGTCTCTTTGCTGCTCCTTCCCTCCACTCTAATCTCTTCCACTAACCTTCATTGACTAGATAACATGTGAGCTTTTCTGGTTGTTTTCTCTCTGGGGAGACAAAGAGGGTGGTGTTGGCCCATTCTGAGCTTTCTCTTTGTCCAAGGGGGAAGATTGGATTCCTGTATTATTTCTCATGTATATAATTATAAATACATGTAAATATATTTTGTGTATATATGCTTGTAAATTTAGCTTTGCTGTTGTGCTAGTTTGAAGCAAGCCAGAATGTTTTGGTGAGAAGGACTGGATTACAGGCTGTGAAAGGGAAACAATGGTGATGTCTACTTCACTCATAGGCTTGCTGAGATGTATAAGAACAAGAATCCAAACATAGATGAGGGAGTCGCTCTTTGTCTGGGCTGTGAGCTGCATTTCTCTCTAACCTCACCCTCCATCTCTCTGATTAATCCACTTTGCTTCCTAACCCCCCTTGGCCAAACAAGGGCACAAGGCAACATCTGGGGTAAGGTAGGGGAGTGGGAGAAGGTGGAAGGGTTGTCGGGAACCCCTCCTGGGGACTCAGGTTTCTGGGAGGGGAGTTGTGTTTCTGTATTACCTTTTACCTTGTATATTTCTGTCTATAACTGTATATTCTGTAAATATCTGCTTGTATATTGTGCTAGCTGTAAATATAAGCTTCATTCAATTTCCAGAGTTGGCTGAGTGTAGTCTGGGTGATTTCCAAAAGTGGGGGGTGAGTAACACCCAAACCACCACATCTGTAAATACAGCTTTATCTTACTTCCAAGCCATCTGAGCTGGCCTGGTAAATTTTAATTGGCAGAGGGGGAGTTTTTGACACACCACAAACTTTTAGCAGATAGGAGTTACACTAATATTTTTTACAGGATCTTCTGAGGGGAAAAAAAAAAAAAAAAGCATGTTTCATGTTTTTCCAGAAAACAAAGATTTATACCCTAATACATAGATGGTTATAGCAAGTTATGACATGACTGAATGCTGTAACCATTTCCTATGAAATTAATATGTTCTACCATGTAAATGGGCCACTCCCTCCTCCAGTCATCTATGTAAGCACACAGCATTCTGCTAGATCATCTGGGAAATTGCTTACAATCAGGCTCACCTGGAACCCTATCACTCCCTTATGTATGATGCAGGAACACCCAAAAAACGTTCAGATGTAGCTGATCCCATCAATCAATCAGTATCAACTAGAAGGATAATTCCAGAAATAAACTAGAAGGAAAAAAAATTAAAACAACATCACTTCCCCCTGAGGAGAGTGTTTTCCTGTCTGACCCAGGTAGCTCCAGTGACAAGAAAGAGTTATTAGATCAGAATGCTGTTCACATTCTTCTGCGTATATAGAAATGTTTGTGGTTTCTTATTTACTGCAAAGAACTGTTTCATATTTAAATCAGGCACTTATGGAGAGTCTATCCTGATAACTTAGGAGTTGAACGTGAATTGATTTCTACCTTCTGGCCAACTGTACCACCTGGTATTGATGCTGCATATGAGAACAATAAAGATCAGATCCTGTTTTTCAAAGGTGAAGTATGAGGGTTTAGTTACTTTTTTCTTACCTTTAGTTTTGTGGGAAGTTGGGAGGAAGGAAAAGTACCAGTACATGCATAAAATTCCCTTTTCAAATAAATAAAACTCAGGCTATTTCTTCTAGGTTTTGTATAACCTACACTGGGGGAGGGCATCTTTGCTTTTAGTGTCTGAAAAATCCCTGGTGAAACTAACCATGGGAGTTTTGTGGGGTTTTGTTTGTTTAACAGGCAACAAATTCTGGGTTATCAGCGGATATCATGTGTTGCTTGGTTATCCAAAGAATATCAACATGCTGGGCTTCCCTAGAGGTGTCAAGAGAATTGATGCAGCTGTTTGTAACAAGAATACAGGAAAGACAGACTTTTTCATAGGGGACAAGTACTGGAGGTAAGAAAAAAAGCCCAAATGTTTTCATATGATTGAATCCAACAGAATCTGGATAGAATTTAAAATGTGATAAAAGAGAAAGTAAAGCTTTAGGTGACTATAAGTAATTAGGTAACTATCACAGTATCACAGTATCACCAAGGTTGGAAGAGACCTCACAGATCATCAAGTCCAACCCTTTACCACAGAGCTCAAGGCTAGACCATGGCACCAAGTGCCACGTCCAATCCTGCCTTGAACTATAGCCAACCTACTTCTCATCAAAATGTTTCTTTGACTCCTACATAGGGAGAAGAGAGTTTTTTTACTTTTGAGAGCTTAAATGTGTCCTAAAATGGCTCTGTTTTGAAGCCTTATGCCTCAAAGATGAAAAAAACCCAGAATGCAGAGAACTTAAAAAAAAAAATAGAAAATAAAGATCTGAAAGCTGGCCTGCTTCATCAGAGGGCTATCTGTGATGGGTCGAGCAGGATTTCTCTGATTTGTTAAAAGGCCTGGATTACTGTATCTCTTTTAGAGAGACAGAATTGATAGTTCATTTTCTTCGCTCTTGACAGGTTAGTGTTAGATTTTCAACAAGCTTGTTCTGAATCTTATTCCAAAGATGGCATGGATGGCTCCTGACACACACATCAGGCAAATGTAAGCGAAATATCAGCCTTGGGAAGCTGATAGATTCCTCCTGTGTGTAAGGACAACTGCTTCAAAGACCTTTTAGAGGCAACCAGGAGCATGCCTGGGTCAAACAGATTTTATCATGACTATTTGTGGAGTCCCTCCCCGAGACATAAACTGCCAGCTGGATATTGAGCTGCATGTTGTTTCCTGTCCTTTGTTTCTGATAGTTTTGGGAAGAGTTATTTACAGTATCTTCCATTGCTGGTTTACAGCCTTGGTCACAGGACAAAGGCATGCAAGAAAACCACAGCAAAGAATTCTTACCTAATAACTCAGTCTCTTAGTCTCATGTCCCTGTGAAAACTATTTCTTGTATCCAAGGAGAAGTAAAACTAAAGCTTGTTTATTTTCTTGCTGGGTTTTGGGTTGGGTTTTTTTTTTTTTTTGTTTGGTTGGTTGGTTTTGATTATTTTTTTCCCCTGAGAGGGTTCCTTGAAGGCTGGAGAAGACTTTTAATGTTTCATTTCACCCCACAAATTCAATCTCGTCTCATAAAAGTTGCCCAGACTCAGTTAGCAACAATTTGATGTATTAGAAATAAATAATTTTCCTTTCCTTTATGTAAACCTGTCAGCTAGTAGGCTACTAGAGGACTATGCACAACATCATATCAAGGTCTAAGAAGAGGGGCTTAAAATCCATGGAATAAATATGTGCAGCCAGTACAACTAGAATCATCCCAGTCAGTTTCCATGCGCTGCATGTCACACTGCTATCACTAGAAGATAGCTGCTGTAAAAAAAGTGGGTTTTGTTTCATTTATCTCACTCCAGGTGCTTCTTTGGAGCTATGTCTGCCTTTGTTAGACAACAAGTAGCCACCTGACCTCCTGCAGACGTTTGTGAAATCAGATAAGTTTAGTCTCTGTGAAATCAGTCATACTGCAGCTGGTGGACACCTTTCAGCACCCGCTTAATTCTTTTCAGAACTGATGCCTAAACCCTACAAAGTTACATTTCTTCTTTCATGTGATTTAGGTTTGATGAAAACAGCCAGTCCATGGAGAAAGGTTATCCTAGACAGACAGTCAAAGACTTTCCAGGAATTAAGCAGAAGGTTGATGCTGTTTTCCAACAGAAAGGTAAATGAAATGAGCTCCTAAGTAAAACTGGTTGGTTTGTGAAGTTCTGGAGCTACAGTGAGTGCCATTATTGCTGTACCTTGTAAACAACAGAACTGAACAGATCATAGAATCATACAATCATAGAATGATAAATCAATCGGGTTGGAAGAGACCTCCAAGATCATCCAGTCCAACCTATCCCCCAGCCCTAGCCAGTCAACTAGACCATGGCACTAAGTGCCTCATCCAGTCTTTTCTTGAACACCTCCACGGATGGTGACTTCACCACCTCCCTGGGCAGCCCATTCCAATGGCAAATCACTCTCTCTGTGAAGAACTTCCTCCTATCTCCTTTGTCTACAAAGATGATATTTCTCACTTTGTCAGAATAAAACTAGTTCTTGTATCCATTGCATAATGCTTTACCTTTTTTTATTTCCAGGATTATTGTACTTCTTCCACGGATCAAAGCAACAGGAGTTTGACCCTACCACTAAAAAAGTTATCCGTGAAATAGAGAGTAACAGCTGGTTTAACTGTTGACATCATTAAACTTTCTTGCACACAGGAAAATGAGAATAAAAATCATTCTAGATTTCTCAAAGGTTGTTCATATATGCACTACTATTCAAAAGAGGCAACAGGATTAGCTTTCATATATATATATATATATACACACTCACACTGTTCTAATAAATGAGCATATCAACTCCAAAGTCTAGAGCATAACTACTTTTTTCCCCCAATTAAGTATCCAACATCATTCATTATTTTATACTCCAGATGAGTTTTCAAATATTTGGGCAATAAATGGATTAAGGTTGACACAACTGCTTTCTGCTTTGTGTGTTAAAGGAGTTCTAGATTTCTGAGGTGTGCAAGATTTCAGGTTAACATGTTAACATCCTTCCAATACATAAGGGTTATATTTTGATTCTTCTCTGTCCAAACATCTTCAAAAATCAGGCTTTTAATTAATCATTCACTTTTCTGTCCTCTCTCCTGTATCTCCTCCTGTTATTTGACTATTGTGGCCTTGCCCCTTTCATGTTCTATCAGTATTTAGCCAGGGGAATCACCCTTGAGCTCCAGCATCTAAATTCATTTTCCCACTCTGGTCTGTCTGTATAGCATAACAATCTGCATTGCATCAGTGACCAGTGTTGGTGCATCTATAAACGACATGCCTCACAAAACAGCCCTGTCCTACTCAAGAAATAGATTTGATTAACATGTCATGGAGCACAACCTTCACTTCACTAACACAGAGGACATCAGAACAGAAGGACATCCTGCTTTTATCCTCTCTCATGTTTGGGTGGGGGTTTTTTTTGCAAGATACAAAAGCAGCTTTTTATATCACCACAAATCAGTGACAAGGTTGTCTGAAGGCACCCGCTTGGACCTGTGGAGTGACCATGATGTTCCACAAGACAAGAGCAGAATGTGCTTGAGGTAGGCACCTGGGTCACAATAACCCCATGGTAAGCTGCAGACCTGAGGAAGTGTGGTTGGACAGCTGTGACTAGGAGAGGGACCTGGGGGTTCTGGTTGGCAGTTGATAAAGTATGAGCCAGCAGTGTGCCCAGGTGGCTGAAAAAGCTAGTGGCATCCTGGCTTGTATTAGGAACACTGTGGCCAACAGGATCAGGGAGGTGGTCATGCCCCTGTACTCAGCACCAGTGAGACCACACCTGAAGTACTGTATTTAGTTCTGGGCCACTCACCACAAGAGAGACATCAAGGTTCTGGAGCAGGGGTCCTCAAACTATGGCCTGTGGGCCAGATACAGCCCCCCAGGGTCCTCAATCTGGCCCACCAGTATTTACAGAAACCCCCCCCCCCCCTCATTGGGGGTTGGGGGGACACCAAACAGCCACTTCCTGCCACTTAATCTGCTCGCTGGCTCTGCAGCCCCTGAGCACCCACCGGCATTGGGCTGGAGCCAAACTATAGTCCAGCCCCGACACTGCTGGGCTGGAACCAAACTACAGTCCAGCCCCCAACACTGCTGGGCTAGAACCAAACTATAGTCCAGCCCCCGACACTGCTGGGCTAGAACCAAACTATAGTCCAGCCCCGACACTACTGGGCTAGAACCAAACTATAGTCCAGCCCCCGACACTGCTGGGCTGGAACCAAACTATAGTCCAGCCCTGACACTGCTGGGCTGGAACCAAACTATAGTCCAGCCCCCGACACTGCTGGGCTGGAACCAAACTATAGTCCAGCCCTGACACTGCTGGGCTGGAACCAAACTATAGTCCAGCCCCCGACACTACTGGGCTAGAACCAAACTATAGTCCGGCCCCCGACACTGCTGGGCTGGAACCAAACTATAGTCCAGCCCCCGACACTACTGGGCTAGAACCAGACTACAGTCCAGTCCCGACACTGCTGGGCTAGAACCAAACTATAGTCCAGTCCCGACACTGCTGGGCTGGAACCAAACTATAGTCCAGACCCCGACACTACTGGGCTAGAACCAGACTACAGTCCAGTCCCGACACTGCTGGGCTAGAACCAAACTATAGTCCAGCCCCGACACTACTGGGCTAGAACCAAACTATAGTCCAGCCCCGACACTGCTGGGCTGGAACCAAACTATAGTCCAGCCCCGACACTGCTGGGCTGGAACCAAACTATAGTCCAGCTCTGACACTGCTGGGCTGGAACCAAACTATAGTCCAGCTCTGACACTGCTGGGCTGGAACCAAACTACAGTCCAGCCCCCTGACAGTGTCTGAGGGACAGGGAACCAGCCCCTGTTTAAAAAGCTTGAGGACCCCTGTTCTGGAGTGTGTCCAGAGAAGGGCAATGAGACTCATGAAGGGCCCAGAGCACATGGCCTACAAGGAACATCAAGGAACGTCTAAGGCAGCTGGGGTTGTTCAGCCTGGAGAAGAGGAGGCTGACAGGAGATGTCATTGCTCTCTACAACTACTTGAAGGGAGGGTGGAGTGACAAGGGGGGGCAGCTTCTTCTCCTTGATGACAAGTGACAAGACTAGACAAAATGGTTTCAAGAAGCACCAGGGAAGGTTCAGATGGTATGAAAAGTGATAACTCTTCACAGAGAAGGTTATCAGACATCGGGATGGTCTGCCAAGGGCAGTGGTGGAGTCACTGTCCCTGGAGGTGTTTAAGCAGCCTGTGGACCTTGCACTTAGGGACATGTTTTAGTGTTGACCCTCCAGTTCTGGGTTGAAGGTTGGACTGGATGACCTTTGAGACCTCTTCCAACTGGATGTTTTCTGTGATTCTGTGAGATGGAGATGGTTCCATGCCTGTTTCTTGTACTTTCAGCCTCCTTAAACTCTTCTCCAGCATTCAATTCAATTGCTGGCTGTGCAGGAAGCAAAATTTAACAGTGCAGTCTAACAGCACAGTCACAGAAGCTGCCAAGTTTCATCCAAGTGTTTATACTCAGAGGCAAAATTACTCTTTCACTCATACTCAATGTGTAATACAAGCACAATTCCACCTGCAAGAAAAATTTAATCACTGAATCATCCAGGAGATTATTCACTTCTTTGTAATACATGGGCAAGTTCCTCTGTCTTCAGATACATAAATAAATGTCACAGCTACTTTGTGCTCCTTTTCTCAGGTGAAACATTGTTCCACAATTTATATAAATGCCTTGTCTTAAGGAAAGTTAATCTTTAACAGTGAAACGTTGTTAATGAAGTTTTCCCACTGACAGCTTTGGCACTCCATTAAACCGACCTGGGGTGTGTCTGTGTCCACAGGTCACCTGCAGAAATAACTAAAGCAGTAAGTACTGCTTTTTAATTCATTTGTGAAGAAGGCCTGAAATGTCACCCCCAACACAGAAAGACTTGCATTTTGGTTATTGATAACAGCTTGGTCACTTGGTTCACTTGTCCTTTCTTTGGAGGAATAGGAATCAGAGCAGAAATCTAGTAAGCAATGAGTGCTTACTGGCAGTCCTTTCCTTCCACCTCTGCCAGGAGTATACCCTGCACCTCACCATATGCTTCCATGGCCCTAGAGACTTCCCAATAGCACCTCCCCAGCAATTTCTTATGGCACCTACAGACCCTCATAACACAGGTCCTTCGACTGCATGTAAGGTTACCAGCTGAATAATGCTGTGCAGCTACCCATGACTGAGCAGCCATTGGCCCCACAGCCCAAGCAAGAGATGAATTTTCTGCTTCCCCACTCATAAGGGTTTCATCTCCTCTAGACAGCTGCTGCTTTCTACAAAATCTGTAGTAATTACAGCATCTTAGTTTAGCTTGGCTGAAATTGACCAGTACCTGCAGTTACTGTGGGACCAGATAGACACATGAACAGATAGAGAGAAAACAAAATCCCACATGGTCAGTCCAAAGTTATTTTCTCAGTGTTTTTACTAAACGGTCTTCTTGCTTTCCATTGCACATTTCCATTTGGTTTTGTAATGTCACATTCCCTCTAGTGCTGACCATAGAATTTTGGAAGACCAAACAAGACAAGGCAGAAAAGACATACAAAACCAAGAAGAAAACTAATCCACGCTTGTCTTTCCAGCTGTTTCATGTCACAATCAAAACTGTCCATTTATTCCTCAGCCAACTAATGTTTTTGCAGCAGCTGTTTTTCAAAGGGATCATAAGATTGTGATGATGAGACTGGGTTAAGAAATGACAAAAATTATACATCCTAATGTAATGTGTTACTGAGACACAGAAAGCATGGCATCCCTGCTAGATTTCCTTGGAAACTCCTGTTTGCTTCTCTGTCTGCAAATGCCTGGTCTCACAGCACAGCTGTGGGAGTGTTTTACCTACCAGAGTGGGGCAGGAGCCACGCTTGCAAATCTTCTCTAGCAAATATTTACAACTCCAGAACTTAAAACTCATATCTCCTTGCCCTCTCAGGCGAGCAATCTGTCATCTCCTGTGCTCTTGGCTGACATACCCTAGAAGTCTTGAGAAAACTGATGTTGGATCCTTCTAAGGGTTTGGTACCTCAAAGAAAGGTAAAAGACAAGTATGTGAGCTTACATATGGAGAAAGAGCTCTTCATCCTCTGGATGTGCATTACTGCTTTTCCTGTATATGCTCATAACTTCATGCCTCTTGCTGCTAATAGCTCAAATCCTGCTAACAGAAAAGGAAACCACAAGGCCAGTATTTAAGCATTGATAGCCAACACAGTCTTTGAACAGCTTATGAAGTCTGAATCTTTGTAACACTGAACCTTTAGACATGCCAGTCCCATACACAAAGCAAAGTACTGAAGCTCAGTACAGACATTGTAGGGACTGAGACAGGACACCAGCAAGAAATTAAGATGAGCAATGTGCCAGATTAGAACAGGGTAGAGTACTTCTCTGGAGATGGCAAACACAGGTAGAGACTCTTTATGGCAACCACCTCATTGATGGTATTAACTGCTCCTTTTACACATACTTTGTAGACAGGCCCTAAAGCTTCACGATGTGGGTTCTGTGGCGCTGGCTGTGGATCAGAGATTTGTGTGGTCTGCTTGTATCCATCAATTAAATTATTGAGAGCGTGGCATGGTGTGGCATGTGTCTGTTGGGGTTTTCCTCATACATCATGTGCCTCATGTTTTGATGACTAGTACGCACTATAATTGTCTACCTTTCAATAACTGAGTACACGTAGATGTGTGTGTGTTTTCATGACAGTGGCTTGCCAAGGGTGCATGTGGGTCTGTGCAGCCTTTGTGAGGTTCTGCAGGCCTGCAAGGGACTAAAGAAGTAGGGAATCTCACCAGCTGCGTGCAAATGCCTTTTGTGTATTTTATGAACCAATGGTGCTTGTAGAACTGAGGGCAATACAGCCTGCATGTGATTGAGAAACACAAGGTTTTAAATCATCAAACTAGGTATGGAGTGGGTAACTCAGGCTATTGATAAGTAAAGTGACCATAGGGCATCAGTCTGACCATGGGCCAAGGAGAATAGTGGTTATTCTGGAGTGTTTGCTGAGGATGCAGAAGATGTGCACAAACAACCTAAGAAAGGCTGGTTCTTGCAGGAGGAAGGAATTCTGACCCTTAAAGTGCAGAGTGCAGCACATGCATCCCATGAGAGCCTGCAGGTAGCACCAGGCGCTACCCCCGACCCCATGGGGTAGCCTGCGCTGCGAGCAATGATCGTAGATCCCATTCAGGTATCACAGCTGCCATCCAGAGGTTATGGTTGCCACTTAATGGTCATAGCTGCCACCCACTTGATACAACTGTCGCCAACGGTTGCAGCTGCCACCTAGTGGTCACAGCTGCCATCCAGCGCTTACAGCTGCCACCTAGTGGTCACAGCTGCCATTCAGCTGCCACCTAGTGGTCACAGCTGCCATCCAGCTACCACCTAGTGTTCACATCTGCCATTCAGCGCTTACAGCTGCCACCTAGTGGTCACAGCTGCCATTCAGCTGCCACCTAGTGGTCACAGCTGCCATCCAGCGCTTACAGCTGCCACCTAGTGGTCACAGCTGCCATCCAGCTACCACCTAGTGGTTACAGCTGCCATCCAGCTACCACCTAGTGGTTACAGCTGCCATCCAGCGCTTACAGCTGCCACCTAGTGGTCACAGCTGCCATCCAGCGCTTACAGCTGCCACCTATTGGTCACAGCTGCCATCCAGATGTTATAACTGCCACCATAACTGCCACTAGTGGTCACAGCTGCCATCCAGGTGTCACAGCTGCTACATTAAGGTCATGCACTGGTTATAGATGTCATCACGCACTGTTCACAGTCGCCACTCTGCAGTCAGAGCCGCCCCACGGTACTTACTCCAGATTAGCTGCTGACAGTTTGGTTCCTCAGATGCTCAGTTTGAATTGTGCAGTTATGCAGTCGACCCTTTTCTAAATAACAGTTTGCATAAAGGCATTTTAAAGAGAGACATGTGCAAGAAGTAATACACCTGAAAGTGGAAAATGCACTGGAAAACATCTTTTTTTCAAGCATATGCATATAGTACAAATATACATAACTATTTTCCTCTGGCTATGTTTCAGACTATAATAATTAATTTTATAAGCACTGATTTTGATTTTCACTGAAGATTATAAAGTAATTTATACAATAAATATCTGAGTTCTTTTCTTTAAACCGTGGTGTAATTTGGCTTGGCTACTGTATTTTTCCAAACAGTTGAATATTTATCACTTCATATTACTGCAAACAGGGTTATTGTGAACAAACCAGGCTCATCGTGCAAGGAAACACTTTTTGTTTCAAGAAGCAAGGAAAGGTTACATTGCTCTCAGAAGAAGACCAAACTGCTGCAGGTAAGATTTGGAGCAAAATTCTGCAAGTGTACAAGTGTTTGCTTACATAGAATCAAAGAATCATAGAATCAACCAGGTTGGAAGAGACCTCCAAGATCATCCAGTCCAACCTAGCTCCCAGCCCTAGCCAGTCAACTAGACCATGGCACTAAGTGCCTCAGCCAGGCTTTTCTTTAACACCTCCAGGGACAGTGACTCCTCCACCTCCCTGGGCAGCCCATTCCAATGCCAATCACTCTCTCTGTGAAGAACTTCCTCCTAACATCCAGCCTATACTTTCCCCAGCACAACTTGAGACTGTGTCCCCTTGTTCTGTTGCTGGTTGCCTGGCAGAAGAGGCCAACCCCCACCTGGCTACAATGTCCCTTCAGGTAGTTGTAGACAGCAATGAGGTCACCCCTGAGCCTCCGCTTCTCTAGGCTAAGCAACCCCAGCTCCCTCAGCCTCTCCTCATAGGGTTTGTGTTCCAGGCCTTTCACCAGCTTCGTTGCCCTTCTCTGGACATGTTCCAGCACCTCAACATCTCTCTTGAATTGAGGGTCCCAGACTTGTTCTGCATGGATGTACAGAAACATCACAGAGACATATTTTAAGCAAGGGCAGAGTATGAAAGGAGAATGAAAGAGTATGAAAGAAGAAGAGTATGAAAGTTCCTAGTGATTTCACTCGATTTCACGTCATGCAAGTGTTCAGCTGTGCATTTACTGGTTAGGTTTGCATGTAAAAACAGCAGTTCTCTTTTTGGGACTCAGCCATCAGCGATGTTCAGAATACCCTTTCACTTTCAGCACACATCTACTGCCCAGTGATGACAAATACCAGCTCAGTCCCAGTCTGCCCTGGGCAATGATGTTCCACATGCTTGCACTGTTGTCAGTCTTCTTCCACTAAAAAGCTGGAAAGAGAGATGACATTTTTAACATGGGACACTTTGAAGCTACTTCAGAAAAATTTAAGCAGAGGAGAAGGGCCCCCAGTGCAAAGAGTCTCATGCCACCAAACTGCTTTTCAAAGATCATAACTGCACAAGTTGTTCAAGCAGAAGAAACCCCAGCTACAGTAACAATACACAGCAAACTCATCTAACTTATACCTGTGTCAACCAGTTCAGTTGCCAAAGCGCAAGCAGTTAGTGCCACTGACTGTAGGGTATCCAAGGTATCTGCACTTGTCTGGCAGACATGGTTGCAAGGCCTAGTCTTGAGAAGACCCATGATTTTCCAGAACTGCATCTGACAGTCAAGCAGAGTACCATATGATACCTCAGATAGCATTAGATGCCTACATGTAGCAAATTAATGGGAAATAACTAAAATACATATATACAGCTTGGATTATGCATCACAGACTTCCTTTGCAAATGATTGAAAGAAATAGGTTCTTCAGCTGACCATCCTAGGATGATGCCAGCCTTAGGATAAAATGAATCATTCCTGTGAGTATCAAGGTGTGATGGTTTGGGGGTTACCCCACCCCTCCCACACTTTTGAATTTGCCCCAGCTAACTCAGACGGCCTCTGGGAATATAGATGAAGCAATTTATTTACAGCTAGCAGAATTTACAAGCAGCTATTTACAATATATACAGTTATATACAATTATATACAGAAATATACAAAGGATAAACAATATGAAAGCACAACTCCCCTCCCAGAAACCTGAGTCCCCAGGAGGGGCTCTCAAACCACCCCAACACCTCCCCCCGGCCCTCTCAACCTTACCCCAGTTCTCAGGAAGAAGAGAGGTGCAGCCAAGAGGTTAGGGAGCAAGGTTAGTAGGAGCAGGGTTAATGAGATGTGACCAGGTCTAAGGCCAAAGCAAGAGTGAGAAACAAAATGGAGAATGTTTTCTTCTTCTTCCCAGAGTTCTCAGTGTGACTGTGAGAGAAGTAGACACAATTGTTTTTCATTTCACTGCCCGTTATCTAGTTCTTCTACCAAAACATTCCAGCTTGCTTCAAACTAGCACAATCCACCCCTGTCTACTTCGCTCAGAGTATCGCTGAGAATTATCCAATCTAATCTAAACCAATATTTACACCAAAACTATATATACAAGTTCAGTTCACACTTCAATCAGATGTAGGTGATTCAAAAGCTCAGAACAGGGACTCCCAGGTGATGTTGGGTTCGTGCTCACGTACTGTAGATTCTATCGTAGATTCTCTCAGTGTTGGGCGCCGATGTTACCTAGAGCAGAAAACTCCTAACAGCTTGAATTTAAACTCTCTCAGCTAAGGTTAAATTTCTCTGTGGAATACACTGGATTTCACCATTCTCCTGCATTACCCAGTATGTATGACCAGGACCTTCAGCAGATACCACCCCTCGGACAGGTTTCCCTTCGCCCGAAGGAGAAAATACCCAAACAGTTTTCCCTAACAGATTCTTCTCACGTACAACAGGAACTTTATCACCGTCTACTGTTTGGACCAAATCTGATTGTGCAGGTCCTGCTCTGTTTACTGAACCTCTACTGTTTACCAACCAGGTAGCTTTTGCTAAATGTTTGTCCCAGTTTTTCAGAGTTCCACCCCCCATGGCTTTTAGGGTGGTTTTCAGCAAACCATTGTAGCGCTCAATCTTCCCTGAAGCTGGTGCATAGTAGGGTATGTGATAGATCCATTCAATACCATGCTCTTTGGCCCAGTTTTTCACAAGATTATTCTTGAAATGAGTACCATTGTCTGACTCGATTCTCTCTGGAGTTCCATGTCTCCACAAGATCTGTCTCTCCAAACCAACAATGGTGTTACGTGCAGTAGCATGTGGAACTGGATAGGTTTCCAACCATCCAGTGCTGGCTTCTACCATCGTTAGCACATACTGCTTACCAGAACGAGATCGAGGTAAAGTGATGTAGTCAATCTGCCAGGCTTCACCATACTTGTACTTTGACCATCTATCACCATACCATAAGGGCTTGATTCGCTTAGCCTGCTTAATAGCAGCACAAATGTCACAGTCATAGATGACTTGGGTGATAGCGTCCATGGACAAGTCAATTGACCTATCGCGAGCCCATCGGTATGTTCCATCTCTGCCTTGATGTCCAGATGAGTCATGGGCCCACCGAGCTAAGAACAGTTCACCTCGGTGTTTCCAATCAAGGTCAATGTCAAGTTCAGAGTTGGTATCAACTTGAGCAATCTTAGCAGCTTGGTCTGCCTGCTGGTTGTGGTGATGTTCCTCAGTGGCTCTGCTCTTAGGCATGTGTGCATCTACGTGCCGCACCTTCACTGGAATTTTCTCCAGCCGTGCATCAATGTCCTGCCATAGATCAGCACACCAAATAGGCTTTCCTTTCCTCTGCCAACCATTCTTCTTCCAGTCCTTTAGCCAACCCCATAGAGCATTGGCTACCATCCACGAGTCGGTGTAGAGGTAAAGGATAGGCCAGTTTTCACGTTCAGCCACATCAAGAGCAAGTTGAACAGCTTTTACCTCAGCGAACTGACTGGATTCTCCTTCGCCATCTTTCGTTTCGGTAACTCTCCTGGTTGGACTCCAAACCGCTGACTTCCATATTCGCTTGTTCCCAACAAGACGACAGGAACCATCTGTGAACAAAGCATAGTTCTTTTCCTGATCAGAGAGATCACCATAGGGAGGAGCTTCCTCAGCACGAGTTATTTTCTCCTCTGGAGGTTTGGAACAGTCTGTGCCTTCCGGCCAGTTGGTGATCACCTCCACCAGACCAGGTCGGTCAAGATTACCCATTCGTGCTCGTTGGGTTATCAAAGCCATCCATTTAGACCAGGTTGCATCTGTGGCATGATGTGGTGATGAACCCTTGCCCTTGAACATCCAGTTAAGAACTGGCAGTCTAGGAGCTAAAAGCAATTGTGACTCAGTTCCAATCACTTCAGAAGCTGCTTTCACTCCCTCATAGGCTGCTAGAATCTCTTTCTCAGTTGCAGTGTAATTTGTCTCTGAACCTCTGTAGCAACGTCCCCAGAAACCAAGAGGACGACCACGTGTCTCATTTGGAGCTCTCTGCCAAAGACTCCAAGTTGGACCATTGTCACTGGCAGCCGTGTACAGAATGTTTTTAATGTCCGGACCAGATCTCACAGGTCCTAAGCCCACTGCATGGACTACTTCTTGCTTAATTTGATCAAAGGCTGCTTGTTGTTCAGGTCCCCACTCGAAATTGTTTCTCTTACGAGTCACATCATGCAGAGGTTTGACAATCTGACTGAAACCAGGAATGTGTAGTCTCCAAAATCCCACCACACCAAGAAAAGAAAGTGTGTCCTTCTTACTGGTGGGAACTGCCATGGCAGAGACTTTGTTAATCACATCCTGAGGAATGTAACGGCGACCATCCTGCCACCGCACTCCCAGAAACTGAATTTCTTTGGCAGGTCCTTTGACCTTGTCTCTCTTAATGGCAAAACCTGCTTGCAACAGAATGTCAATGATTTTGTTACCTTTCTCGAAGACTTCCTCAGCAGTTTGGCCCCACACAATGATGTCGTCGATGTACTGGATGTGCTCTGGAGCTTTACCTTTCTCCAGTGCATTGTGGATGACTGAGTGACAGATGGTTGAGCTGTGTTTCCACCCCTGAGGCAAACGGTTGAACTGATACTGGATTCCTCTCCAGGTGAATGCAAACTGAGGCCTGCACTCCTTTGCTATGGGAATAGAGAAGAAAGCATTAGCAATGTCTATGGTTGCATACCATTTAGCCTCCTTCGATTCCAGCTCGTACTGGAGTTCCAGCATGTCCGGCACAGCTGCACTCATGGGTGGCGTCACCTCGTTGAGGGCACGAAAGTCAACTGTGAGTCTCCAGTCGCCCGTAGGTTTGCGCACAGGCCAGATGGGACTGTTGAAAGGTGAATGAGCTTTCTCGATGACAGCCTGACTCTCCAGTTGACGAATCAGCTGATGAATGGGCAACAAAGAGTCACGGTTAGTTCTGTACTGCCTATGATGAACAGTTTGAGTTGCAATTGGCACTTCCAGGTCCTCTATGTCATGCTGTCCCACAACTGCAGATTCATCAGAAAGTTCAGGTCTAATAGACAATTTCAATTTATCATCCTCAATCTCTACAGATGCTATACCAAAAGCCCATTTGTGACCTTTAGGATCTTTGAAACAACCTTGTCTCAAAAAGTCAATTCCCAGAATGCAAGGCGCATCAGGACCAGTTACAATAGTATGTGTCTTCCACTCTTTACCAGTTAAACTGATCTCTGCCTGTATCTTAGTTAACTCTTGAGATCCACCAGTGATTCCAAAGATAGAAATGGACTCTGTCCCTTTGCAATTAGATGGCAATAAAGTACATTGAGCACCTGTGTCAACTAAAGCCCTGTATTTCCGAACTCTTGAACTGCCAGGCCACCTAATGAATACATTCCAATAGATTCGGTTTTCTCCACTATCCCTTTCCTCCTCCTGGCTGGAGGCAGGGCACCCCTAATGCTGAACATGGCATGTAGGGTGTACACAATGATTGGTGTTGTTGTGAGAGGAATTGCAACTGTTGGAACAATTGCAGTTGCTCTCAGGAGCTGAAGAAGTGACAGCTACTTTTCTGGCATTGCTGCCTCTGTTTCTGCCACTCTGCAGATCCCTGACCCTCTTTGAAAGAGCTGAAGTAGGTTTACCATCCCATTTGTTCATGTTCTCCCCGTATGTGTCACGCAGAAGTATCCACAGTGACGCACGTGATTGCTGCTGTCTGGGTGGAATTTGTCTCCTCCTAGGCTGGAATTGCCTTGCAGGAGGTGGGCGTCTGTTCCTCACTGCAGAAACATGCACCCATTCAGATGATGCAGGAATGGTATCCTTTACCAGATTGGTAATGTTTTTGAGATCCTCCTTCAGTTCTTTCATGCCATTTCTAATACCATTCTCAATACTATCCTTCATCTCTGTAGTCATAGTCTTAATGGCACAGATTATACCAGAATGTGACAAGCTGTCCTCTATCTGCCTGAGCTGGTCAGTGAATTCACCAACAGTGAAAGATCTTCCATTATCACTCCTTGCTAGAAATTTACTGGCCAAGATGTTAGCATAGGATGAAGGAGCAAGCTTAATCAGCTTCTTCATGAGACCTGTTCCCAAAGGAATATCATCAGGCTCATGTGTGCCATGATCTCCATAAAGCACTTCCTTCACAGCAAACTCCTTCAGAAGCTTAATTCCCTGCTCAACGGTGTTCCACTTCTTGGCAGCCCATGGCAAATCATCTCGGGAAGGATATCTCATAGCCACAGCCAACAGAAGGCGTGTCCACAAGCTAACCCTACCAAGAGGACTTGCCAGGTGTTTGTCCACTCCACTCTCCTTAGTGAGTGGTCCCAGCTGCTTGGCAGACTTGTCTCCTACCTGCAGAGCATTAGCACCAATGCCACGGCATCTCACTAGCCAGCTTAGGATTGGCTCACCTGATTCCCTTGTGTATTCCTTCCTAACTTCCCTGACCTCTCTGAGTGGATCCTTGGAGCCTTGGATGTCATCTTCCTCCTCTTCCTCCTGTTGTTCTGGTGGTGCCGGGCCTAACACAATCTTCCTCATAGCATTCCTAAACTCATTGGAACCATCCTCTCTCCTGGCAGCTAACCTCACAGCACTCCTCTCACTTGAGTATTGTTGTCTCAGCACATCTACAAGGTCTCGCAGACTAACTGCCTCCTCTTCCTCCTCTTGCTGCTGATCACCAGAGGTCCCATCTCTTACATCCTCCTGCGAACCACTCTTTGTCTTAGCTTTTGCCTTAGCAGGTGCCAGAAGGGCCTGAGCAGCAACAGACTTGGATGTGTCTGCTGGAGGGTTTGAATCTTTAGGAGTCTGACCTGAAGGGTTTGAATCCTTAGGGGTCTGACCTGGAGCTTGTGAGTTCAGATCTGCCTTGCTTTTAACAGGAGGATTTTGGTTCTGGTCTGCTGGCTGGGGGTTCAAATTGGCTGAGCTGGTGTCATTAGGATTTGGACTGACTGGGCTAGCGTTACCAGCATTAGTAGTATTGTTTGCCTGTCCTCCTGGGATACCTGCCAACCCTGAGGTGTTATCATTTTTGCTGGGAACATTCTGATTTTGGGTACCTGCCTGTCCTCCTAGGGCTCCTGCTGAACTCTGTGGATTGTTGTTGGTTTTGTTATCATTGTTTACGTTAGTGGCGGGAACACTGGCAGTATTCCCAGCACTTGGAGAAGGAGGGGCAGAGGCTGGCAAGGGGGAAGCCGACAACTGTGTTCCCTTGTTTTGCTGTGAAAGAGACTGCTTCTGAGACACAGAATTTTTCCTAGCTCTTACAGAAGCTGGTTTTGAATTTTTCACCAATAATGCCAAAATTAATATGAATATTAAAATCATGAGGCAAATATTAAAAATTGTGAGAAGAAAAACAGTTTTACACGAGCATGTACCTATGCAAACAGTTGGAATTCCTGTCTTAGGCTGAATAACTCTCATTAGAGCCATATTTAAAGCAGAATTTCCATTGATTGTCACATTATTGACCAGAGCTCCTGTAATGTCCTTGGTAATATTCTCAGAGATATTAAAACCAGCATAACCAAGAATAAAATCACCCCAGCTCCAGAACATATCTGAAACCTTAGCTTTAGCCTTATTATAAGCCAGATCAATGAAATAAGCAACAATTTGAGCTTTTATCCAATTAAATGCCAAGTAAACAAAACCAGACCAGAGCAATGCACCAACCAAGTACAATAGCTGCTTGATTAGCTTCATCTTAATTCCCAGAGCTAATTTCCACTCACTGAAATATCTAGCCCCACGTTGGGAAAGCCAATAAAAAATGTGATGGTTTGGGGGTTACCCCACCCCTCCCACACTTTTGAATTTGCCCCAGCTAACTCAGACGGCCTCTGGGAATATAGATGAAGCAATTTATTTACAGCTAGCAGAATTTACAAGCAGCTATTTACAATATATACAGTTATATACAATTATATACAGAAATATACAAAGGATAAACAATATGAAAGCACAACTCCCCTCCCAGAAACCTGAGTCCCCAGGAGGGGCTCTCAAACCACCCCAACACCTCCCCCCGGCCCTCTCAACCTTACCCCAGTTCTCAGGAAGAAGAGAGGTGCAGCCAAGAGGTTAGGGAGCAAGGTTAGTAGGAGCAGGGTTAATGAGATGTGACCAGGTCTAAGGCCAAAGCAAGAGTGAGAAACAAAATGGAGAATGTTTTCTTCTTCTTCCCAGAGTTCTCAGTGTGACTGTGAGAGAAGTAGACACAATTGTTTTTCATTTCACTGCCCGTTATCTAGTTCTTCTACCAAAACATTCCAGCTTGCTTCAAACTAGCACACAAGGATGCATTAGTGTTGGGCTCCAGCTATTCTCAAATATGCCACATGCTGTTTTCATGTAACCTCTTTGCTTATCACCTTTCTTTTTCCTGTACATATAAATTCCCTTCTATCTCTTCAAATCTGTCCATTGAAAATAGAATATTGCTTTGACTTCTTTGCCAAATTCCTATTTGCCTTAGAGAAAACTCATGCAAATAAACTGTCAAAAATATCACTAAAACCTCAGGAATGGCAATTTCCTTTAACTCTGAATTGAACCTCAATTCAGCATAAGATCTAACTTCAATATAAATAAACTATACTTTCTTATGTTAACAACTGCCCAGATATCACTAATAGACATTGTCACTGGCCATATGTGCAGCTCCATTTTTCTTTTTGTCTGCATTTCATACAACACAAATTGTGAGTCCAGCACAGAGCCACAACATAAGCAAGGGAGTGGAGCATCTGTATTATGAGGAGAGATTGAGGAAGCTGGGGCTCTTCAGCTTGGAGAAGAAGAGACTGAGGGGTGGCCTCATCAATGTTTATAAATATGTAAGGGGTGCGTGCCAGGAGGATGGAGCCAGGCTCCTCTTGGTGATGCCCATTGACAGGACAAGGGGCAATGGGTGGAAGCTGAGGCATAGGAAGTTTCAGTCAAACACAAGGAAGAACTTCTCACCGTGATGGTGACAGAACACTGGAACAGGCTGCCTAGGTGAACTGTGAAATCTCCCTCTCTGCAGATATTCTAAACCCAATTGTATGCATTCCTGTGTGATCTGGTATAGGTGATCCTGGTCTGGCAGGGGGACTTGGACTGGGTGATCTTGGAGGTCCCTTCCAGCCCCTGACATTCTGTGATTCTGTGAAAAATACTCCATTGCCATCAATCAAAACACTGACAAGACAATAAGCAATAGTTGCTTGATTTTCAGGGGTACCTTGAAAAGTATTATACAGAGAATTGAGGGTATCAGGCTGTGAAGATGGCAGCAGCTGCATGACAATGAATCTTACAGATCTGTAAGCATTGCCAGGTGTTCAAGTGACCAAGAATGTGGACTATGGCAACATGATCATGACTCAGAGACCATGGTGTGGTGTTCCTGACATAGCAAACTGCCAGTTCTTTCCAGGATAGCCCAAGTGGGGAAAAAATGAAAGAATGCATGGGTGATGAGTTGTGTTTTCTGGCTTTGGAAAGGAGCAGGCATAGCTCTGATCATAGAATCATATAGAATCATAGAATCAACCAGGTTGGAAGAGACCTCCAAGATCATCCACTCCAACCTATCCACCAGCCCTAGCCAGTCAACTAGACCATGGCACTAAGTGCCTCATCCGGGCTTTTCTTGAACACCTCCAGGGATAGTGACTCCACCACATCCCTGGGCAGCCCTTTCCAATGGCAAATCACTCTCTCTGGGAAGAACTTCCACTAACTCATTAATTTTTTTTAATCAGTGACGTATCCTACTTGTATTTCAAGTCTTTTATCTCTGTTATGATTTTCCCAGAAATTTCTAGTCCACATAATTACAGAAAGACTGTATAATAAAAAGGCACAAAACAAGTTCAAAAGCACGATCCTTGTTTTAGTGCCAGGTTACTGCACCGCTGAGTGCATTGCACTACATTAATAAGACTGCAAATTCAAACCCACAGATTGGCTATCACAATATTGAATGCTCTCGCAATGCTAATGTGTACGTTTTTCCCACGATGCGACATTTCTGCAGTCTGGCTGTGGTTTTTCCCCCATTACTATTACACAATGCTGCCACTAGATGGCAGATTATGAAAGGGCCTTGCTATTCCCCCCCCCCCCAAAATGTGTCAATCTGGTTAACAGGTGAATTAGAATGAAATATTGAGTAGGGTAAGGTGAATGGGGAGGGGGGAGGTAACTTCATTAATCTTTAGTCTTTGGGAATATTAAATTGGCAGTGTTCTGATAGAAATTGTGCTGTAGTGGCACATAGGAAGACAGGAAAGTTCCTGAAGCCACCTTCCTCCTCTGGGTTTTTAAAGTGGTTTTAATGTATTTTTCAAAATGGACCCTGATTCACTACAGGAACTTCTTAGTATTACCACAACCTTCACACTAAATGGAGACAGAAAATTGAGACACAGAACTCACAAAAAAAAAAAAAAAAAATCATAATAAAAATTGGGGGGGGGGGAGGGAGAAAAGGGAAAAAATAAAAAGAGTTGAGGTCTAGTTCCTTGAGTCAGTATAGATACACCTATATTTACAACTCAGCCGGCTCAGTGACCTTGCCCTTCAGCCCCGTGCTCACAGCTGTGAGGCTTGGTGCTGAAGTATCATAGAAATGTCACAGAGTCGCAGAATCAAAGAATTAATCACACTATGTTTACATCCAAGGAAGCTGGCAAATGGGACACCATAAAGAAAAAGAGCCTTAATACATTATCTATACCATGTCAAGGAGTTGGTGAATAGTTTCCACAGCAGATTGAAGTACCTTTGCAAGGATCAGAGCTAGGAAGACATCCCTAGACCTTGTTTTGGTACTCAATAGAATCATAGAATCAACCAGGTTGGGAGAGACCTCCAAGATCATCCAGTCCAACCTAACACCCAGCCCCATACAATCAACTAGACCATGGCACTAAGTGCCACATCCAGTCTTTTCTTGAACATCTTCAGGGATGGTGCCTCCACCACCTCCCTGGGCAGCCCATTCCAATGGCAAATCACTCTCTGTGAAGATGTTTCTCCTAACACCCAGTCTTGGACCACGAATCCTGCTTTTCTGTCAACATAGTCACAGCTTCTCAGGACTTGTGATAGAAAGTAGAGGGATGGAGAAAAGGTAATGTTCTGTGCAGAATTACAAGACAGGAAAGTTTCCCACTTTCATCAACACACAGAACAAGCTCTATATTTCATGACAGCAGTTTCATCCAGTTATTCTATCCATGTTTGTAGAAATAAAAGATGATCCAGAGAGCTTCATTTTTTTTCTAGTCCCTTGTGTATATAGTAATGATGCAAATGAATTTTGGTCATGGTGCATGACAGTAAAATTAAAAGGGATGTCAGGCTTATCCCTTCCTAACAATAGAGGGAAAGCCACAGGACAGAACACATAAATCATTAAAATCATTAATTAATTACTTGTGATGAGAAAGAGATTGAACATTGCATCAGAGCCACTGCTCTAACACTATTTCATGGGACTTCACAGCCTTATCCCTTCATTGAATGGTCTAAGTTGACATGAACGATGGTGTTGGCACTGATGGAGATATGGCCTCTTTTCTAAATCCAATCCTCAGTTTCCTTTCAAAAGCATCTAAATGATTCATTTTCACCAGTTTTTCAGTCTCTGTTCATGGTCACAGCTTTGAAAAGGAGCTTTTTGCTCATTATTTGGTTTCTAGGCTGATGCTGGGTTATCTTCTCTTCCAAGAAGGAAGTATTCATTAGGGATAGAGCTTCTGAAACCCTATGTAGTGGGTGTTTCTTCTCTTTCTCCTGCTTTTACTTGCTGCATCATCATGACTCTTATCCCTTTGGCTGCCCACATGGGTCTCTAGCACATGCTTTTGCCCCAGTGAAGGATGAAGAGAGGACAGTCATCTTGGCAGAACAGAGAAGTGGACCATGAGAACAACTGCTACATGGAAACAGCTATAGCAGATTTTGTAGATTTAAGGACTTCCTATGAAAAAAATCCTTAAAATTTACATCCAGGAATCAATCTATTCCTGAGCTAACTGAGGGAAAACAACATAACAGAGTGGGAAATCCTACATTAAAGGATGGATTTCAGGTCAGTTTAGAGAGCAAATAACCCACAAAGAGACTGATAACCCTTATTCTCAAGTAAACTTATTAAAACAAGTATCAAGAAAAGGATCTAATCTCACTCTTTCAAAACTCAATTAACTCAAGAGATCACTAAAGAGGTAGTCCTGATCTGTCATTGTGTACCAGGAGGTGGAAGAACAAAATGTGATCTTTCGTTATCTGTGACAATAATTTCATAACATAGTACAAGCCACAGTGTTTACTGTTGGCCACTGAGGATCAATGTGCACATATATGCATAAACATTATGTTGCTTATTGTTGTGCTTTGCTGAAGTGTGGGAAACTTTCTCCTGCAACGAGGTATGGAATGTAAACATCGGGCCCTGTGATGGGAAGTGTCCTTGGGTCTTACTGATTCCCAGAGGCCTAGGCTGAGAACAATGAGCAACTCACGCACAGCTGTCAGGGGGTGGAAGCTGTCGGCCCCTGGGGCAGACGCAGCCCCAGGGGGCTGACCCTCACCAGCCCCCCTGGGTGGTACTCACAGGTTGTTTACCACAGGTAACCTATCTCTGCCTTACACTTAACTTGGGGCCAATCTGTACTGTCCACTTGTGCCAGCCCCAGGCTGGCTGGAAACACCTCCTCTGAGCACTATATAAGACACTGCACTACCCTAATAAAACTGTACTGATGCACAGATGCCTAGAAGCTGCTGTCTCGAGTCGTCAGTACCCCGATCTCGCCTCTCGCCAGCCTCCATACCCCAACACTGAAGAGCTACTGGATAGCAGTTTCTCTGTTGTGTAACAGCAGGCTTCATGACCCTAATATGAATGATTGCTCATTTAATGATAAACCCATCCTGAAGAGTTTTGCATTTATAAACTTGCAGTGTTGAGGAGAAAAGCTCTGAAATGCCTGTAGGACCTACTGGTTCTTTGTCTTCAGTAGAGTAAATTAAGCAGCACCAGAAAAGTAACAATCTATACTGTCAAATTATTAACTTGGTCCCTGTCATATCCTTGTTTTGGACAAGCTAGCTCTTGGGTATGATTCAGGAGTCAGTGCAGCTCAGAGTTCTTCAAGAAACAAACTGCAAGTACCTGCCCTGTTTTGAAAGATAATTTTAGATAAGAGAAGAATGTCTCCAGGCCTGTTTATTTTATTAGCACAATGATAGTCTGTTTTCTCTTTGTAACTTGATGGCTTGTCACATGCATATGGATAACTATGACTTGCCCGACCTTGCTTTCTTGTTTGTATAATTAAGGGGTTTTTCTCATCTGATAGGTTACCTGCCATCCATTTGGGTGTTGCCCAAAACTTTTCCCTTCTGAGTGCTCTAATAGCACATCCAGGTCTTAGTAACTTTTCTTTTGAGAATTGATAAGGAAAACAAACCTGACTCTCAGAAGTCAAAGGTCCCACCCTAAAGCCTTGTAAAAATTTGCAAACCCCCTTTTTTCCCAGCTATCCCAGTGATTCATAACAGAGGTTTTGAGAGCACATCTAAATCATCACAGTCTGGTTTGGGTGGATCTGCTTAATAATGTCATTGAAATCTACTGCCATGGAAGGTCCTGTTCAGTGCCTGCTCTTTCTCCAACCATGCTCTGCAAAATTGTTCTTTACAAGGCAGATTTAAGACTAATGTCTTTTATTATTGTGCTACTTGATCTCTAGTCAAAACTATAACCAACTTGAAATATGTCCAAGGCATCTGACAAGCTACTGTCTGGAGTCGTCATGGAATGGTTTAGGTTGGAAGGGACCTCAAAGATCATCCAGCTCCAACCCCCTGCCATAGGCAGGGACACCTCCCACTAGAACAGGTTGCTCAAGGCCTTATCCAACCTAGTCTTGAACAGCTCCAAGGAAGGATCATCTATGTCTCTGTCAAACCTCATGCTCTTTAGAGCTCTGGATTATCTTTTTCCTAATATGTCTCAGAGCCTGCTTTTATTCTGCCTAATTTCAGCGTACATCTAGATTGTCTCATCTCAATAATATAGGAGCCAAATCCCACATTATTTCACCAATTCTTCAGTTTACCAGACAGGTCAAGGTCCTGCCATAAATCAGTGACCCAAGTGAATGCATTGTCAGTGACAGAGCACCATGCTGCAAGCACAAGTGTTTCTGTCTCGTTTCTATCTCTGCAAATGTTCACCAAATTTAGTCTTCCAAAATATATGAAAACTTACCCAAAAATCAGTGCAAACTGTACCTTCAAGTGTTAAAAAATAGAATTGTTTGACTACAGAGGAAATGCCTGTGTGTAAGGGGTTTAATTATTTAGGATATCATTTACTCACTAGTGCAACCCATCAATTTGGACATGGCCTGGGCGTCAGACATCCCACTCATCCATCTGTTTTGATGTATGCTACTTACAGGTATCAGTCCTCATTTGGATTTTTTTTTTTCCTCCAAAGAAAATGTGGAAGGGATCCAAGCATTGTACAGTATACTCTGTATACCTGTCAAAGAGTGATCTACTTAAAAAGGAATCAAAACAATTGAGACAGTTACTGGCTCTTTACCCTGTTACAGTGTGGTGGTTTGGCCCCACCTGGGGGCCAAATGCCCACCAACTCCCTTCTTAGATGGACAGGGGAGAGGGGGGGAATATAACAAAAGGCCTGTAATGAGCACAAGGCCATGTGTGGATGCAAAAGCAAACAAAGATGTTATTCTTTAGTTTTCCCTCAGCAGATGGTGGTTGGGCACTGCCAGGAAGCAGGGCTCTAACATGTGTAACAGTTGCTCTGGAGGACAGATGCCATCAACAAACATCCCCACACTTCCTTCTTAGTTCTTATATCAGAGCTGACATCATATAGTATGGAATACCCCTTTGGCCAGTTTGGGTCAGCTAATTCAGCTGTGTCCTCTCCCAAGATCTTGCCCACCCCTCATTCAGCTCATTCAGCAGTAGCCAAAGCACTGCTGTGTTATCGACACATAGCTACAGCTCTGCAAAACACAGCACTAGAAAGATGCTTTGAGGAGCATTAACACCAGCTCAGCCAAATGCAATACATGGTGATGGGAAAAGTAATTCTCTTCTCCAGAAATGGGTAATGTTTACACTCCCTCTATCATCCAGTGTGGTAGTCCTGACTAAAGAAGTATTTCTAGGTGTTTTGCACAGTTTCTTTATGTTGTAGAGTTTCTCAAAGTTTTGTACAGTTACATTTTAGAGCAGCTGAAATTGAGTTTCTTTATTGGCAATAAGTTTTTGAAAGGATCAAAAACAATGCTTCCTTAAGACTTTCTTGTTTGTCTGTGATAAAGGAGACGAACACTTTTTTTCCTCCAAAGAACTTAAATTGTGGTTGAAGTCAGTCATAAATCCTTTATATCTGAGGGAAGGTTCTGCCTTCAAAGGATTACAATATCTTGGCTAAAAAAAAAATGAGAAATTATGTTGTGTGTTCTGTGGGACAGGTAATCATTCCCCATTAGATGGAAGCCTTCAAAAGCAAGAACACAGTTTGACTCAGATGTGTTACTTCTTGAGCTTCAATGACTGGGGAGGGTAAGGATGGATGTATGACTTTTCTGTGAGAGCATCATGTCAAATTATCACTTAGAAGATGGTGGTCAGTGGTTGCTTGGATCCACTTCAGCCCGGATTTACAGTGGAAATCCTAAAACCTTATTCCCCTGCTGAGCTGGGGCAACTTCTCCCTCGTTGGTGGCCTGTCACTTCAGCTACTGTGAAAAATTCAAAGTCCTTTTAGGTAATAGTCAATGAGTACTCTGCATAAAGCTGTGTGACAATCAGTGTTTCTCTTAGGCTTTCCAGAATGAAGGCAGTCAGCATACTGGTACCACTTTGGAACAGCAGTCTACTGAAATCCCATGTAGTGCAGTCACACTTAGCACACCTTACCATGAGCTACCAGGGAGTCATGCAGGATTTCACCAGACTTGCGTCTTAATAGTACTTTGCCAAAAATAATGATTGTCAGCAAAATAGTTTGGAAAACACAGGAAACTTCCTAAAATAAGATGCAATGTATGTGTTTTTCATTTTTCACCAGGAAATGAAAAATTCCCCAGATTTCCTAAATTGGTTGCCATATCCTTTGTGGCCTGTGAGTCACCTCCTAGATCCATGAAAAGAAAAACTGGGGGGGGGGGTTAAACGCTTTTTACTATCACTCAATCTGCATAAACACCTGACAGATCAGAGGTAGCATGATTGTAGCTGGGCAAATGCATTAACCAGCACTGAGGACTGATCTCCTGCTATAGATATAATCAATTTAACTAGATTAAAGAGAAGTAATAGGACTGGCACAATGTGGATACGAGACTGAATCATATAAGATGGCAATTCAGATGGAGTCTACAGTTTAAGACTACTTCTGTGATTTGGATCACTCTCTGACACCAAGACCAACAGGTATGAAACAGTTGATACCTGCGTGATTAAGCTCTCTTAATCTCTGAGATAGGTTGACTACTCCAAACCAGTTATTTGGAATGATTCTCAACATGCACAGAACATTGCCTGGAAAACATTTCTAGGGTTGATCTGAAATTAAACCATCCAAGAGCCAATCCATCAGTTTAGCAGTATAGAGGATGGAGATCTAATGCCTGGGAATGTTTCCCAGTACCACAAAGTTTATTAATACCAGCCCCAGCCTGAACATCCATCTGTCTCTCTCAAACTCCATCAAACACAGATGCTGATGCAGCAGCTTCCAGTGAGGCCTATGTGACAAAATGATTTCTGCTTTTCTCATCTAGTCTCTTTCCTTTTAATTTTATACTTTTTTTGTTAGTTCCCTTTTCATTTGATGCCTGGAAGCCTGACAAGAGAACTTAGACCATTTTGGCAAGAATTTGAATCAGAGTTGCAGCTGCTGGAGTCATTTCACAAGAGGCAATGTAACAGTGGCTTATAGGCAGCCACAACACCACAATATAAAAAGGGAAGGAATTATAAAGCAAGACATCCTTTGGAGACTGCTGTTGCTCATTAAAAACAGATATGAAACACGTCGGTCTGGTGGTAGGATGAACAGATACAAAATTATCTTTAAAGGTCCAATGAAATTGAGTGGAAACTTTTTAGATGCACACACACACACACACTACATACATATATTTAAATACATATTTATAAATCATATTATAATTTTTTTATGTATATATAAATGTGCATATATTTAGATAATGTTGAGGAGGATCTAGACAACATACTGCCGAGGTGTTGTGTGTCTGTGGGTAGCTGCACGTTGCAAAGCTGCCCTTGGCAAATGCATAGGCCTTTGGCTCTCTTCTGCTCCTCCTCCCACACCACACAGCCTTCATCCAGATAGTTGTAGGTTTACTATGACCAAGGCAGCAGTCCTTGTTGCAATAAGCTCGGTGTAGAACTTCTATGGCCTTTCTCAATATATTCTCTGTAGAGTAAATCTGGTTTATGCCTGTGTAGTGGTTTGGGTGCTACCTGTCCCATATACACTTTAGAAATTACCCAGACTAGACTCAGCCAGCTCTGGAAATTTGAATGAAGCTTACATTTACAGCTAGCACAATATACAAGCAGATATTTACAGCATATACAGTTATAGACAGAAATATACAAGGTAAAAGGTAATACAGAAACACAACTCCCCTCCCAAAAACCTGAGTCCCCAGGAGGGGCTCCCAACTGCCCTTCCACCTTCCCCTACCCCTCTCGATCTTACTCCAGTCCCAAGGAAGAATGGAGGTTCAGCCGGGGGTTAGGAAGCAAAGTGGATTAATCAGAGAGATGGCAGAGAGGCTAGAGAGAGACATGCAGCTCAGAACTCCCAAGCAGAAGAATGACTCCCTTATCTATGTTTGGATTCTTGTTCTTTTACATCTCAGCAAGTCTATGAGTGAAGTAGACATCAGCACTATTTCTCTTTCACAGCCTGTGATCTAATCCTTCTCACCAAAACATTCTAACTAGGCTCAAACTAGCACAGCCTGCTAGATGGAAGTCCTGTAAAATCAATCTTCTATGTATATTCCACTTACACCACATGTTCAGATTCAAACATGGAAGAAGATGCTTTCTCAACCAGAACTTCATGCTGGCCCAGACTGTCTGTCATGAAGTGTCTCAGACCTAGCACAGAGACAGCGATTTGCCACTGGAATGGGCTGCCCAGGGAGGTGGTGGAGTCACCGTCCCTGGAGGTCTTCAAGAGAAGACTGGATGAGGCACTTAGTGCCATGGTCTAGTTGACTGAATAGCGCTGGGTGATAGGTTGGACTGGATGATCTTGGGGGTCTCTTCCAACCTGATTTATTCTATGGTGAAGAATAGGCAGGACATCAATGGGTGACATTCATTTAATGTGACCATAGCTATCTATTATACAGGTGATTAGATGAAAACTAATCCTTAGTGCCAGTGCAGAAAAACAAGTACCTTTGAGGAGGAAGAAGCTTCATTCTAAAGCGGATAGCTTAATTCAAGAGAGACAAATTTGTACTTGGCGTCAAAACCTACTCCTGACAGTATGACAAGGACTCATGTGTGATCTACACTGGAGCTCTCCTTGCTGCTAGCAAAGTTGTACAAGTCTCATAGAGTTGTTAGTACAATGGTTAGCACAAGAGAACCAATGGAAAAATAGTGGATTATTTCTCTAATCTAACTTTTTTTTTTTTTTTTCTAATCTAAATAATTATTTGGGTCTTCGTTTTGTGGGTTTTGGTTTTTTGGTTGAGTTTTTTTGGGTTGTTTGGCTGGTTGGTTTTGCTTTTCTTAATAAAATGGGGAAAATAAATGTTAACTGAAGAGGAAAGAGACTGATACTCAGGACAAATTCAGAAATCCAAGACAGGTTTCCTGGAAAATTCTAACCCATCTATCTTAGAAATCATCTCTCAATTACTAAGCAAATGAAATAAGCTTGCAGAATGAATGCAATATTATTACAGCTGTTCAAACCACTCATAAAATACACTGATTCATTCTTGAGAAACCACATTCAGAAAAGCTGTAAAATCTTCACAGGAGGCACTAAATTCATTTGACTAGATGAATACAGAGCATGTGTATTTTCAGGCATAGGCATAGGTAATAAAACAAATACAGGCAGAACTAAACCAAATGTCTATGCTACTGTAGTTAATGCTTAGCGAAGTTGCTATGGAGAGCATCCGACTTTCCTTGAAGACTAATCTGAAGTAGCATCAAAGCTTTTCATTTGATTTTCTGTTTTATTTACCTGACAGTGAGACACTAATCTTAGAAAAAAAAACTATGAGGTTGTTTTCCTGAGCCTTTTCTACCAGTCATAGAAAATTTCTTTTTTCCTAAACCTAGTAACATCTCTTACTTGCAGTTTCTATAGCTTCATTTTTAGATCAAGCAGTTTTCTGTGCCTTCCTACAGATCTTCTACTTAGTACATTATTCTTCTTTCCTTTCGTTCTCTTTCCTTTCCTTCTCTTTCTTTCCCTTTTTTTTTCTTTTCCTTTTCTTTCTTTTCTTTCTTTTGTTGTAAAGACCTACCATACTGAAGGAGAAGGTGGTCACACTGAACCCACAAACATTGATAAGTGATGTTAGTTTGTGCTAATATCAGTATTTTAGAATTGATCTGACCATAAATTTGAGTTGGCTGACAGCAAACCTATCTAGTGCTACAGCTGATGGAGATAGGCAAGCCTGTGATAGCTATATTCTAGGTTTGGCTACAATAACATTATTTTTCTTCCCAGTAGCTGATATTTTTGATTTAGGATGAGAATAACATTGACAATGTACTGATATTTAGTTGTTGCTAAGCAATGTTTACACCAAGTCAAATATTTTCCAGCTTCTCACACTGCCTTGCTAGAGGAGGCTGGGAGTGTACAAAGCTGTCTACATGTAAATTAGTTAATGAATATACTTGAAGAACCTAAGGAACTGATCAAATGCAGGCAGCTATTCTTGTTTATTTGCCATTTGATGTTATAGGTCTCTGTTCTGCTTGGCCTCTCAAACCAGGGCTTAACCACTCATGAAACCTTTCACTCAGCAGAAAAAGCTTACCTCTAGAATTCAGTGTCTGCTTTCCCTGCACATTTGGGGCTGCTATCCCAACTTTGAGAATGCCATACTAAACTAAACTGTGCTGTCACAAAATAAATTTGCTCATGTGAGCTTGTCCTTGAACATGATATCCTTAGACATAGACCTTATAACTTAGCATTACTTAGTAATTCTTCCTTTTAAAACTCTATGTGACTGGTTATGGCTCTATAATGTAAAGAACTATTAGCAAGCAAGCCTGGGCTTGTATTGAGTGAATTCTGTTAAGTCATCCTGATTTTATGATAGCTGTGTAGCATGAATATGTTGCTCCATACTACAAACAAGAGTCCTCAGAATAGGGGCTCTACTACCTCTTCCTTGTTTATTTTTTTTCCCCCTTTTCCTAATTTCCAAGGATTTACATATTTATTTTGTGGTTCAAAAGTCTATGTATATGAGAGAGTGATGGAAAATCTTATTGATATTGTGAAAATCAGTTCCTAGACTAGCTACTCTAAGAGTCCTCAGCAGATCATCAGACGGAAGTAGAAGTGAAAACTGGACCATGAGAACCAGAACCAAGATTACTCCTTTTCTAAGATATTTCTTTTATGTAAATGCAGAGTGTGAAGAATGCTACAACACCAATTATTATAGACTGGATGAGGCATATAGTGCCATGGTCTAGTTGATTGGATAGGGCTGGGTGCTAGGTTGGACTGGATGACCTTGGAGGTCTCTTCCAACCTGGTTGATTCCATGATTTCAGTAAAATAACCAGTGTTGGCATTTTAAAGAGCTTCAATTTCACCTCAGAAAATACTGGACTCGGAATATTATTGCTTTTTTTTCCTGTCTAAAAACCATTCTAATGAAATTCAATGAGAAAGTGTTTCTAGTCACTTCCTAAGGACCCGCATTTCCAGGGGACAGTGTACTACAATGGGAAGTCATGGCAGCAGATGTGGCTGATTGTGCTAGTTTGAAGCTGGCTAGGATGTTTTGGTGAGAAGGATTAGATCACAGGCTGTGAAAGAGAAACAAATGGTGATGTCTACTTCACTCATAGGCTTGCTGAGAGGTGTAAGAACAAGAATTCAAACACAGATAAGGTTGTCACTCTTTGTCCGGGCTCTGGGCATTTTCTCTCTAACCTCAGCTTCTGTCTCTGATTAATCCACTTTGATTCCTAACTCCACTGGCCAACCCTCCATTCTTCCTTGGGGCACAAGGCAATATCTGGGGTAAAGTAGGGAGAGGTGGGAGAAGGTGGAAGGGTGGTTGGGAGCCCCTCCTGGGGACTCAGGTTTCTGGGAGGGGAGTTGTGTTTCTGTGTTACCTTTTACCTTGTATATTTCTGTCTATAACTGTATATACTGTAAATATCTGCTTGTATATTGTGCTAGCTGTAAATGTAAGCTTCATTCAAATTTCCAGAGCTGGCTGAGTGTAGCCTGGGTGATTTCCAATGTGTGGGGGGCAAGTAACACTCTAACCATCACACTGATCAAACCCTGCCTCAGTGGAACTAATAAAAGTATTCCCTAGACAGCAGCTCTCTGAAGGAAGAACTGGTCTTATATTTAAGCATCCCTATGCAAGGCAGATGAGGAGAGCAGTAAGTATTCACACACACAGAGTGCTAATCATTGGATTTCAGTCTTCAGCCTACAAAATTTACAGTCTGTCCTTTCATCAACACCATCTGTTTTCATCAATGAAAAGGCGATGACAGAGCAGAAGCTAATTGCCACTTGGCCAATTTAGTTTGAAAGAACTTATTGTATGATCTTATGAAAGCAGCCTAACACAGCAAGTACAAAATAGTTTAGTTGAAAACAGTGATAGATGACTTGAATATCACTCACTAAAACACAGTGAGGATGCATAAAGCATAGGTATGCATGAAGTCTGGTGCCTTTTGTTGTCATCCTATTATCACAGTTGTTTGCATCAAACCAAAAATATTTAAGTATGCCTAACTTTTGTATTCCTTCCTTTGTGCCTTTGTGTGCCAATCACAAATTTTCTTCACCAGAAACTGTTCCAGGTAGTACTCTTTAGATCAGTGCTGAAAGACAGACCTATGGATCAGTCTTTATGAAGCAAAGCTGGAGATGGGTATGTTTAGGCTGGATGTGAGGAGGAAGTTGTTCAGCAGGAGAGTGGTGAGAGTCTGGAATGGGTTGCCCAGGCAGGTGGTTGAGGCCCCTTCCCTGGAGGTGTTTAAGGCCAGGCTGGATGAGGCTGTGGCCAGCCTGATCTAGGGCAGGGTGTCCCTGCCCACGGCAGGGGGGGCTGGAACTAGGTGATCCTTGTGGTCCCTTCCAACCCTGACTGATTCTATGATTCTTACAAACTGCTAATGTAAAAAAAAAAAAAATACACCCCAAGTAATTTAAGCAAGAGCTTCTCTGCTTCTCTTGCACTACTAGTATAACAGGAAAAAAAACATAACCTTTTAATCCTGAGAAAAGCCTAGGACTTAGTGGGCCAGAAGACATCATAGAATCATTAAGTTGTAGAATCGTTTGGCTCGGAAGGGACTTTTAAAGGCCATCTAATCCAGACCCCCTGTAGTACGTGGAGACATCTTTAGATTAGTCCCATCCAACCTGACCTGTTGCCAGAGATGCTATCTACCCCCTCTCTGGGCAAGCTGATCCAGTGTTTCACCACTCTCAATGAAAAAAATTTCTTCCATGCTTCTAGTCTGAATCTGTCCTCTTTTAGTTTAAAACTGTCACCCTTTGTCCTGCTGCAGCACACCTTGCTAAAAAGACTGTCCCCGTCTTTCTTAAAGACCATGATAAGGTCTTGCTCAAAGCCTTCTCTTTTGTTTTGGGATGCAAAACCCCAGCTTTCTCAATCTTTCTTTGCAGGAGATGTGTTCCAGCCCTCTAAGATAATTTTTGTGTCCCTCCTCTGGATCCACTTGGACAGGTCCACGTTCCTCTTGTGTTGAGGTAGAGTATTTAAGGAGAGGGCATACTTTTTTCCTCACTCTGTGAACCACTTTGACAGGTCCATGTTCTTCTTGTGTTGAGGAAGAGTATTTAAGGAGAGGGCATACCTTTTTTCCTCACTCTGTGAACTTACTGAATTTCACATTCAGCACTTCCTCAGCACATACTGCTGATAATGCAGTGGTGGATTATTCTGCTAATTCAAAAGCATAATTAATATGCAGCATAAAGGAAAGCCAGTTTTAAGCATACCTTTGTATCTTCTGGTAAGTAGTGTGAAAACAGGGGAGAAAAACAATGGGAGGGAACTCTATTTTGTCCCTTGAGCTTGCTTAGAATGTGTCTTGATCACTTTGTGTTCAGAGGGACACTGTATCAAAACAAAGATTTCCCCAGCCATTGGTTCATATTTCTTCCTGATCCTACTTCCCTGTGACGCACTCTTTAGCTTTTGCAATTGTTAATTCTCTTCTTCATTTACTGCATTGTCCTTTCAAAGGTGGTAACTTGCACTTTGGCACTGCTCATGAGTTTGATTACTCTGATTTTTTACTCAAAGCACCAAGCGTGTCTGAAGCACCTACATACCTTACCCACAACATTCCTGGGCCAGCTGTGAGGATCCACATGAATGAATAACATATGAGCTATGTTTTACAGTTTAGGCTGGGATAGAGTTCATTTTCATCATAGTAGCTACTATGGAGCTATGGTTTGGATTTATGCTGAAAACACCATTGAAAACAGAGGGATGTTTTTGCCATTGCTCAGCCATGCTTGCCCAGCATCAAGGTCACTGCTTCTCACACCACCCCACCAGTGAACAGGCTGGGGACTAGTGAATAGGCTGAGGGTGCACTAAGAATTGAGAGCTAAGGCAGTGGACTCCAACTGACCAAAAAGATCTTTTGTACCACATAATGTCATGCTCACCATGTAAAGCTGGGGAAGAAGAATGAAGGGTGGGGGGCACATGGAGCAATGGTATTTGTCTCCCCAAGTAACTATCACAAGGGATGGAAGTAGTGAATTAATTCCTTGTTTTGCTTTCTTGTGTAGCTTTAGCTTCACCAATTAAACTGCCTTTATCTCAACCCATGGGGTTTCTCATTTTCACACTTTTGATTCCCTCCTCCATTGCACCAGCAGCAAGTGGCCAGCCAGCTGTGTGTGGGTTAGTTGCCAGCTGAGGCTAAGCCACAACAGTACTCAGTACATCCAAACAATTTTTTGTTACCCAACAGAGCTTGCTGCCAACACCATCATCTAGTTTAACACGGAAATACAAAGATGAGTTAAAGGGCTTTAGAGAACACTAAATACAAAGCTAATGTTTGTGAACCCAAGCATTTCGTTTTGAAAGCCAGTGTGAAGTTTGAGGAAACGAAAGGCAATGCCAAACCCAGCAAAGCTCTCCTTACACACACCTCTCTATACCTGCAGTTCCCAGTGAAGGAAAGTTCTTTCTCAGATTTCAGTACTGGAAACACTCCTACACAGGGGAAAAAAAAAAAAGAGTTTTCTCAAAGTGGTCTTGTAGTTTTCCGTGAAAATGCTTTAGTGCACAAAGCTAAGCAAGCATGAAGAAATGTGAAGAATATTGATCTTCTTCTAAAGAGATGGTTTAATTCTTTATCATAGTGTAAATCTCATGCAGCCCCTTTGGAGTTGAAATAAAGAAGGTGGATGGGACCAGAAGAATAAAACCCACCACATGAAAGAAAACAACTTTCACTAGACACAAATGTCAGATTCAACTGATGCAGTTCCTTCTCAAGCTCTTCACTACCATAGATCCTCTGCACAGCACTTCAGGCTGTGAACAGAGCACACATTTTTAACCTGTCATGAAGGGTGGCAAAGCCCCTGGAGGGTCCCCATGTCATGTAAGTTACAGTGTCTCACATTGTAAGTCAAAAGCATCGCAAAACCAAAACAATCTCCAGTCCCATGAGAAGTTTCCTCCCTAGGGAAGATAAAAGGTAAACATCGGCCAATGTTTTCCAGCTATCGGCCTTGGTTCCCATGCACACTGACCACCTGCTGATGGGCCGAGCTTTGGGTGGTCTTACAGGTTGTTGTGGTAAGAATTGTCCAATGATGCAGGTTGATTATAACTTTGTACCAATCTGTAAAAATAATGTAAAAGTCGCCTGAACTGGTGAGCTCAGCTCTTTGGAGCATTATAAAATGGTGTGTCTGCCTGGATCGGGGTACCTACAAGCCTCTGCTCTGACTGATCAGCCTGCTCCAGCCTGCCTGCTCCAGCCTCAGCCTGGCGTAAGACTGCTGACGCCCGATCCTCAGAGGCCGAGGGCCTGCTTGGGCCTGATCCTGACCGGGGAAAAGGGACAACGCCCTAATAGTGCTCCGAAACCCTGCTGAGCTGCTGTGACTGTGAGTAGACTGATGAACTCTTATAAATCAAGACTGAACAACTTCAAAGACTCGAAAGACTCTAAAAGAATCATAGACTCTCTTTCGTTTACCATTTTCTGCAATGTTACTCTGCAACCTCATATCAAAGAATTCACGTGGGTAATTTAGTTTGTGGGAAGGGATCTTTGTATTTTAGCAATAAATCACCTGGTCTTTACAAGTCAGCCTCGCGTGTTCTCCCCATGAATTTCCCGTGAAACTGCGTTCCACGACATAACCTTAGCATGAAAGATGCTCTCTACCCTTCCTAGCTGCAGTCCAGCACCAACAGCAAATGTGTACTCACGAAATCTTTTTCTCCATTCTTAGCAGATCTTATAAGGAAACATGCATCTTGAGTTGCTCCATTGAAAATCTCCACCCCTGACTTCAAGAAAACATATGATAATACCTTACTAGATGACATTCAGGGTCTCTGTGTCAGCCAGTGGCAGACGCTTGTATAACACAAGGCAAAGTGTGTAGGCAGTAGGCCTTGCCCTTTAGCGTTTGGGCAACTATGCCCATGATTTCACTCACATCACCTGGGAATGAGCAGTTCAAGGTAAAACCAGCCTAGTGTTTGATCTTCTCAGTCATTCGGGAGAAAAGTGTTGTATTCTTCAGAAATGGGTGCAGTAAATATTGTACCATATGAACTCTGGGAAAAGGAGAAGAATATTTTTTTAATTCCCTCAGAAACCAGACTTTCTGCTTCATTCTGGTCAGCAGTGAGGAAGCAAAGGCAATCTCTACCTGAGCACGCCTTATAGGAAAAATTTTTTCTTTCTCCTGCCTTGGATTTTTCTCTGAACCCTATAGCCAGGAGGAGGAGGCTACAGGATGCCTCCTCAGTGTTAAGTAATGTGCACTTGTGTGATGGCTGTTTCAAGAAGAAAAGCAAACAAACCTGCATTTCTCTCATCTTTAGTTTGTTCTATGACTTTCAGCAGCCGCTGGAGGTTTTCACATCATTCTTCTAGTCCAGACAAAAGAAAATGTACATAGCTTTATTTCTTTTCATGTGAGACTTTAAATAAACAGACAGAATCTCTCTGTTGTTCGAGCTGGAAACAGTTATTTGTTAAGTGACGTTCAGTGTTTTGTATTGAGAAACTTAAACTGCATGCAAGACGTTAAGGTTCTTGTTTCTAAATAGAAGCATTCTCACACACGTTTTGTAACCCTTGGATCACAGAAACTGTCAAGCAAAGTGAAAGTCCTCAAAATTCTTTGGGCCCAGTTCAGTCCTGTGCTGATTCAGACCCAGAGTTTTGGGGGGCAGCTGCCAATTCTACCTGCAAAGATTGTGGAATCCTTCATCTATCCTTCCTCCTCATACCTTGCAGTCTGATGGTGTCTGGAGGCAGAGAGATTATAGGTGGTGTGAATGGAGATGAACATGGAGAGACTCTTTCTTACTCTGAGCTGAGGAGGCAGGTGGGAAGTGCCTCTCTCTTTTCACTGACTACAAAAAGAGTTCAGCAAGTATTTTAAACAGGACACCTCAAGAGTAGATAAATGAAATCCAAGGCCCACTTAAAAGCTGGCTTCTGAATATGTCCATAAACATCTCCATGTTGACTGTGCCTAGGAGCTAGGTGCTTCTCCCATGTTCTAGGTTAGAAAGATCTCCCAATTAAAACTTCTCTGGCTGGCTCACCTCTTACTTAACACATGAAGTAATCTCTTGGCTAGAGAACTGTACCCAGCTTGTCCTCTCTCCTCTCTTGAAGTGTAGCTTCAGCAGTTGAAAGGTGTCTTGATCTTGGAAAACATTCTGAGCTCTGGATCAGAAATGGATGATATAATCCCTGTTATGAAGGAAAGCATGATCCATGACTTAACATTTTCTAGAGTTTGTTTCAGGTGACCAAAGCATTTTTCTATCGTCTATTTAAGGACAGGATAAATTGTTTCCTAGTTGTGGTTTCATTTTTTGGTCATCTGTGCCAGTAGAGAAAGCACATGTGACCAGCTAACACTGGTTTCTTACGAGTTTATAGACACTGATGCAGCAATCAGGCAAGGGGAGTTCCCCCTCCAACTGATTCATGCTCATCTGCCTACTCCTCTCCTGATGTACCCACAAAGGAAGAGCAAAAAAAAACCATGAAGGCACACAAATTTAACTGGCAGAATTTTTAACAGACAGGGGCAGAATGTAGAGAATAAAAACATATTTCAAAGATAAATGTCATAGAATCAGTCAAGGCTGGAAGTGACCACAAGGATCATCTGTTCCAGCCCCCCTGCCATGGGCAGGAACACCCTACCCTAGATCAGACTGGCCACAGCCTCATCCAGCCTGGCCTTAAACACCTCCAGAGATGGGGCCTCAACCACTTCCCTGGGCAACCCATTCCAGGCTCTCACCACCCTCCTGCTGAAGAACTTCCTCCTCACATCCAGGCTGAATGAATACTACAATAGCCAACAGGAAAAGTGTGGGAAATTTAAACATTCCAGCTATTCCTGAGTCTGTGTCTTGTAACTCTGTCCATGAAAAAAAAATGAAATAAGATTCTAAGAGAACAGAGCAAAGATGAACTGCTAAGAACAGAGGTGTGACAGAAGACCACACAGGATCAAGGGGCTACTGCCACATGCTTCTTTCACTAAATAGTATAAGGGATGAGAAGAGAGAAATTTCCATATTGCTTCTTCAGCATGTTTAACATGACAGAATTTGAAGGATTAGTGACCCTTTAGGTCCGAGTTGAGATGATAACTTTTCATAAATGAGCAACTACATGTTTAGAGGGGAAATGGTAATTTCCAGCTCATTGTTATAAATTCGCCAAGGGTGGCAGGTTTTAGTTATAATTAACATCTCTAAACATCTGCTCGATTCCTGCTTTGCTTAATGCAAATCGGTGAGCACCCAATGACAATTTAATTGCTGTTCATTGTGCGTTCAGATGCAAGCAAACATTTGCATCTGAAGAATAACAGTAGTAAAACATGGTGGGGTGGGTGTTTAAGTAAAATGTTCTGTGAAGCAGAAAACGCAGAGGAGTATCTCTCATCGTTATCTTTGAGTTCAGCAATTATCAGCTGCTGGGCATAATTACACTTTAACACAAAGCTCAATGCAATTTGATCACTGTGTCATTCAAAAGTTTCACTGCCGAGTCAGGAAGCACAATTCATGCACTGTAAGTGGTGTGACAAACCACACTTGGCAAACTGAGATTAGTCAAAGTAAACAGTTTGGAAGCAAACGTGGTTTCCTAACTGCGTCTTTGGTAAGCCTGTGAATAATGAACTGATTCATTAGCAATCTAATGGTCAGCTCTAAGTACACTGCAGGCCTGTACACAGACCATAACAAGGTCATTTGGAAATCTCTAGTCTGGGCATATTTGTGTAACTCTTGTCCAATCTACAGTTGTGGAACTGGGCTGGAAAATTTGATTTGAAAACATGACTGAGATTCACAGTGGGCAATTAATCTCGGAAATCTTTTTTGATCACAGGAGGCTGGCACCCTCAATTAAACACTGGTTAACTTAAGAAGTCCTGGGATTTCTCAGGAGGGAACTGGGCCTTAGCATAATTAGGTCCTAATTGGGGGAAGTGCTTGCTTCATGTAACACAGCTGCACATCTATTGAACTTTCTGGATTGCATTTTGATTAACAGCTCATTGTCATATAATTTCTTTTTTGTTTTGTTCTTGCTGGGGGTTTTGGGAACGGTAGAAGAACAAAGGGTTGTTATTCTTCTTCCACTAAATTACAATTCAAACCCACTAAAATCCTGCATACTAATTTCTGTAGATTACATTCTTCTGGAGACAACAGAGAAAGCAGGAAATCAGAGAATTCTGGGTCTACTGAATAGTGGGACCTATCAGACAAAACCACTTCATTTATCGTGAAACACCTTCAGCCACAGCGAGTTCATCCAGCACGAAGTTAAATGCAAATATTTTAACAGAAAATGCTATACAAGAGAAATTAGATCAGTACATGTGATGCACTGAACTGCAGAAACTATAGGTTAGGGCTAATTGTCCAGATGCAACATGAAGTTACTCTTTTGTGTACTGTTAGTCCTGTGTATACCATCCTTCCTGGCTTGTCTGAAGTCAATGCCAGATGTACATCATGCACAGTGATGAGCCTGTAAGACCACAAAGAGTTAAGTGTTCAAGCCATGTGTTGACATAGCCTCTTAAAGTTGTGACATCCATGTTATCTTGTTTCAAACACAAGGAACTGCTTACACAAACCTTAGTTTCCTGGTCAAAATATTCAGTTGTAGGATCTAGGATCATTTTCCCAGTCAGATTCCTTTAGAAAAATTAAATATGTTCCTTTTCAAAGCATAAAGAATGTATCTGAAGGCACAGATACACTCCAAGGAAATGTCTTCTGCGTCTTCTGACACTGGCAGGTGCCTACTTTGGTGTGCTAGTTTGAAGCAGGCTAGAATGTTTTGGTGGGAAGAACTAGATTACAGGCTGTGAAAAGAAAACAAAGGTGATGTCTACTTCACTCATAGGCTTGCTGAGATGTATAGGAACAAGAATCCAAACATAGATAACCACTCTCACTCGGGCTGCTGGCTGAGCTGCATCTCTCTAACCTCAGCCTCCATTTTGGACTCTTTGCTTCCTAACTCCCCTGTCTGAACCTCTATTCTTCTTTGGGGCCAGGGTAAGGGGGAGGTAAAGCAGTGGTTGAGAGCCCCAGCTGGGGACTCAGGTTTCTGGGAAGGGAGTTGTGTTTCTGTATTATCTTTTACCTTGTATATTTCTGTCTATAACTGTATATACTGTAAATATCTGCTTGTTTATTGTGTCAGCTGTAAATATAAGCTTCATTCATATTTCCAGAGCCAGCTGAGTCTAGTCTGGGTGATTTCTAGAGTGGGGGGGGGGGGGAGGGGGCAGGCAACACGCAAACCATCACATTTGGGGCAGATTGGGTCCTGCCAGTTCCACTCTGTACTTGCAAATTGTCCAAGAATCAAATTTCCTCAGTGGTAAGATTATCACATAAGGTGACAAGGGCTGTGAGTGTAGAGCAATATACCTCACCTGAAGTCTCTCAGTAAGAGAAACTTCTATTTGGACAACAGATTATGAACAAATTTTTTTGTCTCAATACTCAAGGAAGCATTTTTGTAAGTATCCTTGTATTTTCGTCAAGGAAAACATTTTGCCTGACCTGAAAATTTCACCGAATCATGGGATGGTAGGGGTTGGAAGGGACCTCCATAGATCATTGAGTCCAACCCCTGTCAGATCATAACCATAGAATCTAGCTCAGGCCACACAGGAATGCCTCCAGATGGGCCTTGAAAGTCTCCAGAGAAGGAGGCTCCACACCCTCTCTGGGCAGCCTGTTCCAGTGCTCTATGACCCTTACAGTAAAGAAATTCTTCCTCATGTTGAGGTGGAACTTCCTGAGCTGTAATTTATACCATTTGCCCCTTGTCCTATCACAGGGCTCAATGGAGAAGAAACTGCCCCCCCCCTCTTGACACCCAGCCCTCAGATATTTATAGACATTTATTAGATCCCCTCTAAGTCTTCTCTTCTCACAGGGCAGTGCTCCATTTCCTCAAAAATCATCCTTGTAGTCCTCTGGTTTACTGTTTTGAGTTGATCCCTGTCCCTCCTGAACTGGGAAGTGCAAAAGTGAACACAGTATTCCAGGTGAGGTCTCTCCAGGGCACACTAGAAAGGGAAGAGAATCTCCCTTGATCTGTGGGCCACACTCCTCTTAATGCACCCCAGGATGCCATTGGCCTTCTTGGCCACAAGGGCACATTGCTGTCCCATGGATAGCTTGTTACCCACCACGACTCCCAGGTCCTGCTCCACAGGGATGCTTTCCAACAGATCACCTTCCAGCCTGTACTGGTACAATTTATTATTCCTTCCCAGGTGCAGGACTCTGCACTTACCCTCGTTGAACCTCATCAGGTTCCTCTCTGCCCAGCTCTCCAGTCTGTCCAAGTCTCACTAAATGGCTGCACAGCCTTCAGGTATGTCCGGCAAGACTCCCAGTTTGGTATCATCAGCAAACTTGCTTTAAGTAAACCAAATTTGCAAATCAAACTTCAGACACAAGTAGTTTTGAAACTTTGTTTTGTAGTAAATTGGTTGGGGCAATTAATGATGCAGGAATTATAAACTATGTAGTTATTTTTTATTTCTGGAAAGCCCTGCCCACAACTATGTACAAATTAGTTACATTTGGGTTCTAATTCAGTCAGGAGAATTTTCACAAGGATGCTTACGGGCAACTCATTCATTTAGGAGAATCAGAAAAACTGGAAAAGGTTTGACCACAAAATACCTTCGCCTCATTTACAAATGAAAGGCAGCCCAGAGCCCTAGGAAAAGTCTGGTTTACTCACTGTGGTGGAGTAGAAATGTCAAGATTGTCCCTGGCTCCTTTGTGGCAGTGTTGGAACTGCTTGGCCATTGAGAGGCTTCTAGATCTAGACCTTCTTCTAGATGCTGGGAAAGAGGGAGATGATCTCTGACCTGATCCTGGTTCCTCTTGGCATGGAGGTTTGCAGAAGTGCAGGCAGGATCTCTTGCAGATGTGCAGAGAGCAAAATGTCAGTGGCATTTCTTGCCACATCGTTCTACTGGGAAACTTGAGGCACTTAAATTTCCAGGTAGTTCAAGCCCAAAATATCAGGGCTAAACTGGCCTGGAGCACAAAGCAGAGCAGAACATTTTGTCCAAGAGCCATGAAACAGAGGCAGCTCCATGAGGCAGAAGTAGCTCAACTGCTTGCAATTTAGCTCAATTTATATTACCTGCCTGAGTGCAATGGATCCTTTGGCCACAGTAGGATGAGGAAGGTTATTCTTCCCCTGTACTCAGCATTGGTCAGGCCACACCTTGAGTACTGTGTCCAGTTCTGGGACCCTCAATTCAAGAGAGATGTTGAGGTGCTGGAATGTGTCCACAGAAGGGTGACAAAGCTGGTGAGGGGCCTGGAACACAAACCCTATGAGGAGAGGCTGAGGGAGCTGGGGTTGCTTAGCCTAGAGAAGAGGAGGCTCAGGAGTGACCTTGTTGCTGTCTGCAACTACCTGAAGGGAGGCTGTAGCCAGGTGGGGTTGGTCTCTTCTCCCAGGCAACCACCAATAGAACAAGGGGACACAGTCTCAAGTTGTGCGGGAGGAAGTATAGGCTGGATGTTAGGAGGAAGTTCTTGCCAGAGAGAGTGATTTGCCATTGGAATGGGCTGCCCAAGGAGGTGGTTGAGTCACCGTCCCTGGGGGTGCTCAAGAAAAGACTGAATGAGGCACTCGGTGCCATGATCTAGTTGACTGGCTAGGGCTGGGTGCTAGGTTGGACTGGATGATCTTGGAGGTCTCTTCCAACCTGGCTGATTCTATGATTCTGTGATTCAATCAGAATGGCATTTGCAAAACTGACCATATTTGGTGACCCCAGGGCTTGCTCACCCTTATTTGGGCAAGATGCCAACAAGTACCAAAACACCTGTGGGTACCTGTTTATCACTTTGGGAGGGGACATCGTGGCCCAAGCCTTTGTTTTCCTCCCACTCTTGCTTCCCCCATCAGCAGAAGGATGGGGCAAGCCAGGACATCTAATAGGCCTATTAGCCTTCCAGGAGAGCAAGAAAGCATAAAACTATTTTATCTAAAAGTTGTAAAATAACCAAACTTATAGGAAGGGCTGAAATTATTTAATGAATTCAGGCTGAGCCCACAAACTGTTCTATTCAATAGAAAACTGCCTTTTTTTTTTTTTTTCCCCCATTATTTCCCTGGGAAAGTTCTGTCCACTCTATTTCTGCAGCTGTTTGGGATGTATTAACAAAACACACCTTTCTCTGTTTATTCATTACAGGTATATTTGCACAAGATCTATCCAATCACCAGTTTTTAGTGGCAACAGACAAAGGTGGACATTTGACTGGAAAGAATCAATATTTGGAGTTAATTATCTCCTGTTATGTCTAAGTGCTTTTTTTCCCCCCATCATCCTTAAAATACATTCACAACAACATTCTTCCTAAAATACTCAACCTATCCATCTATTTATCATCACATTGCCATCTCCAGAACAACCTTGATCCGACAAACATAAAATATAATTAGGCATAAGTCATTTACAGGAAGATTGATTTGCATTCACTGAGCAGAGAAGGGCAGTGGCAGAAACTGGTTGCGAGAAGGAAGCTGTGCTAGTTTGAAGCTAGCTAGAACGTTTTGGTGAGAAAGATTCGATCACAGGCTGTGAAAGGGAAACAATGGTGATGGCTACTTCGCTCATAGGCTTGCTGAGATGTATAAGAACAAGAATCCAAACACAGATGAGGGAGTCACTCGTTGTCTGGGCTGTCTACCCTCACCTTCCATCTCTCTGGTTAATCCACTTTGCTTCCTAACCCCCTGGCCGAACCTCCATTCTTCCTTGGGGCACAAGGCAATGTCTGGAGTAAGGTAGGGGAGTGGGAGAAGGTGGAAGGGCAACGAGGAGCCCCTCCTGGGGACTCAGGTTTCTGGGAGGGGAGTTGTGTTTCTGTATTACCTTTTACTTTGTACATTTCTGTCTATAACTGTATATACTGTAAATATCTGCTTGTATATTGTGCTAAGCTGTAAATATAAGCTTCATTCGATTTCCAGAGAACACTGAGTCTAGTCTGAGTGAGTTCCAAAGAGTGGGGGAGTGGGTAACACCCAAACCACCACAGAAGTTCTGACAGAAGAAATAAAGTAGGAGAGTTTTCTTCATTTTCTTAAATTTCAGGCTGCATTTTTGCTTAACTTTGCCATGCAAGCCTGAAGGAGTATCTCCCTCAGCCTATGTAGGTGTAAAACCTTATGCAGTCTCAGAAGAACCAACATAAAGAAGGCAGTATCTTGTGTCCCACAAGTGGAATGTGACACCCTGAGGACTGCTGCAGACTTTGTGGGCCAGATCCTGATCTCATTACCCAGGATAAGCTGCAAGACTCTGGAAACAGTCAAGTTAGTGAGAAACAGTGGAGTTAAGAATGTTGTCAGCAAAAGCTGATGATACCTGTGAAGCAATGCCTTTAGTACTTACTCAGACAAATCAAGAAGTCTTGAGAATTTGCAGGGAGGAGTCTGAATTAGCTTCCAGGAATTGATCTGGTCTCATGGGTTACTTTGGTTAGTTAGAAAGATGGTCAAAGATTACATGAACCAAAGTCTATGGCTTGCTTACAGAAATGAAAAAGTAGAGCAAGTACTAAGTGCATCAGTTTCAGACTGAATCACCACAAAGTATTATGAGTATTTCTGGCCATCCTTCTAAATGTCATGGTTTGATTTTGGATTAACCAATGACAAACACTATTAAATGTTTTAAAGTTTATTCTCAGGCTTAACCTTAGGTATCATAGTATCATATCAGCAGCTGGACCTTATTAATGCAGGTTAGAGGTAGGATTATCTCTTAATCTTTACCAGACTGGCTTCTGTGTCTTCTGATACCAACATGTGCCTACTTTGGGGCAGATTTGGTCCTGCTGGTTCCATCCTGTACTTGCAATGTCCTCCAGCTTCCTTCAGAGCTCATACTGAGCAGTAACTCGCATCTGGAAATGTCACTGTGTCTTTTAACAAGCTAGTTTGAGACGTGCACACACAGTGTGGGCATGAGCTTTTTTCTGTTCTCCAGTCTGTGTTAAAAAGAAATGCTTTCCCTCATGCAGCATTCCTTACTCATCTCTTCTCGGTCAGTGCCAATGCAAAGCAGGAATGATAAAGCATGTATTTGCTTCTGAATTTGCACTTCATTTTTTCCCTAAAATATCAATATTCTTCGGTTTTCTTTCAGGTGATTGCATCTTTCAAATGATTCAGACATGTTGCCTCTTGCTTTGACTAGCTTGTTCCTGGCATGAAGAACCTCTGAACCTTTTACTGTCACACAGAAATATCTTAAACTCCTCCTTCAGCTCCCTCATGCCACCTTTCATGCCTCCAGGCAGTCTTTATGTCTGAGACCAGTGTATTTGGTGATATATTCTAATTGGCTCATCTGGTCAGCAAAATCACCAACAGTAGGAAGCATTCCCCCATTGTCTTTACCCACAGTTCTGCTCACCAAAACACAATCATAGGAGGGAGGAGCAAGCTTCATTACATTCTTTGACAGGGTTCTCGCTCCAGGACTCTCATCAGGATCCTGTGTTCCATATTACCCATAAACCCTCTCTTTCACAGCCAGCTCTCACAAACACATTAGAGGTCTGCTGCAAAGGGTTCCAAGTTAAATCATCCCTAGAAGGGTGCTGGATTGACACAGCCAAGAGAAGGCAAACCTAGAGGGAGACCTTACCAACAGCAATCCCTGTATTCTTAGCAATTCCAGCATCTCTAGCTGTAGAACCCAGCTGCCTAGCTGATTTGTTGTTCATTTCTATGGCTTCTGCACCTCCATCCTGAGAGTTTACTAACCAACTTATCACCGATTCATTTTCTCCCCTCAAATAATCCTGTTTTATATGCCTTAATTCCTAGGATTCTGCACCATCCTCATTATCATCATCATCTTGTTGCCAGCTTTGTTTCAGTCACCAATTCATTGTCTCCCCTCAAATAGTCCTATTTCATATGCCTTAATTCCTTCCTAGGATTTTGTATCATCATCATCATCATCATCATCTTTTTGCAATCTTTGTTCCAGTTTTGGAAGGGTATATCTAAAATTAAAATCACCTTCCCTACTATTTGACCTCTCATCCCCGTAGGAGTCTCCACAATTAGATGTGCCTTCTCCTGGGTCATCATTATCTTTTAGCAGTTTCCTCATCTGGGGAATACCTCTAAGACAATTCACTTCCCTTGGCATCACCCTGTGCTTGCTCATCCTCCTCAACGTCTGAACCACCCTTATTTCCTCTTCCTTTTTACTGTTTCTTTCTAGTGTCCACCGGGCCAAGGAAAGCTGTAGTCTTGAAGTCCCTTCAGTCATATCATCTGGATAATCTAGCACTGGCTCGTTTGTCTTTTGTTTTCCCTTCCATGGAGCTGGGACTGGAGCTGCAGCAGCTGGGGCAGGTGAGGTCTGGGAGACTGCAGCAGCCGCGGCTGGAACAGGCAGACTGCTGCTGCGAGACCTGAGCCAGACACTTGTAAAGCAGCAGCATCACAACCTGAAAAAGCATATGCCAAAAATCCCAGAATAACTTCATCTTAAGCACCTAATTTTGACAATAAATCAATAAAAACTAAATTATGATTGAGCTCCACGTTTGGAACACAAAAGAAAAAGATTATGGGGTGGTTTTGCACCACATAAAATTTGGGATTTACACCCCACCCTTGCCCAGAGTAAATACCACACTTAGAATTTTAGTAGTAAAATGAAATAATTATTTACAAAAGTAGGTTAAATAGAAAAAGGTAATAAAAATAATTCTTTGCAAAAGTAGGTTAAATGGAAAAAGGTAATAAACATATACAAATACATACAACTAGGCAATAGGTCAGCTACCCCCTGCACACCTCCCTGTACAACACAGCCTGCAAGGCTATGTTGCCTTACTTCCTACTGCAATATAACCCAAACAATGGTCGGCACAGGGAGGTAAAGCAAAAGTTAAGAAGGAGCGAAAGGAGGAAAACAGGAGAGAGAGAAAAAACACACTGAAACCTCAGATTGTACTGAAAAATTGCAAGCAAATGAAATAAATATAGGCATGTTCTGCTCAGCCCCTTTAGGGACACACATCTCTTGGGCTCTCAAATTCTCTGGGAAAAAAAGCTTTTATTTAGCATAATATATTAGTCTCAGTTTTAAACTGTAACAGTGGGAATATAGAACCTGCTGACTTAATGTACACCAGGGATTTGAAAGTCAGCTTCAAGGGAAAGGAAAATCCTTTCATTAAAATCTGGATTCAAATGACAGTAGTTTCTCTTTGAACTGTCTACCTGAGTACAAGAGCTGACCGCTGAAATCCAATGAGCATTTTGCCACAGCAAGGGAATTCTTCCTCATCTGCTGGATTCTATATTGTGCTAGGTCATACATAAGGATGTGAAGGACAAGAAACAGGAGGTGATATTCAAGAAGATTAAGAGTAACTGTGGCCAATGGATTATGTCCCACAAACTCAGTAATCTGCTCCCTCCCAGAGAAATCTTTATGCTAATTTCTATGAGCTTTGGATCCTGCCCAGAACAATGATGTGGCAGAGCAGGAAGTGTGAAAATCTCACACCGTTTGCATGCAGCAGCTAATAACTGCCTCCCCACAGGCACGTTCACACTGACCTTCAGCCAAAACTGTTTGTTTCTTTTCACCAAGGATTTCGTATTGCAATACGTGCCAAAGGGCTGAAGAACAACTGGTTTGTAAGACTACTTTTATTAGGGATTTTTGCTGCTTCCTTCCTTTTGCTAGCTCAGCCCAGGAACAGGTTTATCTACATGGAAGTTTTAAGGTTGTTGTGCACGTTCTCAGTAGCAGTCATTCATTAGCTCCCCATCCCTAGTGCTGCTGCATCTCCCTAAAACTATACATTCATCTAGTAGCACTCACCACTGAAACACATATTTTCCATCAAATTCTTTTTCAGATATATTTCTGATTTCAGGCCACATTTCAGTTTTCCCCAAGGAAATGACTGCAGGCAGGACTGATATCCCAGGAAATCTCTGCAGTCAAAAACATAACAGAATTCAAGGACAAAAATTAAAGAAACTCTTTTAGTTATGCTAGGAAGAAATTTGAAATAGATTATGTATCACAACTGTGAATTCTAGTTTAAAATCCAAAGTTCCATGTGTTTGGTTTATCATGATAAAGGAGTGTGCTAGTTTAAAGCAGGCTAGAATGTTTTGGTGAGAAGAACTAGATTACAGGCTGTGAAAGGAAAACAAAGGTGATGTCTACTTCGCTCATAGGCTTGCTGAGATCTATAGGAACAAGAAATAAAAACATAGATAACCACTCTCACTTGGGCTGCTGCCTGAGCTGCATCTCTCTAACCTCAGCCTCCATTTTGAACTAATCCACTTTGCTTCCTACCCCCCTGGCTGAAACTCTATTCTTCCTTGGGACTGGGGTAAGGTTGAGAGGGGCAGGGGGAAGGTGCAGGGGTGGTTGAGAGCCCCTCCTGGGGATTCAGGTTTCTGGGAGGGGAGTTGTGTTTCTGTATTACCTTTTACCTTGTATATTTCTGTCTATAACTGTATCTACTGTAAATATCTGCTTGTATATTGTGCCAGCTGTAAATACAAGCTTCATTCATATTCCAGAGCTGACTGAGCCCAGTCTGGGTGATTTCTGAAGTGTGGGGGGGTGAGGAACACCCAAACCATCACAAGAAGACTGACATTATTCATTTGTCAAACAAAGCTTCATGTGAATACTAAACTAGACTTGATGTTGGACCTAACAGATACTTTTTCTTTTGTTAGGATATGATTTGTTCAGCAGGAAGCAATAGCTCATGAATTTAACCATTCCATTGGACTTGTTGACAATTTAGAAACTTTTCAGCTCAGGGGAATTCTACTCTTTCTATTCTACCCTTAGGTAAAATACAACCCTAGTATGGCAAGTTGTAAGCTGCAAGTTGCACTGAAGTGAAGCTCGTGTGAATGGCTGAGCTTCTCACCTAGCCTTTAATACAGTTTAATAATATTGATTCCAGTCTAAAATTGGATTAATCATTTGCTGAGGCCTGAAAAGAACCCAGTAAGTATAAGGAAGTGGAATATATTAATGTCCTTCAGCAATACTAGTCCTTGTTTTGTTTTGTTTTTTTTTTTAATCATTAAAAAAAGCTTTTCACACCTCTGTGATCTGATTCTGCAGGTCAGATGTGCATAAACCTCGCCTGAAAGCCATCAGCACTTTGGAACTCTCTTCAATACTGCAGGAGCATTCCCAGCCATATGTGAATGATTCCAAACCAAAGAGTCCATTTAGTTTGAGACAGAGTCTGAAGACAAAAATGAAGTGAATGGTATTAAAATCCCTGTGCTGATTTGCTAATAAGTCATAGTATGGAAATCTTACAGCCTGCTTACTTGAATCAGCTGTTTCCATGAGATCCAGTTCTCTCAAGGACAAAACCTATACACATTTTCATTCATTTTTGATGAAACCCACAAAGTACATTAAAGTAGAGAAATCCCTTGGATTCCCTTGGATTAAAAACACAGAACGTGCAGCATTTGAAAGAGGAGAGGGTTAACAAATATGATGTTGAACCAAAAGAAAAGGCTTTAAAGTGTAGTATTTTGACACAACTTTGCAGAATGCAGTGACTGGCTCCAGCAGTCAGATATCAATTTTGCCTGTAAATTACTTCCATTATGCTTGAAACAAAGTCATGGTTATTTCACAACAGCTCTAGAGTCATAAAATGACAAACAGAGCCTGCTAAGACCATTAATGCCCTGCAGTCATTACTGCAGAGCACAAAGAAGGATAAGCAGATGTTTTTCAACCATTTCCATTGCCTTCACATTGGTCTGTGGTCCAGAAAATCAATGCTGGCTATGGTCTAGCATGTCTATTCTCTTAAACTCAACAATGTTCACAGTCTTACACATACTTCACAGAAATTATGAGCAAGCAAAATGAAATAAACATTTTTTTTCCCTAGGTTTCACTTACATTTTTGTCTGACCCTCAAGACCATGCAGACAACCATAGAAAGGAAGAAGTCTTTCCTGGAATAGAAAGGAAGAAGTCTTTCCTGGATGTTACCATCCAGAGGCATCAAAAGAACACTCTCAGCCTACAGTTGTTGATCTGAGTACTGAGCACTCATTTGCATAAATGCAACTGAGCATGTTTATGTTTTACATTAACTCTTTTGGTATACTAGCACCTTTGGTGCTGCAAGAAAATGATGCAATGCAACAGATGTTTACTCAAACAAGATCGTGCCTGAAAAATCCTTCACTGGCTTTTATATCACTAATCTAGCCTGGAATTCTGGTTATTCTGCTCCTGTCCTCTCCAAAGTGGCCAAATGGCACTTTGAAATACAGCTCCATTTCTCCAAGGAGAGTGGTAGATGAGTGAGTGCTATTCTTAAAGGTTTACTGTAATGCAGAATCTGAAGCCTCACCAAGCAATCTACCGCGACCTTAATTATCCTGGTGTTAGAGCATTTCTCCTGCTATGATAATTCTATCCAAAGCAGACACTTCTTTCCCCTTTGCCACTGTGATCTATGTAGCTGTGGAGTGGTACAAGGTCTTTCTTCAACCCTCTCTTCTATAGACTTGTCAACTCCATTGTCTTGAACCTTCCCACCAAAGCTAGGTTTTAGTAACATTCTTGCGGCTCCCTTCAGTCACTTCCCACCCATCTGAAGGCAAGATGCACAAAACCATGCGCAAAACTCTCCTTGGGGATGTATCAACACTTGGGAGAGCAGAATGGTGATTTCATTTGTTTTACTTTGAAGATGATATTTGCCTTTTTCAGAAGAAGAAATCAATTTTTCTTTTACTTCCATTCACCTTGTGATCAACCATTAACTAGTTCCTCATCCTGCATGGCAATGTGTTATATTTAACCAAAACCACAGCGTACAGTTTGAATTCCTTTGAAACTGCACCCTAAACAAAGTAGGTCTCCGAGTTCAAATGATGTGTTTCCAACTTCGGTGATATCACAGTCTGATTTAATGTGCACCTGCACATTCCAGAAGGCTTTCCTGCTTCTATCTGTGATGCTATTAGTTCACATGAAATGGCTTGTTTGAATTTGTTTCCTAACTACAGTATTTGAAATAGTTTTTATCATCTTCTTTCGGTTGGTGGGAGGTTTGGGTTTTGCTTATGTCTGTGAATTCTTATGTCTAATATTAGTCCCTTACCTAGCCCACAAGCAACTGGTGTGTCCGTATGTTTATCCTGAATTGGCACTTAATAAACAATCGTTTACTAGGCAAAACCTCAGGAAGAGAGATGTTGCCCTCCACGGATTTTAGCTTCCTTTGTGCCAGCCTGTGCGGGATGCTGACATGAAAACCCCTTTCTTTACTCCATGCAAAAGAATAAGCTGGGCAACTCGAGTACTTTGAGTTCCTGTCACCCCTGTGGGGTGGACAGCCTGCTAACATGTATGCGTTCTGCATAAGACAAATAAGCAAGTAATCATGTTGTCTGCTTTCAGATTTGTTTCTCTTCAGCTTAAGTTCATATCAGGAGACAAAGTCAGAAAGAAATAAGGTCCACATAAATTCTTTTCTTAAAATGTAGAAATAAAATAAGAAATGCAAAATGTCTCACTACAAGAGACTCAAATTCTGCAGACATATAAAAGATGCTGTGAGATATATAACAGACCAGCAGTACACTGGGTCCAACAGAGAATACTGTCAACTGGCATAAAAACAATTGATCAAACATTGATCCAAATATTCAGCTGCAGGACCTGTAGTGCAAGCATGTCAACATTGCTTTTGTGGAAGAATGCCAACAAATTTGGCTTGGTGAGCAGCTCTAGAGTTGTTCTCTGCTGCAGTTTTTGATTGGGGTGGGGTTTGATGAACCTGAGGCAGATATGGCAAACCTGAACCTAACTCCCACTCACATACTTTTGCAATTACTTTAACTGCTGTTAGAGGTTTCACTCACAGAATCACAGAATGGTAGGGGCTGGAGGGGACCTCCATATATCACCTAGTCCAACCCCTGCTAAAGCAGGTTTGCCTAGATCAGGTTACACAGAAACATTGCACAGGAACATGTACAGGCAGGGTTTGGAAATCTCCAGAGAAGGAAACTCCACAACCTCTCACTCAGGGCAGCTTGAGTGAAATAGAATACAATTTGTTTATTCCTTCACAAGGAACTATGATAATAAGGTAAGGACAAAGATTTCTAAGTCTACAAAAACTGGTGTCATCAAAGGCATGGTGCATATGCTCTTTAAAGATCTGCATATTCTCTTTTAAGATCTGGACCTATTGCTTACATTATGTGCAACAAAAGCCACTCTTCCTTGACAGAACATTCATATTATTGAAGTGACTATTTTTTTTTCTCATAATTTGGGAAGCTTTCATAATCTACAGCACTATAAATCTGAAAGCCAGTACAGGTGAAAGTACTTCTGTGAGATAGACAGAGCATATCCCTAGTGCAACACCTCTGGTTTTGCTGTACATACCTGATGAGTTTAAATGAATTGAACACTACAGAAAACCAGCTGTACTGAAACTGTGCAAAACATACTGAGTTTTGATCAGTGTTTTTGCCTCATGGTATGGTCACTGACCTGTTACTAGTGGAATGGAGTCAGTCTCCTTCCACCCTTTGCAGAGAAACAAATGACAAGTACCTCCAGCGCAAGCCAGAGCAACAGCAGGATGGGGCAGATTGTATTCATAGAATCACAGAATCAGTGAATTTGGAAGAGACTTCCAAGATCATCAAGTCCAACTTAGCACCCAGCCCTAGCCAGTCAACTAGACCATGGCACTAAATGCCTCATCCAGGCTTTTCTTGAACACCTCCAGGGATGGTGCCTCCACCACCTCCCTGGGCAGCACATTCCAATGGCAAATCACTCTCTCTGCCAACAGCTTCCTCCTAACATCCAGCCTAAACCTCCCCCAGCACAACTTGAGACTGTGTCCCCTTCTTCTGTTGCTGATTGCCTGGCAGAAGAGGCCAACCCCCACCTGGCTACAGCCTCCCTTCAGGTAGCTGTAGACAGCAATGAGGTCACCCCTGAGCCTGCTCTTCTCCAGGCTAAACAGCCCCAGCTCCCTCAGCCTCTCCTCACAGGGTTTGTGCTCCAGGCCTTTCACCAGCTCTGTCACCTTTCAGACAGGATATCATGACAGATTAATTCTTACTACAAAGGGATGTTCATTTGAAAAAAAAAAAAAAAAAAAAGGCAAAACCCAATAAAACAAAACCTCTAGGCTAGTTTCCCAAAAAAATAAATTTGCATTTTGTGAAAATGCAAACACTACTTACAGTAAATCTATATTTTTTTTACTGGAGAGTCTGCCTTTAAGTTCCAATCTTCTTTTGTTAGACGTTAACGCGCAGGATGATCAAGGATTAAAATACACAAAAGCCTATTGTTCCTGACCTGTGATCAGCCATAATCACTTGGCAGGGATAGTTTTCCCTGGAGACAACAGAATGATGTCAAGTTGCTTTTTAAAGGCCGGGGTGTGGGATGTGCCTCCAGGAGCGTTTCACTCCAGACCAGGTGTGTGTTTCCAAACCCAAACTCCCAGCCACGTGCACTGATTGCATTCAGATTCACACTGGGATCAGCTGTGTTTCTTTCAGATAGTACTGAGCCAAAAGTACACTGCCCCTCTGGAAGACAGAGCCTGCTGGACCACACCTCAGTTGGACTAGAAGAGCTCCCTCCCACATAGGTGCCTGAGCCTCAATATCCACTGTTGCATCTTCCATGTCCACCTTACTCCTTAATACAGACATACATATACTCCTCAATATAGATACAGACTTTGGTGACTGCTGTGCAGTGTCCTCTTAACAGAGGCACCACCAGCATCACTGATGGGCTCAGCTTTGGGCAGCAACAGATTTATTGGAACCTGCCAGAACTAGATGCATCTGACAAAGGGGCAGCTCCTGATGTCTTCTCGTAGAGACCAACCCTGCAGACTCACCATTACTAAAACCTTGCCACTAAACCCAATGCACCATCTGCCTACAGCTTGGTTTAGATGTCTCCCGTGCTTCCTGCTTCTGGCTTGTAGGGTTCTCAGGAGGGCAAAAACAAAGGAAAATTAATTTCTTAGAATAAAGAAGAGGGGAACTAGGGCAGGGCTTCACTTGAGTAATGTTTTGTCTGAGGTTATTGCCTTAGAAAAGGCAGGAGGTTGCATTGCAAGAAATTAAACAGCATTTAGACTTTATTTTGTTTGTTGTCGTTTTTTTTTAATAAACAACAAAGTTGGGTTTTTATGTGTGTATATTAATGTATTTATTAGCCTTTGTACAAATTAGACACTGTCAAACTTCTATTATAATCAGTTGTAACTCCATCAAGTCTATATATCTGTATATCTATTACACTCTTACAAGAGTGTCAAATATTGCCTGGCTGGAAGTAGCTCTAACAGGTTAGTAAATTTTATGTAATTTAGGAAACAGATGCAGAGAGAAGGAAAACAAAAAAACCACAAACTTAAATGTATGAAAGCAGGCAGGATGGAAAAGTAAAATACTAGACTATAAAAAAGAAACTGCAAATAAAAAGAGCTGAGAGGTGCTCCCATTCTCTATGGATCTCCTTCAGACAAGGATGTAAGAATTCTTATACTGTTTTAATGAGACAAATATTTTTAATGGTAAATTTCCTACCTTTAAATTATATATTTATCATTAGAGAGAAAAATTAAGAGTTCTCGTGTCTGTATCTGATTGCATTTCTCCTCACAGTTCTGTGCAGATAAGTGGGATAAATGCATCAAGGAGTCAGGAGTACTATTGAAATGTGCAGTAAGACTTATATACATATATAACTAAGGATGACTGTCTCTGAGGTGGGAAATAGTGCACTTCAGGTGTGGACATAAACTTAAGTAGCAACATACAGACTGCTCAGCTAAGTGCTCCTTAAGACAGTCTGTGATCAATAGGCAGTTACAAGCTGCAAGGTGAATTTAGGAATCCAGTTGCATGCGCTGAAGCTGAGTGCTACCCTTCAGTGTCAAATAAATGTAGGGGAAAATAGCTACTCACATGGGGCTTGGTTAAGCAACCAGTCAGGCTGGTGAGGAGCTACGTGGACAACTTCTCCACTCTTAGTGAGGCTTTGTTATGACTCACTCTTTGCCATCCAAATGCAGCCAATCCTTATATGGTTGTGCAGCTTTTTAGTGGTATTGGAAAACTCAGCAGGACTTGTTTTGTGTGAAACAGATCTGCTCAAGGAAGAATATTGGGTGAAAGAACATCTCAATGGTATAACCAAGTTTACCAACTGTTTTTAAGTCAGTAAAAATCAGAGGAATACAAGAGGACATTTCCTACCCAGAGGATTTCTCTCCCCAGCAGACAGCTTCTATCGATGAATCAGTGCTCAGAATCAAGACTCATTTGAATAGAAACAATAATATGATCTTATCTGGCAACTTCTAGGAGAAAACAATGGTGTAAAAAAATTCTTTACCTATGTCTTCACATATGGCTGGTTTTGGTTTTTGCAATCCTCCTAGATTAATGTCAACAGTCTCTTAATACACATGAGGTAAATCAAGCTTTGGCATTGGTCTTGTGTTGACTCAGAATCATAAAACTCTGGTGGTAGGTCTTTTACTGCACATCAAATTACGAAGAAGTCTACCAACTCTCTAGTGTTTCAGGGCTCTTTAACATTTTGATAGAAATAGAACTTTGTACACCAGGCTCAATACAACATTTTGGTTAAGATTATTTATTCTCCAAACACTTTCCAATGACTATACACGTCCATGAGGCTCAACACAGGTAAAGGCATACAAAGGCAAGATCTTGCTGTGTCTATCCCACCTTTCAAACCCTGTCCTCTGTCATCACCAAACCCTAAATTCACCATGCTGTCTCAGCATATGTGGACATGTGCAGATCCTTAGGATGAATCTGAAAAAGCTTCAGGCATTGACTGCTCCTTAGTTTGGGTTGCATTTAGTGTGGACAGACTGAGTACTGTCACAGCTACTCTGCCTGCCTTTGCAGCACCATTACATGATCAGTTTTAAATGTAACTCTGCTGCTTATCATGAGGATTTGCTGCAGAATTATAGTCATGCTGAGGTTGCCTTTAGTTGAAGTACTAAGTTAAAGGTTTCCAACATGAATGGATGGTTTTGTCGAGATCTACACAGGGCTTTAGACTGCCTGTTGACTTTAAAGGCAGTGTTGAACCATATTTACAAGTAGATGGATACAGACAGTTGCAAAAAGGGAATTCGTAAATGACAGATGACTATAGGAGGTTATGATACTGCTCCTGCCCAGCAAGATTTGGGTCTGCACTGCAGTGAAACACAGCTGACTGACCTTCTGCTTTCTTCTCTTCCCCATGCTCTGTACATGTTCTTCTGGTGGAAGGAAAGACTGCATGCACCTAGAGATTATATCTCATAACTACAATTAAAAGTTAGTAAAGCAAATTAGTATATAGAAATTCAAAGACAACCATGTGTCTGTTAGCTGGAGGAAAGAGACACTTCTGATCATTGACCAAAGATGCAGACAAATTAAAAAGTGGAGGATGTCTGAACTAACACAGGTAAGTAACATTTACAGGAATGCCATTTCCTGTGGTTTATTGCTGAAGATGACTATTCTAACAATTTAGCTCCACATTTTCATCATTTTCCCACATGATGTTCCAATTAAACTGCTGTGCATACAAAGTGATTAAATGCAGTGCAATTCTAGACACTGTAAGATAGTGAATCCACAAGTTGAGATAGGTTAAGTTTGATTGCTTAAATATTTGTAGCTTAGATATGTTAGTTCTTGTCACATTGTTTGTGCTGAATGTCTGATCTGAACATCTAATCCCATCCTCAGGCCTTTCCTTCCCTAAAGCAGTGGGATGTGAGGTAAATCCTGCTTGGAAATAGCTCAATGCACCTTGATCCAGTCAAACAGGAGGGAAGAACTGGGTTCCCCCCTTCCAGTGACGGGCTGCCTCAGTGCCAGCAGGCAAGACCTCAGAGCTCAGGCAAGGATGACTGAAGGTTTTTATCTTCACGTTGCCTGATAAAGGGATATGCAGCTCGGGATTCCAAGTGCCAAGGGACTCCACTGAAGACAGCCCCTTCAGAAGTAAAATCACAGAATCGCAGAATCACAGAATCACATAACAGCAGAGGTTGGAAGGGATCTTCAGAGAATGAGTCCAGCTCCCTTTCAAAGCAGGATCACCCAGGATCATTTGCTCAGGAACACATCCAGGCAGGTTTTGAAAGTCTCCAGAGAAACAGACTCCACAACCACTCCAGGCAGCCTGTTTGTTCCAGGGCTCTGTCACCCTCACTGTAGAGAAGTTTCTTCTCACCTTGAGGTGAAATCTTCTATGTTCCAATTTGTAGCCATTGCACCTGGTTTTATTGCTGCTGGCACCAAAAAGAGATTGACCCCATCCACTTGACACTCACCTCTCAGATATTTATAGACGTTGATGAGATCTCTTAGTCTTCTCTTTTCCAGACTAATCAGCCCCAGGTCTCTCAGTCTCTCTTCATAGGGAAGATGCTCAAGTCCCCCAGTCATCCTCGTGGTTCTCTGCTGTACTCCCTCCAGCAAGTCCCTGTCTCTCCTGAGCTGACAAGCCCAAAACTGGACACAGTATTCTAGGTGTGGTCTCATCAGGGCAGAGTAGAGAGGGAGAAGAACCTCTCTAGACCTGCTGGACACACTTTTCCTGATGCACCCCAGGATGCCATTGGCTCTCTTGGCCACAAGGGCACACTGCTGTCCCATGAAGAACTTGCTGTCCCCCAGGACTCCAAGGTCTTTCTCCGTGAAGTTGTTTTCCATCAGGGCAGCCTTCAACCTCTACTGGTTATTGTTATTCCTTCCCAGACCCTGCACTTATCCTTGTTGAACTTCAATCAGCTTTCAAATCTATGAAAACAGAATGCAGAAGCCACAGAGATGTCCATTCTTCTACACTCTAGGCCCTAGACAAGAGAAACTGTCCACAACAACCATAAGGGGAGTTCAAATTTGTGTTGCTCAGAGGCGATTTTGCACTCAAAAGCAGTGCATCACATGAAGCTGAGACAAGGCAGATGAAGGCTCATTCTGTGGAAAAACACTAGGAAGGTTTTGGAGCAGATTTGGCTTAGCTTCACAGAGCTTAGCCTCAAGAAATCACAATGGAAAATAATTTTGCTCTGCTGAAATATTTGCTGAGTTTGAATTTTATCTTTTGTTAATCAAATTGAATGACCAGATTAGAGAACAAAACAAATCTGGTATCCTGGAGACCATGAGAACCCAGGTCTATCTAGTTTGGTAGTAACTTAAATACAGTATTGCATAATTCACAACTGACCCCAACAAAACATTTCCCAGGAATTTTTGGCCATTCTTTTCACTTGATATTCACTGTAGTGGGTAAACCACAGCCAACAGCTAATCACCCACACAGCTACTCACTCAGTCCTCTTGCACAGTGGGATGGGTGACAGACTAAGCAGTGCGAAAGACAGAATAAGTCATGGACTGAGATGCAGACAGTTGAATAAGTGAAAGAAGGGGAGAACAATGCAAAGCCTCACCAGTCTCCAGGCAATGACTGCCTCAAAAGACAGCCCTGACTCCACAGGATTGTATTGCTGAGTATGACATTATGCCATATAGCATACCCCTCTGGAGAATCTGTGTCAGCTGTTCCAGCTGTGTCCCCTCTCAGCCTCTTTTCCATCCAGCCTGTTCCATACCTTGTGGGTGCAGAGTGTAAAATAGATCAAGCCTTGATGCTGTGCAAACACTGTTCACTAGTACCCAAGACACTGATATGTTAACAATGCTGGTGTAGCTACAAATCCAAACACAGAACCACGGAAGCTGCTAAGAATAAAGATAACTTCATTCCACCTAGACCCATAATAACCACAAAGGCATTTGAAGAGCTCGTGGCTTGCATTATCATAGAATCATAGAATTATAGAATCACTCAGGGTTGGAAGGGACCACAAGGATCATCTACTTTCAACCCCCCTACCATGGGCATGGACACCCTACACTGGATCAGCCTGGCCAGAGATCCATGCAGCCTGGCCTTAAACACCTCCAGGGACAGGGCCTCAACCACCTCCCTGGGCAACCCATTCCAGGCTCTCACCACTCTCATGGTGAAGAACTTCCTCCTCACGTGCCACCTGAACCTACCCATCTCCAGCTTCACTCCATTCCCTCTAGTCTCCACAGCTGGTTGCATTCAGGTTAGGTAGATTCCATCTGAGCCTCATGTCCAAGTCAAATGACCAAGAAAAAGTAATCATTCACCACTGACTCATTCAGTTCTACTTCACTTTTTCAACCCACTCGTGTCCAAAGGAGGCTGAGATCTTCATTTTGATGTATGCACTTTTCACTAGCTCACAAAAGCTCTGATGCCTCTCAATGAATTCTGTACAGGACAGAGTTTCATGAAGCATCCTCCCTCACAGCAGGTTTACTTACCTCAGGAAATGTAGCACTGTAAACATTTCAGTGCCAATGTTGTGATGCTTCTAAATAGAATTTTACATCACTAGGTGGCTAAAACAACTTCTGTTACTAAATATCTCTAACAGTGTTTCTTCTGCCCTTGCTGAAATTCCTCTACACAGGCCATACTCTCTGGCGTAAGTATGGGTTGTCTGCTCAGTGTAAATCATATGACTACAAAGTTTGGTCACATCATTATTTTTCCTGACCCACAACATATTTTGTCATTCAAAATGTGATGGTTTGGGGGTTACCCCGCCCCCCCACACTTTTGAATTTGCCCCAGCTAACTCAGAGGGACCCTGGGAATATAGATGAAGCAATTTATTTACAGCTAGCAAAATTTACAAGCAGCTATTTACAATATATACAGTTATATACAATTATATACAGAAATATACAAAGGATAAACAATACAAAAGCACAACTCCCCTCCCAGAAACCTGAGTCCCCAGGAGGGGCTCTCAAACCACCCCAATACCTCCCCCGGCCCTCTCAACCTTACCCCAGTTCTCAGGAAGAAGAGAGGTGCAGCCAAGAGGTTAGGGAGCAAGGTTAGTAGGAGCAGGGTTAATGAGATGTGACCAGGTCTAAGGCAAAAGCAAGAGAGAGAAACAAAAATGGAGAAAAAGTCTTTCTTCTTCCCAGAGTTCTCAGCGTGACTGTGAGAGAAGTAGACACAATTGTTTTTCATTTCACTGCCCGTTATCTAGTTCTTCTACCAAAACATTCCAGCTTGCTTCAAACTAGCACACAAGATTAAGACAAAAAGATGAAGTCTGTAAAATTCATACAGCTAAATACAAAAGGCAATCAATGTTTCCTTTTGATATTAACCTCATTATAATTAGATTGATTCCTGCTGATTTTGAGTTCAAATAATTGAAAAGTCTTTTCACAGGAAATGGTTGGGTTGGGGGGCTTGGAGGATTTTTTTATTTGGTTGGTTGGTTGTTTTTTGGGTTTTGGGTTTTTGTTCATTTTGTTTACTTTTAATTGAAGCCCAAAGTATATTGAAACGTTTTTTCCCCCCTAAGGAGTTGGCAATTTTCCAACAGATAACCAAATGGAACATGACGTCTGTCATTTCTTAGCAAGCTCTTGTGTTTAAACTCTCCTTCCCAGTTCTGCCCGTAGCCTGCTTCAAGATATATGTGAGTTGCTCAACAGTGTGTCAACTGGAATGGGGCTGTGGAGGCTTTCAAATTCCTTTTGTGCCTATGAGGAAATAATCAGTACCACATGCTAGAGTCATGGAGTTCAACGTGGTTTAAACACATCCTCATCTCCTGGCATCCAAACGCTAGCCCAGATCCTACTTTACTGCCACAGTCACACATAAAATCAGTTGTTGAGGAAGAAAAAGATGAACCTGCTCCTAATAATAAAAGAGCTTTTTTTCATCGAGATTTAAAATTTGGACATAAAAAAGATTTCCTGTAAGCCTACCAAAATGCACAGAAACAATCACACGGCTGGTATCTGACCTGTTTTCAATAGCACTCCTTTAGCAGCTGTTTCGGGCAGTGCTGTGTAATGTCCTCTCCTGCGTCATTCAGCAGTGTTGTAGTACAGATGGTCTCTCTCCAAAATCAGTCTTTCTTGTCACATTGCTCAGAAGTACATGTATTGGACTCCACTTAGTAACTCACAACCTCCCTCAGACACATTCAGCTGTACCATCTAGTAACTCACAACCTCCCTCAGACACATTCAGCTACACCCACATAAGCTGTCTGACTGTGACAGTTATGGTCTTTTTCCATGTGTGCACCTTTGCTTTTGGATTAGAGAGAATATGGACACAAAATTGCACAGCTGGGACAAAAAAACACAAGCCACCTCTGGATTGGTGCTTTCAGTCCACCAAAAAATATCTTTTCCAGTGGGGTTTGGCAAAATGAAACTGAGACCAGTGTTGGTGTCAGGGAACAAAGGAGGTTGTTGGCTGCCTTGCTCAGCTTCACTTTTCTCTGCCAGTGCATTATGGATGTCTGTCAGATTGCATTGTACAGCCAGCAGTACAAGATCCCTCCAAACTATCCAAGGAGAGTTCGCTAGGGCTTACCCTAGCAGGAAGTTATGTCTCTCTTCTTTGCTGAGGGCTTTCAACCACTCTTATGAATTATGTATTAAATCTAGTTCTTCAGTGTAAAGAGACTCTCCTGAAAGGCCATTTCACTTAGGAAGAAAGTGACAAAGGCTTCCCACTGCCGACTGTTTCTAGAGGGCACATTTAAAGAGTTCTTATCTGTGTAAAACCAGCAGACACCTCTTCCACTGAAAGCACAGGATACCTCACAAGAGAATATGAATCAGAAAAATTACTTAGTGCTGTGCATGCTCTCTAGAAAATGACAGCAGTGTCAGTAAGACAGCATTGCCATCCATCTCATCTCTGCCTCCACAGCAACTAATACAGGCAGGCTGTGTGACCAAAAGGCTGCTGCAGGATGCCTTTGTGTATAAGGAACTTGAAGGTGCCTTTGTGTATACGGAACCTGAGGGAAGCACAGTAAGAAGTGATTATACAGTAACTATACTGATGAAGTTACAGAAAATGAACTTCCCTGTGACCCTGTGGTTTCACTACTGGAATAACATGAAAAGAGAGAGGCAAATCTGGCTGCTAGCTGTGACGTGACATCAACAGGGAAGCCAAACGAAAGATTTGTTTAACTTCTTAGAATAGTGATGACATAACATTAATACCACCAAAAAAAATGAGTCACAATCACTGCTTGAAGCTATCAGGATCTATATAAGCATTTCAGCTGTGGTCTTGAAAGACAGAAGGTCAAAGCCTCCCTGCTGTAGCAAGGCTCCTTGGCAAGTGGGGCACTATGCAATACCTCCTACTCTGTGTTGCCATCCTCCTACCTGAGAGTCTTGCTTTTCCAGTAAAATTAGAAGCAAGATGGAACAACACAGCCTTTGAGGCTATAAAGGTATGTTAACAGGGGGACAACATGAATAACTTGATTGTGAGTAACCTGATTTTTTTAATTCACTTTCTACATTACTTTCCTATCTGCTTATATTACTTTACATTACCATAACAGGTTTTACCGAGGTGATATAAAATGATCTAAACTTGCTGCCTAACTTAGACATTCTAGATCTAGCTCACAAAAGGCACTAAACTCCAGCTGGTAAATAGAGAAGCATGTAAATTTTAAAACATCTCAAAAATATTATGTAGGCTATATTGGAAGGCTATGGATTTGTATGCTCAGTAATTTGTGTTTGCTTACAGTGTTGTAATTGCTGCTGTTGCAGTTCTCTTCACATATGCTAGTCTATACTACAGAAAGAACAGTGTTTGGTAAACTGAAATGGGAAGAAAAAAATATGTCTCAAACTAGCCATGATTGCAGGACAAGGCAATTCAATCAAATGTAAAATACAGTTACCAAAAGATCACAGATGTGTGTATTAGTTTATATTTTCCTTTTCTTTTTCCAGACATATCTTGATAGATTTTTCCCAATTCACACAAAAACACCAAAACCAAAATTAGAAGAGAGGATTAAAGAACTGCAGAAGTTTTTCCACCTGACTGTTACTGGAAAATTAAACACAGAAACAGAAGCAATACTGAAGCTGCCCAGATGTGGACTCCCTGATATAGCAGACTACCAAACATTTCCTGGAACTCCAAGATGGGGAAAGAGACATTTGACTTACAAGTTAGTGCTGTTCCAGGTTTTAGGGGGCAAGGGGTTGCTTTGTCTTTACCTGTGTGGGTTTTCTTCACACCCTAAATGACATGAATCTGTTTCCTTTTGCTGCCAGGATTGTTAATTATACACCTGATCTACCCCGAAACAAAGTGGATGATGCAATTAAAAGGGCTTTTATGGTATGGAGTAACGTGACTCCGCTGCAGTTCCGAAGACTGTACTCTGGTACTGCAGACATTGTGATTGCATTTGCACGCCGTGGTGAGAATATCTGCCATTTTCTAAAATTCAGTGGGCCATATTTGAGTCAAGCCAGGCATTTTTTACAGCCACAGCTTTAAGAAAGAACAAAGAGTTTGGAATTACTTTGAAGCCTGCATAAATCGCATCTTCTCTTTATCACGCCACCAAATGCATATGCAATGGTGTGGTTTTACTCCTCTAAAACCGTTAGAAACTTCTTTCAGAGTTAAAACCATGGCATAGAGGGAGAACTCTGCTCCAGATTGAGACACCTAAATTTAGATGTTCAAAGGTCTGTTTGCCTTGACACACAGTATTAACTCACAGGAACAGATCTGTAGAGCAAACCAGCAGGTTCTGAAGATCTAGCTTCCACAGTCTAGATTCAGGCAGGTTTATTTTAGTCTAGATCTAATCTGATTCCATGGACTAAAGAGTCTTTGGCAGTTGAGGTGTGTTAAGCTTCTGGTTGATTTTCTTCTACAAGCACTCTCACTGGTGCACTCCAAGACCGTATCAAGGTGCAAGTCAAAGCGTGGTAAATGTGGATGACAACTTGAGTCAGTTCAGAAGCTCACTTGTGATCCAGGCTAATCCATTAATCCAGCCATACTTTTAACTTGTGCCTGCACCTAAACTGACTCAGGTTAGTGAAAATAAATGCCAAGTTTAGGGTTAGCTGACTTGTTCTCTAGAGCTTTTCAGGAACATGGTTATCTATCCCAAATTATTCTCTTCCACTAAAATCACTACAAGTGAAAATATCTACAACTAATTTTGCCCAGCACTTTTCAACACTGAAAAGCATTCAAGTGCTTCTCTAATATTGTCAAGTTAAGCATTTGTATTGAAATAATCCCTGATTACTGACTTAGACCCACATTTCTGACAAACTGAACCAATGTCCAGCTCTTTCTGAAACATGCAGCAGCCTGAATTATCAGATGCAAGATCTGAACTTAAGTCATGGGTTTGGAGAGTGTTTCCTAAGTTTTACTCCTCATTCTTGCAACCTTAGTGCTATTGCAGGCTTCTTTTTTTTTTCTCAAGGATTGGTAATGAAAAAAACTAATTAAAAAATAAAGGCACCACAGTTCATTTTGCTGAGCTTAAACACTACAGCTGCTGCCATGCGATGACATTTATTTCCTTTCAAATGCAGAGCATGGTGATGGATATCCTTTTGACGGAAGAGGTAACACACTAGCTCATGCATTTGCACCTGGAGATAATATTGGTGGAGATGCTCATTTCGATGATGATGAAAAGTGGTCAGACACCAACCAAGGTAAAAGTCAACATTTATATGAAGGGGAAAAGGCAAACGTTGTACATGTTAGAAGAACACAGACATGGAAAATGCTTTCTGTTGTGTTTTGTTAACAATTTCAGTACCCACATTTCTGTTCCTTTCAATTATAAGTACTTGTGTATCATTATCATTAGCAGCTACATAATGCCTGTTCTGGCCATATCTTAAAGCATTTTTCACAGGCTAAACGAGGACTATGAGCCTTTGTTTTCTACATAAATTATGAAAAGGTAAAAGTAATTGCTTGTAGGAATAAGGTTGACTGAAAACAGAATTGGAAGGAGACTCAGTGTCTACATGTGAACAAAAGTAGTGTTTTTATTAAAATGTTATAGTTACATAAGAAAGCTCATTAATAACTACTCAAAACTCAGATTTCATTACAAGGGAATGAAATATATAAATTCTTCTGCTACATGGATTTGTTGCTTACGACATAGAAATGCTGTACCTTTAACATACTTTTCTATGCTTTTGTGTTGCAGAAATTAATTTGTTCCTTGTTGCTGCTCATGAATTTGGCCATTCTTTGGGACTTGCTCATTCAAACGTTCCTGAAGCTCTCATGTACCCTATCTACAGATACAAGAACCCAGCAAATTTCAAACTTTCAGAGGATGACAAGAAAGGAATTCAGAAGTTATATGGTAAATTAATGATGAGATTTGATTTTCAAATTAAAACTAGCTGGGGTACAGGTTTCACTACTCTTGTTGATTTCAAGGACCTCATTGTATCACCACAAATAAAGAAGTATAATGAACCCATGAAAATCAGTCCTGCACATTCCATCTACTATGTTCCCTCTGTAGGGTGTGTCCACTGCAACCAAGAGGCGACAGGGCAGCCATGCAGCAGCCTGGTGCACTGTCTTCCTGCATAGCTGCATATTGCCAAGCAAATTCTGTGGCCCTTGTTCTGATTTCAGTGAGTGGGACTACTGACAGGAAACTGAGCAGTACTCTGCTGGTTAACCAAGTCAATGAGACACCTCAGTGGAGGCAGGAAATACTCAGCAGTAGGAGTAAAGAAAACCAGAACTGACCTCATGGGGTAAACCTTGGCAGGTTTGCTTTGCTTTAGGCACGACCTTCTTCAAGGCATGCTAGAGGAACTCTAGGAATAAACCATAGTTGCCTGCATTGTCCATTTCCATGCAAACTCTATGTTTTGTGCTTCTTTTCCACAGGGAAAAGGTCATCAAACTTTTGAAGAAAACGCATCAAGAAGACCAAAGAGTTCATATGTGGTTGTTTTGGTGTTCCAAAACCATTTTAATCCTCTAGCTAATTAAAGTGGCAAACTCCTGGACTGCACTTTCCCTCCCTGAATTACTACATTGATTTATTTGCACTTTACATAATTTCACTTAATAATTAAAAATACCCCAAACTTGTAAAATCAATTGTCTGGTGTTTTTATGGCTTTTGTTGTTTTCCTTCTGGGATTTTGATGGGTGACACCCGAGAGAAGGAAATCTGTTTGTGGGCAACATGGGACACAAGAAAGCTGTGGTACATTTTGCCACTGGGTGGAAGGGAGGGGAGGCTCATGTCCTGCTCTCTCAGATACAAATTGAAGTGTTTCCTAGGATACCATCTAAACACTAATACACCAAGGGAGGCCTAATTCCCAGTCAAGTTTCTGGGTACTAGCTGATCTCTGGGTGTGCTTATCCTGGCTCCCTAGAGCTGGAAGGGGTGTGAAACTATTTGCAAGGAATGAAGGTTAATTCCCCTCTGTCACATTGAGAAGTTACCTTTTCCTTCTTTCCTTCTGGCTATTCTAATAACTCCCTTCCTAACTCACCCTTTACCTTCAAGGTAAAGTGCTCCATGACTACCTTGGAAGTGTCTTGAGCAATAGCAAGGGAGCAACACTACAGCCACTTCCTCCATAAGAATAGAGAGCAATCAGCCAAAGAAGGATAGGGAATTAGAGCCAGAGACCCACCAGATTCCAGTTAGTCTATTCCAAGCAAGAAGTACCAGACAGTGGGAGAGTTGAAATAAATCACTGACACACATCCAGAGTGTCAATATGTAAAGACAGGTGTAAAGTATGGTTCCTTCAAGTGCTGCCCCTTCAGAAAGGTTTCTCATCGCTGGTAAAACAGAAATTTGAAAACACACCCATCATTTACCAGAATTACTTCCACAGGAAGCTCAAAAATGAAGTAGCTAAGTGGACATTATTCTGAGGTCAGAGGTGTCTTGAGGTATGAGACAAACAGGGACCCCCATAATCGAGAGTTAGATGCCAGACAGTATTAAATATGAAAATGAACTGATGCTCCACAGGTCCTATATGGGTGTTTGACCAACTTGTGTCAACCTGGTAGACCTCCTCCTGGAATCACACAATCACATAACCATTCTGGTTGGAAAAGACTCTCAGGACCAGGACTGTCATCCCTACTCTACAAAGTTCACACTTAAACCGTATCCCCGAGCACCGCGTCCAAACAGCTAAACATATCCAGGGTTGGTGACTCAACCACCTCCCTGGGCAGCCCATTCCAATGCCTGACCACTCTTACTGTGAAAAAACGTTTCCTGTTGTCCAGTCTAAACCTACCCAGTTGCAGCTTGAGGCCATTCCCTCTTGTTCTATCACTATTTACCTGGGAGAAGAGACCATCAGCATCCTCTCTGCTACAATACAGTGGAAAGATACAATGCTGATAGAAAACAATCTGTTTTCTTGGCCAGCCTCCACAGGGCATACAACACAAATACAGCACAAAATAGAGTCATATCATGCTCTTTATTAAGCTCAAGTCACTCACCTAGTGCTTCTTAAAGAGAAAAAGGACATAGAAGGCAGTAGCCACCAGAGGAAAGACTGTGCAGAAAGAACCATTCCTGAGGACACATGGGACAATCCATGCACCATGCTAGAGGAGACACTGTACTGACAAATGGGGAAAGCATGAGAACAAATACTTGACTGAACACAGCAGATCTATTTCCTAATGTACAATTAATTTTCATATGAACTGAGACTAAGAGGATAAAACTCCAGAGCTGTATTCCTAAGACTGTCCTGACAAAGGGATGCATCTGGAAGACAGATTCCAGCAAACACACAAGCTGAGTGGCCTGCAGAGGGGTCAGGAAAAAGTGGGAGAAAGGCTTGTGTCTTGAAGGAGACATCACCACAAGGCACTAGCGCTCAGCTAGCATCTCCACAGCATGTGAACTAAAGTAGGAGCCAGGATTTTCCCTGGAAGTGCTCAAGAAAAGACTGGATGATGCACTTAGTGCCATGGTCTAGCTGATTGGATATGGCTGGGTGCTAGGTTGGACTGGATGATCTTGGAGGTCTCTTCCAACCTGATTGATTCTATGATTGTATTAGTCTATAATTTGGTACTCAGAGAGGGCAAAGATGCCACTGATGAGCTGTCAGCAACATCCTACCTCTTGCCGAGCTCCTTTTGTGCTTCCACTCACACAGAGGACCTCTCCTTTGGAAAAGAGCTGTCGCTGCCACATCTCACTGCTTACTGGATGTGAACTCTGCGATATTTGCCTCCATCTAGTGGCACAGCTGGGCGGAGTGCACTGGCTTTACACCCTGTTGTAAGTACACCTTACCCTCCCACAGGCCCACAGCAGTTACTACTATCCTACCATCAGGGGAAAGTAGGGACAATTAGGGACAAATTTAGCAAAGCTACTGCAGCCTCTTCTTTCTTTGTTCCAATTCAATCTGCATACATTTTCAGATGTTCTCTCTAGTACATGTGTGGGGACATCTAAGTGTAACTGTACCTGTTCCCTTCTCTTCCATACAGAAGAATAAATGGGCAATTAGACAGCATTTTGTTTTGGTAGGGCTTTGATTTTTTTTTTTTTTGTTTGTTTGTTTGTCCTACCAGTTTATCATATAAAAACATATTTACATGCACCTTTGGTGTTGAAGATAGTACAACAAGCAGCAAATGAACTCCCAGATGTGTTTAACGTTTCTCACGGATCCCTTGACCATCCAGATGTAAAACACAAGCTTTATTTCTGTTTGGAAAAAAAATCATGATTAATACCCTAGAGAGGCTATTATTGGGACTTACCCTGTCATTCAGGTATCCTGAGCCTACTCCATCAAACACAGAGTGATATTCTGATGATACCAAGCTGACCAGTGCTGACAAGTCTGAGAGCCACGATGCCATCCAGGAGGACCTTGATAGGCTAGAAAAGTGGGCTTGGGGGAATCTCACGAAGTTTAATAAGGTGGAGTACAAGGATCTGCTCCTGGGTCAAGACAATCCTCAGTATCAGTACAGGCTGGGAGATGATGAGGTCGAGCACAGTCCTGCAAAAAGGGACTCAGGGGATACTGGTGGATGAGAAGCTTGACATGAACCAGCAGTACACATTTGCAGCCTAGAAGGCAAATTTTATCCTGGACTGCATCAAAAGAAGCCTGACCAGCATATATATGCATATATATATATATACACATACACAGACAGAGAGGGGGCATCGGGAATGAAGTTAGATGGCTGTTTTGCCATTGCAAGGATGGACAATGAGTACTAGATAAACCAGCTTAAGAGATGCAAATTCATTTGGAGTTCTCAGCTACAGGAAAATGGTCCTCCAACATACTAAGTGACAGAAAGCTCAGCTCTAAAGTGTATATAGCAGCCTGCAACTCTTAATTTGCCATATCTTCATGTCTGAGATCAAAGCAGACCTTTGTTTTGCTTTGCAGTGAGGTATTTCTACACACAGTGCTAATAGTGATATTCAATGGAGTTTATCTGGTTTCACCACATGAGAATCCATTCCTGGTGCTCTATTATTAATAACCTTTCACTTCCAAAAAGTTCATTGCTCTTTAGGAAATTCCCTTTCTCTTACAATCTAAATATTTAAATGGTTCTGTGGGAATCTAATGTAAGAAAGAAGAATAATGAGCAGTGTATGAGCACTTGGCCTTGAAAGGCTGAAATGTATTTATGGAGCCTAACAGCTATCAAACACAAGGGTGTGGTTTCAAATGATGATTCATTATCTTGCTCCATAATAAAGGAAAGATGAATCTAAATTTACCCAATTTTCCTAACGCTGCAGATCTTGGTACAGGCAGAAGGAAACAACTTGTCTGCAAAGAAATTGTTAACTTAGCAGTTTAATGAAAGATTTACTACTATTTCAGATGTAATTAATATAGAGAAAAAAAAAAAGGTAGGGGAGAGAAAGTGGGAGGAGAAAAGAATATTCATATAGAAAAAGTAATAATGATAATTGTCTAGCCCAAATGGTCATCACACTTCCTAATATTTACCCTATTTCCCTGATGTTGTGCTCACCCTTCCTCAGCACTGCTGCATCATGCAGTTCTCATTCAGTCTGAGGGGAGTGTTATGATGAGTTGCCAGTGTCCCAAGTCCTACCCAGGAGCTCATGATGCTGTTGATGGCTTCTCTCCCTTCACTTTAGACCTTACTCTCTGTTGTGCTAAACAAAATAAACTATATATATATATTAATAGAAAACTGGAAAGCTTATTAATCTACTGAGTCCTCTCCCATTCATTAACATTCTTTCTAACATATAAGTCCTAGAATTGTCATTTATAATGTCAAATATAAGTATGAAAAGAAGAGGGGGGGGGGGGGAGAAAAAAAGAGGGTTAAAATTGGAGAAAAAGAGGGTTATCAGGAGTAGCCAGCATGGATTTACAAAGGGGAGATCTTGCTTGACTAACTTGATAGCATTCTATGATACCATGACCAAATGAGTAGAAGAAGGATGTCATCTACCTTGACTTCAGCAGGGCTTTTGATACTCTTTCCCATGACATCCTCATAGAAAAGCTCAGGAGATGTGGCATAGATAGTTGCTGTGTAAGGTGGATCAAAAACTGGCTCAAGGGTTGTTATCAGTGGCACAGAGTCAAGTCAGAGACCTGTAGCCTGTGGTGCTCCCCCGGGATCAGTACTGGGTCCCGTTTTGTTCAATGTCTTTATCTACAATCTGGATGAGGGCATTGAGTGTACCCTCAGCAAATTCACTGATGATACAAAACTGGGGAGTGGCCAACTGCCCGTCAGGCTCTGCTGCCATCCAATGAGATCTGGACAGACTGGAGAACTGGGTGAAGGCTGACCACATGAAGTTCAATAAGGACAAGTGCAGTGTCCTGCTTCTGAGGAGGAATAACAATAGGCACCAGTACAGGTTGAGGGCTGCCCTGCTGAAAAGCAGCTCTGTGGAGAAAGACCTTGGAGTCCTGGGGGACAGCAAGTTCTTCATGGGACAGCAGTGTGCCCTTGTGGCCAAGAGAGCCAATGGCATCCTGGGGTGCATCAGGAAAAGTGTGTCCAGCAGGTCTAGAGAGGTTCTTCTCCCTCTCTACTCTGCCCTGGTGAGACCACACCTAGAATACCGTGTCCAGTTTTGTGCTCCCCAGTTCAAGAGAGACAGGGACCTGCTGGAGGGAGTCCAGCAGAGAACCACGAGGATGACTGGGGGACTTGAGCATCTTCCCTATGAAGAGAGACTGAGAGACCTGGGGCTGATTAGTTTGGAGAAGACTGAAAGGAGATCTCATCAACGTCTATAAATATCTGAGGGGTGAGTGTCAAGTGGAGGGGGTCAATCTCTTTTTGGTGGTCAGCAGCAACAAAACCAGGTGCAATGGCTACAAATTGGAACATAGAAGATTTCACCTCAACATGAGGAGAAACTTCTTTACAATGAGAGTGACAGAGCCCTGGAACAGGCTGCCCAGAGAGGTTGTGGAGTCTGTTTCTCTGGAGACTTTCAAAACCTGCATCAATACATTCCTGTGCAAACTACCCTGGGTGATCCTGCTTTGGCAGTGAGGTTTGATTCGAGGATCTCTGAAAGTCTTTTCCAACCTCTACTGTTCTGTGATTCTGTAAACAAACAAACACACACAACAACAACAACAACCCCAGAAAAACCTCTCCTGCTCCTTTCTCAGACATCCTTATATATTTCCATAACGACTGCAGGTGTTCAGTTACTCTCTCACACTACGAGTGCAACAAATTACCTACCAAGACTTCTAAGTTCTTTTCAGAATCACAGTCCCACCATCTAGAGACATCATCCTGCCCAAAAGTCTTGTCAGTGAAAGGGCTATGTGTATTACTACTGTCTCTCTCTAGATGGAGCTTTGAACTCAAAGCAGAGATATCTAGAAGCAAAATAAGGTGGTGCAAAAAAAACAGTTTGCACACAACATCAATGTTCAGTAGTAAATTACAGCATACAGTACATTGCCAAAAGCATTTCCCTATTACACTAACTGCTGTTTGTGCAAAAATTCTGAGGGTAAATTGGAGTCTCTAATGTTAAATGTATTTTATTTTCAATTACAGAACAGCGTCATGGTGGCATTCTTTCTCTGGTACTTTCAGATGCAGTTAATGTCACCCTAATGCAGAGGTCCAGAAGAAATGAGGAAAAAACAAAATCCTGAAAATGTCCATTTCCCACAGCTGGCTAGGAGGTAGTTTTGCCTGCTTAGATTTACTCCAAGTGTAGTCTCACATTCATTACAAAATTTGCAGCATTAAGCACTTACAGAGTAAACTGAGAAAAAAATCACATGCTGCCTACAACTACCTGAAGGGAGGTAGTGCCATGGTCTAGTTGACTGGCTAGAGCTGGGGGATAGGTTGGACTGGATGATCTTGGAGGTCTCTTCCAACCTGGTTGATTCTATGATTCTATGATAAAGGCATGGCAAAATAGCAACATTTCTCATCTCTCCCTCTTTAAATGACAGCAGCAACTTTGTAGTCTCCCCAGAACCCTTTTCATGCACCACTAATGGTCAAAAAAATGGAGACAGAAATTGTTGGAATCTAGTCAAGATGAGAAGTGACAGACTAGAGAGGAGGATCAGGCATCTTCATTGTCAGTATGGAAAGAATAACCATCTGCAGTGGAAGGCTACTAGGCCTATTAGATGTCCTGACTTGCCCCACCTGTCTGCTGAAGGGGGAAGCAAGGGCTGGAGGGAAACAAAGGCCTGGGCCATTTTGTCCCCTCCCAAAGTGATAAACAGGTACCACAGGTCAATAGGCTGAGACCAACTGTATGAATTTCAATAAGACCAAATGGCAGATCCTGCACTTGGGTCACAACAGCCCTCAGCAGCACTACAGGTGCTCAAGAGAAGACTGGATGAGGCAGTGCCATGGTCTAGTTGACTGGCTAGGCCTGAATGCTAGGTTGGACTGGATGATCTTGGAGATCTCTTCCAACTTGCTTGATTCTATGGTTCTATACAGGCTTAGGAAAGAGTGTCTGGAAAGCTGCTCAGCAGAGAAGGACCTGGGGGTGTTGACTGAAAGCCATCTTAACACAAGCCAGCAGTGTTTTCAGGTGGCCAATGCGGTCACTAGTATCCTGGCCTGCTTCAGGAATAGCATGGCCAGAAGGAGTAGGGAGGTGATTATGTCCCTGCTCTCAACACTACTGAGGCTGCACCTCGAGCACTGCGTTCAGTTTTGGGCCCCTGACTACAAGAAAGGCACTTGGTTGCTGCAGCATGTCCAGAAAAGGGTAACAAAGCTGCTGAGGATCCTAAAGCACATCTCTTATGTGAAGCATCCGAGAGAACTGGAATTGCTTAGCCTAGAGAAATGGAGGCTGAGGGGAGACCTTGCTCTCTACAGCTACCTGAAAGGAGGTTGTAGAGAGGTGTGGGTCAGTCTGATCAACCAAATAACAGGTGATAGGGCAAGAAGAAATCACAGAATCACAGAAACATCCAGGTTGGAAAAGACCCTCAGGTTGTACCAAGGGAAGCTTAGATGAAGTATTTCTTTGCTGAAAGGGTGATCAGTAGTTGGAATGGCTTTGCCCAGTGCAGTGATGAAGCCCCCATCCTTGGAGGTATTTATGAGTTGTGCAGACATTGTGCTTAGGGATGTGGTTTAGTTAAGGACTTGTCAGTATTAGGTTAATGACTGGACTTAATGATCCTAAAGGACTTTTTTTGATCTAGGCAATTCTGGGATTCTGTGAAATATCCCTTGGCTTTATAAACAAAACTCAGCCACTTAAGAGGTCTGCTTGAGATAATTAGATGATTATTCATTCTGGATGTTAAAAGCTCCAGTTTTTATTTAGCAGAAAGTAGAATATCTTACAATCATATGGAAGGCATCAGATTTTATGAGGTCAGAACGAGCAATTAAGAAGTCACTTCTCTTAGCCATGTTTGCTATGGCTACAAAAGAGAACACTGATATCATGTCATTATCAGGCTCAGAGTTCACACACACTGCAAATCATGTTCAACGTGACAGATAAACACTGTGTTTACAGTGCAAAACACTATTGTGGCTGTTGCTATTCTTGACCAACATAATAACAGCTGTGACACTTTCAGAGCAAAGCAACTCTCAGCTTGGGCTGTTTCACAGGGTGATCAGGGGCATTTTTAGAAAAGTATGACTGGTTGCATTCTGATTCCTTGTCCCACTTCAGCTTGTCCTCATTTTTCTTTTATAGTATTTAAAACTTTATCTTTGTGCAGTTTAGAAGGAAGTTTTAGATGATTGTATATGCTTGTAGATAATTCTGATTCCTTGTCCCACTTCAGCTTGTCCTCATTTTTCTTTTATAGTATTTAAAACTTTATCTTTGTGCAGTTTAGAAGGAAGTTTTAGATCATTGTATATGCTTGTAGATAAATATGTAGATATGTGGAAAACTGTACCTGCATGTTCCTTAGGGGAAGGAAGTGGGGAGCCAATCAGAGGCTGCTCAGATCATGTAATCAGAGGCTGCTCAGATCATGTAGGTATGGTGTTTTCAGAACTCAGCAACCAGCCAGTCATGAAGGACTATGAAAATATGTAGAGGAGAGGCTGAGGGAGCTGGGCCTGTTTAGCCTGGAGAAGAGGAGGCTCAGGGGTGACCTCACTGCTGTCTACAACTACCTGAAGGGAGGTTGTAGCCAGGTGGGGGGTGGCCTCTTCTCCCAGGCAACCAGCAACAGAACAAGGAGACACAGTCTTAAGTTGTGCCAGGGGAAGTATAGGCTGGATGTTAGGAGGAAGTTCTTGACAGAGAGAGTGATTGGCATTGGAATGGGCTGCCCAGGGAGGTGGTGGAGTCACCGTCCCTGGAGGTGTTGAAGAAAAGCCTGGCTGAGGCACTTAGTGCCATGGTCTAGTTGATTGGATAGGGCTGGGGGATTGGTTGGACTGGATGATCTTGGAGGTCTCTTCCAACCTGGTTAATTCTATGATTCTATGATTCTAAAAGCCATATCCTTGTGTCACTGGGATGAGGCAGAGGTCATCCTGTAGTACACAAGCTCCATGCAGACCTCACCACGAGGTCATTTGTTGTCACATACACAGATGGAACATTCCACACACCATCTCTGGGAATATTCACCTGCGGCCATTGAAAGAAAACACTGCACTGCCTTACCTCTTTTCTTCTGGAAGATGTCCACAATCCATGTAATTCCCTATAGATTCAGATGTGACTAACCAAACATGTCATATTCATAGAATCATAGAACGTTTTGGAGGGAACTTCTGAAGGTCATCTATTCCAAGCACCCTGCAATGAGCAGAGACACCTTCAGCTAGATTCCATATGCTCTTCAATTTGTCAAAGATTAATGTATTGTAAAGGACTACCCCAGAGAGCAAATAAAGGAACTTATGTGTAGCTTTTCCTCTCCTATGTAGGTAAGACACAAGGACTTTGTGGATTTTCTGAGTTCATTCACAAAGAGCAACTTTGACTGGTTTGTAGTTTGAGCATCAAATAATTCATTCTCAGCTGTGGTCAGTGTTTTAGCTTTCTGCTTCAACTTAGGGAGAGTTAGTTAAGGATGTGTGAGTTATTTTTCCTTACTTTTTTGCACAGAAAGTGCACTAACCTAAGGTTCCAAGACTCAGACTGAGATTTAGACATACAGTGTTAAAATCTTGCTCTTGTGATAACACAGGGGCTATTTCTGGATAATTAGGCATAAAGACACATGTGACTTTCTAAAATGGTCTATTTTGTATTTTTTTTTTCTTCTAAGACAATTAAGTCACTTTTAAGAGTCTCTGTTTAGATTAACTGAAGAGTTAATGAACACAAGATTTCATAATGACAAGACTTCTAGATTTTAATATTAAATGACATGAAGTGCAGAATATTATCTTAAGCTGCCACTAAAGCCAAGTACCCTGACTGATAAGTTCGTGTAGGTCAGAAACTTACTCCTCTGATGCAATTATATTTGCACAAAAATATGCATTTTTATCTTTCATAAAAGTATTTTTCCAGGTTAATCTCAGAGAATGTTCTGTCATAGAGAGTTTCTTTCCAGTACAGAGAAAAACATCTGGAAATCAAGATCTGATTTAATATAGCAGACTGCAGCTGTGTTCACATCTGTTTCTTGAGCTTCTACTCTGTCTACTTTGACCTACATCTACACCCAAGTCCAAATCAGATCACAGAAACCAGGTGGGATTAGCCTTCATAAGCATTAGGACAGGCATAGAACCACATGCCCAAGTGGTACTCACTAAATGCTGAAGGAAGCAACATTGTTCATGTCAAACACGTTAATCTCCCCATCCAGAACAGTGCAAAAACAATAGACAAGACATCAAGAGCCATGCCATTATTTTCCTGTAACTGGTTTTGTCAGAACAGTTGTTTCTTCATCCTGTCGAGCTGCCATGCTGCAGAATAAACTACTCACTTCCAGATCACTGAAATTTGGCTGAAGTTCCAGTTAGGGTTTCTTGTTATAGAATCATAGAATCATAGAATCATAGCATCAACCAGGTTGGAAGAGACCTCCAAGATCATCCAGTCCAACCTAGCTCCCAGCCCTACCCAATCAACTAGACCATGGCACCAAGTGCCTCATCCAGGCTTCTCTTGAACACCTCCAGAGACAGTGCCTCCACCACCTCCCTGGGCAGCACATTCCAATGGCAAATCACTCTCTCTGGGAAGAACTTCCTCCTAACATCCAGCCTGTACTTTCCCTGGCACAACTTGAGACTGTGTCCTCTTGTTCTGTTGCTGGTTGCCTGGCAGAAGAGGCCACCCTCCACCTGGCTACAACCTCCCTTCAGGTAGTTGTAGACAGCAATGAGGCCCCCCTGAGCCTCCTCTTCTCCAGGCTAAACAGGCCCAGCTCCCTCAGTCTCTCCTCATAGGGTTTGTGTTCCAGGCCCTTCACCAGCTTCGTTGCCCTTCTCTGGACACGTTCCAGTATCTCAACATCTCTCTTGAATTGAGGGGCCCAGAACTGGACACAGTACTCAAGGTGTGGCCTAACCAGTGCTGAGTACAGGGGAAGAATAACCTCCCTTGTCCTACTGGCCACACTGTTCCTGATGCAGGCCAGGATGCCATTGGCTCTCTTGACCACTTGGGCACACTGCTGGCTCATCTTCAGCCTCCTATCTATCAGTATCCCCAAATAAGACAGTTGTGTGCTCAGATACTCGTAGAGGAAGCTAATTCTGATTGCACACAATCAAATACTATTAGCTTGCTACAATGGCAGGGTTTTACACTATTTCAGAACCTCAAAGATACTATATAGTGCTAAAATGAGCAAATGGACAGTAAGATATTACACACAGATGATCTAATTTCCAATCTAGAATCAAAGCATCATAGAATGATCTGTTGTTTGGCTGGATGGTTTTTTTACTGTTTACAATATCACAAACATTTGTGGTGTCATCTCTGTAAGGTGGCTACATTACACTCAGCCAAAAAATCTCTTTCTGTCACAGCACAATGGAGAGAATTTAGCTATCCTCCTGAGCACCTTAAACTCCCATTCATCACTATAGTGCATGTGCACTTCCACTACAAACTGAATAGTCAAGTCCACTACATTTTGATCCATGTGGAAAAACTGCTGTATAAGAGGAAAGCACTCTATTTCTACCATTTAAATTACCTATTCAGATCACATAAATTGTGACTTGAAGGTGGGTTTGGGGTTTGGTTTGGGGTTTTTTCTTCCGATAATTACTATACTATATGAGAAGCAGATAGTTGTTGCAGTTAGTTTCTTACTCATCAGAGTACAAGACAACAGAAAAATGCAGCTAAGGACTCAGCAGGTATAGTTACTGCATTCCTGACTCCTGGGTACGCTCCATAGTAGGCTCCATGCTTTACCAGATGCCTGTTTGAAAGACTGCGTGCCTCAAGACCTGCATACAAATCTATGTGCCAGCCACAGCATCCAGATAAATACCATGCCAAGCAGTTTCAGTACAGAATTCACTTATAGGAGCCAGCATTGTAGAATCTGCAGAACAGAAAAGTTATCAGGAGGTTCATACTCACACCAAGTATAATACAGTGAAAAATGTGGTGTAAATTTAAAGCTGTCCAGGAAGAGGACAGGCTTTTCAAATAACCATGTATATAGATCTCTCTAACTAAAATTACTGAATCACAGTTGATTCCCATTACAGTTGTTCACTTCTGGGCCAATACTGAGCCCAAAGTAATGTCAGTATTCATTCACAGAGTGCTGGTACTTCATATGGGCATTGCTGCCTAGCACATATAGCTATTCCTGATAGATGCAACACAATTTAGAGCTTCATTCTTTAGTTCTCAAGAAGTATGTACAAAAAAAAATCAAACAAATGCAGATATGCTATTTTAGAGCTAACACACTAGCCAAATCCTAAATTATAAACAAGAAACAGAAACTTTCTGGACATTTTTTAAATAGAAAGTAAATTAAATAGAGGATTGGCTATAGAAGAAAAAAAATAGATAAGTCTATATAGTATCATTTGTTTGATGAACTAGTATATAATTTGCCACACAAACTGTTCTTTGTCCCGCTGCTTCCTGCCTCCTCCTCTTCTTTACCCTCCACTGGCTGATCTTGCATGGCTACACTAACCTTGGCTGAGTACATAATAGTGGGGCCTGGTTTTATCTCTTGAAGAGGAAAAGAAGACCCTTCTGGGCTTGTCCAGGGGAAGATCTTTGTGTACAATATATATTTCTAAATATATATTGTACATATGCATTGTATTTTATTCTTTTCGATTTTAGTTTGGAGTCACCATCCCTGGAGGTGTTCAAGAAAAGACTGGATGAGGCATTTAGTGCCATGGTCTAGATGACTGGATAGGGCTGGGTGATAGGTTGGACTGGATGATCTTAGAGGTCTCTTCCAACCTGGTTGATTCTGTGATTCTATGATAAATAAAGCTTTACTTTGCTTTCAAACCTTATGAGTTAGTCTGGTGATTTTATTTTGGGAGGGTAATTTTAACCCTACCACATGCTAATGCTCCCAGTTAAGCAGACTGCCACTTTGGCCACCTTTGGTTCTTATTTTTCCTTCTACAGAGCTCAAGTATCAACTTTGCATTTCCAAGAAGCATGAATTAAAGCTACCTTTGCCAGCATTTCAGCAAAACATGCTACACATTCCTGTCTTTTCTTGATTAGAAATACTTTGCTGTTGTCTAGCAGTGCTGCCCTACCTCTGATATCTTGAGAGTAAAATGAGACTGAAAACAGTATTATTTGTAAAGTGAGGTGTCATCTATTACGTTTGGAATAAGACATTTTGGGGTACTGAATAAAAACCTGCTTACAAATTGCATTCATACACAGCAGACATCAAGCTAAGTGCAGGCTGGGCATGATTGTTCTGGGTGTAACCTAAATTAATGCTCCTCAAACACCCTAAAAGAGGAAGACAGTTGATCAAATATGTCAGCTAGAAGAAATGACAGCCTGTTTGGTGGAACAACAATGGGTTAATAGTCTATGAGGTGTATAGAAAACTACAGTGGTCATAAAACTTTTACTGAGCAAATACTGAGTCTATAGTTTTCCATACTGAGTGGAATAAGTACTTCTTGTTCCTGGATTTGCCTTTATAGGTCTTTCATGAGGATCAGGTTTCAGGTGTGAATGGAAAGTTTTCCTTGTTCCAAGTGGGTGTTTCTGGGGTTTATTATCTTTGCAAGTGAACCCTGCTCTGGAACTGTTGCATGGTTTCACCTGCACCATCTCTACCAAGCCATTTTAACATCTCATGGATATAACAGATCTGAGAAGCTTAGATTTTGACCATTCTGCTCTGGGACTTTCATTTGTAAGATTATGTGAATATTCTAGCAGTTACACACCTTCCTCAGCAACACAAGAACAAATTCCACCAATTAAGGACATTCCTAGTTCAGATGGTACCTCTGAATGGACTGCCTGAATGTCAAGGCCATGAATGTGCTAGTAAGCCTTAAATCGTAAGTCATGATCTACCTAACCTGGGTCCTTCACACACTTGTCCTCTGCTCCTTCATCAAGGAGCTCTGTTTCTGCTCCAGCCTAAGCTTTCAGTCCCTGCCTGAGGCCGTATCAGTTATACCCTTCCCCAGCTGCCCTGATTATTGGCTTGTTTTCCTTGAGAGACTCCAGACTGACAAAGCTGATAGCCTTATATCCAGTACCCTGGATTGATGCTGGATCTCTGCCATAGTCTTGTTTATGAGCCATCTACTGCTGTTCCCTCCCAGACAGACTTCTTGGATCAGGCTCACCACCTCGATTTGTTGGAAACTGCCAGTGGTCCCTGCCATTACCACAAGGCCACTCTTCTCTGGTCTTGTGTGGCTGTACCACTGTTAGTGAGCTCTTGCGGTTACCCCTGGCACTCAACTCATCTGTACAGCAGAGTAGCCCCATTCCTGCTCCTCCCCGGCCCTGAATAACACAGACCAAATCAGGAAAAATAACCTCCACTGATTCTATTTCTTATATGGGAATCTATATGGGAAATCAATAATTACAGCATGTAGCAAAAGGAGATCATAACTTCCACTACATGTTCCCAGAATGTTTCCTTCTCAGCATATGAACCACTCCCAGCTGCCTCCAGATAGGAGCCAGGAAATTTGGCTCCCACAAACGTCGAAAGAAACAAGATCATGGCAAAACAACTGACACCAGACTTTCACAGAATCACACAATAGATCTGGTTGAAAGAGACCTCAAAGATCAACCAAGTCCAACCTTTGACCCCGCACTGAAGGGTCAACACTGAACCACATCCCTAAACACCAGGTCCACGCATTGCTTGAACATCCTTAGAGATGGTGACTCCACCACTGCCTTGGGACGATCATTCCAATGTTTGATAACTCTTTTAGAGCTCCTAATGTCCAGCCTAAACCTCCCCTGGTGAAACTTGTAACCATTTCCTCTGGTCCTGTCGCTTGTTATCAACCTCCTTTCAGGCAGTTGTAGAGAGTCTCTCCTCAGCCTCTTCTCTCAACTGAACAGCCAGAGCTCACTCAGATGTTCCTCCTTGTAGGTCATGTGCTCCAGGCCCGTCACAAGCCTTGTTGTGCTTCTCTGGACAGGGCTCAGGCATCTCAGTGTTCTTTTTGTAGTGAGGGGCCCGTAATTGAACATAGTAGTCAAGGTGGCCTCATCAGTGCTTAATACAGGAGGATGATCCCCTCCCTGTTCCTGCTGGCCACCATGGGCACACTGCTGATCCATATCCAGCTGACTGTCAACCAATACCTTCAGATCCCACTCCAGGTTGTCATGTACCAACCACACATCTCCAAGTCTCTAACTTACAACAGGGTTGTTGAGACCCAAGTGCAGGACCTGACAGTTGGCCTTGTTGAACTTCGAACAATACCTTCATTCCAACACCTTTACCCAGTAAAGAATCTGTGCTGTTTTGCAACATGCCTCAGTTCCTGCTAACTCATCAGTTTTATGGGAGTTACACAACTACCTCCCACAAGCTGACGGCTCCTCTTTGTTCCATGTGTCTCAACTCCCCTTTGCCTGCAGATACACAAGTTGAGCAGTGTTAATTAGGCTGTTTGAAAATAAATTGGTTCCAGTCTGTTTCATGCCTGATGTTCACTGGAGCTGTGTCAGTTTAATTAAAAAAACATTCTTTCTGATCATAAGCTTTGCCTCTATAATCAAATGGAGGTTATGCTTAGTAACATATGGATTACTAGAGTTTCTAAGGTTCATAGAAATTAGGTTAGCTGTGGATATTACTCCTACTGCCATCACAAAGAAAAGCTTTGGAGTATCATCTCAGAAAATTCACCAGAAAAAGACATATGTTGGTCTTCAGGTGCATTTGTCTTGAAAACTGCACAGGAGGCAATGCAGAACAAGTCTGGGCCCCTCAATTCAAGAGAGATGTTGAGGTGCTGGAACATGTCCAGAGAAGAGCAACGAAGCTGGTGAGGGGCCTGGAACACAAACCCTATGAGGAGAGGCTGAGGGAGCTGCGGTTGCTTAGCCTGGAGAAGAGGAGGCTCAGGGGGGCCTCATTGCTGTCTACAACTACCTGAAGGGGCATTGTAGCCAGGTGGAGGGTGGCCTCTTCTGCCAGGCAACCAGCAACAGAACAAGGGGACACAGTCTCAAGTTGTGTCGGGGTAAGTATAGGCTGGATGTTAGGAGGAAGTTCTTCACAGAGAGAGTGATTGGCATTGGAATGGGCTGCCCAGGGAGGTGGTGGAGTCACCATCCCTGGAGGTGTTCAAGAGAAGCCTGGATGAGGCCCTTAGTGCCATGGTCTAGTTGACTGGCTAGGGCTGGGTGCTAGGTTGGACTGGGTGATCTTGGAGGTCTCTTCCAATCTGGTTGATTCTATGATTCTAAGTATAAGGCATGCACCTTTTTTCAGTGAATGAATCTGTGGGGTGTAATAAAGCTAGAATAAAATTAAAAACCAATCAAACAAAAATATATGCTGTTCAGCAGTTTAGTTTACCACTTGCTCGCTGAGACTTACAGAGCAAATGCATGTAAAAGGATAGTTCTATCTCTAGATTTCATGTATGTGCTAGTTTGAGCCTAGCTAGAACATTTTGGTGAGAAGAACTAGATTATAGGCTGTGAAAAGGAAACAATGGTGATGTCAACTTCACTCATTGGCTTGCTGAGATGTATAAGAACAAAAACATAATATAGATAACAGAGTCGCTCTCTGGGCTTTTTGAGCTGCATCTTTCTCTCTAACCTAACCTGCCATCTGTGTGACTAATTCATCTGCTTCCTAATCCCCCTGGCTGACCCTCAAAACTACCTTAAACATATGGCAAGATCTGTGGTAAGGTTGAGAGGTGGGAGGAAGATGGAAGGGTGGTTGAGAGCCCCTCCTGGAGACTCAGGTATCTGGGAGGGGAGTTGTGTTTCTGTATTACCTTTTAATTTGTGTATTTCTGTCTATAGCTGCATATACTGTAAATATCTGCTTGTATATTGTGCTAGCTGTACAATAAAGCCACTGAGTCTAGTCTGGGTGATTTCACAAAGCGGGGGGGGGGGGGGGGGGCAGGTAACATCCAAACCATCACAATGCATTACCTAAATAGCTTCTCAGCCTGTCTGTGGCTCCCACACCAGTCACTTTCCCTCACTTAACATGGAAACACCCTTGTGCTGCAGTGCACATAAATGTACTAATATGTGACAAATACTGTACTGCTGCTTTGCTGATGATCCTGCAATTATCTCTGTTAAAGGTACTTTTCTGTAACTGGTTGGGAAGGAATGTGTAGCAGTGCATAGCTGTCCTTGCTTTGATAAGTGATTTTCAAGTTATTTTAGCTCTGAAGAAGACATTAATAAGTTCATTTTGAAAAACAAATTTCTAATCTCAAATTTATTCTAGAAGTTGTTTATCTTTCACTTTGACTTTGTAAGTGGCCTCACAATTTTGTAAGTACATAGGGGAACTTCAGAGTAGCTCTAGGGCATTAGGTCTGGTGACTCAATAGCTGTAAGGGATCAGAAATCATTATATATATGGCTCAATATTGTCAGGAGAATCGTTTAGGGTACAGGGAGCTTGGCCTTAGCCCCCTGGAGTCGACCAAGGGATTGGGACCCGGTCTGCTTCCTGGCTAGACTGTAGGAGCCTGGGGACTCCCTGGAGACAGAGAAGCAGTTTGGAGCTCTGGAGATTGCATGAGGGGTGAGCTCCATTGCAGAATCGGGGCGGGTGGCAATTTTTAGCAACAGTGTGAAACTATAAAAGGCGTCACAGTGTAGTGGGCTGAAAGAACTGCTTGAGAACTTGTTGGTTGTCGTCTGCTTGGGGGTCTACTGGAGGCGAGTGTCGCTGCATGCCATGAGGAGCTGCTGCTAGGGGAAAGCTGTTTCTCGAGGGAGCCGCGTGTGAAGAATCGTTTGCCGAGAAGTCAGGGGCTACAGATCAGGGCCTTGGAAAGCCACAGTGTTGCCCTGCTTCCCCGCCTGCCACAGAGCAAGCTGCCGCCCTGCCTGGGGCGCAGGCTCGCCAGTCCTGTTCACGTCTTCTTGCTTGACCGCCACGGTATTTACATCCACAGCCTGTTAAATAAACCGGTTTGGCACTTGACTCTGAGTCTTAATTCTGTTACCGAGGTGTAAAGTTAGTCACTTTGAAAGTCCAATTTGACATCACTCGGGAATTAAGCTCAGCCACTCCCCAGCTCCTCTGGTACCCGAGGACAAGCTGGAATGCAAGGGGATTTAATTTCTGCCAAATTACCCACTGTTGGACCGTGACAACAACATCGACCACAACCAGGGATTCTACCATGACCTGCATCGTGTAAACGGACTGGGCATGGCACAGCTGTGACAGCCTCCAGCATCATCGTTCAAAGATGCGCACAGTAGGCTGCAAACGGAGAACACGGATAAGCAGATGTTGTTCAAATCAATGTTATTACAAAGGCGGATAAATCCTCCCTCTGTGGGCACTGGTGAGAGCCATTAAAATGGAATTTAAAAAATTGGTTTATGTTAACAATCCTGAGCGCTGTTCGCTGTTCCTACTGCTCGACCTGCTCTTCCACAGGTGCCTCCAGATGCCCCAGAGTGCTACCTGGGCTTCTTCTCTGCCTGGGTGTTGGGAAGGACGGGCCAACCTCTTTCTGACTGCTAGTCTCTTCTACAAACCCACCACATTTTGCCACTCAGCTTGGTAGGTATAAAACCTACTGAGTGGAGTCCGGGAAAGGGTGGCGGGAGGCCAGCCAGCCAGCGACCGCGGGCAGCGCGGGGTAGAGGGTTACAGCTTCAGTCACCAGTTGCCCGTGGGTGGGCTGCTACCCCAGGCGCAGGACCAAGCGCTAGCCTGGTCCGGCCCTTTACCCACTGTCAGCGGGGCGGCTCCGCCCTGTCCCGTCCCGCCCCGCTCCGCCAGCCCGGCCGGGCAGCGCCTAGCGTGCTCAGGCAGCTCTGAGTCTGCCGTCCCGCGTCTCTCTCTGTGGCCATGCAGCTCCTCACCGGCACATCGGGCACGTTGCAGGCAGCAGCGCTGCTGCTGCTCCTGCTCCTCGTCCCCGGTTCCCGTAAGTAGCGTCCGCGGAGGGACGGGCGGGCCGGGAACAGCGGGTGGCGGGACTGTTGCTCTACGCCGGCAGGGAGGCGGCAGCTCGTCCGTCCGGTGCCTGCTGCAGCATCTCCGCTGAGCAGACGCAGGCCTCGCCGCGTCCCTGGGACCGGGAGCGGGGCTGGGTGGCGGTCTGCGCCCTCGCTGCCCCTCCGAGCGAGTTTCCAGGTGCGGGGGAGTTCGGCTTTCTTCTGAGTTTTCTCTTTCCAGCTCCCCAAACGAGCCGAGATTGCGCCGTGCACGTGGGTAGGTTCTCTAGGGCAGGCCTGTTACGGGAACGGGCAGCAGGAGGCTTATCAGCCCGGGCATTTTTGAAGTAGAAACAGTAATCATAAAAAACAAAAGCCACAGCACCGAAGGGCGCTTTTGGAGAGAGGGTGTGTGAATGCAGTCGCGGGATGCACAAACGCGCCCTGCTGACCCACGGCTCCTCGGTCCATATGCCTGCGCGCCTGCAGGTGTGAGTAGGGGACGCGGAGGTGGTGTGAGCCGTCGTAGATGTTCCCCAAACCCTGCGAGTGTCACAAGGACCTTCCCGTAATAGGTGCACGCGTGAGTGGTTCACACAGGAGTCGGGGGAGGCACGGTACGCCAGACAGGGAAGGAGGTGCTTTCTTTTCTTGATGCTGTTCTCTGAGGCATGCTGTAACAGTGGCAAAAGGCTTTTCATAGCTTTGGGGTCATCCCGTCTTTGCTGTTAGGACAAATGGTGTGTTTCGTTGCATTTCTGTGGGGCGCTTACAGCAGTGCTGCTTTTCAGTGGCTGATTCTAGTAAATACTCACACTCTCGTTTTCTAGTGCTTTAACTCAGCTGGTAGGAGGCCAAATTCAGGGGATAATCATCAACATGCACTCGAATAAAATGAGAGACAGAAGTCTGAGCTGCTAGAGTTACCTCTTCAGAAGACAAATGCTCTGTGCCGTGCCCCACCATTTCCCAAAGAAGCCAGATAGGTACCAAAAGTAACCTGGCATGAATAACCAGCTTACTGCTTTGCTGAGGTCTTATGGTCTCCGTTTTACAGTATCAGACTGTCATTTCCTTTGGTATAACGTTGGCCTGATCTGCCTTTTATCATGTTACTTCCTGAGTGCATATGCTGGTTTAACTCAGTGCACAGTCTCCTGAGACTGAGATGATCCCACCTAATTCTTGACAGTCAAATTTTGTCCTCCCTCTATAAGTGAATTTGTTGTCTAGAGTCTATTTACAATACACTGAGACAAAACTATGCCCTTTCAAAGCTTAGTCTAAAATATCTGTTGAATTGTCTGGTTTTTTTTCCTCTGCTCACTTACTCAGAAACTTCCAGCAGCTACTGCTGGTATTTTTGTTGGTTTCAGCAGAAGTTTGTGATTCACTAATGAACACTACAGAACAAAGCATAAAGCCCATCAAATGCTATGATTAAAAAGTGAAAGTGGGAGTAGATTTGTCATCTTTCCAGCAAAGGTTTTTGTGCAGGCTGGTTATTTCAGTACGATGCTGTTCTTCTATAGAATGTTGTAGTCTGCTGGAAAGTTGGTCAAGTCGATGGAAGAAACATCACCAAAGTATTAAGGTTATGGAAAAGTCCTTCCCACTATTATTTACAGTCCAGCTGTCTTCCTGATATCTGAGAGAGTGAGGAGAACCCATGCTTTCTGGCAGGAAGTTGCCCCACCCCCCACCCTTCCTGCTCTGTTCAGAAGAAAAAGAGCTAACAACACCTTGCAGGAGGTATCCCATATACAAAACTACCTGCTGCACTTGAGCAGCAGCCTCCAGGCCTGAAAACAGACATGGCATTTTGATTTCAGTGTATCTTCTTACAAAAGGTAGTGTAGTTTTTCAGTCTCAAGTCTACCAGGGTTGAGAATTGGTTACTTGTGTCTGTGTTGCTTCCTTAAGCGTCTGTGCAGTGCTGTTTGTGCTTTCCTTTGTGAGACTGTGAGGTAATTTCACAATGTTAAGTAAGGTATGAGGATCTTGTGCAAAGACTTGCTGAGAAAATCCTGCCTGACCTCTGTTGCAGGATGACCTACCCTCCTGGTAAGTCAAGAACACCACTTCAAAAATAGGTATCAAAAGACCTTATTGAGTCAAAGAAAGAAAAATAGAAGTTTCCAGATAGCAGAGATTTGAACTTGTAGTCTGTCAAAATTGCCTGGCAGATGTTACAGTAGATTCAGGATCAGAGGATTGCTTTTGTTGTACTCTCCAGAATCTGAGTTCAATCCATTTCAACTGAGGACAGTGAGTTTTCTTGTGGTAGAGTCTATGCAGGGAGTGGTTATATTCATACTACTGCTGTAACATCTCTGCTTTAACCATTCCAGCACCTCTAGCATTACCCATTTGGATTACTTAGAGGTTATACTGTGCAAGTCAGAGATTTTTCTGATGGACTGTCAGTGCCTCTGTACTTTTTGGTTTTTAGACCAACAGCAGTGGGATAGCTTGAGCAAAAACTTTCCTGCTTTTTCCACCATGCATCAAACTTCAAGAGAGAAGATGTGCAGGCAGAATTTTATGTCTGAATGTGTAAAATTATGCCTAGGAAAAATGAGAATTTACTTACCAAGGTCTTTGTGCAGTGTGAGATTTAGTTAGTGTGAAGCCTCTAAAATGTCTTTGCTGTAAATTTGCTTGCAGAGGTGGGCAAATTGGCCTTTGTCATGTGTCAGAATTTGAATGAGTAGTGCCACTCCTCAGTGCATGGTTGTCCTACCAGGCTTCATCTACACAGAATAGTAATTAGGTACATAGCTGAGCTGGAGACTACAGATTCATAACATTAAATATTCGTGGGTGTGATGCACTGTGGTGTGTTTTTTTTCAGGACCTGTCCATTTAAAATCTTATCCTGTTCATTTTCAACAAGTATCTGAGCTATCCCTGCCACTCACCCTGTATCTGTCTGTATGTTTAGCACAAGCACCGATGTTCAGCTTCTGTGCCTGAATGCCACTTTAGAAAGTCAGTTCCAGCTATAAAGCTGGAAAATCTGTCCTGATTTTGCCCTTTTGAAAGTTTGCTTATTATTGCTTCAGCTGTGGCTTGTTATGCACTAGAGCAATGAAACAGTGCGAGGCCCTGAAAGCACTCAAGAGTACCAAACCGGGCTGTAGTGTTTCACAGGAAGCATACTTGCCTTGAAATACAGCTTGGCCAGCCACAAGCAGTTGTGGTTTTAGCTGCATCCACATCTGACCTTAAACAGAACAGAGCTGTCTGACAAAAATGTTATTCATCCCCTTTCTGTGACCTTTTCCAGTATATGGTGCTTTGGTGTATTACCTTAAGGTAGATACTTCCTTTTGGTTTGCTTCTATGTCATTACGAAAAATGACCACAGAGATCCCCCTTTGTGCTGGTTTGAGCCTAGCTAGAATGTTTTGGTGAGAAGAACTAGATTATAGGATGTGGAAGGAAAACAAGGCTGATGTCTACTTCACTCATTGGCTTGCTGAGATGTATAAGAACAAAAATCCAAATATAGAAAAGGGAGTCGTCCTGCTGTTGGTGAGCTCCGAGCTGCATCTCTCTCTCCTAACCACACCCTCCATTTCTTTGGCTAATCCACTTTGCTTCCTAACCCCCTGGCCGAACCTCCATTCTTCCTTGGGACTGGGGTAAGGTTGAGAGGAGTAGGGGGAAGGGGAAGGGGCAGTTGGGAGCCCCTCCTGGGGACTCAGGTTTCTGGGAGGGGAGTTGTGTTTCTGTATTACCTTTTACCTTGTATATTTCTGTCTATAACTGTATATACTGTAAATATCTGCTTGTATATTGTGCTAAGCTGTAAATATAAGCTTCATTCAACTGGCTGAGCCTAGTCTGGGTGATTTCCAAAACTGGGGGGGGCAGGTAACACCCAAACCATCACACCCTCTTTTTTTTCCCCCTTCTCTCCTCTGGATCACAGTGGAAACAAGCATCGGCACATTTTTTTCTGCTGAAGATCTGGGGATTTGTTTGTCCAATATTACAATTGATCCTGTGACCCAAAGAGTTTTACCTCAGCTCATGCACAGCGCCTTTCATGGTGTAGCTGTCTGCTGACTTTCTCCCCTCTTCCTTCCTGTAGCCATGCCTGCACATGTGCACCTGGGTCAGAGCAGACTTTAAACTCTTGCACTTCTGCTTCCTGGAGTCACTGTTTTACTTTGGGCTGGTTGCACTGTACAGTCTGTGATCGCAAATGAGAGCCTGCGATTGTCAGAGCCATCTGCATAAAAATGTGAGCTCCTGGATTAAGATGTAGGAGTTCTTTCTGCTTCCTTGGTTGAAGTCTTCTGCTGTCATTGCAGTGACTGCTTCAAACCCCAAACTGAAGTCTGAGGATAGGGAATAGTTTGGGAATAATATAATTTTGAGATTTTCTTTCTCCCACCTGTCCCATTCACTGCCCTGTGTTCCAATGTGACGTATGCTTGCACAGCACCCCATGTTAAAATTATTTGTGTTGTTTCAACTGCTTGTCATCCAAGCTGAGAAACTAGTCTGCGTTTGGGGTTATTTTTAAGGGAGGGATGGGGGAGGAGTCTTTCAAGATGTGCAGTCCAAGCTGATGTGAACTAGGGCTAGCGGAGTCCTGTCTTCCCTTCCACCTCTGTTTCCTGGACTTCTCTTTCATTTAATCCTACTGGGAACCCATTCTGCTGGTTAAGGCAGCAAAATTCATTGTGTGCTTGTGATGGTTTGGGTGTTCCCTGCTCCCCCATGCTTTAGAAATCACCCAGACTAGACTCAGCTGGCTCTGGAAATATGAATGAAGCTTATATTTACAGCTGGCACAATATACAAGCAGATATTTACAGTATATACAGTTATAGACAGAAATATACAAGGTAAAAAAGGTAATACAGAAACACAACAGTCCTCCCAGAAACCTGAGTCCCCAGGAGGGGACTCTCAACCATCCCTTCACCTTCCCCCTACCCCTCTCAAGCTTACCCCAGTCCCAAGGAATAATAGAGTTTCAGCCAGGGGGGTTAGGAAGCAAAGTAGATTAGTTCAAAATGGAGAGTGAGGTTAGAGAGACGCAGCTCAGCCAGCAGCCCAAGTGAGAGTGGTTATCTATGTTTTTATTTCTTGTTCCCATACATCTCAGCAAGCCTATGAGGGAAGTAGACATCACCATTATTTTCCTTTCACAGCCTGTAATCTAGTTCTTCTCACCAAAACATTCTAGCCTGCTTAAAACCAGAACAGTGCTACTGAAGAGAGGAGTAATGTTTGTTGGCTGACCTTCCTCCTGTTAAATGCAGGGAGACTAGCTCTGATGAAGATAATTTTCTTCAGAATTCAGTCCTTCTTGGGAAAGCTTAGTTTAGCTGTGCCCTGTCCTTTCTGTTTGCTTGTTTTTAAATTTGTTTTCCCTAAGTTCATTAATTAAACAGTCTGAGATATCTTGCAGTGCTGCCCTCAGTCTGAGTATTGCAGGGGTAAGGTACAATGATGAATAGTTTGCCATTTGTATTTGCAAACTGCTGTTCTGAGATCTTCATTAAGATTTTGCAACTGCTAAGAAATTTCCTCATTTCTGTGATACTTAGCTTAGATTATTTACTTGGCTTCAGTAGAATATTGTTATAAGTTATTAAAACTAAACTCTGTCAAGGACAGAATCCACAACTGACCCTTCTCCATGCATATGGATGACAGACTTTTCATTCCGTGTGGTTTCTCCTTGATTTTTACACTCGTGTGTAGACCAGGCCTGAAGGCAGAGTAATAATCTCTTCAGGATGGGATGATAGCTCAGCAGAGGTGTGATAATTCTCTGTCCCAGTCCCCACCTCCCAAATGCTCAGTGGGTGTATTAATATGCTGCTAGTGTATAAGCAGTGGAGCTTCTTAGTGGAGCTTATTGTCTTACTATGCTGTCTGTAGAGGGGCAAAGCAAGCACTCATCTGCCTACAAAGACCTTGCAGACTTCATTGCATGAGAAGTTTTTTCCTTCTGCTGTAGGTAGTGCAGGTCATATGCTATTACCCAAGGAAGGTTCTGTGTTTTCTGCCTCTTACTTCACAGTATCACAGTATCATCAGGGTTGGAAGAGACCTCACAGATCATCAAGTCCAACCCTTTACCACAGAGCTCAAGGCTAGACCATGGCACCAAGTGCCACGTCCAACCTTGCCTTGAAGTGCCCCAGGGACGACGACTCCACCACCTCCCCGGGCAGCCCATTCCAGTGTCCAATGACTCTCTCAGTGAAGAACTTTCTCCTCATCTCGAGCCTAAATCTCCCCTGGTGCAGCCTGAGGCTGTGTCCTCTCGTTCTGGCGCTGGCCACCTGTGAGAAGAGAGCAACCTCTTTCTGGCCACAACCACCCCTCAGGTAGTTGTAGACAGCAATGAGGTCACCCCTGAGCCTCCTCTTCTCCAGGCTAAACAATCCCAGCTCCCTCAGCCTCACCTCGTAGGGCTTGTGCTCGAGGCCTCTCCCCAGCCTCGTCGCCCTTCTCTGGACACGCTCAAGCATCTCAACGTCCCTTTTAAACTGGGGGGCCCAGAACTGAACACAAGAGAACTTGGGATGATGATGATGTGGAATCTAAAACTGAAGTTGGGAAAGAGTTCCAGGTCATTTGGTGTTTGGATGTTGCCATTTTTATTGTGCTAAGAGCAGCCTGTTGTGATGCTGTGCTTATATATCATTATACCTAACTTCTGTCCATGGTAGTTCAGTCATTTATATACCCAAAGTATGTGAGAGATGTTGTACTGACTCTTTTTTTCCCCACTTCTTAGTAATAAAGCACCTAAAACTATCTTTTCTTGGGGTTTATATAGGAAATGAAGAGATGAACAACTCCAGCAGTACTACACCATTTAACACAACTTCAGACCAGAAATTGCAAGGTAATACTCTTGGTATTTCTGTTGCTGTTCTTCAGTAGCAGTGAGAAATACAATATTTATTGTCTTAAGCTGTTCTGCAGTAGTTTGTCCTTTATTTTATCAAATTGTAAGCAGCTGTAGGGCAGGAGAGAGGTACCGTAACTGTCATGTCTATGGCAGTTCACTGCACTTGAGCTCAGTGCTAGAGTACATGTTTATTTCATAATGTAATCTCATTTTGACTGCCTTAAGCTGTATACCTTTAAGTATGTGCCATGCAAAAGGCATATTCCTTAAGTATTTTTTTCCCTGTACTGCTCTCATCTCATTTGCTGTTGGCCAACAAATGGGATGTATGGCCAATACTCTGCTCACTAAGTTATTGTCTTGTGCTGATTGCATTACTGCCTCGCACCCAAATTCCAGGCAGCGCTCATGGCTTCTTTTCACCTGTGTGGGCATGCAGTCCACATCCAGGCATGTTCTCAGGGTTGCAGAAGTAAGCACTTGGAACTTGGCAGAAACCCAAAGCTGTGTTCTGCTTACAATATTGGGCCAGTGTGGGAAAGGTTTAGCCCCAGGCATATCTGTGTCTTACACTGATGTAAAAGTCAACATAAACAAGAAGAATGTGTTAGTAATTTTACATCATAGACTGTTTCTCAAAGGCAATTATATCTGCCACTTAATGTCCCAGGTATGTCAGTATAAGGATTGCATGTAGGATGTACAGTGATGGGAGTAGTTGGCTATGATTATACCAAAGAAAAGACAAAGTAATTCCCTCTATTTTTATTTCCTCCTCCTGGTTTTGGTAGATGGTTTGAAGGTGTAAATTTGTTGCAATTGTTCTTAAACCTGATCTTACTTATGACATGTACAGAACTGCAAAGAGCATTGACAAAACTGTTTTAGACTAGACTTTTCCAGTAGTAAAAGCAGCAAATCTGTTCAAATGAGATAGGTCTGCTTCTTGATTCCGGTAACTGTGGTGGTGTTCTTGGGTTATATGAGGTTATGCTGTTTGTTTTCCAACCATGCTGAGAAGTGATAGAGCTGCTGCAAGGCACACAGCAGTAGCAGTGTAGGAGGAAGCTGTAAAAGATCAGTTACTTCAGAGAAAAGAACAGTCACAGAATGAGCATTGGTAAGGCAGAATGAAGGGAAGCAAATATGGGCAGTGATGCTCCCAGGAATGAGAATTACCAAACAGTCCAATAGATCTTTGCCAGGAGAAAGAGACCGTTAATCTGTAAGAGTGAAGAAGGATGCAGCATTGAGGAGGAAAGCAGTAGTGGGAGGATGCCTGAGAACCTAGAAGTAATAAGTAGGAAGGGGATTGGGGGTAGAGAACGGGAAAAGCAGAATTGAAAGAAAGGAAGGAAAAAACATTAAGACTGAAAAATGGTTTATACTCTTAATTATTTGGAAACAGACAGATTATTAGGACCTTTTTTGTGTGTGTGTGTAGAGAGAGAATAAGCCCACAGAATGGTATTTCACAGAGTATCCTTCTGTCTGTGCTTGTCACAAATACAGTGTATTCATAGCATGAGCCCAGGTTTTAACAGAGGTGCAACAAAATGAAAAGTAAAGGTTGAGAGACAGGAAATGGAATTGAAACAGGGGAATAGAAACTAGGAAAAAAGTCAAAGCAACTCAAGCGAGTCAGTGATGATGTGGCTGATAATAGCAACTGGAATAGAGCAAAAAGAGGAGATTTAAAGAATTCAGGTGTAGCCTACTTGGGCACTGCTGTGCATACAGCGTAACTGTGTTCTTGCTGCACTGATACCTGGAACTGTTTTGCAGAGGGATAAAACCATCTGCTTTGGAATGAAATATGCTCTTCTCTGTTCCACTTGAAGCCTGTGAATGTAGATACCCTGAGGTGTATATAATACTATAATTATAGTATGTTAAAACAAAAATTAAGACTTTTCTTTTTTCCTTGAAGGCAATATCAGCTCCACTGTTCTATCATCCTCACAACCTACAACATCTACAGTAGGTATGTACCAGTTCAGCTATCCATTACTATGAACGTAGATGCTAGGTTCAAACCTACCCCAAATCACAGAATTATCTGGATTGGAAAGGACCTAGTTGGTCATTTAGCACAACGCCACTGCTGTGGGCAGGAACATCTTCTGCTAGATCAGGTTGCCAAAATCCCCACCCAACTTGCCCTTGAACACTTGCAATGATGTGACATCTGCAGTGTGGGCAATCTGCTCCAGTGTCTCACCGCTCCCATCAGAGAACAATTTCTTCCATCATATCAAAACATAAAGAAATACTCCTCAAAAGTGGATATTTGGGAGAGGCATTGTCATTTTAGTGCTGGGAGGCAATAAGTAGAAACTCTGAAATGAATTTTAGCTGTTATCCTTCATCAGTAGAATCATAGAATCAACCAGATTGGAAGAGACCTCCAAGATCATCAAGTCCAACCTAGCACCCAGCTCTATCCAGTCAATTAGACCATGGCACCAAGTGCCTCATCCAATCTTTTCTTGAACACCTCCAGGGAAGGTGCCTCCACCACCTCCCTGGGCAGCCCATTCCAATAGCAAATTGCTCTCTCTGTGAAGAACCTCCTCCTAACATCCAGCCTATATGATTTCCCAAGGCAGCAGTGTTGTAGTCATGATGCTCCAACACAAGTAGTGTGTTTACAAAACACATCTTTGTAGAAAGAAGAAATAGTAGTATTAGATCAACTAGTAGAGTTTGGAAGTAGATTTTTAACTTGAGACACAAACAGTTCATCCAGTTGGATTGACAGTGTTCCAACTGTTGGCTCTGTCAATGTGAGATTATTGGAAAAGGAAATTAAGAAAATTATCTCTTGGAAGAACTTGCATAGGCTTGTTTCACTTAAGGAAAGACTGGATAAGAATTAGTGTCATGCAGTTGTGCAGTCTCATGCACAGATATAAGATTCTATCTGTGAGAAGAGAAATTGGGTTCCCTTTGTGCTAAGGGAAAGCAGGGCAGAAATGCTGTGCATGCCCTAAGATACTTCAGAGACTTGTGGATTCTTATGTTGATCAGATGGTCCTAGCTATGTCATTTTTTCCAGTACAACTCATCTTGTGTCCCTGTAGTCTCCAGATAATCTCTGAGATAGAGCACTCAGGAGTTGCTTGTTATTCATTGAAGAATAAAATACTAGGAGAGGAAAAAAAATCCCTGCAAAGGCCTTGCTTTTGATGGCAAGGAAGTGTTACAGCATCTCATTCTATTGTCTGCAGCATTCCAGTTGGAGCATGTCTAACTTAGATGGAGAGATTTTTGTAATCTCCTTGTTGCCTTTGGGTCTTCCCCATGTGTAAAGCTGTTGTTAGCCCCAGGTGTTTCATTCTCCCTGGGCTCCAACCCTTCTGCCCTCTGCTCTAACCCTGACTGTGGGTTTCTTGCAGAGATCTGAGTTTTACTGTGTCTGGATAATAACAAAAATAGTAAAAAGAGGCCTGAACTCTTTACTGTTAGATACAGTACAAACTTAAGAGACAGCTATGCCTTGCTTCACACAGTTTATTTCCCTCTCTTTTTTTTGTTGTTACAAACTTCATCAGTTTTGAGACAATCTTCATCCATCTTTATTATCTAACTTGACCAGAATAGAGATACCAGATACATGTACTTAATTTTGCTTAAAGCCTTTGCCTTTTTTCTTTTCTTTTTCAGCTTTGGATTGATTTTTTTTCTTTCTTTTTTTTTTTCTCGGGGTTGGGAGGGGTTGGAGGTTTTGGGGGATTTTTGTATGTGTGGCTGTTTGGGTTTTTTTGGAAGCTTTTCATGGCAGGAGCAAAAGTCTGTTTCATTCAGTCATTTTCCATGCCCATGAGAGCATTGGTTTATTTTAGGAAGAGCAGTCAATAATTATTATTATGGTGCTTATGCAATTTGAGTTGTTTCTGTTCTTGTTGCGTTAGACCAAAAAGCAAGTAGTGCATGCCACTAAGAATTCTTATCCTTTTGTTCTCTCTCTCTGTGTATATATATATAGTTTGATTGATGGATGTAGCATAGCTATGCAATGTTTAAACACAGGTAGCATACAAAGTAAAACACATGTCTCTCTTAAAAATGAAGCATCATAAACCTGAACTGTGTTACTGGCATGTAACAACTGAAGCAGTCTGGGTTTGTTTAGTGTGATGTTCAGTGAAGCCCAGCTGGTCTTTGGGAGTTTAAGTAATAAGGGAAATAAAAGGTAAAAGACAGATGTCACTAGCAAGTATTCTTTCATTTTAACTTGGTCAGTAAAATACTATGGATGAGATTTTTTCAGAACACAGGAGAGCAGATTAGTGCCCAGTTCACATTAGCTTCCCAAATTCACTGTCTCAGCCTTTCACTGATGTTTTGAAATGGTGGACACTAAATACATCACAGAAGATTAAGTCTGTAGGAGGTTAGCCAGAATTTACTCCTAATATTACATCAACAAGTGCTGTAATCTTCATAAAGTAAGACAAAAGAATAGCAAGTGGGGAGGGAAGTAATGTGGGAATTATCTGAAATTCCTCCTGATAGCTTCTTGGATATTTCTTGTGCCCACTCATGTTTTCTGTAGTTTAATGCCCATAGGATAAGTACCACCTTTGTGTAACACTGTTTCATAATGTTACACACGCAACAATTAGCCATTGTATTGCTCAGCCAGTCTGATACTCAGAAATGATGGCTAAACAAAACAATAAAAGCCACAGAAAACTGTCTGGTTGCCACTCTTATTCAGATTTGTCTGTCTTTTGGTGTATTTTGTGTTAGGAGTGTAGTTCCCAGGTGTGCTTTCATGTCATGTAGCTGGAGATAGTTTCCATATAGACATTTTCTTGTTTATTTCCTACAATGAGGAACCATTGCATATTTATAGATCATTGTACCTTTGGGGAGTTGGCAGCATTAAAATGTGCCCTGAATTTTATCTGATGTATTTTACACATGCTTCAGAGAGGAACTGAATTTCCTAATTGTAAAAAAAGGTAAGTACATAAATACAGTACTCCAATTGTTCCATCTCAATGAATGCTCATTTCAAAGTGTTTCCTAGAGTTATGGCACAATATAATTCTAACATCAAAGAACAGGAAAATAAATAACATTGTCTGTGGTGACTGTTTTGGGCTGTATCAGTAGTTTTAATGTTAAGTGACCCATAGAAGTGTTGTGTAAACCAGTTCCTTTCTGAATGGTTGCATTGTTGTATTGTCAGGGGTGGTGGTGGCAAGTTTTTGATGTTCATATCTGTACTGGAAGCAGTGATACTTCAGCCTTAGCAAAGACATCATTCTGTGTGTAGCTACTCTGGCTTTTAACCACTCTTCTAGGAAGATTATTCTATAGAAGCATTTTAGATACTTGTGGTGCATTGGGAACTTCCCCTCCCACCCCCCCCATCCCCCAGTTAAAATCTACCAGACCAGTTTAAATGGCTTGGAAGTCAGATGAAGCTGTATTTTACAGGCAAGCTAAATTTGCAAGCATATAGACAGAATATATTTATAATTGTATACAATTTAGGAATAATACAGAAATCAAATCTTCCCCCCCAACAAAGAAAAGCTCAAAAGGGGCCAATGCCACCCTTTCTCTCCCCAGATAGAAAACAACCAGCAAAGCTCAGCTGTTATCTTGAAGATGATAGAGAGGAGCAAAGGAGAAGCAAACAGATCCAATGCCCAAGAGCCAAGAAGAAAGAATTGTTTATACATTGGCTTTTTATACCTTTTAGCAAACCAATGAATGATATAGACTTTATCATTATTATTCTTTCACAACCAATGATCTAATATACTTACATTCTGCACTGAACATTCAGGAGAGTACCAATTACTCTTATTAGAATCTTCCACTAAGCCTCAAACTACCACAATGCTGGAAAAATCAGAAACTGAATGTGATGGTTTGGGTGTTCCCTGCCCCCCTACACTTTGGAAATCACCCAGACTAGACTCAGCTGGCTCTGGAAATTGAATGAAGCTTATTATTTACAGCTAGCACAATAGACAAGCAGGTATTTACAGTATATACAGTTATAGACAGAAATATACAAGGTAAAACAGAAACACCACAGCCCTCCCAGAAACCTGAGTCCCCAGGAGGGGCTCCCAACTGCCCCTTCACCTTCCCCCTACCCCTCTCAACCTGACCCCAGTCCCAAGGAAGAATGGAGGTTCAGCCAGGGGGTTAGGAAGCAAAGTGGATTAGGAAAGAAAAATGGAGGGTGAGGTTAGAGGGAGAGATGCAACTCAGAGCTCACCAGCAGCAGAAGGACTCCCTTATCTATGTTTTGATTCTCTTCTTGTATCTCTCAGTAAGCCTATGAGGGAAGTAGACATCAGCCTTGTTTTCCTTCCACATCCTATAATCTAGTTCTTCTCATCAAAACATTCTAGCTAGGCTCAAACTAGCACACTGAGTATTTAGTTTGGAATTGAGATGTTCAGTTCTAGATTTAGAGAATTTCAAGAAAGCCTGGGTATAGTTAGACACTTTAATGCTCACAGTTAAAAGCTTTGTGGTGTTTAAAAAGAAGCCCCCGGCTTGCATGATGTTATAGACATAATACAGAAGTGGAGAGCTGCAAAGAAAGCCTTTTCTCCCTACATTCCTTCTTGCATTGTCTGCTTAGGGAAATGTTAGTTGAATAACAGGCTTGTGATTGTTGTTAATTCCTTCTTAGAAAAACAAGTAATTATTCTTAAGATCATTCTAACTGCCTTCCACCAAAGTTCTAGAGATTTTGCTGTAAACATCACTCTCTATTACTCTTGATATTTGCTTCATGGTATCTTTATAATTGCTTTCTGAGGTTGGAAGGGGAAGTGTTAGGTTAAAAACAGAGTATAAGTTAAAGATGTTAGGTGGCAATTAAGCACATGAAAGTTTTACCTTTGGCAAGACAGCTTGCTCCAGAATTCTCTGCGAAGTTTAATATACACAACAACATAGTAAAGCCAGTGTTTCACTCAAAAGCAAATTAAAGATTCAATCATAACTGAAGCTGGGTGGGAGAGATTTTGTGCAATATCCATTCTTAACCCTTCAGGTAACAAAGTTTTTCTAGTGAGCGCTTCAACTTGAAAGTTACTCCTAATCCAGGTTTTATCACATTGAAAAAAAAGACCTCTAAATTTGTTGTGATTCTATTGATTTTGGATAATGTTACTAAAAAAGCCAAACCTACCTTTCTAAAAGTTATTGGATATTATCCAGCCTTTCTTTGCAGCTTTCACTTCAAACAGTTTCTGACCCTGATCCCCAGAAATCCAAATTTAGGGCTTTCCAAAGGCAATGCATAGAGGTAGAGTCTGTATGCAGGCCTAGGTATCCATGCAGTGGCATTTTCATTGTTGCTATCATTCTGTTTGAGCTTCATGAATGCTGTCTTGTTCAGAGCTTATACAGTTTGTTTGGTTTTTTTCTGTGTGCTATCACAAATAAAATTTTCCCAGGTGTGACCACCAGTGCTACTCATCTGACCAATGCCAGTCAGTCCGCCAGCACTGCTGTGCCTGTCACTTTGACAGCTCAGCCCACCCAAATCAACCAGACTGCAGGACCCACCACAGCTTCATCTGTCACGTCGCAACCCAATATTACAGTGCTGACCACATCCAAGATTTCTTTCACTTCTATAACAGGTGAGTTCACATTCAAAGAGCCTCATAAAGTCTTGCACAACACACATTAACATGTATACAATTGTCATTTTAGAATAGTACTACAATGGCAGTATTAGAGTTGTGTAGCAGAGGAAGGAGATATTTGCTGGAAAACTAGAATAAGGGGGGAGGGCTTATTGTTGAGTTGGCTACAATAATGTTGCCCTGAGCACTTAATAAGGCTTCACTTAACCTGAGAGACCAAACATGGTTTGGAAAAAAAATAAATGTGAGCAGTCTGAACCAGCAGCCACCAGCAAGGCAATTAGCAATGTTAGGAAAAAGCCTGGCACAGCTTCTGTGTTGGTTCAGCTCTCCTGCAGCTTACTTGAACTTACCTCTTAATACTTCTTTTTTTTTCAGCTGACCTGTAGTTCAAAAGAAAGTCTGCTGGCTTGGTAGAAAGACTGAGTTCTGTTTGCTACATTTGTAGTGATGTAATTAATTTTATCCTTAATGGAGGGTAGAGTACGACTATGAATGAATCATACTTCATGTAAAAGTTACCACACACAATACCCTTTACAACAAAACCAACAAGTGCAGAATCACTATTTCCTTGCAGTTACCTGCTTGTTAGTGCCACTTCATGCTTACACTGCTGAATGGATCAGGGTTGCTTACCTGTCAGTGAAGCATTATTAGATAGGTGAAGTTGTCATCAGCAGAACTTTTAGTTGGTCACATAACACTCGTGGCAAATACAGATAGAGATGGGCACAAACTGGTTCTTTTCATGGAAGTCTGTAGCAGATGGAACCAGTTTTCACACAGAAACTGCTATATCTTATCTGAGGTCATGTTATCGATGTTAATATTTGTTTTGGGCTGCAGGCCTGATCTGACTTGGAGAACAAGGGTACAATTCCCATGAGACAACAGTGAATTGCCACCAAATGTATTTTACACCCACAGTATGCTCATCTGACTTAAAAACAACTTCCTTTGCTGCTTGGGTTAATTTCAGGCCATCTTAGGGAGTTAAGATGGTTCATGGAAGGTGTGAAAAACACTAGCACTGGCCTAAGAAGGGCAGAAATTGTTGGTGTGAAAGGAGGGGAGAGCAGGGAGGGAAAAGGGCAGGGAGAACAGGGAGGTGGAAATGAGAAGGGACAGTCTTTCAGTGACAGCAAGCAGTTGGATCTTGCATCACCAGAATTTTGATACATAAAATCAGAGGTCTAAGTTTGTGAGTTCTTGGCTGATATCTTGTCAGTCGATCCATGTTGGATTTGTCTAATTGGGTATTTAGGTGATATGTCAATGAGAGGGAAAGATACAGAGGAGTCACTCAAAAGACAATTTTGCAAGCTCTGTAAAAAAAGTTAATTTTGTTTTCTTCTTTTCAGCTACATCAAAATCTGAGGCTGTTGTAGGCAAAACCTCTAGATTTGATGTGGGGAGTTTTGTAGGTGGCATCGTGCTGACGCTTGGAGTCCTAGTTATTCTCTACATCGGGTGCAAAACCTATCACTCTAGAAGAGGCATTCAGTACAGAACCATGTAAGTTGTCATTTTATTACTCTCTTGAGGGAAACAAGGACAAACAAGGAGAATAGGCTAATATATGCACAGAACCAGTCAGACATCTGTGACTTCAGCTTCATTTTGTATTTCACCCTCTTTTGTAGTGAGTAGTTCAGCACAGGTTGTACCATCTCATGTTCCATTTATACTCAGCTCTACTCAGATTTCTTCTAGTTTTCCAGACTTGCCGCCTTGTCCCACACCTCATCCATCTCAGCTGAAAGGTTTGTTTCAAGTGAGGTGAAGTTAATAGATTTGTTGGAACACTGATGTTTAGGCCTGTTTTTTCCCCCCTCTATCCTGACAACTCCTTGCTAGTGATGGAATTCAACCGGTCCCTGCTGCACATAGTGTCTGAATGGGTAATTTAGATCAAGAATATCTTTTAAAATAAAGGAAACCTGCTGCTGAGCTTGTAAACTGGATTGGATTTGCTGTTACTGGATATAGATAAGATAGAAGGAATAAAAATGCCTGAGCCAGTAGCCAGTCTAAAAATAATTTTTGAATGAAATACAAAAGCCAGGATGTTAATAAGCTGGCAGAGTGTTGACAAAACAAAGTTGTTCTGTTAACTTCAGGCTTGGCTCGCGGGGGACTGTAACTTCCAGATCAGCATGCCCTTAGCTCTTTTCAGTAAGATGGCTTCCGTTAACAAAATAGCTCTTAGCAGCAGCTGTGTAGCTGCTTCTCATGTTGACAGTTGCTCATACTGGAGAAGATTAATTACTGTGTTTCTATTACAGTGATGAACATGATGCCATCATTTAGAGACTTCAGGGAAGACAGTACTGGAAACTCATCCTACCTATCACAGCTGTTGTAAAGTACTTCTTGAAGAGTGCCTTTCATAGAAATGATCCCAGTCTCTGAACCTTTCTTGGGTGTGATCCTGCAGAATATTGAGAAGCTCTTAAAAATCCTGGGGTTTTTGTGGGTGTTTTTTGTATTGGCTTTCATAAGAAGAGGAGGAACTCAGCACCTTGTAGAGACAGTATTTTGTTTTTCCAGGATTTGTAACCAAATGTAAAGAAAAAAAGATGAGTCAGTATTTGTAAGGTACACACTCAAGTCTCTGAAATGGGTAACTACTAGCACAGTGGTTCACACCACTGCAGTTCTAAGAAAGTCTCATTATTTCTCACATACTGCATAAATCCCATGTGTTCCATAATGCATATAGTAGGTTAAATAGGATACCATTTGAGACCAAGCATAGGTTTTTGCAAGTAAATTTTTTTTGGGGGTAGTGTTTTGTACTAAATAGTATTAATTTTGAAGTTTGGTCTAAACTGAAGTTCACACATTTTGGATTTTAAACAATTCAGTTGATTTTTATTAGGCTATAAAGGGATGTGGTTTGCTAACTGTATAGAAAGTGATAATGGGTACTGTAAACTCCAGTCATTAGCTCACCAGTGACCTGCAGAAACTTTCTAGCTGCAGGAATCACGGACAGACTGAAGATACCCATCCACTACCCTTTCTTCTAAATGGGTCCTTATAAGAAAGCAGACTAGAGATACTCAGCCACTGCCCTTTCTTCTAAATGGGTCCTTATAAGAAAGCAGACTAGAGATACCCATCCACTGCCCTTTCCTCTAAATGGGTCCTTATAAGAAAGCAGACTAGAGATACCCATCCAGTGCTCTTTCCTCTAAATGGGTCCTTATAAGAAAGCAGACTATGTGATCCATAGCTTCTTTTTTTCTAGCATGTAAACCGACAAAAGTAATTGCACCATCATAAATATGATAAAATACTAAAACTGCTTCTAAAAATTGGCTTAACTCTTGGTTTCTATTATCATGGAGCTGTATGTAATGTTTTCACAGTGTTTGATAAGCTTTGGAAGTTTTGCAAGAGAAGCAGAACATTTGTAAGGTGGGGTTTTAGAAGAATATGATCTGCATTTCTGTTGTACAACTGTTTTCAGAACTTGGCACTGTTGTATGTATGTACAGAGCTCCAGTCAGAAGCCCAATGAAGGCTTTAGATTAAGACCCATATACACTGGACAGTCCCATATGAGACAGTTGATGCTACTTCCTTATCACTTCTGACTTTACGCTAAGGTAAGCCTGCTGACTTCAGCACATGGATTCCAGGCTTACAGTGGTGTAAGGAAAACTAGAGCAAGGATTAAGAACATTGGCACTAAATAGTCGTAATCAATAGCCTGAGGCCTCTGCAGGCTCCACTTCAGATCTCTCCCTGGTGAAGAAGGTAGGTGTGGTGGCACTTGACTGACTTGGTTACTGCTTGTAGTCTATCACGCAGGGCACAAACAAGAGGTGATTACAGCTGAGGAAGGTCACAAGAAGGAACTGCACATCTGTCTGTGGGTGGCAGGGGTACAAAACATCAGGGGAAAGCAGACTACAGCCCTGGTGCAGGTTAAGGGTTGTTGTTGAGCAGTGACAGGCAATGTTAAGTGGCAGTAGAGGGTTTTTTTTTTCCCTTTTTCATATGGAGTAGTAAAACTGCTGTGTTGCACAGGAGACTTCAAGAAACCATGGCTAATGAGTAGGCTTAAGCACCAGCCACACACCTGAAATGGGCATAGAAGGGCTGTTTTGTTTTTCACTTGGATTGAGGTACAGGGGTAAAGAGTAATTTGAAGTAACCTCTGTGATTTGTCTTAATAGCATTGTTTGGTGGAAAACTTCTGATTTAACTTGAAGTGTTTGTAAACAATTCTCCCATAGAACTGCAATTCCTTATTTTCAGAAATGTAGGCAATGAAGTGTGACTCAATTTCTGGGATTTTCTCACCTCTGTTGTACAGATGAATGAATAAATCTTTAGAGTTACTACATCAGTTTCAGTTGGATTTTAATTTTATTTGTTTCATAATTCCCTCAACCCTTTCCATGGTCATAACCACTGAATAGGAAGTGTTGACTATATATTATTTTAAATGCTAGAACATCAGACCTAGTGCACTTTTGCTCAGCTTAATCACTTGTATTTCGTAATCTCATTACTGCAATAAAGCAAAGCTACATGCCTAAGGTTTCAGAGATAACATTAGAAATATAAAACCTGGCCTACTTTCAGGTGCTTGGATACTTAAGTGAGGTCCAACTGGGAAATCTTACCCCTAGCTTTACATTTGCTTTTCAACAAGTGAAAACCCATCTTTAAATTACACATATATGAAGTGGGATGAATAAGACAGCATTTCAGCTTATCATACCACCCTTCAGTAGTACATACTTAGACTTCAGTCCTGGAGGTTTCTCTACAGCACAGTGGACCTGAATTTAGCTATGTTCTACACCTGTAGAAGGCCTGGGTATGATAAATAACTGACATAGTAATTTAGCATTCAAAAATCCTGATTATGTTAACTAAAGATTGGCATTTAATTTCGCTAAAGAAAGAGTCTGACACTGGTGTGTGCAATGTTTTAAACCAATATGAAGCATAAAGCTGAAATGGGATTAAAAGACAGTAAAAGGCCTTTTGTCTAGCACTATCCCAGGCAACTGGGAAGTAGTACAGAATAGTTGGATTTACAGCAATCATCTAGTCCAACTGTCTGACCACTTCAGGTGTGACCAAGTTAAAGTGTGATGTTAAGGGCATTGTCCAAATGCCCTTAAGCACTGGTAGGCCTGGGGCTTCAAATACCTCTTTAGTAAGCCTCCTCAACTGTTTGACCACCCTCTTGGTGAAGAAATTCATAAATACAATCCCTTTCCTATGGAAGTTTCTTCCCACTCACTTCTCTGATTAGTTGTGACTAAGTTTATAATCGATTTATTTTTATGCTACACATTTTTATCTTATCTTCCCTTTCTCTAAGTATACTCATGCTGAAGTCAGCATCTCACCCGTTCCTTAGCTGAGTTTATCAATACAGTAAAGCTGATTCAACTGTTTATAGTTCATGCTGTCAAGAAGACTGCATGTCTGTTCTAGTAGTGAAGGCAGAGACAGAGTTCCTAGATCTGTCTGCACTAGGAGCCCCTCTGGTGACGCATTACAGAACTGCATTTGCAGTGTGGTGTTAACAAAGCCATCGCCAGCATTCAACTGATTAGAGCTTTAAGACAGCACCTATACTTAACCCTTAAAATTCGTGGCTTTGTGCTTTGCATTAAAATGTACATCACGCAATACTACAGGCTTTGGAAGTCCTGCAGTGACTATAGAACATCGCCTCCTCAGATCAGGTATGAATATTACTTCTGCCCTTCCACCACATCAAGATCAGTATCAGTATCACCAGTGTTGGAAGAGACTTCATAGATCATCAATCCAATCTGTTACCACAGAGCTCAAGGCTAGACCATGGCACCAAGTGCCACATCCAATCCTACCTTGAACAGCTCCAGGGACGGTGACTCCACCACCTCCCCGGGCAGGCCATTCCAGTAGCCAATGACTCTCTCAGTGAAGAACTTTCTCCTCACTTCAAGCCTAAATTTCCCTCTGTAGCTTGAGGCTGTGTCCTCTTGTTCTGGTGCTGGCCACCTGAGAGAAAAGATCATACATAAACTAATCTCAGAACTGCAGCATTCTGCCTTCCTCCCACAAGTCTCCTTTTTTATGCAACTCTCCTTTAGCCTGTATTCTAGCACTAAAATTATAGCCCTTCCAGCTTAACTGTTTGGTGGAGTCCTGCACTAAAGGTTTCAAAGCAATCTAAAAGTGCTGTAGGGCTGTGTTTGGGGGGTATTTTTAAAAAAAACAATAACTACTAAAGCATGATAAAGAGCATTGTCCCTTTTTAAATCTACTTTCAATAGCTTCCCTTTTTGTGCAGAGACTGTTAAAGCTCTTATATATCCATGCCACTCTATTTTTGCCCTGAAGATATGCACAGTGTTCTTAACATGCTTTATTGACAAAGATATAACCAACCATATGACAATATTGCCAAAAGCAAAGTGGAACAGCATCAGAGACTGAAAACTGCCTGGGTAACTCAAGAGGTTAAGGATTGAGCTGTGCTACAGAAGGAGACAGAATGAGAATGGTCCTGTGCAGATCATCAACACATACTCTAGACAACACTGAAGAAGTCCTGATTGGTTTATGACCACGGCAGCAGTCTTGAAAACAAACAAACCAAAACAGTACAATTAAAGGAATTTAGGAATCTGGTATTGATTCTGCAACATCTGAGCTTTACTGAACTCCTTGGATACCAATGTTCCCACTCTACACATCCCTTAAGTCGGTCATGCAAACACACACTGATGATCAAGACATGCTAGGGACCTGAAACACTCATGTCTAACAACCAAAGCTGCTTGATCAGCAGAGCTGCACAGGAAACTGGGGGAGGGAGGCTGTTCATTGGTGTCTAACCTTATCAGAGCCCTGCAAAATGCTTTCAGAGGAAGTGGCCAGCACTTGGTCAGCTGGTTCACAAGTAACAGCAGTCACTTGATCCTCTCCAACCATAACACTCATGAGGCTCAACAAGGTGAAGAGTTAAGGTATTGCATCTAGGTCAGGACAGTCCTCAGTAGCAATACCAGCTGGAGGATGATGAGATCAAGACCAACCCTACAGAAAAGGACTCGGAGATATTGGTGGATGAGAAACTGAACATGAATCAGAAGTATGCACTTGCAGCCCGGGCCAGTTGCATCCTGGGCTGCATCAAAAGAAGTATGGCCAGCAGGTCAAGAGGTGACTCTGCCTCTCTGTTCTGATGAGACCTCACCTGGAGTACTGTGCCCAGCTCCGGAGTTCTCAACATAACAAGGACATGAACCTGCTGGCACTGGTCCTGAGCAGGGCCACAAAGATGATCAGAGGGCTAGAGTCCCTCTCCTACACACACAGGCTGGGAGAGTTGGGGTTCAGGCTGAAGAGAAGGCTCCAGAGAGATCTTAGGTCCCCTTCATATGTTGAAATGCTGGTCTATAGGAGAGCTGGAGAGGGACTGTTTAGAAGGGTGTGTAGCTGACAGGACAAGGTGCAAAGGTTTTAAACTAGAATAGGGTAGATTTAGATTGCACAATAGTCAAAACTAGGTTAAAGACTTCTACCCAGTGGTTTCTAGATCAAGTTCTTCCACTTCTCACAAAGTAGTTCAGATGCCTACATAGAGGCAGCCCAGGATATTGAAAACACTCACATGACACCAACCAGTGCTGACAGGTATGTTGCAGGTCCCAAAATAACCTTAGGCATCACAAATTACACTGAACACCTGAATCACTTGGTTTTTAAAGCTCAAGCAAATCCTGTCATCTGATCTATACATAGCAACTGCAAAGTTTGAGAAACTCTAACCCCATGGAGTTATGCAAAGCAAATGCACTGCTTAAAAAGTTTGCCTGCTACTATGGTTTTCCCCATCCTCTTGTCTGTTCAGAAATCACACTTACATGCTAAAATTTCCACGCTAGTCAGGTGAGCCTAACCTTTCCAGCTACTTCTGCAGAGTCAATCTGTAGAACTTTGTTCTAAAATTACTGATTTCTAAGTTGAACATAAAATTTCAAGTCATGTACTTTATTCCTCAACAAGTTTTCAGAATCTTTTATAAGTTAAGTTGCTACAGAAGACAAAATAGCCTTAAGAAACATCTCAAAACCACAAAAGCAGAAGAATGACAATCAGGGCTGTTTAAACCTACTTGCTAGATTTGGAATGTTTACATTTTTAACACCAAAGAAAAAAAAAACCACCCACATAACAATTGGACAAAAGGGCCTGGAACACAAACCCTATGAGGAGAGGCTGAGGGAGCTGGAGTTGTTTAGCCTGGAGAAGAGGAGGCTCAAATGTGACCTCATTGCTGTCTACAACTACATGAAGGGACGTTGTATCCAGGTGGAGGTTGGCCTCTTCTCCCAGGCAACCAGCAATAGAACAAGGGGACACAGTCTCAAGTTGCACAGGGGGAAGTATAGGCTGGATGTTAGGAGGAAGTTCTTGACAGAGAGAGTGATTGGCATTGGAATGGACTGCCCAGGGAGGTGGTGGAGGCAGCGTCCCTGGAGGTCTTCAAGAAAAGACTGGATGAGGCACTTAGTGCCATGGTCTAGTTGACTGGATAGGGCTGAGGAATAGGTTGGACTGGATGATCTTGGAGGTGTCTTCCAACCTGGTTGATTCTATGATTCTAAAGCAAGCCAATCCAGTTGCAGAATTCAATGTATTGCAATAAATCCACTAAAACAATTATGATGCCAACTAATGCGCAGCATTATACAGTGCTGTAGAAATTATGAAAGGATCTTCAAGGTCCCTTCCAACCCTGACAATTCTGTGATTTCAGTCAGTATACAGGCAAAAGCCAACAATAGGAACAGAGTAAATAAGCACTCATTTTAGAAGTAGAAATATTTTAATTCAGTCTGCAATAAACTGTTATTAATACACATTACACAAGTATCTAGACATGAACAAAACTTTAAATAAGTCCTGCTGTTCCTGCAACAGTTAGCCTCTTTTTTCTTCAAGCCCACAGGAAAGCCAAAACAAAACCAAAACAGTAGATGAAATTAATCAATATTAATCATTAACAAACAGCAATCTTTTTTATTTCCTCACATCCACATTGAGGAAAGTCATGAGAAGAGTTATGCCAAGCTCCATTTTAGGAACTCAACCAGGAAGGTTTTTCCCTTATTCAAAGTGCCACAAGGGCATATTAGTGAAACTTACTCAGAAAGTAAAGCTACTAAAACCTCACCTCAGTCTCAATTTTATGCACATAAATAGTCTTTGGCAAGGAAGACTTAGTAAACCTATAATGATGATACAGCTTACTATTACACAACGGTGCTAGGAAGTTGATTAATCATCTTGTGCGCCACAATTTTCCATTATTAAGGCACTGCTGGCTTAAGCTTCAGCAGTTAGAGGATGACAGGAACAAGACATTTTGCAAGTTTCACTCTTCAGGAAAGAAATGTACGAACTGTACCCTTTATTGTCCCCCTGCAAATAGGGCATTTCCTTAGGGATGGTGCACATTCTTTGCATACCACCAGGTGACCACATGGAATGAAAACAATAGAAACTTCTTTGTCCATGCAAACTTTACATGTTCTTTCCTCTTGCAGTCTTCTTAATTGTTCTTCCATAGGTAAACCTGGGGAGAAATATTCCATTTTTTAATAAGCCTGAATGTACATGCACTCTAATTAGAACACAGCCATCTTCATTTTCCCTCTATTTCCTTGTCTGCATTCCTAAATATAAGATGGGACAATGAGGGGAAAAAAAGTACATTTTCCAGAGCTCAGAAAGCAGCATGCAAAGAACTAGTCAGTACTTGCTACTTCTGTGAGGCAACAGCTCAGGGATTAGCAGCCAGCTCTTGAGACAAAGCAACGTTTACATTTTAGCAAATGTTGTACTTTATTTGGCTGGGTATTGGAAGCTCAGAGCACAGCCTGACTGGTGATAGTGAGGTAAATGCAGGCCTGTATATTTTTCTGCAGTCTATTAGCATATTAAACTACAAGACTGAAAAACAGAGCAAACTCAATCCCATGTCTGGCAAGTTTTAATCTATTCAGCTGTTGGTCAAGCTAGATCTTAAGACACTTACAATCCACTATGGTAAAGCACATGTGATGACACCTGCTCTAAAATGCTAACCTACTATTCACTGTCCAGTCTTTACCAAACGTCTGAATGAGAGCTTGGTACCAGGATCAAGTCCAGCATGAGCTTGATTTTCTCAAGATCCATATAGTCCATAAAGTTCTACCCATGGCACAAAAGCAGGTGTAAGGCACAGGATATTGCTTATAGTAGATAGATTTGCTGGCAAGTCTGCACATACACACGGAAATTTTTCATCTTAAGTCCATCTTAACCCAAGTGGAATTAAGGAGAGGGCAAAGCATAAAACCTACTTCCTAACCAAAGTAATTTTGATGGTGTTTTTAGGGTTTTTTAAATGTTAGGTATTTGTTCTACAATATCCCTGAAGTAAGAAGGTAGAGTACAAGGTACCTGAAACATCTTCTGTGGGAACATACTTCATGTTCTTCTCCACTAAAATAAGAGAAAAAAAAATCCTAGTCATTTGACTAATCTATATTCAAACATCTGATCCTTTTATCTTTAGGTTATTATGACAGCCCAGGTTAGACTTATATAAACTTCACCCTTTAAAACAAAAGACAGACATACCAAATAAATCTTTGTATAGAACAGGGTCACAATCTTGTAGACAATTTCTGAATATGCTGGCTGCTTCATTTCCCTTGACTAAAACGGTATCTATCAGTTCCCTTGCTTGCAGTGGTGTCTGAGTCTTTTGCTTAATAACATCATGCTCAAGTTTCGTTATCACTTTAGCTGACAGTAAGCTCCCAAGGACTGGAAGTACACAGGTCAGACGCTGGAATAAAGCCATTCGATTCTTCCGGATTAAGGACAAATCATCTGGAATGCAAAGAGGTTTGTTAGGCACACACTGCTCCAAGTTGCATTTCTGCTTAACAATAATTGATACATTCCTTAAAATCTACTTGAAATCTTCACTTACCACACATCATTAATAAAGTCCTCTGGAAGTGGACATAATGAACAGATATAAGACAACCACACCGAAGCAGTTTCATCAATTTCATCAATGAAACCTATGCTCCCTTCTCTATGTTACATTACTCTGAGGGAGTCTTGTCCAATTTCACTTTATCAAGATTTACACTCTCATTAATGTTAACTTCAGTCAGTGGCAGTCAAAATCAGGTCTGAGATGTCAACCAAGCTTTTCAAAGAGGTGTCCAACAGAATTATGTGAAAGAAAACCAGAAGTACAGTACAACCAGACTTAGGAACTTACATTTTTTTTAAATAACTTATGACAAGCAACAACAACAAAAAAATTGAATAGAGATGCTTTTTTGATACTACACACAAGCAGAAAAAAAAACCCAGCCAATTCAATTTATAATTGAGAAGCTTCATTACTGCTTCACAATCTTGAAAATAGTATATTTTCATCTTCAAAACTTAAGATGGTAATAAACCAGGAAATGTTGGAAGACCTCAAATAAACACTGCTGAGTAGCTGACCTAAATGGCTAAGTCAGACAGAAAAGCAAACCTCTGGCCATCTTATAAAATCTAAGTCTGTAAACGTTTCTGACCTCTTGTTGGGAGGTAGATATGGTGGCTCACTGAAACAGTTCAAAGAGATGTCAAATTTGGAAAAAAAATGGAGTGTGCCAAGTGATGTATTTGGGTTTCATTATTTTTATTAACAGAAATATAAAGGCACACAAATTAAAATCCGGGTTTATTCCAGTGGAGAGAATCATGCAATTCTGAATCCTTAGCACCTGTACAAACCAGCCTCCTGAAAGGAAATGAAACAGTTCCCAGACTGCTACTTCCATACACATCCCTTGACAATGCTTTGACAGAAGCTGATCCTAACAGCGATTAAGCTGGATCACTTAGTGAATAATGATTAAAGCTATGCATAATATAAACCACTTCTGCTTTCACTTCTAATCACGCCTCATGTGTACCTGATGCCGCTTCCTCAAATTGTCTTTCTTTTTCTTCTTCCCTCTTCTCATCTTCAGCAGTGAGGAGATCAGATACAAGATCATTCACAGTCTTGTAGTTTTCTCCAGTGGTCAAGATTTTACTCTGCACTGTTTGTTTTACTAGCCTTCTACTGAATCCCATCTCCAAGGCAGCTTTAACCACAGGTGTGTTCATCATGATCGCATCTTCTGAACGACTCTCTCCAGGTTCAAAATGAATAACTAATCAAAGAGGAAAATCACCATATATAATAAAATACCTATACAGCCCAGAAGATAGACAGATTAACATTACCTACACATGCACACATACATGAATACCTGGCATTACAAATTTCAGTGGTTAAATAGATACTTATTTGAAAGTAGTTAGCTTTAAAAAAAAACCAAACAAAAACATCAAAGCCAGTTAGATTCAACTGGATCAAATCCATGATAAACTTTAATTCATGAAGGTCTTCACTAAAATCTAAGATAGTCCAAAGAAACCACAAAAAATCCACTGTGTCTTAACAGCTTTTTTATTTAGTCATTTCTAACTACATGCCTGAAAAATGTCTGAGGGAAAAATGAAAGTTCAGAGTTTATAGTACAAACAATTGTTCTATTCCAGCTCTTGATTAGTACTTTCCATTCAACTTAGTAAGCATCAGACACATGGTATTCTGACTCATTGTTCTTAATGAGCTTGGACTGTGATAGCAGAACCCACTCACCCTCTGGGAGGAGTTTATTTCCACCATAGGTGTAGTTCACTTCATTGGCTTTTCCTACCCTTTCCTTAACCACTTCTGCTTGAAGACCATTTACTCAGCTATGTGCCTAAAAATGGAGTTGCATAACTGTGTAGTCATGACATCCTCTAGCAACTCTGCCACTCTGTTCAGTATCATAGGTCATTGACTTGTTTTCTTTAACCAACTATGAAACTAAAACCACAAATGAAGCAGATACCAAGTATTCAAAACAAAAATCTCAGTATGACCTGCTAGTATGGAAATAAGGAAAATGAAAGACAAGATCTGTTAAAGGTGCTTCCTTGTATTTTATCCATATAATGTCAAAACCACCCAACTTTTATCATTAAAAAAGTTTTACATTGTCGTTTCCAAGAAAAATTAAGACCTGTTAAGCAAGTTAGCTTTGGACATCCAATCATAAAGTTTGAAAAATGGTGAGTAAGTTTAAAAATCTGCTTTAATATACATACTTGGGGGATCAATGTTTTCATCTACAGGCGTATCAGAGGTTGACAAGAGCTGTGGAAGACACCAGAATGACATTATTACCAAAGTACTGCTTTTCCCCCTGCATACCTTTTCAATACATTCCTTCCTACCAGTCATGCTAAACTTTTTATCTGAATGGTACCCATTAAGTATTTCACATGGGGTTACACAAGTCTGCACATTTGTGTCGACAGATAACAAATACAGAGTTAGTGCTGAGCACTTCCATGAAGACAAGTCTGCATTAACTGTGTCAGAAGAGTTATGAATAGAAATAATTCAAGTTGCTCATGACTGATTTCTGAAATAACCATTACTAATCTGCATTACTGACTAATACATGTATAATATTCAGAATTTCCCTTTCCTGAGAGGAAGAAGCTCACTGCCTCGTAACACTTTCCATAAGTAATTTGTATGAGTTAAACTCTACTGATCTGAGTACATTATCCATGGTTCATCATTTGTTTCATTTTTGTGCTCATGAAGAGCATTTATTATGTCAGAAATCTAGTAGATATCTAGGTAGGACAGATCAGAATCCCAAAAAACACAGCACTCTTCCAACAAAGGAAAACAAAAGCAGCGAAATTTACCTGTTCAAGAAGATGGGGGAACCTGGCCTGAATTTGACTTACAAATTCTCCTCCTTTCACACGAAGCAGATACTCACACCTGAAACATTGATAAAATGTACTTTCTACTTGCCAAACAAAGCAAACAACAAAACAATGAAACTATTTACAGTAACTTAAATACATATTTCCTTCAGAAAGGAAAGAGCTCTAAATAGGAAGCTTGATGTAGCCCAGCATCCGCTGACACTTTTACAGAGCTTTTCCATGACATTCAGCAGTCAGTAGGCTTATATATATAAATGCAGCAGCTTCACATTCTGCAGCCACTTCTACTCAAAATGGCATGTCATGAGAAATTATACCATGTCAGCATCACTACAAAGTACAGTGATATGCTGCCTCTAGCTCACATCTAACCATTCCTATCCCCTATTCAAATCATCCACCATTTATCACCACTATCAAGGCTGGTTCTCTCTGCTCATGTTTAGTCCATTAATGGACTTAGGAGTACATTTACTGACACTCCTTCTGTGATGTAACACAGAAGGAAACAAAGGTGTCATCTAACTCTGTGTACATCACACAGTCCAACAGTAGCTGGTAAATTGTCCATGCAAGACTAACTAGTTGGAGATCTACAATGTGAAGAATCATTATGAGCTTCCCTGAAATTAAGTGCAGCTATTTTTGTTATTAATGTAGATGGTGATTTAGACAGGCACAAGTAGCAATTAGCTATGCAGTTGCCATTTAATTACAGAGGGCATTTAAAAGTTAATTCTGTCATTTCTCCCGAAGAGGCACATTAAACAGCCGCTGAGATCTTCTTCACAAGTCTTTCCACACCTAAGAAATTAAACTGCATAAGCTGAAAAACTGGTTTAAGAACATTCAGCATAGGCACAGAACTAGACCAAGGGAGTTAAATGTTCCTTCATTTCTCAGTAGTTTTTGCTCTCCTCAGTCCACTTTCTGACTGCTGCTCTTAGAAAAGCATACTCATTAACAATGCAGCCTCACTTGCTAGAAGCAATTTGGGGATGCACATTGCTTTTAATAATCAATAGGAAAGCATTAAGTATCATGCTTAATGAAGAAATGTTTTGATTAAGGCCACCTAAGCACTATAGTGCTTTTAAAAAGAGGTGCATGAAATACATCCAAATGAAAGAGTGAATTTCTACAGCATATGTGAAGTTAAAACTAAGTGCAGTACACGCTTTCCAAAATTAAAAGTATTTGAGGATGTGAACAAAACTACAATAAAGATTTTACAGGTTACCTTGGAAACCACTTTGCATGCTCAATCCATGGATTATCTCCAGATTCCCAGCACCTTAACCCACCATCACAGCAAAAACACTTGACATCATCGTTGCGACCTTTAAAAAATTATCAAAAGACAATACACCCAGGAGATGGTCACACAATTTAAAGTAAATGCTGACACATCTATCCAAATTAAATTGAAGACTTTGGTTTGCCTTACCTACATAGTAAAAGCCAGCATCTGCAAGCTGCTCAGGCTGAACTGGAATTCTGGTTGGCCAATTTATGAATGTTTTAACACGTGCTTCATGCGTTTGCATGCTCACATTTGCAACCATGAAACTTGGCCGCTCTCGGGCCATGAAAGGGCAGTTAGGAAAGTGTCGACGATGCTCTGACATAGCATTATCTTTTTGTTCCCAGTTACTCAGCTGACCACCACAGGTGAAACAAGCAACTTTATCTGCTGTTCCCAAATAATAAAGTCCAGCCTTTGCCAGGTCAACAGGTGAGAGAAATGTTAGTGGCCATGAACGAAAAGTCCGTAGTCTATCCTCTTCTTTACTCATAGAAGGATTGTGAAGTTTAGGTCTCAAGAATGGAAGGTCTTCAACTGCTCTAGTAGTTAGCGGGTCTTGAGGAAAACTTGAAAAAGAGCCACTGAAATATTCAACTTGTTCTAAACTTGGAGACAGTGTTCCGGAATGTAGAGATGGTGAGAGATTGTTTGTAACCAGAGGTGAACAGGCAGAACGAGAGGACAGTCCAAGGTTATTAACTGAAAGCGTGCTTTGAACAAAACTGCAGCTAGGGTACAGCTGCTTATGTTTTTCCATAGCATTATCTCCTGGTTGCCAGTTGTCCAATGTTAAGCCACAGTCGAAGCACTTAACTTTATCTTGCACACCAGTATAGTAAAATCCAGCACGAGCAAGACTCCTTTCTGACACTGGCACGTCACGGGGGAAAGTAGAAAACGTTGACATTCTGTAGAGTTCACAGGACAAGTCGTACTTCAGTTCACAGCTAAAAGAATTCTGCTTCATTACGCTAGCCAAGAAAGGGCTATTTTCCATTATCTTCCCAAAACAGTCCATTATGAACAACGGGACAAGTCTTCCTCTGGGAGGTAGTTGTGTGCAATTTGCAATAACCCCTGCCTGTACAAAAGTAAGAACCTGAAAATGAAATACTTTAGTGTGCAACTTTGAATGTGTATGTGAACAAAATTAGCCTCAGGATTAATAGCCTTTAAACATTTGGGACGTTCTCATATCTTAGTTTACACAACTGCTTTTGGTGCCAAGGCTGCACCAGTCCACTTTGACAACTGAAGTAAGCATGTCAAAAAGGACTTTCCCTTGAAAGGTATAGGCATCACATGCTTTCCTTGTGCTGTATACATGGGAGAGCTCTATCAATTTGTTAGGCTAGTGGAGATGGGATCCAGAGGAGGAAAACCTCAAATAGGCTTTGTTAATAAAGAAAATAAAATGGGGGCAAACTAAAATGACCTAATTTTTAACTAGAACATACGTTAAGTGATTTAAGAACTATTTCACCCTACACATCTTATAAATATGCAGCTTATACACATGTAAAGATTCTAGTTTGTAAACCTCTTTAGGAGGCTGAAAATAATGTTTTATCAAGCTTCAAAGGAATAAGAAAAAAATGTCCCTGGGTTACCACTACTGAACTGATCTGGTATATTTGCTACTAGTAGATTTAAAAAAAAAAAAATCTCAATTCTGCATATTGTAGTTGTTGTTAAGGCTAAAGAAGTTAGTTTATACTCAACTTCACATAAAACAAATACTCAGCTATGAGATAAACAAATCCTATACACTGTCTCTGATGAGGGTGACCTGTCTTAATTAAACAAGTCTGGAACAGCCCCAGGCTTTTCTACCTTCAGCAGTGTCAGCACAAACTGAACAGAGCATTTCAGTTTTAGCCTGGTGCCTTAGTTACAAGTATAGAGTTATCAAATGTAACATAAATGAATTGCCTTATGTCAGGACATTCTAATGCTTTATACTGTTGCATTAATTTTTTTCTGTATGCCATGTTTATGGCATAGAGAAGGAAACAGAATCCTTGGATTAAATTAAAAAAAAAATATTTTCTTTACTTGTGCACAGAACTACCTCCCAGAGTTCAGACTACTGTCCCTTCTAAGGTGCCTACACCTCCATACTGACACTGACTGCTCGCAAGAAGAAACTCTACGTATTTATAGTTTCAATCATTTAATTCTTTCAGGTGGAACAAAACCTGTAAGGAAGAAAAAGAGGAGCGTTTCAAAATATACATAACGAGGTGCATGTAATGTCTATACAAACAGAACCTACAAAAATTGAAACAGTAAAATCTCAATGTAAGCTTTTTTGTAATGTTAGCTAGAAATTTTCAGGGAGTCAACCTTCACACACTGTCATATAGACAGGATTTTACAGGCTTAAGTTTCCCTGTTCCTTACGCATATGCAAAACTGCTTAATCCATAAGCAGAACTTTTTTTGACAGATCTTTTGGTCAAATTACACTGCTTGGTGACAAGCTGTATAACTAGAGACAAAATCTTGTACTAAGAAGTTGCTTTCATTTAAACTGGTTTAAGCCTGCTGTTTCTCAAAGATCCAGTTTTATTACACTGACGCTGAAGCACAGGCCAGGTTGGAAGGAGCTTTAACCTGGTCCAGTGGAAGGTTTCTGCGCCCATGGCAGGGCGGCTGGAACTAGACAATCTTTAAGATCCCTTCCAATCCAATCCAGTCTATGATGATTCTGTAACAGCAGCAAAACTGAGCTTCACCAAAAACTTCACATGAGAACAAAGATAAAATTCTGAAGTTTTTTAATGTATGCCTTTTATGTTTGTTCATAGATAGCAGTCTATTTTATCAGTTCCTTAAAAAGTTCCAGGAAATACTTGTCATGATGACACAGCCCTAGAAAAATCACCTACTACTGGAAAACATCAGAGCATTTTCCACTCATCTCAGTAGTTCTTCGTAGGTTTGTTCTTGATACAGTCAAATACTACTATTAACTGCTAATCACTGAGGACACGAGTTGCAAATGCACTATATGAATCCACTCCTTTAACATATACGGTGACACTAAGCTATCAGCATACATGAATGATTCTAGTCCAAGAAGTTAAGCCAGTTTCCATACTGGACAAAGTCAGATACCTTACAGTAAACTGAGAGCCTTCATAATCCTAAAACATTTAAGATCATTTAAACATGAGATCCTGCAGTCACTTCCTGCTGAACTCTATTCTAGTACTATCCTCCACTATAGCCCTGAGTGTCCTTGATTCACAGAGTAATCCTACTGCTTTGTGTTATGGCTTTTTACTTCCCTCACCCCGAGGCGACACTGACATATGTTTCAAGGCCACATTAGCGACACTTGAAGAACCACCACCTCAAAACTCAATCAGATATTCCTCGCCACTCCTTACGCTATCGCCGCACCTGCCGGATGTTGGGAGCCGTCCCCAGGTCTACCGCAGGGCCCTAAGCGGCCAGCCTGCAGGGCCTCCACTCTCCCCTGCCTCTAGCGCCCGACACCATAGCTTGGGACACAACCAAGCCCCTTCACCCGCCTCAGCTCTCCCCTGCCACGAGTGGAACACAGCGGCCGCTAGCCGGCGTCGCACGGTGGCTGACAGGCGCCCCAGCTCGCCTCCCCCTCAGCCGGGCGCGGAGACTCGACGTGGCGCAGACAGCAGCGTCCTCCCGACAGGGCCGGGCCCAACCCCACCCGCACACTCCCTCCCCATAGACTCACGGTCTCCGGCCGAGCCCCCGGCAGCAGGCGGACCTTGATGCGCGGCCTTGCCTATATAGGGTGCCTGTGAAGGGGGCGCGGGAGGAGAGGTGCCTCCGGCCGGCACCACCCCTCCCCGGGCTCATCCCCAGTCGAGGCACCGCAGCGAGAAGCCTGCGCTGGCCGCCGAGCGCATGCGCAGTCTGATGGGGCGGGTGGAGCTTACCCTCTTTCCCTTCCTGCCGCTGGGCTGCGGAGAGCGGCCGGCCTGGGAGAGTGGTGTAGAGGTTCGGGTGGCGGCCCCCTGCGGGAGGAGCGGTGCCTTGGGCTAGCCGTGTCTCTCACTATCAGGAGCCGTCAGCCGGCCTGCCTCTGCGTTCGGCCTCGCCGCCCTCTCGCTTGTTGTGAGAGGGGAAGGAGTCCGCGGCGCCGTCAGCAGGGGCGTTAGGTGCTTTCCTATCGGCCGGGGAAACCCGCGGCGGCTGCCCGGGGTGGGGATTTCCAGCCCCGCGGGAGCGGCGCCGTTCGGGGCTGGCGGGCGGCCCGTACTTCCTGCCGCTGGGAAGGGGCTGGCCCGGGGGACAGCAGCTCAGGCCCGCGGCTTTGCCTGCGGGATTTCGTACTGGCGCAGGCGGGACGAAATGCAGCTGTTGCAGAGACCGGCTTTTCTGGCGCCTCGGATCGCAGTTCGGCTCTCGCTGGCACTGCAATCGGCTAGAAGCACAGCCGGCTCGTACAGCTGTGCTGCCCCGAGGAAATGGTGAGGATGGGACTTGTTGCAAGCCCTGCAGCTTTAGCTGTTCTCCACACCGCGGTAAAACGCGATTGCTTAGCCACATTTCCTAATATAGGCAGCACTGCAGACTGCAAAAAGGGAAACAACGTGACCGGTGGAAGACATTAAAAGTCACGGGGGAAGAACAGGAAGAAAACGAGTATAAATTTCCACTGAAGGGGGTTTATGACAGTATTTCTGCATACAGAAGTCTGAAAAACTACCACCGCAGGTACCAGAAGAGTGTTGCTCAAAATCTCCCAGCATGGTCGTGGTCTGGCATTTCCTATAAAGAAACAGCAGATAGAAGATTTTTAAAAGCCCCATTTCGTCATGACAGAATGGTAGAAGGGTCTCGGCAGAACTGAGAAATGAGTGGAAATCAAGGAAGCGTAACCTAACAGCATTATGACAGCAGTGGGTAATTTTCTGCAACAGGGTTCCAGTAAGATGAATTTACAAGAGACTCATTCATGTCTTTCTTAAAACAGTCAAATTTCCTGTCATATGTGATGACATTTATTCTGTGTAACAATACTGCATCAAATTTCAAGTGTCCAGCTGCAATGGCAGCTAATACAGTATAGCTACTACTCTAACACCATTTAGCTTTGCATAATTAAAGGCATAGAAACCTTCACTGTTTCAGCAACTGCACAGAAAAAAAAAACACCTTTTACAAGTTTTAAATGGTTGTCAGATCATTAATGTGTCATAGTTCTAAAAGCTGCTGACATGAAGGTAGACAAGGCTGTGAGTTCAAAAATTGAAGCAGCTTTTCAATAATCTGAGGAGTGATGAGGTGTGGGATTTAGAGTTTTATTGATCACTGTTTAATGTCACATAAGGAACTAAGCTCTCTATATAAATATGTTTGGCTTTAGTTTCAACAGTTTAAAGATTTTTCTTTCAGATTCTCTCAGTTTGGGGACTTGAAGCAGGTCTCACCAAAAGAAGTTATATTTAATCTATTGTAACAGATTCTTGGCTTTCTACTGCACATTTTTCCCAAGGCTAATTAATCCAGTGTTCCTCCTTAACTCTGCAGCCTGCATTGTTCCCTCCTTTGTACCGCTCCACCCCTAACCACATATCTGCCCTTTGCCCCTCTGTACTTAATCTCGCAATATAAGCTGTTCTTTCCTCCCCTTCCAGGCCTCAAGGCAAACAGTTTCAGGATCTTCCTTTCTCTTTGAGAAGCCTATTGTCGAAATGAAGAGGAAGGAACAACAAAGGGCAAGTTAAAATGCTTGTAATAGCAGAAAAAGAGGTGTAGCTGACCTGAGCTTTTTCTGCTTACTTTGTCTGAGCATAGCAGCAGTTCTCAAAACTTTACCCTTTGCTTTTCAAATGAAGAGGCAGTTTGCTTCACTTACTTAGTTGTAACAAAGGGTGGTCCTTTCCTTAACAGACATGAAGTAAAGCCATAGCTAAAAATTTTTTTCTTAGGACTGAAATTCCTGAGAAACAATCATCTACATGCTCTGTCAGGCTTGAACTTAGGACCAAGGTAACTCCACAGGCAGAGAAAGGTTAAATGCAGGCCTTAGCCTTGGTTCTCAGTCTGTTACACATCATGATAGGACTGAACTTTAATCCAGCCCTTTCAGCTGCTGCAGCAAGCTTCCAAGATCGATTTTTTAACCTAAAAAAACAGGATTAAGAAACTTAAACAAGGAACTCTACCTTGCAGATTTGGCTCTGGAGAGAGAAGGAGGAAGACTATGTCCACCGAAGGAAACTGATTTCTTATTAAGTCCAATCTAATCACAGCAGTCAGCATGCTAATAAAATGTCACTGCCACATTACCAGTGTTTATGAAAATAAACCAAATGACAGTGTTGACTGAAACAGCAGAGATGATAGAGCAGATTTCTGGAGGCAGAATGCAATGACCCTGCAGCATGAGTGCAACATCAAGTAGCACAGATGGTCTTTGGAGTACATGAAGTAACCACTTGTCCTCAATTCTTCTTTGAGAGGTCTGATGAAATGTCCCTTTTCCTATGCTGTCATCCTTCTCTCTAGGGCCTTCTCCTGTTTACTGTCGTCCACAGTATTAAAACATCTGGTTTTAATGGTGCCTCTGTGACACATCCCTAAGCATCTAGAAAGAGGAAGAAAAGGCACTGTTAACTTTCCCTTAGCTACTGGTCTTCTCTCCTATAAATTACAGAAAAAATACTGTTGCCTAGTCTCTCACCACTATAAATGACTGTCAGAATATATTGTTAGGGTTTCAACTTCACCAATTACACACACTGAACCTTAGCAATATGTCATGCACAAATATTAACCATGATTTTTATCTTAGAAGTTTTCCAGAGATACAACCAGCTTAAAGTATTAAATTCCTCCTATCAGTGCTACTAAGAGTAACATACAATGTGATCTGCAGTTTCAGTAGAACTGCTCTCATCTCCAATCCTAGCCAAGAACATAAACCATAGTTGCCTTTTTTTTTTTGGTCTTAAGCACAAGCATTCAGTTAGGTGAAGGAAAAATATTCCCTAGAACATTAAATGTATTACTTAACTGTATCTGTAGTCTGCCAGGCTGTTACCTATTGAAATAATAGAACCTATCTTAATTTTAAGCTGCTTTTAGAAGTGAGAAGACATTTCTCCAGACCTCACAAAGCTTTACTGGGGAGCTAAGCAACTCAGCTACTGAACAGAGAGATGGAAAGATACCCCTGTAGCCACTCTTCCACAAATCTAAATCCTCCTGTAAAAGTTGAAGTAAAAAATAAAAGGTTGTCTTTGTCAGTGATATGGACAGAGGAATCAAGTGCACCCTCAGCAGGTTTGCAGGTGACACCAAGCTGTGTGGCACAGTCGACTTGCTAGAGGGCAGGGATACCATCCAGAGGGACCTGGACAGGCTGGAGAGGTGGGCCCAGGCCAACCTCATGATGTTAAACAAAGCCAAGTGTAAGGTCCTGCACCTGAGTCAGTGCAATCTCAAGCACAGATACAGGTCGGGTGGTGAATGGTTGGAGAGCAGCCCTGAGGAAAAGGACCTGGGGCTCTGGATTGATGAAAAGCTCAACGTGAGCCGGCAGTGTGCACATGCAGCCCAGACAGCAGTCGTGTCCTGGGCTGCATCAAGAGAAGCGTGGCCAGCAGGGCAAGGGAGGTGATTGTCCTCCTTTGCTCCTGTCAGACTCCTCCTGGAGTACTGTGTACAGTTCTCGAGCTCCAAACACAAGAAGGATATTGAACTGTTGGAGAGAGTCCAGAGGAGGCCACAAAGATGATCAAAGGGCTGGAACAGCTCATGAGGACAGGCTACAAGAGTTGGGGCTCTTCAGCCTGGAGAAGAGAAGGCTTTGAGGAGACCTTGTAGTGGTCTTTGAGTATCTGACGAGGACCTACAGGAAGGCTGGCGGGGGACGACAACTATTTACAAGGTCTTGTAATGACAGGACAGGGGGTAATGGATTTAAACTGGAAGAGGGGAGATTTAAGCTAGAGGTTAGGAAGAAGTGAGGGTGGTGAGACACAGGAACAGGTTGCCCAGGGAGGTTGTGGATGCACTCTCCCTGAAGGTGTTCAAGGTTAGGTCGGATGAGGCCTTGAGCAACCTGTTCTAGTGAGAAGTGTTCCTGCCTATGGCAGGGGGTTGGAACTAAATGATCTTTGAGGTCCCTTCCAACCTAAACCATTCTATGAATTTATGGTCACTCGCTAGTGCCCACATTGTTCAGTTTCCTGAAGGTAACAAATGCCTTCATGGAACACAATCAGCTTATTTTGAACTTTGGAGCATTAACTTCATTGCAAACATCAAGCCCCTTTCCAGCACTAAAGAGGCAGATTTTGTCTGCTAACCAGATCTAAGATGACAGTAGTCCATAAAAAACTACTGACAGAATTTTCTTTGGTAGATGTGGCTCATCAACTCCTCTGAGACATAAGAGGAAAACGTTTTCACTGTGAGGATAGCAAGACACTGGAACAGGTTGCCTAGAGAGGTTGCGTAGTTTGCTTGCATGAAGACATTCAAGACCATCTATGTGACCTACTCTAGGTGATCCAGCTCTGGCAGGGGCCTTGGACTAGATGATCTTTTGAGGTCACTTCAAACCCATAACATTCTGTGATTTTGTGTGATCATAATGAGGGAAATAATGAAGGGGAAAAAAAAAAAATACAAAGGAAAACTTAGGAAAAGCCAACTCAAACCAGAAAATATTAACTGTAGATAAGGTTGCACTATCTCATGTACAAGTGAAGCCAAGTCCCAAGAGCACAAGAGTTCTGACAGCCTGTAAACATGAGATCAGGCAGACTACATGTTGATAATCTAGGTGGATGCAAACTGCCTTTTTTGTTTTGACTAAACATAGCAACAGGGCACCTACATCTAAACTAGCAATAGCTATTAAAAGAAAAGGGAAGAGGTTTTAAATTGCATTTAGGCATATAGGGAAAAGGGGCAAGAGGGAAAGCTCACAAGGGACCAGTATACCTCGACATTAAGGGCATTGATGACTTATAATAACCTGACATGTTCAAGAAAAAAAACCCAAACCCCAGAGTGCACATCTTGCTGCTCCCTTACTAAAGGTCAGTACATTCACAATCTGGAAAATTTCCATTCCCTTTGTGTATGTCATCCACTCCCCATTTTGTTTTTCACATCCTCCTACACAAAGGATTGCAAGTACAAATGTTAAAGTTTACCTGAATCAGTCGTGGGTTTCACTTTCTCACATGTAGTGCTCAGATAAATTCTCCTGTAAGCCATAAATAGTCTCAAGAACATATCAAAGTCACACTAAATCAGTTGAGACTTTATAATCGATCAGAAGCTCTCTTTCATTGTTATTTAGTTGGAGCATAAAAAAGGAGTTGGCATGAATTTCAGGAAGATCTTGGTAAATTCCCTTTTTAGATTTGAGAATCTGCTCATAGAATCATGGAATCATAGAATCAACCAGGTTGGAAGAGACCTCCAAGATCATCCAGTCCAACCTAGCACCCAGCCCTATCCAGTCATCTAGACTATGGCACTAAGTGCCTCATCCAGTCTTTTCTTGAATGCCTCCAGGGATGGTGACTCCAGCACCTCCCTGGGCAGCCCATTCCAATGGCAAATCACTTTGTCAAGAACTCCCTCCTAACATCCAGCCTATACCTCCTCCAGCACAACTTGAGACTGTGTCCCCTTGTTCTGTTGCTGCTTGTCTGGGAGAAGAGACGAACCCCCACTCTGCTTTTAGGAAGGCAGTTTTGTTCCTGATATATAATAAGCATAGCATTCATCAGGAGATAGGAACTTGAAGAACAGCAAAGAGATGATTTGACTAAAAATAAGCCACATTTACCTGGGAAGAGAACCACCTGGGAAGAGGACCACCTGTGTATCAAGGAAATCAAGTCTGCCATTCAGCTATATCTAATTGTGTAACTTGAGAGCTCCACATTCATGTTTCTTCCAAAGGAGCTGTCTTTCTAATCAGCAGGTTACTTCCTGCTGTCATAGTAAGAAAATTTATCTGGATCTTATTTTTGTTGTTTATTCCTTGTTGTCTCTCCACAGATACTAGATAATTTCTAAGGTATTTAACTTGCTTTAGTTTAAGTAGCTGTTGCTAGTCACATTCATGAGGAATCATTTATGTCAATACTAAGATGAGGTTCAAGAAGATAAAAGTGATTTGTGAATTACACTATATATGTGATTGCATCACACCTAGGAAGTGGGTCACTGACTTGAGGAAATGTTCCATTTAAAAGGCCTGACACCATCTATTCAGAGATCTCAAGGTGAGGTTTCCTGGGGTATCTGCATGAAACCACAGAATTATTTGAGTTGGAAAGGGCCTTAAAGATCATCTCATTCCATCCTCCCTGCCATGGGTGAGGGCACCTTGCACTAGATCAAATTGCTCAAAGCTTTGTCCAACCCAGCCTTGAGCACTTCAAAAGGGGACATTCACAACTTCTTTGGGCAACCTGTGCCAATGTCTCACTGCCTCACAGTGAAGAACTTCTTCCTAATGTCTAATCTAAACCTGCCCTCTTTCAGTTTGAAATCCTTACCCCCAGTCCTATCACTATATTCCTTCATAAGGAGTCCCTCCCCATCTTTCCTGTAGGTCTCATTTAAGTACTGGAAGGATGCTATCAAGTCACTGTGGAGCCTTCTCTTTTCTAGGCTAAACAATCTCGAGTGTCTCAGCCTTTCTTCACAGGGATGATGCTCCTGCCTCTTGATCATCTTCATGGCCCTGCCCTGGACCTGCTTGAAAAAGTCCAAGTCTGTCTTATGTTGGAGGCCCCACAGCTAAACACATCTTTTCAGATGGAGAGAATCACCTGTGTCACAGTTTCAATTGGTACATAAGCACATAAGAATTCCCTGACTTCCAAAACCCCATGTGCAAAAAGCGGGTTAAGTCTTACATGGCCACATGCAAAATGAGGCCCTAGTTCCAGAAGCAGAACCAGCAACTGAGATATGTCCCTGAGTTCCCAAGGCACTTCAAGGGGAACTGACCTATGTTTTACAGAAAAAAAAAAAAAAAACCACCAACCAAAAAAGCCAACCCTCTGTGCAAGCTGAACAAGCCTACTTAAATCATGATGGCACAAACATTTGTAGCAGGCATGGGATTGAGTGACAGGACACGGGCTGCTTAGGTTAATGCTGCTGCCAAATGGTAGTAAAACTGCAGCCTGAGAGAAGCTGGGCTTTTCCTTTTTATCCTGATGCACAATACTATGTTTCTTAAGCATATTTTGAGAAATAAAAGCAATCACAGTTGTACTGTTGGGTTTTTGGGCAGGAGTAAATAAATGAAAATCTTCTAAGGTGAAAGAGTTTCTCTTAGATTGTGTGTTAAAGTGTGAGGATACTGTGTTAAAGTATTAGAGAGGAAAACAGTGAAGGCGGTAAGAAGGGTGCTGAGCCTTTGATAAGGGGATAAGCCAGTATTTTTTTGGCTAGCAGCTACAAATTGAATATCATTTAACTCATATATGAATACCCAATGGATGCACATAATAGTGAAGGGTGAGGGGAGGGCAGGGAAGAGACAAGTGCTGAGTAACTATAAATAACTGTTCAGTGAAAACTTTAGAAGATTAAGTTTCCAGTGGCTGGAGTTTGCTGTCAGATTTTGACAACTCTGCTGTTAAATCAATCCAATTATTTGATCCTTAGCCATATCAAGGCCAAGGGTGATTAGGAGCAGTCAATATGTGTTTACCAAAGAGAAGCCATGTTTGACCAACCTGATAGCCTTTTATGAGGACATAACCAGGTGGATTGATGATGGTGGAGCAGTGGATGTGGTTTATCTTGATTTCAATAAAGCATTTGACACTGCCTCCCACAGCATCCTTCTGGCTAAACTGAGGCAGTGTGGTCTGGATGATCAGGTAGTGAGGTAGATTGGGAAATGGTTGAAGGGAAGAAGTAAGAGGGTTGTGATCAATAGGATGGAGTCTAGTTGGAGGCCTGTAGCTAGTGAGGTCCCTCAGGGGTCAGAACTGGGACCAATACTATTCAATGTATACATCAATGACCTGGATGATGGAATAGAGTTCACTGCCAGCAAGTTTGTTGATGACACAAAATTGGGTGGAGTGGCTGACACACCAGAGGGTTGTGCTGCCATTCAGTAAGACTTAGGCTGGAGGGTTGGGCAGGGAGAAGTTGAATGAAGTTCAACACAGCAAGTGTAGTCTTGCACCTGAGAAAGAACAACCCCAGGTATCAGCAAAGATTGGGGACTGACCTGCTGGAGAGCAGTGAAGGGGAAAAGGACCTGGGAGTCCTGGTGGATGGAAGGTTGACCATGAGCCAGCAGTGTGCTTTTGTGGCCAAGAGGGGTGTATTGGAAGGGCTGTGGCTAGTAGGTTGAGAGAAGTTCTTCTTCCCTTCTACTCTGCCCTGGTGAGGCTGCATCTGGAATACTGTGTCCAGTTATGGGCCTCTCAATTCAAGAAGGACCTAGAACTGCTAGAGAAAGTCCAGTGCAGAGCCACAAAAAGGATAAAGGGAGTGGAACATCTTCCTTATGAGAAGAGACTGAGGGAGCTGGGGCTCTAGCTTGGAGGAGACTGAGGGGTGAACTCATCAATATTAAAGGGTGGGTGCCAAGAGGATGGAGCCAGGCTCTGCTCGGTGGTGCCTAATGACAGGACAAGGGGCGATGGAGGAAGCTGAGGCATAGAACATTCCATGTAAACACAAAGAGGAATTTTTTCTCACTGTGAAGGTGACAGAACAGGCTGCCAGGGGGGTTGTGGAGGTTCCCTCTCTGGAGATATTCAAGACCCACCTGATGCATTCCTATGTGATCTGGTATGGGTGATCCTGCTCTGGCAGGCGGGTTGGACTGGATGATCTTCCAAGGTCCTTTCCAGCCCCTGACATTCTGTGATTCTATGAAACAACTGAAAACTTATTGGAGTAGAGTGGACAGACAGATACATTCTTATAGAAAAAAAATGCATAAAGGAGAGGCCAAAATCAAGCTAAACCCCATACACTTATGCTCAATACTCACCACTTTTTTGGAGTTTTTTGGGGGATTTTTTGAGTGGGGCATGAAGGAAAATTCTTTTGTGTGCACATTCAGGAGGACCACCTCAGACACAGAAAACAAAGAACATAATGACAGGGCTTAATTAGCAACAACCAGTGGCTGCATTGACCTAAAATCCATATATGCCATACCAGCCAGTACCAGACATCCCAGGTAGCAGACAGTCTTGTGCAGTGGAAGCCATCTGGACCTCTAATACAATAATCTAGGCCTATTGTCTGAAATTCAATGTTACTAATCCAAAAGGTCACACAAGTCCTTATTTTATGAACAGATGCTTTGGGGAAAATTAGAGTTTTCATCCAAGTAGAAACATTCTTGGGCCACAAATTCAGAGTGCTGGTAAGAGCAGTTGACTTGGGGAGCAGGGGCTAGACACCAAGTTCATTAACCGTGGTGTTCCAAGACAAAAGATACAGCAGCCTGGGAGGAGCAAAGTGTTACTGTGTTCAGTAATTTCAGCAGAGACCATTTTCAGATGGAAAACTAGTGTCCTGAAGATCACTGGAATCACAGAATGTGACAAGAAGGGACAAAATAAGATTTTCCTATCCTTCCATTACATGCAAATAAACCATTCCACTGGTAACACATAAAAGCCATGAGAGCCTGTTTCAATTAAAAAAGGAAAACCTGGTAAAACATGCTTGCACTGCATCTGGAAAATGAAGCTCTGACCTCAAAGGTTTTAAGAATTCATTATTTTAGAAAATATTAATGTCACAAGTACACTTGGGATGGATTTTATCCTGCTCTGAGAGTAAGGCACATGTTTAAACAAGACAAGACCAACAGTTCTGAGATCCAAGGTTCTGTGCTTTCTTCAGATTTATAATACTGGAGATTAAATTCAGAGAATCATAGAATCAGTCAGGGTTAGAAGGGACCACAAGGATCATCTAGTTTCAAAACCCCTGTCATGGGCAGGGACACCTCATACTAGATCAGGCTGTCTAGAGCCTCATGCAGCCTCATGCAGCCTGGCCTTAAACACCTCCAGGTGAAAGAGTTCCTGCCTTGAAAGAGATTTCCCACCTTGAAAGAGTTCCTGCCTTGACAGAGTGCCCAACAGGACAGGTTCCTGCTGTGACAGGATTCCCAATTGGACCATCCCCACTTTTGGACGGTTCTCTCCACTTTTGCACCATTCTGTGCAAGCTTGCAGGCTTGGCAGGCCCTGGGGTCTTTTGAGAGAGCTGCCAGCAGCACCCAGACCTAGCTACTCTTGGACCATATCAGCAGCCAACTAGCAAGTCTGGCTCTCCTCTGCCACTGCTGAGGCAGCGTCACCTCCACAAATCCCTGTCTTGTGGCAGCTATGCCTTGAGACATTTCTGAGTTTGGCAGCTTTGCCACTCTCCTTGGGCTTCTGCCGCATGGATCCAGACTATTGAATATTGCTTACAGCATCAGGAGGTAGCCAAGCCACAGGGAAATCCAGCAAGGGATCATTGTAGAATACCTGCCTCACCCCTGTGAGTAAAGGCTGCTGTTCCCTTAGTTCTCTGCTCAGCCTGATTGATAGTGGGGTAAAGCTGTGTTTATAGCTTAGGCTTTTCCATTTCCTGACTTCCTAAAGCTCTAAATTTGCCCATAACATCCTTTTGAAGAAGTTCCTGTTTGAACTAGAATCTGTAAATAACCCTAACCTAGTTTTGTACATAGTCTGGGGGCAGGGTTTCAGGAAAATAAAATAATTCTGTTTTTATAATTTCTCAGCCACATTAATTCCCTGCCTTCGTGACACTCCCTCAGTCTCTCCTCATAGGAGAGGTGCTCCAGCCCTCTGATCATCCTCATGGCCCTTCTCTGGACACATTCTAGCACGTCCATATCCCTCTTGTCATAGGGGTTCCAGAACTGGATGCAGTACTCCAGGTGGGGTCTCACCAGTGCAGAGTAGAGGGGGAAGATCACTTCCATCACCCTGCTGGCCACACTTCTCAGTATCTGGTTGACTTTCTGGGCTGCAAGAGCACACTGACAGCTCATACTGCACTTCTCATCCACCAGCACCCCCAAGTCCCTCTCCTCAGGGCTGCTCTCAGGCCAGTCACTGCCCAGCCTATATTGGTGCTTGGGATTGCCTCCACCCAGATGTAGGACCTTGCACTCCATTTTGTTGAACTCCATGCAGTTGGCTTGTGCCCACCTCTCCAGCTTGTCCAGGTCCCTCTGGATGGATCCCTTCCCTCCAGCCTGTCTGCTGCACCACACAGCTTGGTGTTCTCAGCAAACTTGCTGAGGTTGCACTCAGTGCCACTGTCACCAACAAAGATGTTAAACAAGACTGGTCCCAGGACTGATCCCTAAGGTACTCCACTTGTCACTAGCCTCCAGTGAGACATGGAGCCATTGGCAGCCACTCTTCAGGCCAGCCATCAAGCCAGTTACCACCTAATTACCATTTAAACGCTGGCAGAGAAGTTATTCGCATGCCTCAGCATCAAGTGTTTCAAAGCTTTAAGCACACAGCATCATTTCTAGCACCACTTGCACAGTGACAAGTACAAATGTGAGACCCTGGATAAAGGACCAAGGTCTTGGTGTTTGATACTAGCATTTTGCCACTTCCTTATTATTTCTTTCATTTTATTTTAGAGAAAGTTAACTTTTTCTCCTATCTTGAAGCTCTTCCTAATACAGTTTTTAATGGTCATCTAACTATGAATCTGTTTTTAGTCTGAGCTTTGTTAAACAGATGCTGTAGGTCTCCAGAACACTGTCTCCTTCACTCGACACTCAGTTATAAGCATAAAATAAGCTACTGTGAGAACATATCCAAAATTAAGCAGGTTATCTTCCTCTGTAAGAATATACAACAGTTTGGCATCAGCCCAGAACTGTAGGAGTTTCTCTGTTTTCTGCAGGCCTGTTTTTCTTACTTGGAAACAGTAGTGGTATTCATGCCCAGGCAGTTCGTGAGGTTACTACTTCTGAAGCTGCATTTTCTCAGTCGCTATAGAAGATGTAGCTTCCTTCAGAGCTTAGCACATTCAGCCACTGTGATTTCCCTTGTTCTGCCTCCTGTGGAGTAATAAGAAATTAATTTGTATTGAAATGAAGCACTGAATGTACATATGAAACTGCTCAATCCTGCATCCAAGCATGTAGACCTGCAGGCCAGGGCATAGTGAGTGCTATTCTTTTGTTTCTGTCCTTTCAAATCCCACTTTCCCGCTCCAGTCAGTTCCTTTCTAGCCAATGCTAATCTTATGCACACAGAAAACGAGCACATCTATACAATATCCTGTTTTTCAAACATTGGTTTGTCCCTCTAGTTACTACACACGAGTACTCTTCAGCTGACAAGTTGTCAGCTACATTGTTTGCAGGTTGTCAGGCCTCCCACATTACAGTGTATGTGCCCAGACCCAGCAAGAAAAACTATGGCTTTTTTCATAGACAAAGATAAGCCACAAAATTAATTGTAAACCGATTTCTTCCATTCAATAAATAGTAAAAGACAAGCCTCTGCAAAGCAGTGCCTGATTGTCTTCTTTAATATAACACTATGACAGGCACTAGGGAAAGCTATAGAAGGCAGGCATGCTAGAGCAGCTCTGAAAATGAAAAGATTTGCTGACCAACAAAACTCTTAGGATAACACTGAAAAAAGGATGCAGAATTTGAATGTCAGGCAAGAGAAAGACAAAGGTTACAGTGATGCAATTAGCAAGAGAGAATGATCTGGTGAAACATGAAAGAGCTGTAGGATAGATAGATATATGCATTTCTTAGCTGGTCAGTCTGTATAGTCAAATGGAAAGCAAAAGGTGCTTTTAGGATGTGTTTTTTTATTAAATCTGGAAGTAGACACTTTGAATGGGTTGCATGCACCACTCTGAAGTGCCTTTTCCTCTCTATTAACTACTAAGGAGGTGAGCATGTTAAAAATTGCCTGGCAGCCTGCTCCAAGGCTTTTAAAGCAGATAACAGAAGAAACAAATCTGGTTTTCATCTCATATTTCTGTAACATCATAGGAGGGCAATGTGACTAAATTCAGTGGATGAGGCATAAAGATGGATGAGTTAATATTTGCCCCAGATCTACAGGTTTTTCAGTCTATGGTTTGTGTATCCAAGGCAGGAACCCAACACCTTTTCCCACAAAGCAGTCCCATGGTCTGTCTGGGGCATTCTGCAGCCATTTCAATGAGCGCCAGAAGGTACAACAAATTCTACAGCAGGAAATTCTGGGTAAACACAGCAGATCTTCAAACACCATTGTCTTTTTTTCCTGTTCATTTTCACTTTGTTTCACCAGAGGCAGGATTTGGTAGGACTGCAGAGAAATGAAACAGAAACATTCCCTTCTGGGTCAGTTAGTTTCCTTTTAAAATACAGTTTAGGGGGGGGTTGGCTGGATGGTTTTTTTTTTTTTTTTTTTTTTGCAGACAGTTAGGAAAGGGTCATTGTTTCACTGGAATAATTACACAGAGTGAAATACCACAATAATATACTCTGGGTAGAGCACAAAAAACTATCTGTAGATGTCCATTCGGCAGGCTCATAAAACAGCCCAGAAAGCCCAGGCTGGGTAACCGTGTCCCAGAGAGGGTCTTCTCATCAGCAAGCACCACTTTGGCTTGCTGATGCTCCTCCCTGTGTCTCAGGGCACTGCTGTCCCTACTGCCACTTCTAAGCATGAAAATCCAGTCATGGCAGCTGCATCTCTGCATCTCTCATGTTAGCAGCAGTTCTACCACCTTGTCCAAGGAAAATGCAGTAGGTAATTGGTGTTTGGGTGGCCAAATGGGAAGAGAGGGCACAATAATCAACCGCTCATGGGGAGGGTGACCCTGCCAAAGAGCACAACAGTGTGTTTCACATACCAGGGTTTTGGAAAGCTGAGCAGTCTACAAGCGGGTCCAGACACATAGAAACTTTTGACTTTCAACACACAAAGTGTGGCATAGTGCCAGATTTCTCAAGAGGAGTACTCAAGCTAATCAAAATGATCTGGCTGTTCCCACCAAGGGCTGCATTTTCCAGAGTATGATCTCTCATGCAGCATGACAGTGGAATTCATTGCCAAAGAGGCTTCAGTGGAATCATCAGTGAGGTTTCAAATTGATTTCTGGGGAATGAGCTTTCCAGAAGGGCAGGAAGTGTGGCAAGATTACCTTCAAATTGTGTGGGAATGATCTTCGGGCATAAAAGGATGTGAGAATACGTGGACTGAAGCTGGACCTCCCTGGCCCATAAAGCCAAGGCCTCAGAGGAGAGACAGACACCACTGCAGCAGAGAAAGGGTATTTCTGTGCTAAATACCTGATTTTCCCACAGAAGTGTATTCAGCAGGGAAAGTCCATCCCTGAGGTTCCTCAGGGTATCTAGTCATAAGTGCTTTAGCTACAGACCACACACCTCTGTGGAAAGCTGCTGTGAAGAGAGTGCAGTGACACAGCCAGACATTTGTTCTTTTTCCTTCCCCTTGGTGATCCCATAGTCCACAGAGCCCTATCCTCATCACCTCCTGCACCCTGCCACCGCAGATCTCTCAAGGCCATGCTTCCCCATTATGTGCCCCAAGTGGAAGGCAGAAACAACTATCTCCCTGAAACAGGAGAAGTTATGGGCTCTTATTGACTTGCAGCACAAAAGAAGCCAAGATTCAGGTAAATCCATGGTTTCTGCACAGCCTATGAAGTGGAAGGGGTTCAGCCCTGTCAGAGCACAGGCACTGCCTGACTCAGTGTCACCCACACACATCCAGCATGGTACATGGTGCAGAGGACAGCCCAGTCATATCCCTGGCATGTGGCTGCACTCCTAGAGCATGAGGTGGCTCTTGAGCTCATCACAGAATTTAAGAGATCTGTGTGCATCAGCAGGTCAAAAGCTGTAAGTTAGGCCATTAACCCTGAGTACTGCTTCTGGGCACAGGAAGTTAACAAGGCAAAAACTGATGGTAGGAGGGAGAACAAAATACATCTTTGTCTGCAAGGATTTAACCACCTGAATGCTGGGGATTCATGGAGTTTTTTCATAAACCAGAGATTCAGAGACGGTGTTGCAATTGTCCTCACAGAGTTGTATTACAAGAATTAATAGCTATAATCACATCACACACTATGTAGGCTTTTGTCCCTGACTTTAACTTCAGAAACGATCAGGACATACTGAGGCACTTGCCAATTTGTGAGTTTTAACTCTGAGAATTAGGAAACATTTCTGGCTGTTCAAATCCTGATCCTTCTCACTGTGTGCCACTCTACATAGGATGGGCACTGTGCTGGGTGCTAATTCTCAGGCTCATCTCATGCATCAATTTGAAAGTAATTGAATCGTAGAACCAACCAGGTTGGAAGAGACCTCCAAGATCATCCAGTCCAACCTAGCACCCAGCCCTAGACAGTCAACTAGACCATGGCACTAAGTGCCTCATCCAGTCTTCTCCTGAACACCTCCAGGGATGGTGACTCCAGCATCTCCCTGGGCAGCCCATTCCAATGGCAAATCACTCTCTCTATGAAGAACTTCTCCTAACATCCAGCCTATACTTCCCCCAGCACAACTTCAGACTGTGTCCCCTTGTTCTATTGGTGGTTGCCTGGGAGAAGAGACCAACCCCACCTGGCTACAGCCTCCCTTCAGGTAGTTGTAGACAGCAATGAGGTCTGCCCTGAGCCTCCTCTTCTCCAGGCTAAACACCCCCAGCTCCCTCAGCCTCTCCTCGTAGGGTTTGTGTTCCAGGCCCTTCACCAGCTTCATTGCCCTTCTCTGGACATGTTCCATCACCTCAACATCTCTCTTGAATTGAGTGGCCCAGAAATCTGAGGAGGGTTGCATGTCACAAATTAAACTTTGGGTTTTTTTTCACTCATCTTTCTTCTATCAGTTACCTAGTAGAAAAAAAAATGGTTTTCCCACAACTGATTAGCAGCATCAATTCTTTGCTGGCAACTCTTTTTTGAAAACAAAAGTAGTTTTGTTAGTGTTGTTACCCCATTCACTTCTTCTCCCAAATTAACTAAATCATAATCAACATTGGAGAAAAAAAAGACTGGGTTTGCTAACCTCTTCCTATGTAATTAGGCATGACAACTCTTCAGTGTTATTTATCTATAGTTCATTGGAAATGAAGCACCAGGGTATGAAGAAACAATCCAGGCAGCTAGTTAGGTTTCCCAACTATTTGATTTGTAGATGTAAGTTGTTTTTTTGTTTTGGGTTTTGTTTTGTTCGGTTGTTTTTTTTTTTATCAGTGACGTGAACATCTTCGGAGAGGGCAGACAGGCTCTGCCTGACACACAGTGGTGAGAAAATGCCAAAAAAAAGAGAAAAAAAAGCTAGCGTGGCTTGAGCACCACCGAGTGGACAAATAAGGGGGAAAAAAATCATTTTTCAAACTGAATACATGGGTGTGCTGGGCAGGCGATGGTGCCACCAGGGGCTGAAGCCTTGAGCAGTGCCTTACCCTCACCATGCTCCTCTTCAGAAGCTTTCATAACCAAATCAATGTGTTTTGGTTTTATTGGGGATTTTTTTGTTACACTGCATGGGGTCCCAGAGTCTGGAGAGTGACTCCAGAAAACATTAGATTCGTCTGTAAATACAAACATAGTATCTGTAATAAATATAACTGTAACATGGAAACAAACAAAATCTGTTATTTGCTATGCAGAATGTCAGTTGCCTCAGAAATAGTTCAGACACGTCCCAGTATCTTCTGCCAGCTTTGTGCTTCCCTTGCAGTCAGTGCCCCGTTTGATAAAGGAGTGGGTCATTGCCTAAATCACAGGGAAGCAAAACACTTTAATGTATTGTTTCAAAGTGTTTCTTACACCCTAACTGTTCTGCGGGGCTTTTGGAACCAACTCCTGTGAGTGGCTGGTTGCTCACAGAAGATATATGAAGACACATAGCAGCTGTAGCTATGTAAGAGCTGCTTTTCCCCTGGCACCAGATAAGATAGTTTGTTGAATTAGGTAAAAGTACGCTCACTCCCCCACCTATATCCTCTATACTGGCACGCACACACAGAGCTGCCTAAAGCTTTGGCCAGCTCTGTCTGCTGTGAGTTATCTGTTATGGATCTATTCTTTGGATTACACTGCAGAGCAGAGAGCCCTTTGTGCTGCTTTATAAATGCGCTCGCTGCCCTTACCAAAGCATTTACCGTTGGCTGAGATAAGACCTGGAGAAAATGAAAGCAAAGGCCAATTTGCTTTTGCAGCAGCTCTGTAGCAGGACCACCATGATGGCCTGTGCTGTGCAAGGGGGCTGGGTGTCCGCCCTCACTGAGATGATAGATGGAGATGGCTCCTTTCCAGGAAGGGATCCGCTTGTTGGTGGGAGTCAAGGAGAGGCAATGCTTCTGAGATGCATTGCATAAAAGATTAACACTTGAATGACTGAGCATTCTTTGGAATACTTGACAGCAGTGCTTCACCGACAGAGCTCTCCTAGAGCCAGCACAGGGCAGATTACAGCACACACTTTCTCAAAATTCCACATTTAGCAGCATATTGGCTGCTTCCTTATCACGTACAGCCTGCCTAAAATAGAAGCACCTGCGAGGCAGCTGATGTCTCAAGTCTCAGCTTTGAATGAAGAAGATCCCCCTTCAGAGAATGAAAGGCTACAAATTCTAGCAACTGATAACCTTTGTTACATATTCCTCCTTCATCCCACCCACAGATCTTTGAAGATTGAGCTGATGCTCAGAGCCAGCTCTGGCATTACATTAATCAGATGTTTATCAGAGCACCTAAGTCCAAAATAATACAGCCAAAGATAATTAGTCATGGGTTTAAAGAGAGGAAGCCAAAGCAAGACTCTCTCTATTATTTGCTTGCTAAGGTGATGTGGTGGAGGAAGACCAATCTTCTACTTACCTGCCGCTCTCCTGCATCAGGAGACACTTGCATCTTCAGCCTCAGCACTCTCATCGTTGGCTGATCAACCATCAAAGCATCTATAGGAAAAGTGGTGAACAGTGGCATCATTCCAACCATTCATGTTTGTATTTGTTTAACCCTTCAGAGTAAGGAGGGAATTCACAAGAGGTCCTTCACATCGTGTATAGTGTGCAACAGATAACTGAGTCAGATAGGCTAACATGAGGACTGGATCATCTCCTTCAGCTGATGGCACCAATTTGCTGTCATAGGAACACAACTTCTTGCTTTCTCATAGGCACTGCACAACACAACTCATGGAACTGAAGACCTGAACACATGCAGACACAGAAATTACTCAAGGTCAGCAGGGTTATGGAATAAGCATGTTAAATCCCATGCAGTATGCTCTATCATGACAACCTCAACCACCTTCTTTCTTCTAAACCAAGCTTAAACCTTTCTTCCAGGAAAGAAATTAAGTACAAAGACAGATGAGCTCAAGGGGAAGAAGCCTCTGAGCTATGGACCTTAAGTAAAGCAAGTTAATGAAAATGCTGAACAGCAAAATTTTAATTTGTTCTTGTCTCTAGAATTTCATGCTGCTTTGTTTCAAGTAGTTTCCCACAAAACAGCTTAGTATCATATGGCTCCTGCTCTATATGTTAGCATTCAAGATCCCTTTGAGATCATCTGAATTCTCCTAAATCTTGCACGCAGGGAAGGTGGGTGCCTAAGTTAAGTCCAGCTTCCTTTCCACGTGGGAAGCTCCTTAAAGTCCATCTTTGCAACGTTCAGTTTGTAAGCACGTAAATCATCTTCTACCTCTGGTTCTCAACATCTGGGAGATCTATTACTGAGTTTGTTTAGAAAGTGTATTTGATCTCAGTGCTGGTGGGAGCAGAGTGTCTGCGTTTTGTCTCTCCTCGTTCTGTGTTGCCCAGCTGCTTGTGTACCAGCTCTCTGCGTAAACAAACCTGTTCCTGCCTGATTAATTCAGCAGTTTTACAAGCCAACATCTGCGACCTTGCAATTCCCAGGTCTCCTTTGGAACAGAGCTGATTAAAGGAGAGCTTGCACTACCCCACAGCTGACCCAGTACCTCAAGTAATAGGAAGAGGGATAGAGAAACCTAGGATTGTGTATGCATTTGAATACAATGAAGGTACTGTTCCATCTTGCCCAGCTGTGCCAATGGTATTAAGGAAACCAAAGAGTTTGTGCTGTGATTTTCATACCAGGAGGCTTTTTTAAAAGCAGACACAGTGTACTGCTAAAGTCTCTCTCCCTCTGCTTGCCACATGGCTGACTCAAGCCCTTGAGCTGATGTACCTCCTGCACTGCTTCTCAGAGATGTGGCAAAGTGCTTTATTTATCAGATGAACTTTGATGGAAATGCAGCCTAGAAAGCTAGATTTGGCTGCCTCAGCAGCACCCACAGTCTCCCTGGCCCTTCCCTACCTCTAGGGGACTGGCTTCTCACCCCATCCCTTCCTGACCCTCTCTGGGCGCAGATCCTCCCGGGGAGGTACCAATGAGCAATTAAACATCCTCCTCCTGATCTTGCTTCTCATAACCACCACCTGATAATTGGGTCACAAAAAACGCGTGGAAAGAAAACGGGACAAGGCACAACTGACAGCTCCCCACACTCCCTGTCTGTCACATCATCCTACTACACCACTTCCATGGTGCCACCTACCAAACCACTCGATTGCATGCACGTTTTCCAGAACACAATGAATGAAGAAACCAGGAAGGCAAAGCATATAAAGAGAGTTTTGATTCATAAAACCCATAAATAAAGGTATGAATTCCCTACAGTTCTGATCATTCTGTCTCAGCCACCTTTCCAATGATGTCTGCAAACGTTTCCAGAACAGGAGTGTAAGAGCTGTGCAAAGGCAAATGCCTCCTAGGTGCTGTATGTTCCCTTTGTTGCAGGTTAGAGATTTTCACTAGTAGAAAATCCAGGTGGTTGCTTTGATTAGTAGATTGTAAATTACTTTAAGAGCAAATTATATGGATAAGCCTTCTACTGAAATGTAATTATTATTTTCTAAACAAACATGCCTTTTAACATCTGCAGCTGGGGAAACAGTTCTCATGCCAGTGAGAAAAGAAGTTTTCCTCTTGAGTAACAGCGATGTCCTTCAGTATGACCGTGAGTAAATTGCTGGTGTTACCAGCGGTGACTTTTAGTATGGCCGTCAGTAAATTGCTGCCTAGCTCCACATCACAGGGATTCATCACCATTAAGCAGGCGCCAACTATTTAGGCAACTTAAAAAACTCACCAGTTACACCCATAGTTAACCTGAAAGCATTGCAGATGCAAAACCTAGGGGCTCATAACTGGGGGACCAGCGTGTGAAGTACCTGGAGCTACCATAAAATTGTGCCTAGGCATTGCTTTTTCGAGAAGATTATGGTCTAATTGAGTAAACATCAATCCAGGGAAGCCCCACAGCCTGTGTTGTGCAAGATAACAGATTAGATAACAAACCCGTCTCCTGGATTTACAGCTGTGAAACGGATGAGTCCTTCCTACAACTGCCTGGGCAGAATTTTAACCCTCTGTAAGTCCTAGCAAGAGCTGGCTGAGCAAGCTGACCTGTGGATAGTTCCTCCAGTGTGTGGGCTGGTGAGCAACAGAGTCTTCTAAGTAGGAACCTTGTATATCTTCACTTAAATATTTAAGTTTGTATCCGAAGGTTATATAAAGGACGCTGAAACTGTGAGCAAAGATGGGGGTTATGGACTGTCAGGCTTTTTGGTTCGTTTCATCTGGCTGATTCAGATGCTAAATACTAAATATTTCTTCCTTGCTTCTTACATAAAAATAAAATTTGCAGCGTTGACAGTTTAAAACATTGCTTAAAAATATGTAGTGAGTGAAATTAAGCATCAATGAGTAATCCTGTTTCTGAGAACAGACTGGATGTGACTAGAGGTGTCTTTTTAAGCTGGGGCTGATCTCATTTCAGATGCCCATGGTTTTCTCACACTGATTTTTTTTGCCTTCCTTTATTCGAATAATGGTGCAAGATTGGGAAACAGCTTTACACAATCGCCCATTGAAAGTCAGTGTCATGAACGTTGAAGTGTTGAGGGTCACAGGCATTAGTACATTTGCTGGCTTTTTAGAACTGCCTTTAAACAATTCCCAGATATTCTCCCTTGCGTTAAATAAACCATTTTGGAGATTCATGCTGACAGAATGAGGAGAAAATTAAAGGGCCAACGACATGAGATTTCAGGTATGAATTTAACCAAAAGCTGGCTTGAGAGAATTGCCCCCCCCAGTTTAGAAGGGACATTAAGATGCTTGAGCATGTCCAGAGAAGGGCGATGAGGCTGGTGAGAGGCCTTGAGCACAGCCCTATGAGGAGAGGCTGAGGGAGCTGGGATTGTTTAGCCTGGAGAAGAGGAGGCTCAGGGATGACCTTATTGCTGTCTACAACTACCTGAGGGGAGGCTGTAGCTGGGAGGAGGTTGCTCTCTTCTCTCAGGTGGCCAGCACCAGAACGAGAGGACACAGCCTCAGGCTGTGCCAGGGGAAATTTAGGCTTGAGGTGAGGAGAAAGTTCTTCACTGAGAGAGTCATTGGACACTGGAATGGGCTGCCCGGGGAGGTGGTGGAGTGGCCGTCCCTGAGGCTGTTCAAGGCAGGATTGGACATGGCACTTGGTGCCATGGTCTAGCCTTGAGCTCTGTGGTAAAGGGTTGGACTTGATGATCTATGAGGTCTCTTCCAACCTTGGTGATACTGTGAAGAATATAAGGATGCTATTCCAGACGGCAGGAACTGCAGAGGAGGAAGAACACAACTGCGAGAAGCAAAGAAGGGAAGCTTACAATAGATGAGAACTAGGATGAGAAACAGACACTCCAAGGCATGCTTCCAATTCTTCAGGTTATGTAAAATTATCTTTACCATTTATGCACTTCCTTCTCTTCTGGGTGATGCACATTGCCCACAATGTTGATAGCACTGCTTGTAATTAACTCTGCCTGACAGTTCTCATTATAAGCTCCTGCTTTCGGTTGCTCCCAAGTTTGTTAGATGTTACTCATCCAGGCTGAAACATCTTCTTGGACTGATCTTTCCCCCTCCATTTTTTTTGTGGGTTTTTTTTGGGGAGGGGTTGTTTTGTTTTGTTTTCCTTTTTAAGAGGAGGAAAGGGGAGGGCAGTTTCAGTAAAAATGTTTCAGTGGTTTTCAGAGCAAGATTAGGCAACCTTTTATTTGAGCAAGAGCTTGAAATCTGGCAAAAGAGGGGGAAGGTCACCCTGATGCCAGAAGACGTAGCCAAGTTATAAATGTGTTTTTTTTTAAAGTCTTAGCTTGTGTACTTTAGCAGAGACTTGTCAGCTTGGCAGATGAATTTGCAGAGGGCTGTGTTAGCACAGGGCATGCTGTGTCCCCTGCCAGGTTCTAGGCCCTGGCAGGACTGTCCCCGGCAGGCAGCAGAGATGCAGCTGCACTGGGAGGCTCCAGGATGAGTGTGGATGTAAGCAGAGAAGTGAAGCTAAGGCAGCAAGGTAAAGAGGCACTTGACTCCAAACCAGTGAGAATACAGCTATGATGGCATAAGGAATTTGAAAGAGGAATAGCAGTGCCCTGGCCTAGCAAAGAGCCTGTGACCTGAAGCAGAGTGACTGGTGGAATAAGAAGAGCAGGGTGGTCAGGAGAAGGAGGAGAAAGGGTAATGGAAGGAAGAGAGAAGCAAAACATCTTGGTGATAGCTGGCCACATCCTTTCCAGAGCTGATGTCACCCCCTTCCTCTTCTGCTAGCAGAAGTCTAGAAGTAAGCTCACAGCAGTGGTTCTTCATGCTTGTGGAGGCTTTCTGCACTGGCTGAAAACCTGCAAATCCTGTTCCTTGGTTAGGGCTGAAGCTTCAGTTCTCCACCGAGGAGATGCTTTAGCACCTCAGCTTGAGATCAAGGCAGACTTCTCTGCCGTCTGTCCTGCAGTGTGAGGGAAATGAGAAGTGAGACATGGTGCACATCCAGACTAGCTGCTTGGAGGGGAAGAAAGAGCAGCTGTTGCCAGACAGGGCTGCACAAAGATGCTAAAAGACCCTAACACCACGTGTTGTTGCAGGCCCTGAAGCATGACACAGAGCAGTGACAGAAAAAAAGACTTCAAGAAAGGCAAGAAGCAATGGTCATTAAATGTATCTTTACTCATGTGCCCTAACTAGCTCTTTTTTCACCAGTCAAGGCAACAGCCAGTCTCTGCCCACACCCCCACACCTTCCTTAGCCCAGTGTTTTCAATACCCTTAAAACTAAGCTTCTGCATGTCCTCATTCTACACCTCAGCATCTTCCCAATGCCATTGACCCCAGTGACCGTTATGCTTTAGGCCTCCTAGCCTCAGTATCATCTGAATATCCCAGCATCTTCCCAGTAACTCAACCCCACTGACAACATCCCAAAGCTCCTCAAGGCCTGGCGTTAAACCCCTGTTACTCTGTAGCCTCTATCCCCTTGCACCCCTCTCATCCCCACATCTCCAGTGACCTGTGTGTACTACCCAAGGTGATTGTCGTGGAAGGCCAAAATAGGCCTTAACACGCCCGGGCTTGTCCAGACATGGTTCCCTATTTCCCCTCTCGTCTGCTTTTGGGGGAAGCAAGGGCGGGAAAGGAAGACAAAGGCTTGGTGCCCTCAGGCCTTGCGTTTCAGTTCCTCCAAGGCTACATAAAGGTGAGGTGTTGCTCTGGTGTAGTAACAAGTGCAGACTCAAAACTAAACATTTTCTTTTTCTTTGTAGGTGTACAACTCTTACTCATCCTAAATGCGTTGCTGCCATTCGACAAACGAGTTTCAGCAGGGACAGCAGTATCCTGATAGCTGTGTGTGATGATGCCAGGATCTGGCGCTGGGACAGGCTACGATAAATCACCTTTTGTGAATTCAAAGTAGAAGATATATTTTCAAATTATAATATAGTCTGTTAACTTGCTAGCACAGTAGATGCATTTAGTGTAGACTTCCTTGAAAGTTCAGCAAGATGGAGCTGAACTTAGTGATGTTTACATTCTGTGTATTGTTCTGCTTGAAATTGCTGCTTTTAATAAAAAGAAGTATTTTTGTAAAGTTTTCTGAATTGTCCACTTTAATTATTTTCCATGGTGAGTTTTCACTTGGGGCCTAGGAAATTAACTTTGTGTACAGCTGTCACGTAAGTATATGGTAACTTGCTAGAAATTTGGAACAGGGCTTGCTGGGACTAAATCCCAGGCCAGGCATGGGCTGCAGGCCATCAGCAGATAGTGAGTCAGCCAGGACAGCTGACTGGGGTGTGAGCTGCAGGTGTGTCGTAGACAATGAGCGTCACACTCAGTATAAAGGAGACTTGCTAAGAGCCTTCTGCAAGAGCTGCTTTTGCTGGAGCTCCTCTCAACCCAGCTCCTTTTCCTTCTGTTCTGGAGGACTGTCTTCATGTTTAGTGTGCCTACTGTACCTTTGCTATGTGTAACTATATACTTCATATTTGAGTTGATACCAGTTTGACTATTTCTTTGAATCCACTTTTGTCTCAACCCATGGGTCTTCCTCTCATCCCCCTTCTCTCCTGGGAGGTGAGTTCATTCATTGGGTGATAGAGTAACTGCCCCAGTTATGGGCTAAATGCAATCAGGAATGCTTGCAGCTCTGTTTAAGCCTTTTTGACAGAACCTTGTGAAACTACTGAATGCTATCCAAGGACAATACAAAGGAAATTTTTCACTTGGGAATATGCTATAAATAAATCTGCAAAGGAATGAGTTAAAGATGTTTTTAAGTTGCATATTGAAATTGGTTAAGTTTTAATTATCTGAAACTAGGATGTGCTTTTCACTATTTCTGTTACTTGAAAATGCTGACGTTTTGTGTGTGATCACATTGCTCACCTGTTTGGATATTGGCTGCTTAGCTGTTAGGTTTTCCTTAAAATTAGTTCTTGGAAATACATTTTAATTGCCCCTACTGTTCATATCATATAGTTCAATATTTCACTTGAATTCTGACATCAATACCATTTCATATAGGTTTAAAATATGTGCAGTTAATAAAAATGAAAGGAGGATGATGTCAGGAGATGGTTAACATTGATAGGCTGTGTTCAAAACACTTACGTGTCTTGTCAGGGTCTAGTTCACAGAATCACAGAAACATACAGGTTGGAAAAGACCCTCAGGATCACCAAGTCCAGCTGACAACCCTACTCCATATCCTCAAGTACCACATCCAAATTACCTTTAGACAGATCCAGGGTTGGTGACTCAACCACCTCCCTGGGCCACTCATTCCAATGCCTGACCACTCTTTCTGTGAAAAAATGTTTCCTAATGTCCAGGCTAAACCCACCCAGTCACAGCTTGAGGTCATTCCCTCTTGTTGTATCACTAATTACCTGTGAGAAGAGACCAGCAGCAAACTCTCCACAATGTCCTTTCATGTAGCTGTAGAAAGCTATGAGGTCTTCCCTCAGCCTCTTCCTTATCAAACTAAGCAGCCCCAGCTCCTTCAGTTGCTCTTCATAAGATTGTTTCTCCAGGCCCCTCCCTGTCTTTGTTGCCCTCCTCTGCACTCACTCCAGCACCTCAATGCCCCTCTTGTATGTGCCCAAAACTGAACACAGTACTTGAGGTGCGATCTCACTGGAGCCAAGTACAAGGGGACAGTCACCTCCCTGCTGCTGGACACAGAGATGTTGACATGTTAGTGTGTGTATTCTGGAAGTGGTCCAAGGCATGGTACAATAACTATGTGTACCTGAATGATGAATAAAGGTAATAACATTTACTGAAGCTGAACCATCTGCATACCTTTTCTTTCCTGCCATGCTCTTATCCTGGTTAGACCACACCTTGAGTACTGTGTTCATTTCTGGGCCCCCCAGTTTAGAAGGGACATCGAAATGCTTGAGCATGTCCAGAGAAGGGCGATGAGGCTGGTGAGAGGCCTTGAGCACAAGCCCTATGAGGAGAGGCTGAGGGAGCTGGGATTGTTTAGCCTGGAGAAGAGGAGGCTCAGGGGAGACCTTATTGCTGTCTACAACTACCTGAAGGGTGGTTGTGGCCAGGAGGAGGTTGCTCTCTTCTCTCAGGTGGCCAGCACCAGAACGAGAGGACACAGTCTCAAGCTACGCCAGGGGAGATTTAGGCTTGAGGTGAGGAGAAAGTTCTTCACTGAGAGAGTCATTGGACACTGGAATGGGCTGCCCGGGGAGGTGGTGGAGTGGCCGTCCCTGGGGCTGTTCAAGGCAGGATTGGACGTGGCACTTGGTGCCATGGTCTAGCCTTGAGCTCTGTGGTAAAGGGTTGGACTTGATGATCTATGAGGTCTCTTCCAATCCTAATAATACTGTGATACTGTGATACTGTGATAACTTGTTACTTGAAAGGAATGTATGAGGGTATTACATAAACACAAGTACACTGTCACTGGCAACAAGATAGTGCTGGCTCCGATCAGTAGATTAAGTACTTCTGTCTGCTACCTACTTCTTAAGTGTGTATCTGATTTTTGTCTCTCAGGATATTGCTTTTTTCTGTTTGCCACAGTTTGGAAAGCTTGTAAGTGCTCTGTTTAGACAAACTACCTGTTCATTTTGAAGTATTATGGCTAAGCCAGTTTTGATTTGTGCCCTTGGGAGCCTGCAAAAAATGAAGTCCAGAACTGGCATGTAGTTTACAAGTCCTCAGCTGTAATAAATGAAGCTTTAAAAATTTATTTTTAAATCCTTATTCTTACTGCTGGGGAGGTGCAGCAAGTACCACATAGCACAGCTCTGTCCAAAAGTATTGTCAAGTCCAGCTGGATTCTGGAACATTTTTTTCTTGCATAAACCCAAGTGGCCAGCACACTCCTTTTTGAAAATGGTGCCCTTGACTGGCTGCTCACAGCAATGGTATCAGAGACAGGCAGAACCAGGCACAAGCTTGAGTGTTGGACAGAGGAGACTGAAATACCTGCAGAGTGGAGCACAAATCAGCTGGAGAGGGGACAGGTGAGATGGGAGCATGGAGGCAGTTTTTAATCTCAAGTCCTGCTGCATCTACAGAACTGCTGGCACAGCATGAACCAGTGTTCACCTGTACACCTCATAGTTCACACTGTGGAAAGCATGTGGTGTTGGCAGTCTGAAAAACTGTGGAGGGTAGGGATGTGGTTGGGAGAGCTGTCCAAAAAGGCAGTAGGAGTGCTTAGGCTTCCTGCAGCCTTCAAGGAAAGACCTTTGACCTGATGAGCTAAAGTATGTTGACATCCCTTAGGTTGGAGGCTGGTACCATTTAGCCTCTGAAATGCTTTATATTAGCGTGCCAGTGGCCTAGGTATTTTTGTTTTCCTACATCCAGAGTTGAGAGTGAAATGGAATACAAAAGCAGCAGGCATTTTGCAGCCATGGTTGGGTTTTTTTTGTGAGTGGTACATTCTGACAAATGACCTGCTCTGCTGGAGAGGAAGGAAATGCAAGGGTGGTGCTGGACTAGAGAGAGACCTAACAATTAGGGTCAGCCTGAATTTCTGTATTGTTATGAATGTGCTGAAGACTGTTCTCTTACAGTGCAGGCAAGTGTTCCAGCAGATTCAAGGTGTTTATGAAGGGAAGAACTAGAGACTGTGAACTTGCAAAAGTAGAGTTGAAACAAGCCACAGGAAAGAAAAAATTCTTTACAGCAGTCAGCCCCATCAGCATTTTTAATATGTTGACTATACACAACAAGGTTGAAAAAAACCCAACCCAGTAAAAATTCAGACCTAGAAAGCTCCAGTGAACATAAAAGTTGGTTATTTATTTATTTGGGGTGTTTATTCCTTGTTGCTTAGTTCTAAACTAATAAAGGGAGAAAAAACAAATTATTTTTATTTTGTGTGTCTTCTGGAAAATCCAGAGCTACTGCAGTTTAAATCACACCAGAAAAATTAAGAGTTTAAGGCTCTCCAAAATATTTCAGTCTTTTAATATACACTTTTGTGTAACATGCCTCGAGAGCTTCAGTGCCTAAGCTCTTCATGAACAGAGCTGTGGTTTGACTCGAGTATTGGGGGATCTTACCCAAAATATCCCTGAAAGCATTAACATGTGCTCTTTGCCTTTGTCTGCAAGCCACCTGCACTTTGGCTCTTGGACAAGATTCTGTACTTGCCTCCTTCTGTTTGCCATCTCAGCAAAAGGCAGATGAGAGAGAGGTTAAGTCAGGCTCTGCCTGGCTCCTGATGGATAGTTGCAGTTCAGCCAGGAAGCTACTTCAGAAGCCTGCAAGTGTTGCAGATGTCTGTTTCATATGAAATCTGCATGAAGTGTAAGGTAAAATGGGAAATTGCTGTTTCCTTCAACTGAGTAGCTCTTTGAAAAGATTCGTTCGTTGTTCATTTCTTCATCAAAAATAAACCCAAACAAACAAAAACCCAACAAAACCAAACCAAACCAAACCAAACCAAACAAACAAAAAAAAGGGGTACGTGGAGGTCCTTGTCTTTCTCCACCAACTTTTAGAAACTGAAAATTGGCTAAATTATTTGCTTTAGGCCACAACTTTAATTTTTAGGCAGAAACTTTGCCCAGAGTCAGGAATGAAGTTTGTAGCACAGATGGAAATCGCCACCCTAAGAGTGGCGTAGATCTGTTGGAACATTTCACAGAATCACAGGATTAACCAGGTTGGAAAAGACCTCTGAGATCACTGAGTGCAACCTATTGCCTAACCCTTCTAATTAACTAAACCATGGCACTAAGTGCCTCATCCAGTCTCCTTTTAAACACCTCCAGGAATGGTGACTCCACCACCTCGCCAGGCAGCCCATTCCAATGGCCATCGCTCTTTCTGTGAAGCACTTCTTCCTAACATCCAGCCTGAACCTCCCGTGACGCAGTGTGAGACTGCGTCCTCTCCTTCTGTTACTGGTTGCCTGGGAGACCAACCCCCGCCGGGCTAACGACCTCCTTTTGGTAAGGTCTGCCCTGAGCCTCCTCTTCTCCAGGATGAACAACCCCAGCCTTTTTCCTCAGTAAAAGTCCAGACAAGGGGCACAAAGACGATCCAGGGGCTGGAACACCTCTGCGGTGAGGTTAGGCTAAGGGAACTGGGATTGTTCAGCCTGGAGAAGACTCCCGGGGGGCCTTAGGGCTGCCTTCCAATACCTGAAGGGATCCTACAGGAAGGCTGGAGAGGGACTTTTCATAAGGGTGTCTAGTGACAGGACAAGGGGGAATGGTTTTAAGCTGAGGGAGAACAGATTTAGACTGGATCTTAGGAAGAAGTTCTTCAGTTCAAAAGTGGTTAGACTTTGGAATAGGGGGCCTAGGGAGGTTGTGGATGCCTCCTCCCTGGGCGTGTTCAAGGCCAGGTTCACTGACGCCTTGAGCAGCTGAGTCTAGTTTAGAGGCAGAGAGGTTGGATTAAATGATCTCTGAGGCCCCTTCCAACCCAAGCTATCCTATGATTCTGTGATTATCATTTCCAGCTGGGCTCCATCTCTCCACTCTTGCAAACTGCTCTTATTAATTATGCACCCACTGCTAAGCCTCCCTGTGAGGAGGACTTCAGCTTTGGCCCCACAAGCGAGGAGGGGTTACTTGACTTCTCTGCAAGAGAGAGAAAGTGCTACCCTGCCCTGAGGGGATCCCTCAGCTTTGGACAGAGGAGCATCGGCACGGGGCGCTGCAAACTCCCTCCCCCGCGCTGCCAGCGGAGGCTTGCACGGGGCAGGGGCTTGCACGGGGCAGGGGCTTGCACGGGGCAGGGGCTTGCACGGGGCAGGGGCTTGCACGGGGCAGGGGCTTGCACGGGGCAGGGGCTTGCACGGGGCAGGGGCGGGCGCCAAACGGCTCTCGCCTCCGCGCGCGGGCGTGAACGGCGCGAGGCAGCAGGCGCCATTTGCCTCCCGCTCCCACGCAGCTACTCACCCGTGGGAAAGGCCGCGCTGGAAGCTGGGGCTACCATTGGCTGGAGTCTTTGCACACAGGGTGTCTTCGCACTAGACCCTGCACGGCGACTAGAAAGTGCGCTCAAGTCCATTAAGTGCACCGTGATCCATTCGAGAGAGTCCCCTCCAGCAGCCGGAGCCGGGCCCTGGTCGGACCGGCGTACCCTGGCTCCCTGCTGCCTATCCGCGAGCTGGCAGGACCCTGCCTCTGCCGTTAACGGCTGCTGCGCGCGGCAACACGGCGGCTTCACCGGCTCGGCTTAAGGCAGCGCCGCTCCAAGAGGTCTGCAAAGACCTGGACTATAATTTGCAGTTTCCAGAAGCTGCCGCAAAGGAGACCCAAGGGACCGTCTCCAAGGTCTTACACTCTGCTCTGGTGAGTAAATCCCGATCTTTCTCGACTTTTCCCTAGGGCTCTACCTCTGCTTTCTAAGTGGGTGTCATGTTTTCTTAGAAAAGAGCAGACAGAATGGGACACTCCGAAACAGATTGGGAAGAAATAGAGACTTACATTTGGAAAGAAAAATACAGAAAAATCACAGAGCACATAGCAACCCCTTAAACCTTCTCCCAACGTGGAATTAATCTACAATCCCCAATGCTCCTTTTGTGCTCCCACAGTGCCTCTGCCGTCCCTAGCCCCAAACAAGGCTTCTGCAGCCATAACGAGGCCCACTCGGTAGATGTTTACCTGTTTGACCTTTTCTGTTTTCTGACATTCTTAAGTTGCTAAAATTGCCTATAAGCAGCCTTGTGAAAATTCCCAACTGGATCAGAATCTGCAAATAAAATTTAAATTTTGTATATAGTTTGGTAGTGTTTTATTCAGGAAAAAAAAAACCCCGATGATCTTCAAGGTCCCTTCCATAAATTCCACAGGTCTGTGAAGGGTCTGTGGAATGTGAACAGTGTTTGGTGGCAGCTGGGCTTGAAACAAGGACATTGGCCAATGTAACATATCCAAGGATGATCCTTGGGTGTCCCATGAAGAGAAGGCAAAGGAATCAGCCTTTGACATGAGCTCCTGAAAGCTGAATGCAGAAGGAATTGCTGGTGGCAACCCAAACCCAGATATCAGCAGGTCAGCATGATTCATGCCACCACCATCAGCCAATGAGTGATTGCCAAGTCACAGCTCAATTGTTAGAGGAATCTCTGTTGCCATGATGTCACATGACACACCCAGCAACCAAAAGGAGAAGAAAGGAGGACAGACCAATTGCTCTTCAATTGGAAGGAGCAGGCAGTGGTGGAAGGAGCTCCTGAATGATTCTTACCACTAAGGAGTATCCCACAACGAAGACACTGAGCAAGACTAACTTGGAATGAGATGCATTCCATCTTAAAGATTTGAAGCATCACTGCACCAGTTCAAATGGGTTTGCCTCTTGAGGTGCCTGACACCTACTGCAGAGTGAGTACATTGGTCAGACCCTAATCTAATATCAGGGATACTATTTGGCATCTGCAGGGCTGGAAATGATGGTGACAACTAACATTATGTGAAAGCTTGAGAGGTTTTGGACACACCGAGTGACCATAACCAATGGCTGTGAGAGACAGGATGGATAATTTCGACCAACAACACATGCTGCAGCACCAGGTATCCATCTCACTTCCTGATTTTCCTTTTCTTCAGTTTCTTCTTCTACATCTGTACTGGGGCAATAGATTGCTTCAGGATGTAGTTTAGAGTTCCTATTAGCTGGCTTGTGGTTGGAGTGGATGATGGTAAAGGTCTTTTCGAACCTTCACGATGGGAATGAGCCTTAATGACTCTATGCTTCTACATCATCCCCTTCTTTCTCTTCTGCGTTGTGCCCTTTATGCTCTGCGTCGTGGTCTCTTGCGTCGTGGCCTTCTTCTTATTTCCTGTTTTCTTCTTTGAGAGAGGAAAGGGTGGGCTTGGGGAGGAGATGGTGGATTTGAGGAGAACGTGGTGGGATTGGGGAGAGGGCTTGTGGTTGGGCATGGGTGGGAATGGGGAAGGGGTTTGGGGATTTGGGGAGCACATGGGAACGACACAGAGGAGGAAGCTGGGGATGAAGCAGAAGAGCCCAACGCGCAAGGGCGGCGTTGGAAAGAAGAAGTGTGAGAGCCTGTTGAGGCTTTGCAGTAGGTTACCCAGAGAGGTGGTGGAGTCACCATGCCCGGGGGAGTTGAAGAAGCGTGTGGCTATTGCGCTTCAGGACATAGTTTAGTCTTCCTGGTAGCCGGGTGCTGGTTGGACTGGATGACCTTCAAGGTCTTTTCCAACCTTCTTGATTTTAATGATTTTATGATTCTGCCATGTGCTCATCTTCCTCTTCTGTCTCGTAGTCTTAGGGGTTGTAGCCTTCTACTTTTGCCTAACATTCTTGACCCTGTTCTACATTGTCCTGTATTTCCTCTGCGCGGTCCTTCCTTGCATCGACCCATTTCCCATTCTTTACATCCTCCCATTGCCCTGCCTTTGCGTCCACCTCTTCTTCCACTCTGCGTCGTGTCCTTCCTGCTTGCGCCCTTGCCTTTGTACGATGTGCCCTGTTGCGTCGTGCCCTTCCTGTTTTGTCCCCTCCTGCTTCTTCCTGCTGCTTCTTTGTCCATCGCGTCGCGTTCCCTTCTTTTTTCCCTTTCCCCGCTTTGAGGCAAAGCTGCTGAGGTTGGGGAGGCCACGGAGGGTTTGGGGAGCAATGGTGGGCTTTGGGATTGCCATGGTGGGCGTGGGTGGGCATGTGGTAACATGGGAATGACACAGAGGAAGAGGATGGGTTTGAAGCAGAAGATGAGAGCACAGAAGGGTGTGCTTGGGTAAAAGAAGGGCAAGAGAGTGGTGAAGTGTTGATATAGATTGTCCAAGGCGGTGGTGGAGTCACCCTGCCTGGAAGGGTACCAGAAGTGCCTAGCTGCGGAGCTTCTGGATAGGGTTTCCTAAGGTCATGGTAGCTGTGCTCTGGTTGGTGTGAGTGATCTTAAAGATCTTCACCAACCTTAGTGGTTTTAATGCTTGTATGATTCTGCTTCGTCCTCTTCCTCTTCTGCGTCATCCCCTATCGCGTCGTGCCCTTCTTTCCCTTTGCCTTTTTCTTCTTGGAGAGAAGCCTTGGTGGGTTGGGGCGGAGAAGGTTGATGTAGGGTGAAGCTTGTGGGCTGGGAGAGAGCAGGGTTGTTCTTTTTCTTGTGTTGCAGTGCTCTTGTTGTCCTCTCTATGTGCTGTCCTGTTCTTGTGCCTCTTCCTTTTCTTCCTTCTTCTCTGTCCATATGTTGCGCCGTTAAAGGCGCAAGAGGATGTGTCATCCTCTAGGAGGAAGAGGGGGAAGAAGAATTGTTCTTCTTCCCCCTCTTCCTCCTCCTCTTCTTCTTCTTTTCTAGGGCGTCCAGATTCACTCGCACCCTCATCTCCTTTGAGAGCGTGCCCAGAGGGATCCGTGCTGGAGGGCAGATGGTTGATCCAACTCCTCCGGTTTCCCCTGGCCATATTCATGATGCCCCGCATCAGTGCAGAAGGTCCTGAGAGGTTTGGCCCTTGAGGTGCCCAAGAGCTACTGCAGAGCGAGGACATGGATGAGAGCCTGAGGTCCTCTGAGGAGTGTTGCTGAGCACCTGTGGGGCTGGAGATGGCGGCGACAAGTGGCATCATGTGAAGACTCGAGAGTTGTTGGACACAGAGAGTGACCTGTCTCTCCTTGGCTTTCCAGAGCCAATGGCTGTGTGGAACATGGTGGCTGCCCTGGATCAACAGCACCTTCTGCAGCTCCAGGTATCTTTCTCTCTTGCTGCTTTTCCTCTTCTTCTGTTTCTTCTTTTCCATCTACAGCTGGGCAATAGCTTGCTTCAGGATAGAGTTTAGTCTTCCTGGTAGGTGGCTTACGGTTGCACTCGATGACCTTCAAGGTCTTTTGCAACCTCCATGATTTTGATGATGTTATGATTCCACCTTGTCCACATCTTGCTTTTCTGCATCGTGGCCCTCTTTCTTCCCTTTGTCTTCTTTGCGGAGAAGACGTTGGGCTTGGGGAGGCCGTGGTGGGCATGGGTGGGCCTGGGGAAATCTCGGTGGATGTGGGGAGAAGACATGAATGACAGAGAGGAAAAAAGAAGGGGATGAAGCAGGAGTTGATGGCACACAAGGCTGTGCTTGTGGATTAGAAGGGTGCAAGTGTGGGTCAGGCCTCGTAAGAGGCTGGCCAGGGAGGTGGTGGAGTCACCACCATCTCTGTAAGAGTTTGAGAAGCGTGTAGATGTGGCGCTTCAGGACAGAGTTTAGTGGTGATGCTGGTTGACTTTGGGTTGCAGTGGCTGATGCTAAAGGTGTTTTCCAACCTTCACGATTGGAATGAGTCTTAATGACTCTATGCTTCTGCGTCATCCCCTTCTTTCTCTTCTGCGTTGTGCCCTTTATGCTCTGCGTCGTGGTCTCTTGCGTCGTGGCCTTCTTCTTCTTTCCTGTTTTCTTCTTTGAGAGAGGAAAGGGTGGGCTTGGGGAGGAGATGGTGGATTTGAGGAGAAAGTGGTGGGATTGGGGAGAGGGCTTGTGGTTGGGCATGGGTGGGAATGGGGAAGGGGTTTGGGGATTTGGGGAGCACATGGGAACGACACAGAGGAGGAAGCTGGGGATGAAGCAGAAGAGCCCAACGCGCAAGGGCGGCGTTGGAAAGAAGAAGTGTGAGAGCCTGTTGAGGCTTTGCAGTAGGTTACCCAGAGAGGTGGTGGAGTCACCATGCCCGGGGGAGTTGAAGAAGCGTGTGGCTATTGCGCTTCAGGACATAGTTTAGTCTTCCTGGTAGCCGGGTGCTGGTTGGACTGGATGACCTTCAAGGTCTTTTCCAACCTTCTTGATTTTAATGATTTTATGATTCTGCCATGTGCTCATCTTCCTCTTCTGTCTCGTAGTCTTTGGGGTTGTGGCCTTCTACTTTAGCCTCACGCTCTTGACCCTCTTCTACATTGTCCCGTATTTCCTCTGCGCGGTCCTTCCTTGCGTCGTCTCATTTCCCGTCCTTTGCGTCGTCCCATTTCCCATCCTTTGCGTCGTCCCATTGCCCTTCCTTTGCGTCCTCCTCTTCTTCCACTCTGCGTCGTGTCCTTCCCGCTTCTGCCCTTGCCATTGTGCGTCGTGCCCTGTTGCGTCGTGCCCTTCTTCCTTTGTTTCGTCCTGCTCGTCTTCCTGCTCCAGTCTTACCCCTTCCCCTCTGCGTCGTGCCCTGTTGCGTCGTGCCCTTCCTGTTTTGTCCCCTCCTGCTTCTTCCTGCTGCTTCTTTGTCCATTGCGTCGCGTTCCCTTCTTTTTTCCCTTTCCCCGCTTTGAGGCAAAGCTGCTGAGGTTGGGGAGGCCACGGAGGGTTTGGGGAGCAATGGTGGGCTTTGGGATTGCCATGGTGGGCGTGGGTGGGCATGGGAATGACACAGAGGAAGAGGATGGGTTTGAAGCAGAAGATGAGAGCACAGAAGGGTGTGCTTGGGTAAAAGAAGGGCAAGAGAGTGGTGAAGTGTTGATATAGATAGTCCAAGGCAGTGGTGGAGTCACCATGCCTGGGGGAGTTGAAGAAGGATGTGGATATTGCGCTTCAGGACATAGTTTAGTGTTCCTGGTAGCTGGGTGATGGTTGGACTGGATGACCTTCCAGGTCTTTTCCAACCATCTTGATTAGGAGGAAGTTCTTCACAGAGAGAGTGATTTCCCACTGGAATGGGCTGCCCAGGGAGGTGGTGGAGGCACCGTCCCTGGAGGTCTTCAAGAAAAGACTGGATGAGGCACTTGGTGCCATGGTCTAGTTGACTGGATAGTGCTGGGGGATAGGTTGGACTGGATGATCTTGGAGGTCTCTTCCAACCTGGTTGATTCTATGATTCTATGATTTTAATGATTTTAGGATTCTGCCTTGTTCTCATCTTCCTCTTCTGTGTCATAGTCTTTGGGGTTGTGGCCTTCTACTTTTGCCTCATGCTGTTGACCCTCTTCCGCATTGTCCCGTATTTCCTCTGTGCGGTCCTTCCTTGCGTCGTCCCATTTCCCATCCTTTGCGTCGTCCCGTTGCCCTTCCTTTGCGTCGTCCCGTTGCCCTTCCTTTGCGTCGTCCCGTTGCCCTTCCTTTGCGTCGTCCCGTTGCCCTTCCTTTGCGTCGTCCCGTTGCCCTTCCTTTGCATCCTCCTCTTCTTCCACTCTGCGTCGTGTCCTTCCTGCTTGCGCCCTTGCCTTTGTGCGTCGTGCCCTGTTGCGTCGTGCCCTTCCTGTTTTGTCCCCTCCTGCTTCTTCCTGCTGCTTCTTTGTCCATCGCGTCGCGTTCCCTTCTTTTTTCCCTTTCCCCGCTTTGAGGCAAAGCTGCTGAGGTTGGGGAGGCCACGGAGGGTTTGGGGAGCAATGGTGGGCTTTGGGATTGCCATGGTGGGCGTGGGTGGGCATGTGGTAACATGGGAATGACACAGAGGAAGAGGATGGGTTTGAAGCAGAAGATGAGAGCACAGAAGGGTGTGCTTGGGTAAAAGAAGGGCAAGAGAGTGGTGAAGTGTTGATATAGATTGTCCAAGGCGGTGGTGGAGTCACCCTGCCTGGAAGGGTACCAGAAGTGCCTAGCTGCGGAGCTTCTGGATAGGGTTTCCTAAGGTCATGGTAGCTGTGCTCTGGTTGGTGTGAGTGATCTTAAAGATCTTCACCAACCTTAGTGGTTTTAATGCTTGTATGATTCTGCTTCGTCCTCTTCCTCTTCTGCGTCATCCCCTATCGCGTCGTGCCCTTCTTTCCCTTTGCCTTTTTCTTCTTGGAGAGAAGCCTTGGTGGGTTGGGGCGGAGAAGGTTGATGTAGGGTGAAGCTTGTGGGCTGGGAGAGAGCAGGGTTGTTCTTTTTCTTGTGTTGCAGTGCTCTTGTTGTCCTCTCTATGTGCTGTCCTGTTCTTGTGCCTCTTCCTTTTCTTCCTTCTTCTCTGTCCATATGTTGCGCCGTTAAAGGCGCAAGAGGATGTGTCATCCTCTAGGAGGAAGAGGGGGAAGAAGAATTGTTCTTCTTCCCCCTCTTCCTCTTCCTCTTCTTCTTCTTTTCTAGGGCGTCCAGATTCACTCGCACCCTCATCTCCTTTGAGAGCGTGCCCAGAGGGATCCGTGCTGGAGGGCAGATGGTTGATCCAACTCCTCCGGTTTCCCCTGGCCATATTCATGATGCCCCGCGTCAGTGCAGAAGGTCCTGAGAGGTTTGGCCCTTGAGGTGCCCAAGAGCTACTGCAGAGCGAGGACATGGATGAGAGCCTGAGGTCCTCTGAGGAGTGTTGCTGAGCACCTGTGGGGCTGGAGATGGCGGCGACAAGTGGCATCATGTGAAGACTCGAGAGTTGTTGGACACAGAGAGTGACCTGTCTCTCCTTGGCTTTCCAGAGCCAATGGCTGTGTGGAACATGGTGGCTGCCCTGGATCAACAGCACCTTCTGCAGCTCCAGGTATCTTTCTCTCTTGCTGCTTTTCCTCTTCTTCTGTTTCTTCTTTTCCATCTACAGCTGGGCAATAGCTTGCTTCAGGATAGAGTTTAGTCTTCCTGGTAGGTGGCTTACGGTTGCACTCGATGACCTTCAAGGTCTTTTGCAACCTCCATGATTTTGATGATGTTATGATTCCACCTTGTCCACATCTTGCTTTTCTGCATCGTGGCCCTCTTTCTTCCCTTTGTCTTCTTTGCGGAGAAGACGTTGGGCTTGGGGAGGCCGTGGTGGGCATGGGTGGGCCTGGGGAAATCTCGGTGGATGTGGGGAGAAGACATGAATGACAGAGAGGAAAAAAGAAGGGGATGAAGCAGGAGTTGATGGCACACAAGGCTGTGCTTGTGGATTAGAAGGGTGCAGGTGTGGGTCAGGCCTCGTAAGAGGCTGGCCAGGGAGGTGGTGGAGTCACCACCATCTCTGTAAGAGTTTGAGAAGCGTGTAGATGTGGCGCTTCAGGACAGAGTTTAGTGGTGATGCTGGTTGACTTTGGGTTGCAGTGGCTGATGCTAAAGGTGTTTTCCAACCTTCACGATTGGAATGAGTCTTAATGACTCTATGCTTCTGCGTCATCCCCTTCTTTCTCTTCTGCGTTGTGCCCTTTATGCTCTGCGTCGTGGTCTCTTGCGTCGTGGCCTTCTTCTTCTTTCCTGTTTTCTTCTTTGAGAGAGGAAAGGGTGGGCTTGGGGAGGAGATGGTGGATTTGAGGAGAAAGTGGTGGGATTGGGGAGAGGGCTTGTGGTTGGGCATGGGTGGGAATGGGGAAGGGGTTTGGGGATTTGGGGAGCACATGGGAACGACACAGAGGAGGAAGCTGGGGATGAAGCAGAAGAGCCCAACGCGCAAGGGCGGCGTTGGAAAGAAGAAGTGTGAGAGCCTGTTGAGGCTTTGCAGTAGGTTACCCAGAGAGGTGGTGGAGTCACCATGCCCGGGGGAGTTGAAGAAGCGTGTGGCTATTGCGCTTCAGGACATAGTTTAGTCTTCCTGGTAGCCGGGTGCTGGTTGGACTGGATGACCTTCAAGGTCTTTTCCAACCTTCTTGATTTTAATGATTTTATGATTCTGCCATGTGCTCATCTTCCTCTTCTGTCTCGTAGTCTTTGGGGTTGTGGCCTTCTACTTTTGCCTCACGCTCTTGACCCTCTTCTACATTTTCCCGTATTTCCTCTGCGCGGTCCTTCCTTGCGTCGTCTCATTTCCCGTCCTTTGCGTCGTCCCATTTCCCATCCTTTGCGTCGTCCCATTGCCCTTCCTTTGCGTCCTCCTCTTCTTCCACTCTGCGTCGTGTCCTTCCCGCTTCTGCCCTTGCCATTGTGCGTCGTGCCCTGTTGCGTCGTGCCCTTCTTCCTTTGTTTCGTCCTGCTCGTCTTCCTGCTCCAGTCTTACCCCTTCCCCTCTGCGTCGTGCCCTGTTGCGTCGTGCCCTTCCTGTTTTGTCCCCTCCTGCTTCTTCCTGCTGCTTCTTTGTCCATTGCGTCGCGTTCCCTTCTTTTTTCCCTTTCCCCGCTTTGAGGCAAAGCTGCTGAGGTTGGGGAGGCCACGGAGGGTTTGGGGAGCAATGGTGGGCTTTGGGATTGCCATGGTGGGCGTGGGTGGGCATGGGAATGACACAGAGGAAGAGGATGGGTTTGAAGCAGAAGATGAGAGCACAGAAGGGTGTGCTTGGGTAAAAGAAGGGCAAGAGAGTGGTGAAGTGTTGATATAGATAGTCCAAGGCAGTGGTGGAGTCACCATGCCTGGGGGAGTTGAAGAAGGATGTGGATATTGCGCTTCAGGACATAGTTTAGTGTTCCTGGTAGCTGGGTGATGGTTGGACTGGATGACCTTCCAGGTCTTTTCCAACCATCTTGATTAGGAGGAAGTTCTTCACAGAGAGAGTGATTTCCCACTGGAATGGGCTGCCCAGGGAGGTGGTGGAGGCACCGTCCCTGGAGGTCTTCAAGAAAAGACTGGATGAGGCACTTGGTGCCATGGTCTAGTTGACTGGATAGTGCTGGGGGATAGGTTGGACTGGATGATCTTGGAGGTCTCTTCCAACCTGGTTGATTCTATGATTCTATGATTTTAATGATTTTAGGATTCTGCCTTGTTCTCATCTTCCTCTTCTGTGTCATAGTCTTTGGGGTTGTGGCCTTCTACTTTTGCCTCATGCTGTTGACCCTCTTCCGCATTGTCCCGTATTTCCTCTGTGCGGTCCTTCCTTGCGTCGTCCCATTTCCCATCCTTTGCGTCGTCCCGTTGCCCTTCCTTTGCGTCGTCCCGTTGCCCTTCCTTTGCGTCGTCCCGTTGCCCTTCCTTTGCGTCGTCCCGTTGCCCTTCCTTTGCATCCTCCTCTTCTTCCACTCTGCGTCGTGTCCTTCCTGCTTGCGCCCTTGCCTTTGTGCGTCGTGCCCTGTTGCGTCGTGCCCTTCCTGTTTTGTCCCCTCCTGCTTCTTCCTGCTGCTTCTTTGTCCATCGCGTCGCGTTCCCTTCTTTTTTCCCTTTCCCCGCTTTGAGGCAAAGCTGCTGAGGTTGGGGAGGCCACGGAGGGTTTGGGGAGCAATGGTGGGCTTTGGGATTGCCATGGTGGGCGTGGGTGGGCATGTGGTAACATGGGAATGACACAGAGGAAGAGGATGGGTTTGAAGCAGAAGATGAGAGCACAGAAGGGTGTGCTTGGGTAAAAGAAGGGCAAGAGAGTGGTGAAGTGTTGATATAGATTGTCCAAGGCGGTGGTGGAGTCACCCTGCCTGGAAGGGTACCAGAAGTGCCTAGCTGCGGAGCTTCTGGATAGGGTTTCCTAAGGTCATGGTAGCTGTGCTCTGGTTGGTGTGAGTGATCTTAAAGATCTTCACCAACCTTAGTGGTTTTAATGCTTGTATGATTCTGCTTCGTCCTCTTCCTCTTCTGCGTCATCCCCTATCGCGTCGTGCCCTTCTTTCCCTTTGCCTTTTTCTTCTTGGAGAGAAGCCTTGGTGGGTTGGGGCGGAGAAGGTTGATGTAGGGTGAAGCTTGTGGGCTGGGAGAGAGCAGGGTTGTTCTTTGTCTTGTGTTGCAGTGCTCTTGTTGTCCTCTCTATGTGCTGTCCTGTTCTTGTGCCTCTTCCTTTTCTTCCTTCTTCTCTGTCCATATGTTGCGCCGTTAAAGGCGCAAGAGGATGTGTCATCCTCTAGGAGGAAGAGGGGGAAGAAGAATTGTTCTTCTTCCCCCTCTTCCTCCTCCTCTTCTTCTTCTTTTCTAGGGCGTCCAGATTCACTCGCACCCTCGTCTCCTTTGAGAGCGTGCCCAGAGGGATCCGTGCTGGAGGGCAGATGGTTGATCCAACTCCTCCGGTTTCCCCTGGCCATATTCATGATGCCCCGCATCAGTGCAGAAGGTCCTGAGAGGTTTGGCCCTTGAGGTGCCCAAGAGCTACTGCAGAGCGAGGACATGGATGAGAGCCTGAGGTCCTCTGAGGAGTGTTGCTGAGCACCTGTGGGGCTGGAGATGGCGGTGACAAGTGGCATCATGTGAAGACTCGAGAGTTGTTGGACACAGAGAGTGACCTGTCTCTCCTTGGCTTTCCAGAGCCAATGGCTGTGTGGAACATGGTGGCTGCCCTGGATCAACAGCACCTTCTGCAGCTCCAGGTATCTTTCTCTCTTGCTGCTTTTCCTCTTCTTCTGTTTCTTCTTTTCCATCTACAGCTGGGCAATAGCTTGCTTCAGGATAGAGTTTAGTCTTCCTGGTAGGTGGCTTACGGTTGCACTCGATGACCTTCAAGGTCTTTTGCAACCTCCATGATTTTGATGATGTTATGATTCCACCTTGTCCACATCTTGCTTTTCTGCATCGTGGCCCTCTTTCTTCCCTTTGTCTTCTTTGCGGAGAAGACGTTGGGCTTGGGGAGGCCGTGGTGGGCATGGGTGGGCCTGGGGAAATCTCGGTGGATGTGGGGAGAAGACATGAATGACAGAGAGGAAAAAAGAAGGGGATGAAGCAGGAGTTGATGGCACACAAGGCTGTGCTTGTGGATTAGAAGGGTGCAAGTGTGGGTCAGGCCTCGTAAGAGGCTGGCCAGGGAGGTGGTGGAGTCACCACCATCTCTGTAAGAGTTTGAGAAGCGTGTAGATGTGGCGCTTCAGGACAGAGTTTAGTGGTGATGCTGGTTGACTTTGGGTTGCAGTGGCTGATGCTAAAGGTGTTTTCCAACCTTCACGATTGGAATGAGTCTTAATGACTCTATGCTTCTGCGTCATCCCCTTCTTTCTCTTCTGCGTTGTGCCCTTTATGCTCTGCGTCGTGGTCTCTTGCGTCGTGGCCTTCTTCTTCTTTCCTGTTTTCTTCTTTGAGAGAGGAAAGGGTGGGCTTGGGGAGGAGATGGTGGATTTGAGGAGAACGTGGTGGGATTGGGGAGAGGGCTTGTGGTTGGGCATGGGTGGGAATGGGGAAGGGGTTTGGGGATTTGGGGAGCACATGGGAACGACACAGAGGAGGAAGCTGGGGATGAAGCAGAAGAGCCCAACGCGCAAGGGCGGCGTTGGAAAGAAGAAGTGTGAGAGCCTGTTGAGGCTTTGCAGTAGGTTACCCAGAGAGGTGGTGGAGTCACCATGCCCGGGGGAGTTGAAGAAGCGTGTGGCTATTGCGCTTCAGGACATAGTTTAGTCTTCCTGGTAGCCGGGTGCTGGTTGGACTGGATGACCTTCAAGGTCTTTTCCAACCTTCTTGATTTTAATGATTTTATGATTCTGCCATGTGCTCATCTTCCTCTTCTGTCTCGTAGTCTTTGGGGTTGTGGCCTTCTACTTTAGCCTCACGCTCTTGACCCTCTTCTACATTGTCCCGTATTTCCTCTGCGCGGTCCTTCCTTGCGTCGTCTCATTTCCCGTCCTTTGCGTCGTCCCATTTCCCATCCTTTGCGTCGTCCCATTGCCCTTCCTTTGCGTCCTCCTCTTCTTCCACTCTGCGTCGTGTCCTTCCCGCTTCTGCCCTTGCCATTGTGCGTCGTGCCCTGTTGCGTCGTGCCCTTCTTCCTTTGTTTCGTCCTGCTCGTCTTCCTGCTCCAGTCTTACCCCTTCCCCTCTGCGTCGTGCCCTGTTGCGTCGTGCCCTTCCTGTTTTGTCCCCTCCTGCTTCTTCCTGCTGCTTCTTTGTCCATCGCGTCGCGTTCCCTTCTTTTTTCCCTTTCCCCGCTTTGAGGCAAAGCTGCTGAGGTTGGGGAGGCCACGGAGGGTTTGGGGAGCAATGGTGGGCTTTGGGATTGCCATGGTGGGCGTGGGTGGGCATGGGAATGACACAGAGGAAGAGGATGGGTTTGAAGCAGAAGATGAGAGCACAGAAGGGTGTGCTTGGGTAAAAGAAGGGCAAGAGAGTGGTGAAGTGTTGATATAGATAGTCCAAGGCAGTGGTGGAGTCACCATGCCTGGGGGAGTTGAAGAAGGATGTGGATATTGCGCTTCAGGACATAGTTTAGTGTTCCTGGTAGCTGGGTGATGGTTGGACTGGATGACCTTCCAGGTCTTTTCCAACCATCTTGATTAGGAGGAAGTTCTTCACAGAGAGAGTGATTTCCCACTGGAATGGGCTGCCCAGGGAGGTGGTGGAGGCACCGTCCCTGGAGGTCTTCAAGAAAAGACTGGATGAGGCACTTGGTGCCATGGTCTAGTTGACTGGATAGTGCTGGGGGATAGGTTGGACTGGATGATCTTGGAGGTCTCTTCCAACCTGGTTGATTCTATGATTCTATGATTTTAATGATTTTAGGATTCTGCCTTGTTCTCATCTTCCTCTTCTGTGTCATAGTCTTTGGGGTTGTGGCCTTCTACTTTTGCCTCATGCTGTTGACCCTCTTCCGCATTGTCCCGTATTTCCTCTGTGCGGTCCTTCCTTGCGTCGTCCCGTTGCCCTTCCTTTGCGTCGTCCCGTTGCCCTTCCTTTGCGTCGTCCCGTTGCCCTTCCTTTGCGTCGTCCCGTTGCCCTTCCTTTGCGTCGTCCCGTTGCCCTTCCTTTGCGTCGTCCCGTTGCCCTTCCTTTGCGTCGTCCCGTTGCCCTTCCTTTGCGTCGTCCCGTTGCCCTTCCTTTGCGTCGTCCCGTTGCCCTTCCTTTGCATCCTCCTCTTCTTCCACTCTGCGTCGTGTCCTTCCTGCTTGCGCCCTTGCCTTTGTGCGTCGTGCCCTGTTGCGTCGTGCCCTTCCTGTTTTGTCCCCTCCTGCTTCTTCCTGCTGCTTCTTTGTCCATCGCGTCGCGTTCCCTTCTTTTTCCCTTTCCCCGCTTTGAGGCAAAGCTGCTGAGGTTGGGGAGGCCACGGAGGGTTTGGGGAGCAATGGTGGGCTTTGGGATTGCCATGGTGGGCGTGGGTGGGCATGTGGTAACATGGGAATGACACAGAGGAAGAGGATGGGTTTGAAGCAGAAGATGAGAGCACAGAAGGGTGTGCTTGGGTAAAAGAAGGGCAAGAGAGTGGTGAAGTGTTGATATAGATTGTCCAAGGCGGTGGTGGAGTCACCCTGCCTGGAAGGGTACCAGAAGTGCCTAGCTGCGGAGCTTCTGGATAGGGTTTCCTAAGGTCATGGTAGCTGTGCTCTGGTTGGTGTGAGTGATCTTAAAGATCTTCACCAACCTTAGTGGTTTTAATGCTTGTATGATTCTGCTTCGTCCTCTTCCTCTTCTGCGTCATCCCCTATCGCGTCGTGCCCTTCTTTCCCTTTGCCTTTTTCTTCTTGGAGAGAAGCCTTGGTGGGTTGGGGCGGAGAAGGTTGATGTAGGGTGAAGCTTGTGGGCTGGGAGAGAGCAGGGTTGTTCTTGTTCTTGTGTTGCAGTGCTCTTGTTGTCCTCTCTATGTGCTGTCCTGTTCTTGTGCCTCTTCCTTTTCTTCCTTCTTCTCTGTCCATATGTTGCGCCGTTAAAGGCGCAAGAGGATGTGTCATCCTCTAGGAGGAAGAGGGGGAAGAAGAATTGTTCTTCTTCCCCCTCTTCCTCCTCCTCTTCTTCTTCTTTTCTAGGGCGTCCAGATTCACTCGCACCCTCGTCTCCTTTGAGAGCGTGCCCAGAGGGATCCGTGCTGGAGGGCAGATGGTTGATCCAACTCCTCCGGTTTCCCCTGGCCATATTCATGATGCCCCGCATCAGTGCAGAAGGTCCTGAGAGGTTTGGCCCTTGAGGTGCCCAAGAGCTACTGCAGAGCGAGGACATGGATGAGAGCCTGAGGTCCTCTGAGGAGTGTTGCTGAGCACCTGTGGGGCTGGAGATGGCGGCGACAAGTGGCATCATGTGAAGACTCGAGAGTTGTTGGACACAGAGAGTGACCTGTCTCTCCTTGGCTTTCCAGAGCCAATGGCTGTGTGGAACATGGTGGCTGCCCTGGATCAACAGCACCTTCTGCAGCACCAGGTATCTTTCTCTCTTGCTGCTTTTCCTCTTCTTCTGTTTCTTCTTTTCCATCTACAGCTGGGCAATAGCTTGCTTCAGGATAGAGTTTAGTCTTCCTGGTAGCTGGCTTACGGTTGCACTCGATGACCTTCAAGGTCTTTTGCAACCTCCATGATTTTGATGATGTTATGATTCCACCTTGTCCACATCTTGCTTTTCTGCATCGTGGCCCTCTTTCTTCCCTTTGTCTTCTTTGCGGAGAAGACGTTGGGCTTGGGGAGGCCGTGGTGGGCATGGGTGGGCCTGGGGAAATCTCGGTGGATGTGGGGAGAAGACATGAATGACAGAGAGGAAAAAAGAAGGGGATGAAGCAGGAGTTGATGGCACACAAGGCTGTGCTTGTGGATTAGAAGGGTGCAAGTGTGGGTCAGGCCTCGTAAGAGGCTGGCCAGGGAGGTGGTGGAGTCACCACCATCTCTGTAAGAGTTTGAGAAGCGTGTAGATGTGGCGCTTCAGGACAGAGTTTAGTGGTGATGCTGGTTGACTTTGGGTTGCAGTGGCTGATGCTAAAGGTGTTTTCCAACCTTCACGATTGGAATGAGTCTTAATGACTCTATGCTTCTGCATCATCCCCTTCTTTCTCTTCTGCGTTGTGCCCTTTATGCTCTGCGTCGTGGTCTCTTGCGTCGTGGCCTCTTCTTCTTTCCTGTTTTCTTCTTTGAGAGAGGAAAGGGTGGGCTTGGGGAGGAGATGGTGGATTTGAGGAGAAAGTGGTGGGATTGGGGAGAGGGCTTGTGGTTGGGCATGGGTGGGAATGGGGAAGGGGTTTGGGGATTTGGGGAGCACATGGGAACGACACAGAGGAGGAAGCTGGGGATGAAGCAGAAGAGCCCAACGCGCAAGGGCGGCGTTGGAAAGAAGAAGTGTGAGAGCCTGTTGAGGCTTTGCAGTAGGTTACCCAGAGAGGTGGTGGAGTCACCATGCCCGGGGGAGTTGAAGAAGCGTGTGGCTATTGCACTTCAGGACATAGTTTAGTCTTCCTGGTAGCCGGGTGCTGGTTGGACTGGATGACCTTCAAGGTCTTTTCCAACCTTCTTGATTTTAATGATTTTATGATTCTGCCATGTGCTCATCTTCCTCTTCTGTCTCGTAGTCTTTGGGGTTGTGGCCTTCTACTTTTGCCTCACGCTCTTGACCCTCTTCTACATTGTCCCGTATTTCCTCTGCGCGGTCCTTCCTTGCGTCGTCTCATTTCCCGTCCTTTGCGTCGTCCCATTTCCCATCCTTTGCGTCGTCCCATTGCCCTTCCTTTGCGTCCTCCTCTTCTTCCACTCTGCGTCGTGTCCTTCCCGCTTCTGCCCTTGCCATTGTGCGTCGTGCCCTGTTGCGTCGTGCCCTTCTTCCTTTGTTTCGTCCTGCTCGTCTTCCTGCTCCAGTCTTACCCCTTCCCCTCTGCGTCGTGCCCTGTTGCGTCGTGCCCTTCCTGTTTTGTCCCCTCCTGCTTCTTCCTGCTGCTTCTTTGTCCATCGCGTCGCGTTCCCTTCTTTTTTCCCTTTCCCCGCTTTGAGGCAAAGCTGCTGAGGTTGGGGAGGCCACGGAGGGTTTGGGGAGCAATGGTGGGCTTTGGGATTGCCATGGTGGGCGTGGGTGGGCATGGGAATGGCACAGAGGAAGAGGATGGGTTTGAAGCAGAAGATGAGAGCACAGAAGGGTGTGCTTGGGTAAAAGAAGGGCAAGAGAGTGGTGAAGTGTTGATATAGATAGTCCAAGGCAGTGGTGGAGTCACCATGCCTGGGGGAGTTGAAGAAGGATGTGGATATTGCGCTTCAGGACATAGTTTAGTGTTCCTGGTAGCTGGGTGATGGTTGGACTGGATGACCTTCCAGGTCTTTTCCAACCATCTTGATTAGGAGGAAGTTCTTCACAGAGAGAGTGATTTCCCACTGGAATGGGCTGCCCAGGGAGGTGGTGGAGGCACCGTCCCTGGAGGTCTTCAAGAAAAGACTGGATGAGGCACTTGGTGCCATGGTCTAGTTGACTGGATAGTGCTGGGGGATAGGTTGGACTGGATGATCTTGGAGGTCTCTTCCAACCTGGTTGATTCTATGATTCTATGATTTTAATGATTTTAGGATTCTGCCTTGTTCTCATCTTCCTCTTCTGTGTCATAGTCTTTGGGGTTGTGGCCTTCTACTTTTGCCTCATGCTGTTGACCCTCTTCCGCATTGTCCCGTATTTCCTCTGTGCGGTCCTTCCTTGCGTCGTCCCATTTCCCATCCTTTGCGTCGTCCCGTTGCCCTTCCTTTGCGTCGTCCCGTTGCCCTTCCTTTGCGTCGTCCCGTTGCCCTTCCTTTGCGTCGTCCCGTTGCCCTTCCTTTGCATCCTCCTCTTCTTCCACTCTGCGTCGTGTCCTTCCTGCTTGCGCCCTTGCCTTTGTGCGTCGTGCCCTGTTGCGTCGTGCCCTTCCTGTTTTGTCCCCTCCTGCTTCTTCCTGCTGCTTCTTTGTCCATCGCGTCGCGTTCCCTTCTTTTTTCCCTTTCCCCGCTTTGAGGCAAAGCTGCTGAGGTTGGGGAGGCCACGGAGGGTTTGGGGAGCAATGGTGGGCTTTGGGATTGCCATGGTGGGCGTGGGTGGGCATGTGGTAACATGGGAATGACACAGAGGAAGAGGATGGGTTTGAAGCAGAAGATGAGAGCACAGAAGGGTGTGCTTGGGTAAAAGAAGGGCAAGAGAGTGGTGAAGTGTTGATATAGATTGTCCAAGGCGGTGGTGGAGTCACCCTGCCTGGAAGGGTACCAGAAGTGCCTAGCTGCGGAGCTTCTGGATAGGGTTTCCTAAGGTCATGGTAGCTGTGCTCTGGTTGGTGTGAGTGATCTTAAAGATCTTCACCAACCTTAGTGGTTTTAATGCTTGTATGATTCTGCTTCGTCCTCTTCCTCTTCTGCGTCATCCCCTATCGCGTCGTGCCCTTCTTTCCCTTTGCCTTTTTCTTCTTGGAGAGAAGCCTTGGTGGGTTGGGGCGGAGAAGGTTGATGTAGGGTGAAGCTTGTGGGCTGGGAGAGAGCAGGGTTGTTCTTTGTCTTGTGTTGCAGTGCTCTTGTTGTCCTCTCTATGTGCTGTCCTGTTCTTGTGCCTCTTCCTTTTCTTCCTTCTTCTCTGTCCATATGTTGCGCCGTTAAAGGCGCAAGAGGATGTGTCATCCTCTAGGAGGAAGAGGGGGAAGAAGAATTGTTCTTCTTCCCCCTCTTCCTCCTCCTCTTCTTCTTCTTTTCTAGGGCGTCCAGATTCACTCGCACCCTCATCTCCTTTGAGAGCGTGCCCAGAGGGATCCGTGCTGGAGGGCAGATGGTTGATCCAACTCCTCCGGTTTCCCCTGGCCATATTCATGATGCCCCGCATCAGTGCAGAAGGTCCTGAGAGGTTTGGCCCTTGAGGTGCCCAAGAGCTACTGCAGAGCGAGGACATGGATGAGAGCCTGAGGTCCTCTGAGGAGTGTTGCTGAGCACCTGTGGGGCTGGAGATGGCGGCGACATGTGGCATCGTGTGAAGACTCGAGAGTTGTTGGACACAGAGAGTGACCTGTCTCTCCTTGGCTTTCCAGAGCCAATGGCTGTGTGGAACATGGTGGCTGCCCTGGATCAACAGCACCTTCTGCAGCACCAGGTATCTTTCTCTCTTGCTGATTTTCCTCTTCTTCTGTTTCTTCTTTTCCATCTACAGCTGGGCAATAGCTTGCTTCAGGATAGAGTTTAGTCTTCCTGGTAGGTGGTTTACGGTTGCACTCGATGACCTTCAAGGTCTTTTGCAACCTCCATGATTTTGATGATGTTATGATTCCACCTTGTCCACATCTTGCTTTTCTGCATCGTGGCCCTCTTTCTTCCCTTTGTCTTCTTTGCGGAGAAGACGTTGGGCTTGGGGAGGCCGTGGTGGGCATGGGTGGGCCTGGGGAAATCTCGGTGGATGTGGGGAGAAGACATGAATGACAGAGAGGAAAAAAGAAGGGGATGAAGCAGGAGTTGATGGCACACAAGGCTGTGCTTGTGGATTAGAAGGGTGCAGGTGTGGGTCAGGCCTCGTAAGAGGCTGGCCAGGGAGGTGGTGGAGTCACCACCATCTCTGTAAGAGTTTGAGAAGCGTGTAGATGTGGCGCTTCAGGACAGAGTTTAGTGGTGATGCTGGTTGACTTTGGGTTGCAGTGGCTGATGCTAAAGGTGTTTTCCAACCTTCACGATTGGAATGAGTCTTAATGACTCTATGCTTCTGCGTCATCCCCTTCTTTCTCTTCTGCGTTGTGCCCTTTATGCTCTGCGTCGTGGTCTCTTGCGTCGTGGCCTTCTTCTTCTTTCCTGTTTTCTTCTTTGAGAGAGGAAAGGGTGGGCTTGGGGAGGAGATGGTGGATTTGAGGAGAAAGTGGTGGGATTGGGGAGAGGGCTTGTGGTTGGGCTTGGGTGGGAATGGGGAAGGGGTTTGGGGATTTGGGGAGCACATGGGAACGACACAGAGGAGGAAGCTGGGGATGAAGCAGAAGAGCCCAACGCGCAAGGGCGGCGTTGGAAAGAAGAAGTGTGAGAGCCTGTTGAGGCTTTGCAGTAGGTTACCCAGAGAGGTGGTGGAGTCACCATGCCCGGGGGAGTTGAAGAAGCGTGTGGCTATTGCGCTTCAGGACATAGTTTAGTCTTCCTGGTAGCCGGGTGCTGGTTGGACTGGATGACCTTCAAGGTCTTTTCCAACCTTCTTGATTTTAATGATTTTATGATTCTGCCATGTGCTCATCTTCCTCTTCTGTCTCGTAGTCTTTGGGGTTGTGGCCTTCTACTTTTGCCTCACGCTCTTGACCCTCTTCTACATTGTCCCGTATTTCCTCTGCGCGGTCCTTCCTTGCGTCGTCTCATTTCCCGTCCTTTGCGTCGTCCCATTTCCCATCCTTTGCGTCGTCCCATTGCCCTTCCTTTGCGTCCTCCTCTTCTTCCACTCTGCGTCGTGTCCTTCCCGCTTCTGCCCTTGCCATTGTGCGTCGTGCCCTGTTGCGTCGTGCCCTTCTTCCTTTGTTTCGTCCTGCTCGTCTTCCTGCTCCAGTCTTACCCCTTCCCCTCTGCGTCGTGCCCTGTTGCGTCGTGCCCTTCCTGTTTTGTCCCCTCCTGCTTCTTCCTGCTGCTTCTTTGTCCATTGCGTCGCGTTCCCTTCTTTTTTCCCTTTCCCCGCTTTGAGGCAAAGCTGCTGAGGTTGGGGAGGCCACGGAGGGTTTGGGGAGCAATGGTGGGCTTTGGGATTGCCATGGTGGGCGTGGGTGGGCATGGGAATGACACAGAGGAAGAGGATGGGTTTGAAGCAGAAGATGAGAGCACAGAAGGGTGTGCTTGGGTAAAAGAAGGGCAAGAGAGTGGTGAAGTGTTGATATAGATAGTCCAAGGCAGTGGTGGAGTCACCATGCCTGGGGGAGTTGAAGAAGGATGTGGATATTGCGCTTCAGGACATAGTTTAGTGTTCCTGGTAGCTGGGTGATGGTTGGACTGGATGACCTTCCAGGTCTTTTCCAACCATCTTGATTAGGAGGAAGTTCTTCACAGAGAGAGTGATTTCCCACTGGAATGGGCTGCCCAGGGAGGTGGTGGAGGCACCGTCCCTGGAGGTCTTCAAGAAAAGACTGGATGAGGCACTTGGTGCCATGGTCTAGTTGACTGGATAGTGCTGGGGGATAGGTTGGACTGGATGATCTTGGAGGTCTCTTCCAACCTGGTTGATTCTATGATTCTATGATTTTAATGATTTTAGGATTCTGCCTTGTTCTCATCTTCCTCTTCTGTGTCATAGTCTTTGGGGTTGTGGCCTTCTACTTTTGCCTCATGCTGTTGACCCTCTTCCGCATTGTCCCGTATTTCCTCTGTGCGGTCCTTCCTTGCGTCGTCCCATTTCCCATCCTTTGCGTCGTCCCGTTGCCCTTCCTTTGCATCCTCCTCTTCTTCCACTCTGCGTCGTGTCCTTCCTGCTTGCGCCCTTGCCTTTGTGCGTCGTGCCCTGTTGCGTCGTGCCCTTCCTGTTTTGTCCCCTCCTGCTTCTTCCTGCTGCTTCTTTGTCCATCGCGTCGCGTTCCCTTCTTTTTTCCCTTTCCCCGCTTTGAGGCAAAGCTGCTGAGGTTAGGGAGGCCACGGAGGGTTTGGGGAGCAATGGTGGGCTTTGGGATTGCCATGGTGGGCGTGGGTGGGCATGTGGTAACATGGGAATGACACAGAGGAAGAGGATGGGTTTGAAGCAGAAGATGAGAGCACAGAAGGGTGTGCTTGGGTAAAAGAAGGGCAAGAGAGTGGTGAAGTGTTGATATAGATTGTCCAAGGCGGTGGTGGAGTCACCCTGCCTGGAAGGGTACCAGAAGTGCCTAGCTGCGGAGCTTCTGGATAGGGTTTCCTAAGGTCATGGTAGCTGTGCTCTGGTTGGTGTGAGTGATCTTAAAGATCTTCACCAACCTTAGTGGTTTTAATGCTTGTATGATTCTGCTTCGTCCTCTTCCTCTTCTGCGTCATCCCCTATCGCGTCGTGCCCTTCTTTCCCTTTGCCTTTTTCTTCTTGGAGAGAAGCCTTGGTGGGTTGGGGCGGAGAAGGTTGATGTAGGGTGAAGGCTTGTGGGCTGGGAGAGAGCAGGGTTGTTCTTTGTCTTGTGTTGCAGTGCTCTGTTGTCCTCTCTCTATGTGCTGTCTGTTCTTGTGCCTCTTCCTTTTCTTCCTTCTTCTCTGTCCATATGTTGCGCCGTTAAAGGCGCAAGAGGATGTGTCATCCTCTTGGAGGAAGAGGGGGAAGAAGAATTGTTCTTCTTCCCT